>NC_064643.1:43487500-44112500 GCF_023864345.2 Schistocerca serialis cubense
GGACATCACATTGACGATGAAACACTGCAATTACATCGGAATTAAATACAAAAGGCAGAATGCCGCCCTAAGTACAAGAATGGAGACTCATCTTACAATCGGTTTTTCGAGCATTCCCTGAGAGACCAGTATTAATTTCCGATACACCACTGCAGGTTTAATGTATTCCTTGGACCTTCACATTGACGATGAAACACAGAAATCGCATCGGAATTAAATACCAACGGCACAATGCCGCCTTATGTACAAGAATAGAGGCTCTTCTTACCGTCTGTGCTTTGAGCATCCCTGTGAAACCAGTATTTGTTTCCGATACACCACTGCAGGTTCAATGTATTCCTTGGACCTTCAAATTGACATTGATACACAGGATTCGCAACGGTATTAAATACAAAAGGCACAAAGCCGCCTTAAGTACACGAATAGAGACTCTTCTTACAGTCGGTGTTTTGATCTTTCCCTGTGAGAACAGTATTAGTTTCCGATACACCTCTGCAGGATCAATGTATTCCTTGGACCTTCACATTGACGATTAAACACAGAAATCGCATCGGAATTAAATACAAAAGGCACATGCCGCAATAAGTACAGGAATAGACACTCTTCTTGCAGTCAGTGCTTTGAGCATTCCCTGTGGGACCAGTATTAGTTTCCGATACACCACTACAGGTTCAGTGTGTTCCTTGGACTTTCACATTGACGATGAAACACAGAAATGACATCGCAGTTAAATACAAAGGGCACAATGCCGCCTTAAGTACAAGAATAGACACTCGGTGTTTGAGCTCTCCCTGTGTGACCAGTATTAGTTTCTGATACACCACCGCAGGTTCAATGTATTCCTTGGACATACACATTGTCGATGAAACACTGAAATTACGTCGGAATTAAATACAAAAGGCACAATGCCCCCATAAGTGCAAGAAGAGTGAGATTTCTTAGAGACTGTGTTTTAATATTTTACTGTGCGACCCTTACTAGTTTCCGATACGCCACTGCAGGATCAATGTATTCCTTGGACCTTCACATTGACGATTAAACACAGAAATCGCATCGGAATTAAATACAAAAGGCACATGCCGCATTAAGTACAGGAATAGACACTCTTCTTATAGTCAGTGCTTTGAGCATTCCCTGTGAGACCAGTATTAGTTTCCGATACACCACTGCAAGTTCAATGTATTCCTTGGACGTTCACATTGACGATGAAAGACAGAAATCGCATCGGAATTAAACACAAAAAGCACAATGCCGCCTTTAGTGCAAGAATACAGACTCTACTTATAGTCGGTGCTTTGAGCAATCTCTGTGAGACCAGTATTAGTTTCCGATACACCACTGCAGATTCAATGTATTCCTTGGACCTTCACATTGACAATTAAACACAGAAATCGCATCGGAATTAAATACAAAATGCACAATTCCGCCTCAAGTACAAGAATAGAGACTCTCCTTACAGTCGGTGCTTTGAGCATACCCTGTGAGACAAGTATTACTTTCCGATACACCACTGCCGGTTCAGTGCATTCCTTGGACCTTCACATTGACGATGAAACACAGAAATGGCAACGGAATTAAGTACAAAAGCCACAATGCCGCCTTAAGTACAAGAATAGACACTCTTCTTACAGACGGTGTTTGAGCATTCCCTGTGAGACTAGTATTAGTTTCCGATACACCACTGCAGGTTCAATGTATTCCTTGGACCATCACATTGACGATGAAACACAGAAATCGCATCGGAATTAAATACAAAAGGCACAATGCCGCCTTAAGTACAAGAATAGAGACTCTACTTACAGTCGGTGCTTTGAGCGTTCCCTGTGAGACCAGTATTAGATTCCGATACACCACTGCAGGTTCAGTTTATTCCTTGGCCCTTCACATTGACGATGAAACACAGAAATGGCATCGGAATTAAATACAAAAGGCACAATGCCGCCTGAAGACCAAGAATAGAGACTTTTCTTACAGTTGGTGCTTTGAGCATTCCCTGTGAGACCAGTATTAGTTTCCGATACACCACTGCAGGATCAATGTATTCCTCGGAATTACAAATTGACGATGAAACACTGAAATCACATCGGAATTAAATACAAAAGGCACAATGCCGCCATAAGTGCAAGATGAGTGGGACTTCTTAGAGTCTGTGTTTTGATCCTTTCCTGTGCGACCTGTATTAGTTTCCGATACGCCACTGCAGGTTCAATGTATTCCTTGGACCTTCACATTGACGATGATACACAGAAATCGCATCGGAATTAAATACAAAAGGCACAATGCCGCCTTAAGTACAAGAATAGAGACTCTTCTTACAGTGGGTGCTTTGAGCATACCCTGTGAGACCAGTATTAGTTTCCGTTACACCTCTGCAGGTTCAATGTATTCCTTGGACCTTCACATTGACGGTTAAACACAGAAATCGCATCGGAATTAAATACAAAAGGCACAATGGCGCCTTAAGAACAAGAATAGGGACTCTTCTTACAGTCGGTGCTTTGAGCATTCCCTGTGAGACCAATATTAGTTTCCGATACGCCACTGGAGGTTCAATGTGTTCCTTGGACATTCACAGTGACGATTAAACACAGAAATCACATCGGAATCAAATACAAAAGGCACAATGCCGCCGTAAGAACAAGAATAGAACCCTACTTACAGTCGGTGCTTTGAGCATTCCCTGTGAGACCAGTATTAGCTTCCGCTACACCTCTGCAGGTTCAGTTTATTCCTTGGACCTTCACATTGACGATGAAACACTGAAATGGCATCGGAATTAAATACAAAAGGCACAATGCCGCCTGAAGTGCAAGAATAGAGACTTTTCTTACAGTCGGTGCTTTGAGCAATCCCTGTGAGACCAGTAATAGTATCCGATACACCACTGCAGGTTCAATGTATTCCTTGGACATACACATTGACGATGAAGCACTGAAATTAGATCGGAATTATATACAATAGGCACAATGCCGCCATAAGTGCAAGAAGAGAGAGTCTTCTTACAGTCGGTGTTTTGAGCATTCCCTGTGAGACAAGTATTAGATTCCGATACACCACTGCAGGTTCAGTGTATTCCTTGGACCTTCACATTGACGATGAAACAGAGAAATGGCATCGGAATGAAATACAAAAGGCACAATTCCGCATTAAGTACAGGAATAGACACTCTTCTTACAGTCAGTGCTTTGAGCATTCCCTGTGAGACCAGTATTAGTTTCCGATACACCACTGCATGTTCAATGGATTCCTTGGACGTTCACATTGACGATGAAAGACAGAAATCGCATCGGAATTAAACACAAAAGGCACAATGCCGCCTTACAGACTCTACTTACAGTCGGTGCTTTGAGCATTCCCTGTGAGACCAGTAATAGTATCCGATACACCACTGCAGGTTCAATGTATTCCTTGGACATACACATTGACGATGAAACACTGATATTAAATCGGAATTAAATACAAAATGCACAATGCCGCCATAAGTGCAAGAAGAGTGAGACTTCTTAGAGACTGTGCTTTGATATTTTTTTGTGCGATCCGTACTAGTTTCCCATACGCCACTGCAGGATCAATGAATTCCTAGGACCTTCACATTGACGATTAAACACAGAAATCGCATCGGAATCAAATACAAAAGGCACAATGCCGCCTTAAGTACAAGAATAGAGACTCTCCATATGGTCGGTGCTTTGAGCATTCCCTGTGAGACCAGTATTAGTTTCCGATACACCACTGTAGTTTCAATGTATTCCTTGGACCTTCACATTGACGATTAAACACAGAAATCGTATAGGAATTAAATACAAAATTCACAATGCCGCCTTGAGTACAAGAATAGAAACTCTTCTTACAGTCGGTGCTTTGAGCATTCCCTGTGAGACCAGTATTAGTTTCCGATACACCACTGCTGGTTCAATGTATTCCTTGGACCTTCAAAGTGACGATGGAAAACAGAAATCGCATTGGAATTAAGTACATATAGGCACAATGCCGCTTTAGTACAAGAATAGAGACTATTCTTACAGTCTGTGCTTTGAGCGTTCCCTGTGAGACCAGTATTAGTATCCGATACACAACTGCAGATTCAATGTATTTCTTGGACATACACATTGACGATGAAACACTGCAATTACATCGGAATTAAATACAAAAGGCACAATGCCGCCCTAAGTAGAAGAATAGAGACTCATCTTACAATCGGTGCTTCGAGCATTCCCTGAGAGACCAGTATTAATTTCCGATACACCACTGCATGTTCAATGTATTCCTTGGACCTTCACATTGACGATGAAACACAGAAATCGCATCGGAATTAAATACCAAAGGCACAATGCCGCCTTATGTACAAGAATAGTGGCACTTCTTACCGTCGGTGCTTTGAGCATTCCCTGTGAGACCAGTATTAGGTTCCGATACACCACTGCAGGTTCAATGTATTCCTTGGACATACACATTGACGATGAAAGACTGAAATTACATCGGAACTATGTACAAAAGGCACAATGCCGCCATAAGTGCAGGAAGATGAGACTTCTTAGAGTCTGTGTTTTGATCATTTCCTGTGCGACCCGTATTAGTTTTCGATACAACACTGCAGGTTCAATGTATTCCTTGGACCTTCAAATTGACGATGATACACAGAATTCGCAACGGAATTAAATACAAAAGGCACAATGCCGCCTTAAGTATAAGAATAGAGACTCTTCTTACAGTCGGTGCTTTGAGCTCACCCTGTGAGACCAGTATTAGTTTCCGATACACCTCTGCAGGTTCAATGTATTCCTTGGACCTTCACATTGACGATTAAACACAGAAATCGCATCGGAATTAAATACAAAAGGCACAATGCCGCCTTAAGTACAAGAATAGAGACTCTTCTTACAGTCGGTGCGTTGAGCATTCCCTGTGAGACCAGTATTAGTTTCCGATACACCACTGGAGGCTCAATGTATTCCTTGGACCTTCACATTGACGATCACACACAGAAATTGCATCGTAATTATATACAAAAGCCACAATGCCACCTTAAGTACAAGAATAGAGCCTCTTCCTACAGTCGGTGCTTTGAGCATTCCCTGTGAGACCAGTATTAGTTTCCGATACACCACTGCAGGTTCAATGTATTCCTTGGACATACACATTGACGATGAAACACTGAAATTACAGCGGAATTAAATACAAAAGGCACAATGCCGCCATAAGTGCAAGAACAGTGAGACTTCTTTGAGTCTGTGTTTTGATCCTTTCCTGTGCGACCCGTATTAGTTTTTGATACGCCACTGCAGGTTAAATGTATTCCTTGGACTTTTAAATTGACGGTGAAACACAGAAATCGCATCGGAATTAAATACAAAAGGCACAATGCCGCCTTAAGTACAAGAACAGAGACTATTCTTTAGGTCGGTGCTTTGAGCATTCCCTGTGAGACCAGTATTTGTTTCCGATACACCACTGCAGGTTCAATGTATTCCTTGGACCTTCACATTGACGATTAAACACAGAAATCACATCGGAATTAAATACAAAAAGAACAATGCCGCCTTAAGTACAAGAATAGAGACTCTTCTTACAGTCGGTGCTTTGAGCATTCCCTGTGAGACCAGTATTAGTTTCCGATACACCACTGCAAGTTCAGTGCATTCCTCGGACCTTCACATTGACGATGAAACACAGAAATGCCAACGGAATTAAATACAAAAGCACAATGCCGCCTTAAGTACAAGAATAGACACTCTTCTTACAGACGGTGTGTGAGCATTCCCTGTGAGACTAGTATTAGTTTCCGATACACCACTGCATTTTCAATGTATTCCTTGGACCTTCACATTGACGATGAAACACAGACATCGCATCGGAATTAAATACAAAAGGCACAATGCCGCCTTAAGTACAAGAATAGAGACTCTACTTACAGTCGGTGCTTTTGAGCATTCCCTGTGAGAAAAGTATTAGTTTCCGATACACCACTGCAGGTTCTATGTATTCCTTGGACCTTCACATTGACGATTAAACACAGAAATCGCATCGGAATTAAATACAAAAGGCACAATGCTGCCTTAAGTACAAGAATAGAGACTCTTCTTACAGTCGGTGCTTTGAGCATTCCCTGTGAGACCAGTATTAGTTTCCGATACACCACTGGAGGCTCAATGTATTCCTTGGACCTTCACATTGATGATCACACACAGAAATTGCATCGTAATTATATACAAAAGGCACAATGCCGCCTTAAGTACAAGAATACAGACTCTATTTACAGTCGGTGCTTTGAGCATTCCCTGTGAGACCAGTATTAGTTTCCGATACACCACTGGAGGTTCAATGTATTCCTTGGACATTCACATTGACGATGAAACTCTGAAATTACATTGGAATTAAATACAAAAGGCACAATGATGCCTTAAGTACAAGAATAGAGACTCTTCTAACAGTCGGTGCTTTTAGCATTCCCAGTAAGAGAAGTATTAGTTTCCGATACACCACAGCAGGTTCAATGTATTCCTTGGACCTTGACATTGACGATGAAACACAGAAATTGCATCGGAATAAAATACAAAAGCCACAATGCCGCCTTAAGTGCAAGAATAGAGTCTCTTCTTACTGTCGGTGCTTTGAGCATTATCTGTGAGACCAGAATTAATTTCTGATACACCACTGGAGGTTCAATGTATTCCTTGGACATTCACATTGACGATTAAACACAGAAATCACATCGGAATTAAATACAAAAGGCACAATGCCACCTTAAGTACAAGAATAGAGACTCTTCTTACAGTCGGTGCTTTAAGCATTCCTTGTGAGACCAGTATTAGTTTGCGATACGCCAATGCAGGTTCAGTGTATTCCTTGGACCTTCACATTGACGATGAAACACAGAAATCGCATCGGAATTAAATACAAAAGGCACAATGCCGCTCTATGTACAACAATAGACACTCTTCTTACTGTCAGTGCTTTGAGCATTCCCTGTGAGACCAGTATTAGTTTCCGATACACCACTGCAAGTTCAATGTATTCCTTGGACCTTCACATTGACGATGAAAGACAGAAATCGCATCGGAATTAAACACAAAAGGCACAATGCCGCCTTAAGTACAAGAATACAGACTCTATTTACAGTCGGTGCTTTTGAGCATTCCCTGTGAGACCAGTATTAGTTTCCGATACACCACTGCAGGTTCTATGTATTCCTTGGACCTTCACATTGACGATTAAACACAGAAATCGCATCGGAATTAAATACAAAAGGCACAATGCCGCCTTAAGTACAAGAACAGAGACTATTCTTTAGGTCGGTGCTTTGAGCATTCCCTGTGAGACCAGTATTTGTTTCCGATACACCACTGCAGGTTCAATGTATTCCTTGGACCTTCACATTGACGATTAAACACAGAAATCACATCGGAATTAAATACAAAAAGAACAATGCCGCCTTAAGTACAAGAATAGAGACTCTTCTTACAGTCGGTGCTTTGAGCATTCCCTGTGAGACCAGTATTAGTTTCCGATACACCACTGCAAGTTCAGTGCATTCCTCGGACCTTCACATTGACGATGAAACACAGAAATGCCAACGGAATTAAATACAAAAGCACAATGCCGCCTTAAGTACAAGAATAGACACTCTTCTTACAGACGGTGTGTGAGCATTCCCTGTGAGACTAGTATTAGTTTCCGATACACCACTGCAGGTTCAATGTATTCCTTGGACCTTCACATTGACGATGAAACACAGAAATCGCATCGGAATTAAATACAAAAGGCACAATGCCGCCTTAAGTACAAGAATAGAGACTCTACTTACAGTCGGTGCTTTTGAGCATTCCCTGTGAGACCAGTATTAGTTTCCGATACACCACTGCAGGTTCTATGTATTCCTTGGACCTTCACATTGACGATTAAACAAAGAAATCGCATCGGAATTAAATACAAAAGGCACAATGCTGCCTTAAGTACAAGAATAGAGACTCTTCTTACAGTCGGTGCTTTGAGCATTCCCTGTGAGACCAGTATTAGTTTCCGATACACCACTGCAAGTTCAGTGCATTCCTCGGACCTTCACATTGACGATGAAACACAGAAATGCCAACGGAATTAAATACAAAAGCACAATGCCGCCTTAAGTACAAGAATAGACACTCTTCTTACAGACGGTGTGTGAGCATTCCCTGTGAGACTAGTATTAGTTTCCGATACACCACTGCAGGTTCAATGTATTCCTTGGACCTTCACATTGACGATTAAACACAGAAATCACATCGGAATTAAATACAAAAAGAACAATGCCGCCTTAAGTACAAGAATAGAGACTCTTCTTACAGTCGGTGCTTTGAGCATTCCCTGTGAGACCAGTATTAGTTTCCGATACACCACTGCAAGTTCAGTGCATTCCTCGGACCTTCACATTGACGATGAAACACAGAAATGCCAACGGAATTAAATACAAAAGCACAATGCCGCCTTAAGTACAAGAATAGACACTCTTCTTACAGACGGTGTGTGAGCATTCCCTGTGAGACTAGTATTAGTTTCCGATACACCACTGCAGGTTCAATGTATTCCTTGGACCTTCACATTGACGATGAAACACAGAAATCGCATCGGAATTAAATACAAAAGGCACAATGCCGCCTTAAGTACAAGAATACAGACTCTATTTACAGTCGGTGCTTTGAGCATTCCCTGTGAGACCAGTATTAGTTTCCGATACACCACTGGAGGTTCAATGTATTCCTTGGACATTCACATTGACGATGAAACTCTGAAATTACATTGGAATTAAATACAAAAGGCACAATGATGCCTTAAGTACAAGAATAGAGACTCATCTAACAGTCGGTGCTTTTAGCATTCCCAGTAAGAGAAGTATTAGTTTCCGATACACCACAGCAGGTTCAATGTATTCCTTGGACCTTGACATTGACGATGAAACACAGAAATTGCATCGGAATAAAATACAAAAGCCACAATGCCGCCTTAAGTGCAAGAATAGAGTCTCTTCTTACTGTCGGTGCTTTGAGCATTATCTGTGAGACCAGAATTAATTTCTGATACACCACTGGAGGTTCAATGTATTCCTTGGACATTCACATTGACGATTAAACACAGAAATCACATCGGAATTAAATACAAAAGGCACAATGCCACCTTAAGTACAAGAATAGAGACTCTTCTTACAGTCGGTGCTTTAAGCATTCCTTGTGAGACCAGTATTAGTTTGCGATACGCCAATGCAGGTTCAGTGTATTCCTTGGACCTTCACATTGACGATGAAACACAGAAATGGCATCGGAATTAAATACAAAAGGCACAATGCCGCTCTATGTACAACAATAGACACTCTTCTTACTGTCAGTGCTTTGAGCATTCCCTGTGAGACCAGTATTAGTTTTCGATACACCACTGCAAGTTCAATGTATTCCTTGGACCTTCACATTGACGATGAAAGACAGAAATCGCATCGGAATTAAACACAAAAGGCACAATGCCGCCATAAGTACAAGAATACAGACTCTATTTACAGTCGGTGCTTTTGAGCATTCCCTGTGAGACCAGTATTAGTTTCCGATACACCACTGCAGGTTCTATGTATTCCTTGGACCTTCACATTGACGATTAAACACAGAAATCGCATCGGAATTAAATACAAAAGGCACAATGCCGCCTTAAGTACAAGAACAGAGACTATTCTTTAGGTCGGTGCTTTGAGCATTCCCTGTGAGACCAGTATTTGTTTCCGATACACCACTGCAGGTTCAATATATTCCTTGGACCTTCACATTGACGATTAAACACAGAAATCACATCGGAATTAAATACAAAAAGAACAATGCCGCCTTAAGTACAAGAATAGAGACTCTTCTTACAGTCGGTGCTTTGAGCATTCCCTGTGAGACCAGTATTAGTTTCCGATACACCACTGCAAGTTCAGTGCATTCCTCGGACCTTCACATTGACGATGAAACACAGAAATGCCAACGGAATTAAATACAAAAGCACAATGCCGCCTTAAGTACAAGAATAGACACTCTTCTTACAGACGGTGTGTGAGCATTCCCTGTGAGACTAGTATTAGTTTCCGATACACCACTGCAGGTTCAATGTATTCCTTGGACCTTCACATTGACGATGAAACACAGAAATCGCATCGGAATTAAATACAAAAGGCACAATGCCGCCTTAAGTACAAGAATAGAGACTCTACTTACAGTCGGTGCTTTTGAGCATTCCCTGTGAGACCAGTATTAGTTTCCGATACACCACTGCAGGTTCTATGTATTCCTTGGACCTTCACATTGACGATTAAACACAGAAATCGCATCGGAATTAAATACAAAAGGCACAATGCTGCCTTAAGTACAAGAATAGAGACTCTTCTTACAGTCGGTGCTTTGAGCATTCCCTGTGAGACCAGTATTAGTTTCCGATACACCACTGGAGGCTCAATGTATTCCTTGGACCTTCACATTGACGATCACACACAGAAATTGCATCGTAATTATATACAAAAGGCACAATGCCGCCTTAAGTACAAGAATACAGACTCTATTTACAGTCGGTGCTTTGAGCATTCCCTGTGAGACCAGTATTAGTTTCCGATACACCACTGGAGGTTCAATGTATTCCTTGGACGTTCACATTGACGATGAAACTCTGAAATTACATTGGAATTAAATACAAAAGGCACAATGATGCCTTAAGTACAAGAATAGAGACTCTTCTAACAGTCGGTGCTTTTAGCATTCCCAGTAAGAGAAGTATTAGTTTCCGATACACCACAGCAGGTTCAATGTATTCCTTGGACCTTGACATTGACGATGAAACACAGAAATTGCATCGGAATAAAATACAAAAGCCACAATGCCGCCTTAAGTGCAAGAATAGAGTCTCTTCTTACTGTCGGTGCTTTGAGCATTATCTGTGAGACCAGAATTAATTTCTGATACAGCACTGGAGGTTCAATGTATTCCTTGGACATTCACATTGACGATTAAACACAGAAATCACATCGGAATTAAATACAAAAGGCACAATGCCACCTTAAGTACAAGAATAGAGACTCTTCTTACAGTCGGTGCTTTAAGCATTCCTTGTGAGACCAGTATTAGTTTGCGATACGCCAATGCAGGTTCAGTGTATTCCTTGGACCTTCACATTGACGATGAAACACAGAAATCGCATCGGAATTAAATACAAAAGGCACAATGCCGCTCTATGTACAACAATAGACACTCTTCTTACTGTCAGTGCTTTGAGCATTCCCTGTGAGACCAGTATTAGTTTCCGATACACCACTGCAAGTTCAATGTATTCCTTGGACCTTCACATTGACGATGAAAGACAGAAATCGCATCGGAATTAAACACAAAAGGCACAATGCCGCCTTAAGTACAAGAATACAGACTCTATTTACAGTCGGTGCTTTTGAGCATTCCCTGTGAGACCAGTATTAGTTTCCGATACACCACTGCAGGTTCTATGTATTCCTTGGACCTTCACATTGACGATTAAACACAGAAATCGCATCGGAATTAAATACAAGAGGCACAATACTGCCTTAAGTACAAGAATAGGGACTCTTCCTACAGTCGGTGCTTTGAGCATTCCCTGTGAGACCAGTATTAGTTTCCGATACACCACTGGAGGCTCAATGTATTCCTTGGACCTTCACATTGACGATCACACACAGAAATTGCATCGGAATTATGTACAAAAGCCACAATGCCGCCTTAAGTACAAGAATAGAGCCTCTTCCTACAGTCGGTGCTTTGAGCATTCCCTGTGAGACCAGTATTAGTTTCCGATACACCACTGCAGGTTCAATGTATTCCTTGGACATACACATTGACGACGAAACACTGAAATTACAGCGGAATTAAATACAAAAGGCACAATGCCGCCATAAGTGCAAGAACAGTGAGACTTCTTTGAGTCTGTGTTTTGATCCTTTCCTGTGCGACCCGTATTAGTTTTTGATACGCCACTGCAGGTTTAATGTATTCCTTGGACTTTTAAATTGACGGTGAAACACAGAAATCGCATCGGAATTAAATACAAAAGGCACAATGCCGCCTTAAGTACAAGAACAGAGACTATTCTTTAGGTCGGTGCTTTGAGCATTCCCTGTGAGACCAGTATTTGTTTCCGATACACCACTGCAGGATCAATGTATTCCTTGGACCTTCACATTGACGATTAAACACAGAAATCACATCGGAATTAAATACAAAAAGAACAATGCCGCCTTAAGTACAAGAATAGAGACTCTTCTTACAGTCGGTGCTTTGAGCATTCCCTGTGAGACCAGTATTAGTTTCCGATACACCACTGCAAGTTCAGTGCATTCCTCGGACCTTCACATTGACGATGAAACACAGAAATGCCAACGGAATTAAATACAAAAGCACAATGCCGCCTTAAGTACAAGAATAGACACTCTTCTTACAGACGGTGTTTGAGCATTCCCTGTGAGACTAGTATTAGTTTCCGATACACCACTGCAGGTTCAATGTATTCCTTGGACCTTCACATTGACGATGAAACACAGAAATCGCATCGGAATTAAATACAAAAGGCACAATGCCGCCTTAAGTACAAGAATAGAGACTCTACTTACAGTCGGTGCTTTGAGCATTCCCTGTGAGACCAGTATTAGTTTCCGAGACACCACTGCAGATTCAATGTATTCCTTGGACCTTCAAATTGACGAAGAAACACAGAAATCGCATTGGAATTAAATACAAAAGGCACAATGCCGCCTTAAGTACAAGAATAGAGACTTTCCATATGTTTGGTGCTTTGAGCATTCCCTGTGAGACCAGCATTAGTTTCCGATACACCACTGTAGTTTCAATGTATTCCTTGGACCTTCACATTGACGATTTAACACAGAAATCGTATCGGAATTAAATACAAAAGGCACAATGCCGCCTTGAGTACAAGAAAAGAAACTCTTCTTACAATCGGTGCTTTGAGCATTCCCTGTGAGACCAGTGTTAGTTTCCGATACACCACTGCTGGTTCAATGTATTCCTTGGACCTTCAAAGTGACGATGAAAAACAGAAATCGCATTGGAATTAAGTACATATAGGCACAATGCCGCTTTAGTACAAGAATAGAGACTATTCTTACAGTCTGTGCTTTGAGCGTTCCCTGTGAGACCAGTATTAGTATCCGATACACAACTGCAGATTCAATGTATTTTTTGGACATACACATTGACGATGAAACACTGCAATTACATCGGAATTAAATACAAAAGGCACAATGCCGCCCTAAATAGAAGAATAGAGACTCATCTTACAATCGGTGCTTCGAGCATTCCCTGAGAGACCGGTATTAATTTCCGATACACCACTGCAAGTTCAATGTATTCCTTGGACCATCACATTGACGATGAAACACAGAAATCGCATCGGAATTAAATACCAAAGGCACAATGCCGCCTTATGTACAAGAATAGAGGCACTTCTTACCGTCGGTGCTTTGAGCATTCCCTGTGAGACCAGTATTAGGTTCCGATACACCACTGCAGGTTCAATGTATTCCTTGGACATACACATTGACGATGAAAGACTGAAATTACATCGGAACTATGTACAAAAGGCACAATGCCGCCATAAGTGCAAGAAGAGTGAGACTTCTTAGAGTCTGTGTTTTGATCATTTCCTGTGCGACCCGTATTAGTTTTCGATACGACACTGCAGGTTCAATGTATTCCTTGGACCTTCAAATTGACGATGATACACAGAATTCGCAACGGAATTAAATACAAAAGGCACAATGCCGCCTTAAGTATAAGAATAGAGACTCTTCTTACAGTCGGTGCTTTGAGCTCTCCCTGTGAGACCAGTATTAGTTTCCGATACACCTCTGCAGGTTCAATGTATTCCTTGGACCTTCACATTGACGATTAATCACAGAAATCGCATCGGAATTAAATACAAAAGGCACAATGCCGCCTTAAGTACAAGAATAGAGACTCTTCTTACAGTCGGTGCTTTGAGCATTCCCTGTGAGACCAGTATTAGTTTCCGATACACCACTGGAGGTTCAATGTATTCCTTGGACATTCACATGACGATGAAACTCTGAAATTACATTGGAATTAAATACAAAAGGCACAATGATGCCTTAAGTACAAGAATAGAGACTCTTCTAACAGTCGGTGCTTTTAGCATTCCCAGTAAGAGAAGTATTAGTTTCCGATACACCACAGCAGGTTCAATGTATTCCTTGGACCTTGACATTGACGATGAAACACAGAAATTGCATCGGAATTAAATACAAAAGCCACAATGCCGCCTTAAGTGCAAGAATAGAGTCTCTTCTTACTGTCGGTGCTTTGAGCATTATCTGTGAGACCAGAATTAGTTTCCGATACACCACTGGAGGTTCAATGTATTCCTTGGACATTCACATTGACGATTAAACACAGAAATCACATCGGAATTAAATACAAAAGGCACAATGCCGCCTTAAGTACAAGAATAGAGACTCTTCTTACAGTCGGTGCTTTAAGCATTCCTTGTGAGACCAGTATTAGTTTGCGATACGCCAATGCAGGTTCAGTGTATTCCTTGGACCTTCACATTGACGATGAAACACAGAAATCGCATCGGAATTAAATACAAAAGGCACAATGCCGCTCTATGTACAACAATAGACACTCTTCTTACTGTCAGTGATTTGAGCATTCCCTGTGAGACCAGTATTAGTTTCCGATACACCACTGCAAGTTCAATGTATTCCTTGGACCTTCACATTGACGATGAAAGACAGAAATCGCATCGGAATTAAACACAAAAGGCACAATGCCGCCTTAAGTACAAGAATACAGACTCTATTTACAGTCGGTGCTTTTGAGCATTCCCTGTGAGACCAGTATTAGTATCCGATACACCACTGCAGGTTCTATGTATTCCTTGGACCTTCACATTGACGATTAAACTCAGAAATCGCATCGGAATTAAATACAAAAGGCACAATGCTGCCTTAAGTACAAGAATAGAGACTCTTCTTACAGTCGGTGCTTTGAGCATTCCCTGTGAGACCAGTATTAGTTTCCGATACACCACTGGAGGCTCAATGTATTCCTTGGACCTTCACATTGACGATCACACGCAGAAATTGCATCGTAATTATATACAAAAGCCACAATGCCGCCTTAAGTACAAGAATAGAGCCTTTTCCTACAGTCGGTGCTTTGAGCATTCCCTGTGAGACCAGTATTAGTTTCCGATACACCACTGCAGGTTCAATGTATTCCTTGGACATACACATTGACGATGAAACACTGAAATTACAGCGGAATTAAATACAAAAGGCACAATGCCGCCATAAGTGCAAGAACAGTGAGACCTCTTTGAGTCTGTGTTTTGATCCTTTCCTGTGCGACCCGTATTAGTTTTTGATACACCACTGCAGGTTCAATGTATTCCTTGGACCTTCACATTGACGATTAAACACAGAAATCACATCAGAATTAAATACAAAAAGGACAATGCCGCCTTAAGTACAAGAATAGAGACTCTTCTTACAGTCGGTGCTTTGAGCATTCCCTGTGAGACCAGTATTAGTTTCCGATACACCACTGCAAGTTCAGTGCATTCCTCGGACCTTCACATTGACGATAAAACACAGAAATGCCAACGGAATTAAATACAAAAGCACAATGCCGCCTTAAGTACAAGAATAGACACTCTTCTTACAGACGGTGTTTGAGCATTCCCTGTGAGACTAGTATTAGTTTCCGATACACCACTGCAGGTTCAATGTATTCCTTGGACCTTCACATTGACGATGAAACACAGAAATCGCATCGGAATTAAATACAAAAGGCACAATGCCGCCTTAAGTACAAGAATAGAGACTCTACTTACAGTCGGTGCTTTGAGCATTCCCTGTGAGACCAGTATTAGTTTCCGAGACACCACTGCAGATTCAATGTATTCCTTGGACCTTCAAATTGACGAAGAAACACAGAAATCTCATTGGAATTAAATACATAAGGCACAATGCCGCTTTAAGTACAAGAATAGAGACTATTCTTACAGTCTGTGTTTTGAGCGTTCCCTGTGAGACCAGTATTAGTATCCGATACACCACTGCAGATTCAATGTATTCCTTGGACATACACATTGACGATGAAGCACTGCAATTACATCGGAATTGAATACAAATGGAACAATGCCGCCTTAAGTACAAGAATAGAGACTCCTCTTACTGTCGGTGCTTTGTGCATTCCCTGTGAGACCAGTATTAGTTTCCGAAACACCACTGCATGTTCAATGTGTTCCTTGGACTTTCACAATGACGATGAAACACAGAAATCGCATTGGAATTAAATACAAAAGGCTCAATGCCGCCTTAAGTACAAGAATAGAGACTCTTCTTACAGTCTGTGCTTTGAGCATTCCCTGTGAGACCAGTATTAGTATCCGATTCACCACTGCAAGTTCAATGTATTCCTTGGACATACACATTGACGATTAAACACAGAAATCACATGGGAATTAAATAGAAAGAGAACAATGCCGCCTTAAGTACAAGAATAGAGACTCTTCTTACTGTCGGTGCTTTGAGCATTCCCTGTGAGACCAGTATTAGCTTCCGATACACCACTGCAGGTTCAGTGCATTCCTTGGACCTTCACATTGACGATGAAACACAGAAATGGCAACGGAATCAAATACAAAAGGCACAATGCCGCCTTAAGTACAAGAATAGACACTCTTCTTACAGACGGTGTTTGAGCATTCCCTGTGAGACCAATATTAGTATCCGATACACCACTGCACATTCAATGTACTCCTTGGACATACACATTGACGATGAAACACTGAAATTACATCGGAAATAAATACAAAAGGAACAATATCGCCTTAAGTACAAGAATTGAGACTCTTCTTACTGTCGATGTTTTGAGCATTCCCTGTGAGACCAGTATTATTTTCCGATACAATACTGCAGGTTCAATGTATTCCTTGGCCATACACATTGATGATGAAAAACTGAAATTACATCGGAAATAAATACAAAGGGCACAATGACGCCTTAAGTACAAGCAGAGTGAGACTTCTTAGAGTCTGTGTTTTGATCGTTTCCTGTGAGCCCAGTATTGGTTTCCGATATACCACTGCAGGTTCAATGTATTCCTTGGACCTTCACATTGACGAAGAAACACGTAAATCGCATCGGAATTAAATACCAAAGGCACAATGCCGCTTTAAGTTCAAGAATAGAGACTCTTCTTACAGTCGGTGCTTTGAGCATTCCCTGTGAGACCAGTATTAGTTTCCGATACACCACTGCGGGTTGAATGTATTCCTTGGACCTTTACATTGACGATGAAACACAGAAATCGCATCGGAATTAAATACAAAAGGCACAATGCCGCCTTAAGTACAAGAATACAGACTCCACTTACAGTCGGTGCATTGAGCATTCCCTGTGAGACCAGTATTAGTTTGCGATTCACCACTGCAGGTTCAATGTATTCCCTGGACCTTCAAATTGACGATAAAACACAGAAATCGCATTGGAATTAAATACAAAAGCACAATGCCGCTTTAAGTACAAGAATAGAGACTATTCTTACAGTCTGTGCTTTGAGCGTTCCCTGTGAGACCAGTATTAGTATCCGATACAGCACTGCAGATTCAATGTATTCCTTGGACATACACATTGACGATGAAACACTGCAATTACATCGGAATTAAATACAAAATGAACAATGCTGCCTTAAGTACAAGAATAGAGACGCCTCTTATTGTCGGTGCTTTGAGCATTCCCTGTGCGACCAGTATTAGTTTCCGATACACGACTGCATGTTCAATGTATTCCTTGTACCTTCACATTGACGATGAATCACAGAAATCGCATTGGAATTAAACACAAAAGGCACAATGTCGCCATAAGTACAAGAATAGAGACTCTTCTTACAGGCTGTGCTTTCAGCATTCCCTGTGAGACCAGTATTAGTATCCGATACACCACTGCAGATTCACTGTACTCCATGGACATACACATTGTCGATGAAACACTGAAATTACATCGGAGTTAAATACAAAAGGCCCAATGCCGCCATAAGCGCAAGAAGAATGAGACTTCTTAGAGACTGTGTTTTGATCCTATCCTGTGCGACCCGTATTAGTTTCCGACACGCCACTGCAGGTTCGATGTATTCCTTGGACCTTCACATTGACGATTACACACAGAAATCGCATCGGAATTAAATACAAAAAGGCACTATGTCGCCTTAAGTACAAGAATAGAGACTCTTCTTGTATCCGGTGCTCTGAGCATTCCCTGTGAGACCAGTATTAGTATCCGGCACACCACTTCAGGTTGTATGTATTCCTAGTACATACACAACGAAGATGAAACACAGAAATGGCATCGGAATGAAATACAAAGGGCACAATGCCGCCTTAAGTACAAGAATAGACACTCTTCTTACAGTCGGTGCTTTGAGCATTCCCTGTGGGACCAGTATTAGTTTCCGATACACCACTGCAGGTTCAATGAATTCCGTGGACCTTCACATTGACGATGAAACACAGAAATGGCAAGGGAATTAAATACAAAAGGCACAATGCCGCCTTAAGTACAAGAATACAGACTCTTCTTACAGTCGGTGCCTTGAGCATTCCCTGTGAGACCAGTATTAGTATCCGATACACCACTGCAGGTTCATTGTATTCCTTATACATACACATTGACGATGAAACACTGAAACAACATCGGAATTAAATACAAAAGAAACAATGTCGCCTTAAGTACAAGATTAGAGACTCTTCTTACTGTCGGTGTTTTGAGGATTCCCTGTGAGACCAGTATTAGTTTCCGATACTCCACTGCAGGTCCAAAGTATTGCTTGGACCTTCACATTGACGATGAAACACAGAAATCACATCGGAATTAAATACAAAAAGAACTATGACGCCTTAAGTACAAGAAGAGAGACTCTTCTTACGGTCGGGGCTTTGAGCATTCCCTGTGAGACCAGTATTAGTTTCCGATACACCACTGCAGGTTCAGTGCATTCCTTGGACCTTCACATTGACGATGAAACACAGAAATCGCATCGGAATTAAATACAAAAGGCACAATGCCGCCTTAAGTACAAGAACAGAGTCTATTCTTTCAGACGGTGATTTGAGCATTCCCTGTGAGACCAGTATTAGTTTCCGATACACCACTGCAGGTTCAATGTATTCCTTGGACCTTCACATTGACGATTAAACACATAAATCACATCGGAATTAAATACAAAAAGAACAATGCCGCCTTTAGTACAAGAATAGAGACTCTTCTTACAGTCGGTGCTTTGAGCATTCCCTGTGAGACCAGTATTAGTTTCCGATACACCACTGCAGGTTCAGTGCATTCCTTGGACCTTCACATTGACGATGAAACACAGAAATGGCAACGGAATTAAATACAAAAGGCACAATGCCGCCTTAAGTACAAGAATAGACACTCTTCTTACAAGTCGGTGTTTTGAGCATTCCCTGAGAGACCAGTATTAGTTTCCGATACACCACTGCAGAATCAATGTATTCCTTGGAGACACACATTGACGATGAAACACTGAAATTACATCGGAATTAAATACAAAAGGCACAATGCCGCCATAAGTGAAAGAACAGTGAGACTTTTTTCAGTCTGTGTTTTGATCCTTTCCTGTGCGACCCGTATTAGTTTTCGATACGCCACTGCTGGTTAAATGTATTCCTTGGACCTTCAAATTGACGATGAAACACAGAAATCATATCGGAATTAAATACAAAAAGCACAATGCCGCCTTAAGTACAAGAACAGAGACTCTTCTCTCAGTCGGTGCTTTGAGCATTCCCTGTGAAACCAGTATTAGTTTCCGATACACCACTGCAGGTTCAATGTATTCCTTGGACCTTCACATTGACGATGAAACACAGATATCGCATCGGAATTAAATACAAAAGGAACAATGCCGCCTTAAGTACAAGAATACAGACTCTACTTCAGTCGGTGCTTTGAGCATTCCCTGTGAGACCAGTATTAGTTTCCGATACACCACTGCATGTTCAACGTATTCCTTGGACTTTCACATTGACGATGAAACACAGAAATCGCATTGGAACTAAATACAAAAGGCACAATGACGCCTCAAGTACAAGAATAGAGACTCTTCTTACAGTCTGTGCTTTGAGCATTCCCTGTGAGACCAGTATTAGTATCCGATACACCACTGCAGACTCAATGTATTCCTTGAACATACACATTGACGATGAAACACTGAAATTACATCGGAATTAAATACAAAAGGCACAATGCCGCCATAAGTGCAAGAAGAGTGAGACTTCTTAAAGTCTGTGTTTTGATCCTTACCTGTGCGACCCGTATTAGTTTCCGATATGCCACTGCAGGTTCAATGTATTCCTTGGACTGTCACATTGACGATGAAACACAGAAATCGCATCGGAATTAAGTAAAAAAAACACAATGCCGCCTTAAGTATAAGAATAGAGACACTTCTTAGAGTCGGTGCTTTGAGCATTCCCTGTGAGACCAATATTAGTATCCGATACACCACTGCAGGTTCAATGTATTCCTTGGACATACACATTGACGATGAAACACTGAAATTACATCGGAATTAAATACAAAAGGAACAATATCGCCTTAAGTACAAGAATAGAGACCCTTCTTATTGTCGCTGTTTTGAGCATTCCCTGTGAGACCAGTATTATTTTCCGATACAATACTGGAGGTTCAATGTATTCCTTGGACATACACATTGACGATGAAAAACTGAAATTACATCGGAATTAAATACAAAGGGCACAATGACGCCTTAAGTACAAGCAGAGTGAGACTTCCTAGAGTCTGTGCTTTGATCCTTTCCTGTGAGACCAGTATTGGTTTCCGATATACCACTGCAGGTTCAAAGTAATCCTTGGACCTTCACATTGACGAAGAAACACATAAATCGCATCGGAATTAAATACCAAAGGCACAAAGCCGCCTTAAGTTCAAGAATAGAGACTCTTCTTACAGTCGGTGCTTTTAGCATTCCCTGTGAGTCCAGTATTAGTTTCCGATACACCACTGCTTGTTCAATGTATTCCTTGGACCTTCACATTGACAATGAAGCACAGAAAACGCAGCGGAATTAAATACAAAAGGCACAATGCCGAATTAAGTACAAGAATACAGACTCTACTTACAGTCGGTGATTTGAGCATTCCCTGTGAGACCAGTATTAGTTTCCGATACACCACTGCAGGTTCAATGTATTCCTTGGAACTTCACATTGCCGATGAAACACAGAAATCGCATTGGAATTAAACACAAAAGGAACAATGCCGCCTTAAGTACAAAAATAGAGACTCTTCTTACAGTCTGTGCTTTCAGCATTCCCTGTGAGACCAGTATTAGTATCCGATACACCACTGCAGATTCAATGTATTCCTTGGACATACACATTGACGATGAAAAACTGAAATTATATCGGAATTAAATACAAAAGGCCCAATGCCGCCATAAGCGCAAGAAGAGTGAGACTTCTTAGAGTCTGTGTTTGATCCTTTCCTGTGCGACCCGTATTAGTTTCCGATACGCCACTGCAGGTTCGATGTATTCCTTGGACCTTCACATTGACGATTACACACAAAAATCGCAGCGGAATTAAAATCAAAAAGGCACAATGTCGCCTTAACTACAAGAATAGAGACTCTTCTTGCATTCGGTGCTTTGAGCATTCCCTGTGAGACCAGTATTAGTATCCGGTACACCACTTCAGGTTCAATGTATTCCTAGGACATACACATCGACTATGTAACACAGAAATGGCATCGGAATTAAATACAAATGGCACAATGCCGCCTTAAGTATAACAATAGACACTCTTCTTACAGTCGGTGTTTTGAGCATTCCCTGTGAAACCAGTATTAGTATCCGATACACCACTGCAGGTTCAATGTATTCCTTATACATACACATTGACGATGAAACACTGAAACAACATCGGAATTAAATACAAAAGAAAAAATGTCGCCTTAAGTACAAGATTAGAAACTCTTCTTACTGTCGGTGTTTTGAGGATTCCCTGTGAGACCAGTATTAGTTTCCGATACTCCACTGCAGCTCCAAAGTATTCCTTGGACCTTCACATTGACGATGAAACACAGAAATCACATCGGAATTAAATACAAAAAGAACTATGACGCCTTAAGTACAAGAAGAGAGACTCTTCTTCCGGTCGGGGCTTTGAGCATTCCCTGTGAGACCAGTATTAGTTTCCGATACACCACTGCAGGTTCAGTGCATTCCTTGGACCTTCACATTGACGATGAAACACAGAAATCGCATCGGAATTAAATACAAAAGGCACAATGCCGCCTTAAGTACAAGAACAGAGTCTATTGCTTCAGTCGGTGCTTTGAGCATTCCCTGTGGGACCAGTATTAGTTTCCGATACACCACTGCAGGTTCAATGTATTCCTTGGACCTTCACATTGACGATTAAACACATAAATCACATCGGAATTAAATACAAAAAGAACAATGCCGCCTTTAGTACAAGAATAGAGACTCTTCTTACAGTCGGTGCTTTGAGCATTCCCTGTGAGACCAGTATTAGTTTCCGATACACCACTGCAGGTTCAGTGCATTCCTTGGACCTTCACATTGACGATGAAACACAGAAATGGCAACGGAATTAAATACAAAAGGCACAGTGCCGCCTTAAGTACAAGAATAGACACTCTTCTTACAGTCGGTGTTTTGAGCATTCCCTGAGAGACCAGTATTAGTTTCCGATACACCACTGCAGAATCAATGTATTCCTTGGAGACACACATTGACGATGAAACACTGAAATTACATCGGAATTAAATACAAAAGGCACAATGCCGCCATAAGTGAAAGAACAGTGAGACTTTTTACAGTCTGTGTTTTGATCCTTTCCTGTGCGACCCGTATTAGATTTCGATACGCCACTGCTGGTTAAATGTATTCCTTGGACCTTCAAATTGACGATGAAACACAGAAATCATATCGGAATTAAATACAAAAAGCACAATGCCGCCTTAAGTACAAGAACAGAGACTCTTCTCTCAGTCGGTGCTTTGAGCATTCCCTGTGAAACCAGTATTAGTTTCCGATACACCACTGCAGGTTCAATGTATTCCTTGGACCTTCACATTGACGATGAAACACAGATATCGCATCGGAATTAAATACAAAAGGAACAATGCCGCCTTAAGTACAAGAATACAGACTCTACTTACAGTCGGTGCTTTGAGCATTCCCTGTGAGACCAGTATTAGTTTCCGATACACCACTGCATGTTCAATGTATTCCTTGGACTTTCACATTGACGATGAAAAACAGAAATCGCATTGGAACTAAATACAAAAGGCACAATGACGCCTCAAGTACAAGAATAGGGACTCTTCTTACAGTCTGTGCTTTGAGCATTCCCTGTGAGACCAGTATTAGTATCCGATACACCACTGCAGACTCAATGTATTCCTTGGACATACACATTGACGATGAAACACTGAAATTACATCGGAATTAAATACAAAAGGCACAATGCCGCCATAAGTGCAAGAAGAGTGAGACTTCTTAAAGTCTGTGTTTTGATCCTTACCTGAGCGACCCGTATTAGTTTCCGATATGCCACTGCAGGTTCAATGTATTCCTTGGACCGTCACATTGACGATGAAACACAGAAATCGCATCGGAATTAAGTACAAAAAACACAATGCCGCCTTAAGTATAAGAATAGAGACACTTCTTAGAGTCGTTGCTTTGAGCATTCCCTGTGAGACCAATATTAGTATCCAATACACCACTGCAGGTTCAATGTATTCCTTGGACATACACATTGACGATGAAACACTGAAATTACATCGGAATTAAATACAAAGGGAACAATATCGCCTTAAGTACAAGAATAGAGACCCTTCTTATTGTCGCTGTTTTGAGCATTCCCTGTGAGACCAGTATTATTTTCCGATACAATACTGGAGGTTCAATGTATTCCTTGGACATACACATTGACGATGAAAAACTGAAATTACATCGGAATTAAATACAAAGGGCACAATGACGCCTTAAGTACAAGCAGAGTGAGACTTCCTAGAGTCTGTGCTTTGATCCTTTCCTGTGAGACCAGTATTGGTTTCCGATATACCACTGCAGGTTCAAAGTAATCCTTGGACCTTCACATTGACGAAGAAACACATAAATCGCATCGGAATTAAATACCAAAGGCACAAAGCCGCCTTAAGTTCAAGAATAGAGACTCTTCTTACAGTCGGTGCTTTTAGCATTCCCTGTGAGTCCAGTATTAGTTTCCGATACACCACTGCTTGTTCAATGTATTCCTTGGACCTTCACATTGACAATGAAGCACAGAAAACGCAGCGGAATTAAATACAAAAGGTACAATGCCGAATTAAGTACAAGAAAACAGACTCTACTTACAGTCGGTGATTTGAGCATTCCCTGTGAGACCAGTATTAGTTTCCGATACACCACTGCAGGTTCAATGTATTCCTTGGAACTTCACATTGCCGATGAAACACAGAAATCGCATTGGAATTAAACACAAAAGGAACAATGCCGCCTTAAGTACAAAAATAGAGACTCTTCTTACAGTCTGTGCTTTCAGCATTCCCTGTGAGACCAGTATTAGTATCCGATACACCACTGCAGATTCAATGTATTCCTTGGACATACACATTGACGATGAAAAACTGAAATTGTATCGGAATTAAATACAAAAGGCCCAATGCCACCATAAGCGCAAGAAGAGTGAGACTTCTTAGAGTCTGTGTTTGATCCTTTCCTGTGCGACCCGTATTAGTTTCCGATACGCCACTGCAGGTTCAGTGCATTCCTTGGACCTTCACATTGACGATGAAACAATGAAATGGCAACGGAATTAAATACAAAAGGCACAATGCCACCTTAAGTACAAGAACAGAGTCTATTCCTTCAGTCGGTGCTTTGAGCATTCCCTGTGAGACCAGTATTAGTATCCGGTACACCACTTCAGGTTCAATGTATTCCTAGGACATACACATCGACTATGTAACACAGAAATGGCATCGGAATTAAATACAAATGGCACAATGCCGCCTTAAGTATAACAATAGACACTCTTCTTACAGTCGGTGTTTTGAGCATTCCCTGTGAAACCAGTATTAGTATCCGATACACCACTGCAGGTTCAATGTATTCCTTATACATACACATTGACGATGAAACACTGAAACAACATCGGAATTAAATACAAAAGAAACAATGTCGCCTTAAGTACTAGATTAGAGACTCTTCTTACTGTCGGTGTTTTGAGGATTCCCTGTGAGACCAGTATTAGTTTCCGATACTCCACTGCAGCTCCAAAGTGTTCCTTGGACCTTCACATTGACGATGAAACACAGAAATCACATCGGAATTAAATACAAAAATAACTATGACGCCTTAAGTACAAGAAGAGAGACTCTTCTTACGGTCGGGGCTTTGAGCATTCCCTGTGAGACCAGTATTAGTTTCCGATACACCACTGCAGGTTCAGTGCATTCCTTGGACATTCACATTGACGATGAAACACAGAAATCGCATCGGAATTAAATACAAAAGGCACAATGCCACCTTAAGTACAAGAACAGAGTCTATTCCTTCAGTCGGTGCTTTGAGCATTCCCTGTGAGACCAGTATTAGTTTCCGATACACCACTGCAGGTTCAATGTATTCCTTGGACCTTCACATTGACGATTAAACACATAAATCACATCGGAATTAAATACAAAAAGAACAATGCCGCCTTAAGTACAAGAATAGGGACTCTTCTTACAGTCGGTGCTTTGAGCATTCCCTGTGAGACCAGTATTAGTTTCCGATACACCACTGCAGGTTCAGTGCATTCCTTGGACCTTCACATTGACGATGAAACAATGAAATGGCAACGGAATTAAATACAAAAGGCACAATGCCGCCTTAAGTACAAGAATAGACACTCTTCTTACAGTCGGTGTTTTGAGCATTCCCTGTGAGGCCAGTATTAGTTTCCGATACACCACTGCAGGTTCAATGTATTCCTTGGACATACACATTGACGATGAAACACTGAAATTACATCGGAATTAAATACAAAAGGCACAATGCCGCCATAAGTGAAAGAACAGTGAGACTTTTTACAGTCTGTGTTTTGATCCTTTCCTGTGCGACCCGTATTAGTTTTCGATACGCCACTGCAGGTTAAATGTATTCCTTGGACCTTCAAATTGACGATGAAACACAGAAATCACATCGGAATTAAATACAAAAAGCACAATGCCGCCTTAAGTACAAGAACAGAGACTCTTCTTTCAGTCGGTGCTTTGAGCATTCCCTGTGAGACCAGTATTAGTTTCCGATACACCACTGCAGGTTCAATGTATTCCTTGGACCTTCACATTGACGATGAAACACAGATATCGCATCGGAATTAAATACAAAAGGCACAATGCCGCCTTAAGTACAAGAATACAGACTCTACTTACAGTCGGTGCTTTGAGCATTCCCTGTGAGACCAGTATTAGTATCCGATACACCACTGCAGACTCAATGTATTCCTTGGACATACACATTGACGATGAAACACTGAAATTACATCGGAATTAAATACAAAAGGCACAATGCCGCCATAAGTGCAAGAAGAGTGAGACTTCTTAAAGTCTGTGTTTTGATCCTTACCTGAGCGACCCGTATTAGTTTCCGATATGCCACTGCAGGTTCAATGTATTCCTTGGACCGTCACATTGACGATGAAACACAGAAATCGCATCGGAATTAACTACAAAAAACACAATACCGCCTTAAGTATAAGAATAGAGACACTTCTTAGAGTCGGTGCTTTGAGCATTCCCTGTGAGACCAATATTAGTATCCGATACACCACTGCAGGTTCAATGTATTCCTTGGACATACACATTGACGATGAAACACTGAAATTACATCGGAATTAAATACAAAAGGAACAATATCGCCTTAAGTACAAGAATAGAGACCCTTCTTACTGTCGCTGTTTTGAGCATTCCCTGTGAGACCAGTATTATTTTCCGATACAATACTGGAGGTTCAATGTATTCCTTGGACATACACATTGACGATGAAAAACTGAAATTACATCGGAATTAAATACAAAGGGCACAATGACGCCTTAAGTACAAGCAGAGTGAGACTTCCTAGAGTCTGTGCTTTGATCCTTTCCTGTGAGACCAGTATTGGTTTCCGATATACCATTGCAGGTTCAAAGTATTCCTTGAACCTTCACATTGACGAAGAAACACATAAATCGCATCGGAATTAAATACCAAAGGCACAAAGCCGCCTTAAGTTCAAGAATAGAGACTCTTCTTACAGTCGGTGCTTTGAGCATTCCCTGTGAGTCCAGTATTAGTTTCCGATACACCACTGCAGGGTCAATGTATTCTTTGGACTTTCACATTGACGATTATACACAGAAATCGCATCGGAATTAAATACAAAAGACACAATGCCGCCTTAAGTACAAGAATAGAGACTCTTCTCACAGTCGGTAATTTGAGCATTCCCTGTGAGACCAGTATTAGTTTCCGATACACCACTGCATGTTCAGTGTATTCCTTGGACTTTCACATCGACAATGAAACACAGAAATGGCATCGGAATTAAATACAAAGGGCACAATGCCGCCTTAAGTACAAGAATAGACACTCTTCTTACAGTCGGTGCTTTGAGCATTCCCTGTGAGACCAGTATCAGTTTCCGATACAGCACTGCTTGTTCAATGTATTCCTTGGACCTTCACATTGACAATGAAGCACAGAAAACGCAGCGGAATTAAATACAAAAGGCACAATGCCGAATTAAGTACAAGAATACAGACTCTACTTACAGTCGGTGGTTTGAGCATTCCCTGTGAGACCAGTATTAGTTTCCGATACACCACTGCAGGTTCAATGTATTCCTTGGAACTTCACATTGCCGATGAAACACAGAAATCGCATTGGAATTAAACACAAAAGGAACAATGCCGCCTTAAGTACAAAAATAGAGACTCTTCTTACAGTCTGTGCTTTCAGCATTCCCTGTGAGATCAGTATTAGTATCCGATACACCACTGCAGATTCAATGTATTCCTTGGACATACACATTGACGATAAAAAACTGAAATTATATCGGAATTAAATACAAAAGGCCATTGCCGCCATAAGCGCAAGAAGAGTGAGACTTCTTAGAGTCTGTGTTTGATCCTTTCCTGTGCGACCCGTATTAGTCTCCGATACGCCACTGCAGGTTCGATGTATTCCTTGGACCTTCACATTGACGATTACACACAGAAATCGCAGCGGATTTAAAATCAAAAAGGCACAATGTCGCCTTAACTACAAGAATAGAGACTCTTCTTGCATTCGGTGCTTTGAGCATTCCCTGTGAGACCAGTATTAGTATCCGGTACACCACTTCTGGTTCAATGTATTCCTAGGACATACACATCGACTATGTAACACAGAAATGGCATCGGAATTAAATACAACGGGCACAATGCCGCCTTAAGTATAACAATAGACACTCTTCTTACAGTCGGTGTTTTGAGCATTCCCTGTGAAACCAGTATTAGTTTCCGATACACCACTGCAGGTCCAATGAATTCCTTGGACCTTCAAATTGACGATGAAACACAGAAATCGCATCGGAATTAAGTACGAAAGGCACAATGCCGCCCTAAGTACAACAATAGAGACTCTTCATACAGACGGTGTTTTGAGCATTCCCTGAGAGACCAGAATTAATTTCCGATACACCACTGCAGGTTCGATGTATTCCTTAGACATTCACATTGACGGTGAAACACTGAAATCGCATCGGAATTAAATACCAAACTCACTATGCCGCCTTAAGTACAAGAATAGAGACTCTTCTTACAGTCGGTGCTTTGAGCTTTCCCTGTGAGACCAGTATTAGTTTCCGATACAACACTGCAGGTTCAATGTACTCTTTGGACTTTCACATTGACGATTATATACAGAAATCGCATCGGAATTAAATACAAAAGGCACAATGCCACCTTAAGTACAAGAATAGAGACTCTTCTTACAGTCTGTGCTTTGAGCATTCCCTATGAGACCAGAATTAGTTTCCGATACACCACTGCAGGTTCAGTGTATTCTTTGGACTTTCACATCGACGATGAAACACAGAAATGGCATCGGAATTAAATACAAAGGGCACAATGCCGCCTTATGTACAAGAATAGACACTCTTCTTACAGTCGGTGCTCTGAGCATTCCTTGTGGGAACAGTATTGGTTTCCGATACACCACTGCAGTTTCAATGTATTCCTTGGAACTTCACATTGACGATGAAACACAGAAATCGCATTGGAATTAAACACAAAAAGCACAATGCCGCCTTAAGTACAAGATTAAAGACTCTTCTTACAGTCTGTGCTTTCAGCATTCCGTGTGAGACCAGTATTAGTATCCGATACACCACTGCAGATTCAATGTATTCCTTGGACATATACATTGACGATGAAAAACTGAAATTACATCGGAATTAAATACAAAAGGCAAAATGCCGCCATAAGTGCAAGATGAGTGAGACTTCTTAGAGTCTGTTTTTGATCCTTTCCTGTGCGACCCGTATTAGTTTTCGATACGCCACTGCAGCTTCAATGTATTCCTTTGACCTTCAAATTGACGATGAAACACAGAAATCGCATCGGAATTAAATACTAAACGCGCAATACCGCCTTAAGTACAAGAATAGAGGCTCTTCCTACAGTCGGAGCTTTGAGCATTCCCTGTGAGAGCAGTATTAGTTTCCGATACACCACTGCAGGTTCAATGTATTCCTTGGACCTTCACATTGACTATTAAACACAGAAATCACATCGGAATTAAATACAAAAGGCACAATGCCGCCTTCAGTACGACAATAGAGACTCTTATTACAGTCGGTGCTTTGAGCATTCCCTGTGAGACCAGTATTAGTTTGCGATACACCACTGCAGGTTCAGTGTATTCCTTGGACCTTCACATTGACGATGAAACACAGAAATGGCATCGGAATTAAATACAAAAGGCACAATGCCGCATTAAGTACAGGAATAGACACTCATCTTACAGTCAGTGCTTTGAGGATGCCCTGTGAGACCAGTATTAGTTCCCGATACACCACTGCAAGTTCAATATATTCCTTCGACGTTCACATAGACGATGAAAGACAGAAATCGCTTCGGAATTAAACACAAAAGGCACAATGCCGCCTTAAGTACAAGAATACTGACTCTACTTACTGTCGGTGCTTTGAGCATTCCCTGTGATACCAGTATTAGTTTCCGATACACCACTGCAGGTTCAATGTATTCCTTGGACCTTCACATTGACGATTAAACACCGAAATCGCATCGGAATTAAATACAAAAGGCACAATGCTGCCTTAAGTACAAGAATAGAGACTCTTCTTACAGTCGGTGCTTTGAGCATTCCCTGTGAGACCAGTATTAGTTTCCGATACACCACTGGATGTTCAGTATATTCCTTGGACCTTCACATTGACGATGACACACAGAAATTGCATCGTAATTATATACAAAAGCCACAATGCCGCCTTAAGTACAAGAATAGAGACTCTTCTTACAGTCGGTGCTTTGAGCATTCCCTGTGAGACCAGTATTAGTTTCCGATACACCACTGCAGGTTCAATGTATTCCTTGGACATACACATTGACAATGAAACACTGAAATTACATGGGAATAAAATATAAAAGGAACAATGTCGCCTTAAGTGCAAGAATAGATACTCTTCTTACTGTCGGTGTTTTGAGCATTCCCTGTGAGACCAGTTTTAGTTTCCGATACACCACTGCAGGTCCAATGTATTCCTTGGACCTTCACATTGGCGATGAAACACAGAAATAGCATCGGAATTAAATACAAAAGGCACAATGCCGCTCTATGTACAACAATAGAGACTCTTCTTACTGACGGTGTCTTGAGCATTCCCTGAGAGACCAGTATTAATTTCCGATACACCACTGCAGGTTCAATGTATTCCTTAGACATTCACATTGACGATGAAACACTGAAATCGCATCGGAATTAAATACCAAAGGCCCAATGCCGCCTTAAGTACAAGAATAGAGACTCTTCTTACAGTCGGTGCTTTGAGCATACCCTGTGAGACCAGTATTAGTATCCGATACACCACTGCAGGTTCAATGTATTCCTTGGACATACACATTGACGATGAAACACTTAAATTACATCGGTATTAAATACAAAAGGAACAATGTCGCCTTAAGTACAAGAATAGAGACTCTTCTTACTGTCGGTGCTTTGAGGATTCCCTGTGAGACCAGTATTAGTTTCCGATACATCACTCCAGGTCCAAAGAATTCCTCGGACCTTCACATTCACGATGAAACAAAGAAATCGCATCGGAATGAAATACAAGAGGCACAATGCCGTCCTAAGTACAACAATATACACTCTTCTTACAGTCTGAGTTTTGAGCATTCCCTGAGACACCGGTATCAATTCCCGATACACCACTGCAGGTTCAATGTATTCCTTAGACATTCACATTGATTATGAAACACAGAAATCGCATCGGAATTAAATACCATAGGCACAATGCCACCTTAAGTACAAGAATAGAGACTCTTCTCACAGCCGGTGCGATGAGTATTCCCTGTGAGACCAGTATTAGTTTCCGATACACCACTGCATGTTCAATGTATTCCTTGAACATACACATTGACCATGAAACACTGAAATTACATCGGAATTAAATACAAAGGGCACAATGACGGATTAAGTGCAAGAAGAGTTAGACTTCTTAGAGTCTGTGCTTTGATCCTGACCTGTGACACCAGCATTAGTTTCCGATACAACACTGCTGGTTCAATGAATTCCTTGGACCCTCACATTGACGATGAAACACAGAAATCGCATCGGAATTAAATACAAAGGGCAGAATGCCGCCATAAGTACAAGAACAGAGACTCTTCTTACAGTCTGTGCATTGAGCAGTCCCTGTGAGACCTGTGTTAGTTTCCAATACACCACTGCTGGTTCAATGTACTCCTTGGACCTTCACATTGACGTGGAAACACAGAAATCGCATCGGAATTAAATACAAAAGCCACAATGCCGCCTTAAGTACAAGAATACAGACTCTTCTTACAGTCGGTGCTTTGAGCATTCCCTGTGAGACCAGTATTAGTTTCCGATACACCACTGCAGGTTCAATGTATTCCTTGGACATACACATTGACGATGAAACACTGAAATTACATCGGAATTAAATACAAAAGCCACATGCCTCCTTAACTACAATAATAGAAACTCTTCTTACAGTTGGTGCTTTGAGCATTCCCTGTGAGACCAGTATTAGTTTCCGATACAGCACTTTTGGTTCAATGTATTCCTAGGACCTTCACATTGACGATGAAACACAGAAATTGCATCGGAATTAAATACAACAGGCACAATGCCACCTTACGTACAAGAATGGAGACTCTTCTTACAGTCGGTGCTTTGAGCATTCCTTGTGAGACCAGTATTACTTTCCGATGCACCACTGCAGGTTGAATGTATTCCTTGGAGCTTCACATTGACGATGAAACACAGAAATCGCATTGGAATTAAGTACAAAAGGCACAATGCCGCCTTAAGTACAAGAATGTAGACTCTACTTACAGTCGGTGATTTGAGCATTTCCTGTGAGACCAGTATTAGTTTCCGATACACCACTGCAGGTTCAATGCATTCCTCGGACCTTCACATTGACGATGAAACACAGAAATCGCATCGGAATTAAATACAAAATGCCCAATGCCGCCTTAAGTACAAGAATAGAGGCCCTTCTTACAGTCGGTGCTTTGAGCATTCCCTGTGAGACCAGTATTAGTTTCCGATACACCACTGCAGATTCAATGTACTCCTTGGACCTTCACATTGACGATTATACACAGAAATGGCATCGGAATTAAATACAAAAGGCACAATGCTGCCTTAAGTTCAAGAATAGAGATTCTTCTTACAGTCGGTGCTTTGAGCATTCCCTGTGAGACCAGTATTAGTTGCCGATACACCACTGCATGTTCAGTGTATTCCTTGGACTTTCACATCGACGATGAACCACAGAAATGGCATCGGAATTAAATACAAAGGGCACAATGCCGCCTTAAGTACAAGAATAGACAGTCTTCATACAATCGGTGCTTTGAGCATTCCCTGTGAGACCAGTATAAGTATCCGATACACCACTTTAGGTTCAAAGTATTCCTTGGACATACACATTGACGATGAAACACTGAAATTACATCGGAATTAAATACAAAAGCCACAATGTCTCCTTAACTACAAGAACAAAAAACTCTTCTTACAGTCGGTGCTTTGAGCATTCCCTGTGAGACCAGTATTAGTTTCCGATACACCACTTTAGGTTCAATGTATTTCTTGGACCTTCACATTGACGATGAAACACAGAAATTGCATAGGAATTAAATACAACAGGCACAATGCCGCCTTACGTTCAAGAATGAAGACTCTTCTTACAGTCGGTGCTTTGAGCATTCCTTGTGAGACCAGTATTAGTTTCCGATACACCACTGCAGGTTGAATGTATTCCTTGGAGCTGCACTTTGACGATGAAACACACAAATCGCATCGGAATTAAATACAAAAGGCACAATGCCGCCTTAAGTACAAGAATACAGACTCTACTTACAGTCGGTTTTTTGAGCATTCCCTGTGAGACCAGTACTAGTTTCCGATACACCACTGCAGGTTCAATGTTTTCTTCGGACCTTCACATTGACGATGAAACACAGAAATCGCATCGGAATTAAATACAATAGGCCCAATGCCGCCATAAGTACAAGAATAGTGACTCTTCTAACAGTCGGTGCTTTGAGCATTCCCTTTGAGACCAGTTTTAGTTTCCGATACACCACTGCAAGGCCAATGTATTCCTCGGACCTTCACATTGACGATTATTCACAGAAATAGCATCGGAACTAAATACCAAAGGCACAATCCCGCCTTAAGTACAAGAATAGAGATTCTTCTTACAGTCGGTGCTTTGAGCATTGCCTGTGAGACCAGTATTAGTTTCCGATGCATCACTGCGGGTTCAGTGTATTCCTTGGACTTTCACATCGACGATGAAACACAGAAATGGCATCGGAATTAAATACAAAGGGCTCAATGGCGCCTGAAGTACAAGAATAGACACTCTCCTTACAGTCGGTGCTATGAGCATTCCCTGTGAGACCAGTATTAGTTTCAAATACACCACAGCAGGTTCAATGTATTCCTTGGACCTACACATTGACGATGAAAGACAGAAATCGCATCGGAATTAAATACAAAATGCCCAGTGCCACCTTAAGTACAAGAATAGAGACTCTTCTTACAGTCGTTGCTTTGAGCATTCCCTGTGAGACCAGTATTAGTTTCCGATACACCACTGCAGGTTCGATGTATTCCTTGAACATACACATTGACGATGAAACACTGAAATTACATCGGAATTAAATACAAAGGGCACAATGACGGATTAAGTGCAAGAAGAGTGAGACTTCCTAGAGTCTGTGCTTTGATCCTAACCTGTGACACCAGTATTAGTTTCCGATACAGCACTGCTGGTTCAATATATTCCTTGGACCCTCACATTGACGAAGAAACATACAAATCGCATCGGAATTAAATACAAAGGGCAGAATGCCGCCTTAAGTACAAGAACAGAGACTCTTCTTACAGTCGGTGCTTTGAGCAGTCCCTGTGAGACCTGAGTTAGTTTCCGATACACCACTGCTGGTTCAATGTACTCCTTGGACCTTCACATTGACGTTGAAACACAGAAATCGCATCGGAATTAAATACAAAGGGCACAATGCCGCCTTATGTACAAGCATAGACACTCTTCTTACAGTCGGTGCTTTGAGCATTCCCTGTGAGACCATTATTAGTTTCCGATACACCACAGCAGGTTCAATGTATTCCTTGGACCTACACATTGACGATGAAAGACAGAAATCGCATCGGTATTAAATACAAAAGGCACAATGCGGCCTTAAGTACAAGAATACAGACTCTACTTACAGTCGGTGCTTTGAGCATTCCCTGTGAGATCAGTATTAGTTTCCGATACACCACTGCAGGTTCAATGTATTCCTCGGACCTTCACATTGACGATGAAACACAGAAATCGCGTCGATATTAAATACAATAGGCACAATGCCGCCTTAAGTACAAGAATAGAGACTCTTCTTACAGTCAGTGCTTTGAGCATTCCCTGTGAGACCAGTATTAGTTTCCGATACACCACTGCAGGTCCAATGTATTCCTTGGACCTTCACATTGCCGATGAAACACAGAAATCGCATCGGAATAAATACAAAAGGCACAATGCCGCCCTTAGTACAAGAATACAGACTCTACTTACAGTCGGTGCTTTGAGCATTCCCTGTGAGACCAGTATTAGTTTCCGATACACCACTGCAGGTTCAATGTATTCCTCGGACCTTCACATTGACGATGAAACACAGAAATCGCATCGATATTAAATACAATAGGCACAATGCCGCCTTAGGTACAAGAATAGAGACTCTTCTTACAGTCAGTGCTTTGAGCATTCCCTGTGAGACCAGTATTAGTTTCCGATACACCACTGTCGGTTCAATTTATTCCATGGAAATACACATTGACGATTAAACACTGAAATTACATTGGAATTAAATACAAAAGGCCCAATGCCGCCACAAGCGCAAGAAGAGTGTTACTTCTTAGAGTCTGTGTTTTGATCCTTTCCTGTGAGACCCGTATTAGTTTCCGATACGCCACTGCAGGTTCAATGTATTCCTTGGACCTTCACATTGACGATTACACACAGAAATCGCATCGGAATTAAATACAAAAGGCACAACGCCTCCTTAACTACAAGAATAGAAACTCTTCTTACAGTCGGTGCTTTGAGCATTCCCTGTGAGACCAGTATTAGTTTCCGATACAGCACTTTTGGTTCAATGTATTCCTTGGACCTTCACATTGACGATGAAACACAGAAATTGCATCGGAATTAAATACAACAGGCACAATGCCGCCTTACGTACAAGAATGGAGACTCTTCTTACGGTCGGTGTTTTGAGCATTCCTTGTGAGACCAGTATTAGTTTCCGATACACCACTGCAGGTTGAATGTATTCCTTGGAGCTTTACATTGACGATGAAACACAGAAATCGCATCGGAATTAAATACAAAAGGCACAATGCCGCCTTAAGTACAAGAATACAGACTCTACTTACAGTCGGTGCTTTGAGCATTCCCTGTGAGACCAGTATTAGTTTCCGATACCCCACTGCAGGTTCAATGTTTTCCTCGGACCTTCACATTGACGATGAAACACAGAAATCGCTTCGGAATTAAATACAAAAGGCCAAATGCCGCCATAAGTACAAGAATAGAGACTCTTCTTACAGTCGGTGCTTTGAGCATTATCTGTGAAACCAGTATTAGTTTCCGATACACCACTGCAGGTTCAATGTATTCCTTATACATACACATTGACGATGAAACACTGAAACAACATCGGAATTAAATACAAAAGAAACAATGTCGCCTTAAGTACAAGATTAGAAACTCTTCTTACTGTCGGTGTTTTGAGGATTCCCTGTGAGACCAGTATTAGTTTCCGATACTCCACTGCAGCTCCAAAGTATTCCTTGGACCTTCACATTGACGATGAAACACAGAAATCACATCGGAATTAAATACAAAAAGAACTATGACGCCTTAAGTACAAGAAGAGAGACTCTTCTTCCGGTCGGGGCTTTGAGCATTCCCTGTGAGACCAGTATTAGTTTCCGATACACCACTGCAGGTTCAGTGCATTCCTTGGACCTTCACATTGACGATGAAACACAGAAATCGCATCGGAATTAAATACAAAAGGCACAATGCCGCCTTAAGTACAAGAACAGAGTCTATTCCTTCAGTCGGTGCTTTGAGCATTCCCTGTGGGACCAGTATTAGTTTCCGATACACCACTGCAGGTTCAATGTATTCCTTGGACCTTCACATTGACGATTAAACACATAAATCACATCGGAATTAAATACAAAAAGAACAATGCCGCCTTTAGTACAAGAATAGAGACTCTTCTTACAGTCGGTGCTTTGAGCATTCCCTGTGAGACCAGTATTAGTTTCCGATACACCACTGCAGGTTCAGTGCATTCCTTGGACCTTCACATTGACGATGAAACACAGAAATGGCAACGGAATTAAATACAAAAGGCACAGTGCCGCCTTAAGTACAAGAATAGACACTCTTCTTTCAGTCGGTGTTTTGAGCATTCCCTGAGAGACCAGAATTAGTTTCCGATACACCACTGCAGAATCAATGTATTCCTTGGAGACACACATTGACGATGAAACACTGAAATTACATCGGAATTAAATACAAAAGGCACAATGCCGCCATAAGTGAAAGAACAGTGAGACTTTTTACAGTCTGTGTTTTGATCCTTTCCTGTGCGACCCGTATTAGTTTTCGATACGCCACTGCTGGTTAAATGTATTCCTTGGACCTTCAAATTGACGATGAAACACAGAAATCATATCGGAATTAAATACAAAAAGCACAATGCCGCCTTAAGTACAAGAACAGAGACTCTTCTCTCAGTCGGTGCTTTGAGCATTCCCTGTGAAACCAGTATTAGTTTCCGATACACCACTGCAGGTTCAATGTATTCCTTGGACCTTCACATTGACGATGAAACACAGATATCGCATCGGAATTAAATACAAAAGGAACAATGCCGCCTTAAGTACAAGAATACAGACTCTACTTACAGTCGGTGCTTTGAGCATTCCCTGTGAGACCAGTATTAGTTTCCGATACACCACTGCATGTTCAATGTATTCCTTGGACTTTCACATTGACGATGAAAAACAGAAATCGCATTGGAACTAAATACAAAAGGCACAATGACGCCTCAAGTACAAGAATAGAGACTCTTCTTACAGTCTGTGCTTTGAGCATTCCCTGTGAGACCAGTATTAGTATCCGATACACCACTGCAGACTCAATGTATTCCTTGGACATACACATTGACGATGAAACACTGAAATTACATCGGAATTAAATACAAAAGGCACAATGCCGCCATAAGTGCAAGAAGAGTGAGACTTCTTAAAGTCTGTGTTTTGATCCTTACCTGAGCGACCCGTATTAGTTTCCGATATGCCACTGCAGGTTCAATGTATTCCTTGGACCGTCACATTGACGATGAAACACAGAAATCGCATCGGAATTAAGTACAAAAAACACAATGCCGCCTTAAGTATAAGAATAGAGACACTTCTTAGAGTCGTTGCTTTGAGCATTCCCTGTGAGACCAATATTAGTATCCAATACACCACTGCAGGTTCAATGTATTCCTTGGACATACACATTGACGATGAAACACTGAAATTACATCGGAATTAAATACAAAGGGAACAATATCGCCTTAAGTACAAGAATAGAGACCCTTCTTATTGTCGCTGTTTTGAGCATTCCCTGTGAGACCAGTATTATTTTCCGATACAATACTGGAGGTTCAATGTATTCCTTGGACATACACATTGACGATGAAAAACTGAAATTACATCGGAATTAAATACAAAGGGCACAATGACGCCTTAAGTACAAGCAGAGTGAGACTTCCTAGAGTCTGTGCTTTGATCCTTTCCTGTGAGACCAGTATTGGTTTCCGATATACCACTGCAGGTTCAAAGTAATCCTTGGACCTTCACATTGGCGAAGAAACACATAAATCGCATCGGAATTAAAAACCAAAGGCACAAAGCCGCCTTAAGTTCAAGAATAGAGACTCTTCTTACAGTCGGTGCTTTTAGCATTCCCTGTGAGTCCAGTATTAGTTTCCGATACACCACTGCTTGTTCAATGTATTCCTTGGACCTTCACATTGACAATGAAGCACAGAAAACGCAGCGGAATTAAATACAAAAGGTACAATGCCGAATTAAGTACAAGAAAACAGACTCTACTTACAGTCGGTGATTTGAGCATTCCCTGTGAGACCAGTATTAGTTTCCGATACACCACTGCAGGTTCAATGTATTCCTTGGAACTTCACATTGCCGATGAAACACAGAAATCGCATTGGAATTAAACACAAAAGGAACAATGCCGCCTTAAGTACAAAAATAGAGACTCTTCTTACAGTCTGTGCTTTCAGCATTCCCTGTGAGACCAGTATTAGTATCCGATACACCACTGCAGATTCAATGTATTCCTTGGACATACACATTGACGATGAAAAACTGAAATTGTATCGGAATTAAATACAAAAGGCCCAATGCCACCATAAGTGCAAGAAGAGTGAGACTTCTTAGAGTCTGTGTTTGATCCTTTCCTGTGCGACCCGTATTAGTTTCCGATACGCCACTGCAGGTTCGATGTATTCCTTGGACCTTCACATTGACGATTACACACAGAAATCGCAGCGGAATTAAAATCAAAAAGGCACAATGTCGCCTTAACTACAAGAATAGAGACTCTTCTTGCATTCGGTGCTTTGAGCATTCCCTGTGAGACCAGTATTAGTATCCGGTACACCACTTCAGGTTCAATGTATTCCTAGGACATACACATCGACTATGTAACACAGAAATGGCATCGGAATTAAATACAAATGGCACAATGCCGCCTTAAGTATAACAATAGACACTCTTCTTACAGTCGGTGTTTTGAGCATTCCCTGTGAAACCAGTATTAGTATCCGATACACCACTGCAGGTTCAATGTATTCCTTATACATACACATTGACGATGAAACACTGAAACAACATCGGAATTAAATACAAAAGAAACAATGTCGCCTTAAGTACTAGATTAGAGATTCTTCTTACTGTCGGTGTTTTGAGGATTCCCTGTGAGACCAGTATTAGTTTCCGATACTCCACTGCAGCTCCAAAGTATTCCTTGGACCTTCACATTGACGATGAAACACAGAAATCACATCGGAATTAAATACAAAAATAACTATGACGCCTTAAGTACAAGAAGAGAGACTCTTCTTACGGTCGGGGCTTTGAGCATTCCCTGTGAGACCAGTATTAGTTTCCGATACACCACTGCAGGTTCAGTGCATTCCTTGGACCTTCACATTGACGATGAAACACAGAAATCGCATCGGAATTAAATACAAAAGGCACAATGCCGCCTTAAGTACAAGAACAGAGTCTATTCCTTCAGTCGGTGCTTTGAGCATTCCCTGTGAGACCAGTATTAGTTTCCGATACACCACTGCAGGTTCAATGTATTCCTTGGACCTTCACATTGACGATTAAACACATAAATCACATCGGAATTAAATACAAAAAGAACAATGCCGCCTTAAGTACAAGAATAGGGACTCTTCTTACAGTCGGTGCTTTGAGCATTCCCTGTGAGACCAGTATTAGTTTCCGATACACCACTGCAGGTTCAGTGCATTCCTTGGACCTTCACATTGACGATGAAACACAGATATCGCATCGGAATTAAATACAAAAGGCACAATGCCGCCTTAAGTACAAGAATACAGACTCTACTTACAGTCGGTGCTTTGAGCATTCCCTGTGAGACCAGTATTAGTATCCGATACACCACTGCAGACTCAATGTATTCCTTGGACATACACATTGACGATGAAACACTGAAATTACATCGGAATTAAATACAAAAGGCACAATGCCGCCATAAGTGCAAGAAGAGTGAGACTTCTTAAAGTCTGTGTTTTGATCCTTACCTGTGCGACCCGTATTAGTTTCCGATATGCCACTGCAGGTTCAATGTATTCCTTGGACCGTCACATTGACGATGAAACACAGAAATCGCATCGGAATTAACTACAAAAAACACAATACCGCCTTAAGTATAAGAATAGAGACACTTCTTAGAGTCGGTGCTTTGAGCATTCCCTGTGAGACCAATATTAGTATCCGATACACCACTGCAGGTTCAATGTATTCCTTGGACATACACATTGACGATGAAACACTGAAATTACATCGGAATTAAATACAAAAGGAACAATATCGCCTTAAGTACAAGAATAGAGACCCTTCTTACTGTCGCTGTTTTGAGCATTCCCTGTGAGACCAGTATTATTTTCCGATACAATACTGGAGGTTCAATGTATTCCTTGGACATACACATTGACGATGAAAAACTGAAATTACATCGGAATTAAATACAAAGGGCACAATGACGCCTTAAGTACAAGCAGAGTGAGACTTCCTAGAGTCTGTGCTTTGATCCGTTCCTGTGAGACCAGTATTGGTTTCCGATATACCATTGCAGGTTCAAAGTATTCCTTGAACCTTCACATTGACGAAGAAACACATAAATCGCATCGGAATTAAATACCAAAGGCACAAAGCCGCCTTAAGTTCAAGAATAGAGACTCTTCTTACAGTCGGTGCTTTGAGCATTCCCTGTGAGTCCAGTATTAGTTTCCGATACAACACTGCAGGTTCAATGTATTCTTTGGACTTTCACATTGACGATTATACACAGAAATCGCATCGGAATTAAATACAAAAGACACAATGCCGCCTTAAGTACAAGAATAGAGACTCTTCTCACAGTCGGTAATTTGAGCATTCCCTGTGAGACCAGTATTAGTTTCCGATACACCACTGCATGTTCAGTGTATTCCTTGGACTTTCACATCGACAATGAAACACAGAAATGGCATCGGAATTAAATACAAAGGGCACAATGCCGCCTTAAGTACAAGAATAGACACTCTTCTTACAGTCGGTGCTTTGAGCATTCCCTGTGAGACCAGTATCAGTTTCCGATACAGCACTGCTTGTTCAATGTATTCCTTGGACCTTCACATTGACAATGAAGCACAGAAAACGCAGCGGAATTAAATACAAAAGGCACAATGCCGAATTAAGTACAAGAATACAGACTCTACTTACAGTCGGTGGTTTGAGCATTCCCTGTGAGACCAGTATTAGTTTCCGATACACCACTGCAGGTTCAATGTATTCCTTGGAACTTCACATTGCCGATGAAACACAGAAATCGCATTGGAATTAAACACAAAAGGAACAATGCCGCCTTAAGTACAAAAATAGAGACTCTTCTTACAGTCTGTGCTTTCAGCATTCCCTGTGAGACCAGTATTAGTATCCGATACACCACTGCAGATTCAATGTATTCCTTGGACATACACATTGACGATAAAAAACTGAAATTATATCGGAATTAAATACAAAAGGCCATTGCCGCCATAAGCGCAAGAAGAGTGAGACTTCTTAGAGTCTGTGTTTGATCCTTTCCTGTGCGACCCGTATTAGTTTCCGATACGCCACTGCAGGTTCGATGTATTCCTTGGACCTTCACATTGACGATTACACACAGAAATCGCAGCGGATTTATAATCAAAAAGGCACAATGTCGCCTTAACTACAAGAATAGAGACTCTTCTTGCATTCGGTGCTTTGAGCATTCCCTGTGAGACCAGTATTAGTATCCGGCACACCACTTCTGGTTCAATGTATTCCTAGGACATACACATCGACTATGTAACACAGAAATGGCATCGGAATTAAATACAACGGGCACAATGCCGCCTTAAGTATAACAATAGACACTCTTCTTACAGTCGGTGTTTTGAGCATTCCCTGTGAAACCAGTATTAGTTTCCGATACACCACTGCAGGTCCAATGAATTCCTTGGACCTTCAAATTGACGATGAAACACAGAAATCGCATCGGAATTAAATACGAAAGGCACAATGCCGCCCTAAGTACAACAATAGAGACTCTTCATACAGACGGTGTTTTGAGCATTCCCTGAGAGACCAGAATTAATTTCCGATACACCACTGCAGGTTCGATGTATTCCTTAGACATTCCCATTGACGGTGAAACACTGAAATCGCATCGGAATTAAATACCAAACTCACTATGCCGCCTTAAGTACAAGAATAGAGACTCTTCTTACAGTCGGTGCTTTGAGCTTTCCTGTGAGACCAGTATTAGTTTCCGATACAACACTGCAGGTTCAATGTACTCTTTGGACTTTCACATTGACGATTATATACAGAAATCGCATCGGAATTAAATACAAAAGGCACAATGCCACCTTAAGTACAAGAATAGAGACTCTTCTTACAGTCTGTGCTTTGAGCATTCCCTATGAGACCAGAATTAGTTTCCGATACACCACTGCAGGTTCAGTGTATTCCTTGGACTTTCACATCGACGATGAAACACAGAAATGGCATCGGAATTAAATACAAAGGGCACAATGCCGCCTTATGTACAAGAATAGACACTCTTCTTACAGTCGGTGCTCTGAGCATTCCTTGTGGGAACAGTATTGGTTTCCGATACACCACTGCAGTTTCAATGTATTGCTTGGAACTTCACATTGACGATGAAACACAGAAATCGCATTGGAATTAAACACAAAAAGCACAATGCCGCCTTAAGTACAAGATTAAAGACTCTTCTTACAGTCTGTGCTTTCAGCATTCCGTGTGAGACCAGTATTAGTATCCGATACACCACTGCAGATTCAATGTATTCCTTGGACATATACATTGACGATGAAAAACTGAAATTACATCGGAATTAAATACAAAAGGCAAAATGCCGCCATAAGTGCAAGATGAGTGAGACTTCTTAGAGTCTGTTTTTGATCCTTTCCTGTGCGACCCGTATTAGTTTTCGATACGCCACTGCAGCTTCATTGTATTCCTTTGACCTTCAAATTGACGATGAAACACAGAAATCGCATCGGAATTAAATACTAAACGCGCAATACCGCCTTAAGTACAAGAATAGAGGCTCTTCCTACAGTCGGAGCTTTGAGCATTCCCTGTGAGAGCAGTATTAGTTTCCGATACACCACTGCAGGTTCAATGTATTCCTTGGACCTTCACATTGACTATTAAACACAGAAATCACATCGGAATTACATACAAAAGGCACAATGCCGCCTTAAGTACGACAATAGAGACTCTTATTACAGTCGGTGCTTTGAGCATTCCCTGTGAGACCAGTATTAGTTTGCGATACACCACTGCAGGTTCAGTGTATTCCTTGGACCTTCACATTGACGATGAAACACAGAAATGGCATCGGAATTAAATACAAAAGGCACAATGCCGCATTAAGTACAGGAATAGACACTCATCTTACAGTCAGTGCTTTGAGGATGCCCTGTGAGACCAGTATTAGTTTCCGATACACCACTGCAAGTTCAATATATTCCTTCGACGTTCACATAGACGATGAAAGACAGAAATCGCTTCGGAATTAAACACAAAAGGCACAATGCCGCCTTAAGTACAAGAATACTGACTCTACTTACTGTCGGTGCTTTGAGCATTCCCTGTGATACCAGTATTAGTTTCCGATACACCACTGCAGGTTCAATGTATTCCTTGGACCTTCACATTGACGATTAAACACCGAAATCGCATCGGAATTAAATACAAAAGGCACAATGCTGCCTTAAGTACAAGAATAGAGACTCTTCTTACAGTCGGTGCTTTGAGCATTCCCTGTGAGACCAGTATTAGTTTCCGATACACCACTGCAGGTTCAATGTATTCCTTGGACATACACATTGACAATGAAACACTGAAATTACATGGGAATAAAATATAAAAGGAAAAATGTCGCCTTAAGTGCAAGAATATATACTCTTCTTACTGTCGGTGTTTTGAGCATTCCCTGTGAGACCAGTTTTAGTTTCCGATACACCACTGCAGGTCCAATGTATTCCTTGGACCTTCACATTGGCGATGAAACACAGAAATAGCATCGGAATTAAATACAAAAGGCACAATGCCGCTCTATGTACAACAATAGAGACTCTTCTTACTGACGGTGTCTTGAGCATTCCCTGAGAGACCAGTATTAATTTCCGATACACCACTGCAGGTTCAATGTATTCCTTAGACATTCACATTGACGATGAAACACTGAAATCGCATCGGAATTAAATACCAAAGGCCCAATGCCGCCTTAAGTACAAGAATAGAGACTCTTCTTACAGTCGGTGCTTTGAGCATACCCTGTGAGACCAGTATTAGTATCCGATACACCACTGCAGGTTCAATGTATTCCTTGGACATACACATTGACGATGAAACACTTAAATTACATCGGAATTAAATACAAAAGGAACAATGTCGCCTTAAGTACAAGAATAGAGACTCTTCTCACTGTCGGTGCTTTGAGGATTCCCTGTGAGACCAGTATTAGTTTCCGATACACCACTCCAGGTCCAAAGAATTCCTCGGACCTTCACATTCACGATGAAACAAAGAAATCGCATCGGAATGAAATACAAGAGGCACAATGCCGTCCTAAGTACAACAATATACACTCTTCTTACAGTCTGAGTTTTGAGCATTCCCTGAGACACCGGTATCAATTCCCGATACACCACTGCAGGTTCAATGTATTCCTTAGACATTCACATTGATTATGAAACACAGAAATCGCATCGGAATTAAATACCATAGGCACAATGCCACCTTAAGTACAAGAATAGAGACTCTTCTCACAGCCGGTGCGATGAGTATTCCCTGTGAGACCAGTATTAGTTTCCGATACACCACTGCATGTTCAATGTATTCCTTGAACATACACATTGACGATGAAACACTGAAATTACATCGGAATTAAATACAAAGGGCACAATGACGGATTAAGTGCAAGAAGAGTTAGACTTCTTAGAGTCTGTGCTTTGATCCTAACCTGTGACACCAGCATTAGTTTCCGATACAACACTGCTGGTTCAATGTATTCCTTGGACCCTCACATTGACGATGAAACACAGAAATCGCATCGGAATTAAATACAAAGGGCAGAATGCCGCCATAAGTACAAGAACAGAGACTCTTCTTACAGTCTGTGCATTGAGCAGTCCCTGTGAGACCTGTGTTAGTTTCCAATACACCACTGCTGGTTCAATGTACTCCTTGGACCTTCACATTGAAGTGGAAACACAGAAATCGCATCGGAATTAAATACAAAAGCCACAATGCCGCCTTAAGTACAAGAATACAGACTCTTCTTACAGTCGGTGCTTTGAGCATTCCCTGTGAGACCAGTATTAGTTTCCGATACACCACTGCAGGTTCAATGTATTCCTTGGACATACACATTGACGATGAAACACTGAAATTACATCGGAATTAAATACAAAAGCCACATGCCTCCTTAACTACAATAATAGAAATTCTTCTTACAGTTGGTGCTTTGAGCATTCCCTGTGAGACCAGTATTAGTTTCCGATACAGCACTTTTGGTTCAATGTATTCCTAGGACCTTCACATTGACGATGAAACACAGAAATTGCATCGGAATTAAATACAACAGGCACAATGCCACCTTACGTACAAGAATGGAGACTCTTCTTACAGTCGGTGCTTTGAGCATTCCTTGTGAGACCAGTATTACTTTCCGATGCACCACTGCAGGTTGAATGTATTCCTTGGAGCTTCACATTGACGATGAAACACAGAAATCGCATTGGAATTAAATACAAAAGGCACAATGCCGCCTTAAGTACAAGAATGTAGACTCTACTTACAGTCGGTGATTTGAGCATTTCCTGTGAGACCAGTATTAGTTTCCGATACACCACTGCAGGTTCAATGCATTCCTCGGACCTTCACATTGACGATGAAACACAGAAATCGCATCGGAATTAAATACAAAATGCCCAATGCCGCCTTAAGTACAAGAATAGAGGCCCTTCTTACAGTCGGTGCTTTGAGCATTCCCTGTGAGACCAGTATTAGTTTCCGATACACCACTGCAGATTCAATGTACTCCTTGGACCTTCACATTGACGATTATACACAGAAATGGCATCGGAATTAAATACAAAAGGCACAATGCTGCCTTAAGTTCAAGAATAGAGATTCTTCTTACAGTCGGTGCTTTGAGCATTCCCTGTGAGACCAGTATTAGTTGCCGATACACCACTGCATGTTCAGTGTATTCCTTGGACTTTCACATCGACGATGAACCACAGAAATGGCATCGGAATTAAATACAAAGGGCACAATGCCGCCTTAAGTACAAGAATAGACAGTCTTCATACAATCGGTGCTTTGAGCATTCCCTGTGAGACCAGTATAAGTATCCGATACACCACTTTAGGTTCAAAGTATTCCTTGGACATACACATTGACGATGAAACACTGAAATTACATCGGAATTAAATACAAAAGCCACAATGTCTCCTTAACTACAAGAACAAAAAACTCTTCTTACAGTCGGTGCTTTGAGCATTCCCTGTGAGACCAGTATTAGTTTCCGATACACCACTTTAGGTTCAATGTATTTCTTGGACCTTCACATTGACGATGAAACACAGAAATTGCATAGGAATTAAATACAACAGGCACAATGCCGCCTTACGTTCAAGAATGAAGACTCTTCTTACAGTCGGTGCTTTGAGCATTCCTTGTGAGACCAGTATTAGTTTCCGATACACCACTGCAGGTTGAATGTATTCCTTGGAGCTGCACTTTGACGATGAAACACACAAATCGCATCGGAATTAAATACAAAAGGCACAATGCCGCCTTAAGTACAAGAATACAGACTCTACTTACAGTCGGTTTTTTGAGCATTCCCTGTGAGACCAGTACTAGTTTCGGATACACCACTGCAGGTTCAATGTTTTCTTCGGACCTTCACATTGACGATGAAACACAGAAATCGCATCGGAATTAAATACAATAGGCCCAATGCCGCCATAAGTACAAGAATAGTGACTCTTCTAACAGTCGGTGCTTTGAGCATTCCCTTTGAGACCAGTTTTAGTTTCCGATACACCACTGCAAGGCCAATGTATTCCTCGGACCTTCACATTGACGATTATTCACAGAAATAGCATCGGAATTAAATACCAAAGGCACAATCCCGCCTTAAGTACAAGAATAGAGATTCTTCTTACAGTCGGTGCTTTGAGCATTGCCTGTGAGACCAGTATTAGTTTCCGATACATCACTGCGGGTTCAGTGTATTCCTTGGACTTTCACATCGACGATGAAACACAGAAATGGCATCGGAATTAAATACAAAGGGCTCAATGGCGCCTTAAGTACAAGAATAGACACTCTCCTTACAGTCGGTGCTATGAGCATTCCCTGTGAGACCAGTATTAGTTTCAAATACACCACAGCAAGTTCAATGTATTCCTTGGACCTACACATTGACGATGAAAGACAGAAATCGCATCGGAATTAAATACAAAATGCCCAGTGCCACCTTAAGTACAAGAATAGAGACTCTTCTTACAGTCGTTGCTTTGAGCATTCCCTGTGAGACCAGTATTAGTTTCCGATACACCACTGCAGGTTCGATGTATTCCTTGAACATACACATTGACGATGAAACACTGAAATTACATCGGAATTAAATACAAAGGGCACAATGACGGATTAAGTGCAAGAAGAGTGAGACTTCCTAGAGTCTGTGCTTTGATCCTAACCTGTGACACCAGTATTAGTTTCCGATACAGCACTGCTGGTTCAATATATTCCTTGGACCCTCACATTGACGATGAAACACAGAAATCGCATCGGAATTAAATACAAAGGGCAGAATGCCGCCTTAAGTACAAGAACAGAGACTCTTCTTACAGTCGGTGCTTTGAGCAGTCCCTGTGAGACCTGAGTTAGTTTCCGATACACCACTGCTGGTTCAATGTACTCCTTGGACCTTCACATTGACGTTGAAGCACAGAAATCGCATCGGAATTAAATACAAAGGGCACAATGCCGCCTTATGTACAAGCATAGACACTCTTCTTACAGTCGGTGTTTTGAGCATTCCCTGTGAGACCATTATTAGTTTCCGATACACCACAGCAGGTTCAATGTTTTCCTTGGACCTACACATTGACGATGAAAGACAGAAATCGCATCGGTATTAAATACAAAAGGCACAATGCGGCCTTAAGTACAAGAATACAGACTGTACTTACAATCGGTGCTTTGAGCATTCCCTGTGAGATCAGTATTAGTTTCCGATACACCACTGCAGGTTCAATGTATTCCTCGGACCTTCACATTGACGATGAAACACAGAAATCGCGTCGATATTAAATACAATAGGCACAATGCCGCCTTAAGTACAAGAATAGAGACTCTTCTTACAGTCAGTGCTTTGAGCATTCCCTGTGAGACCAGTATTAGTTTCCGATACACCACTGCAGGTCCAATGTATTCCTTGGACCTTCACATTGCCGATGTAACACAGAAATCGCATCGGAATAAATACAAAAGGCACAATGCCGCCCTTAGTACAAGAATACAGACTCTACTTACAGTCGGTGCTTTGAGCATTCCCTGTGAGACCAGTATTAGTTTCCGATACACCACTGCAGGTTCAATGTATTCCTCGGACCTTCACATTGATGATGAAACACAGAAATCGCATCGATATTAAATACAATAGGCACAATGCCGCCTTAGGTACAAGAATAGAGACTCTTCTTACAGTCAGTGCTTTGAGCATTCCCTGTGAGACCAGTATTAGTTTCCGATACACCACTGTCGGTTCAATTTATTCCTTGGAAATACACATTGACGATTAAACACTGAAATAACATTGGAATTAAATACAAAAGGCCCAATGCCGCCACAAGCGCAAGAAGAGTGTTACTTCTTAGAGTCTGTGTTTTGATCCTTTCCTGTGAGACCCGTATTAGTTTCCGATACGCCACTGCAGGTTCAATGTATTCCTTGGACCTTCACATTGACGATTACACACAGAAATCGCATCGGAATTAAATACAAAATTCACAACGCCTCCTTAACTACAGGAATAGAAACTCTTCTTACAGTCGGTGCTTTTGAGCATTCCCTGTGAGACCAGTATTAGTTTCCGATACAGCACTTTTGGTTCAATGTATTCCTTGGACCTTCACATTGACGATGAAACACAGAAATTGCATCGGAATTAAATACAACAGGCACAATGCCGCCTTACGTACAAGAATGGAGACTCTTCTTACGGTCGGTGTTTTGAGCATTCCTTGTGAGACCAGTATTAGTTTCCGATACACCACTGCAGGTTGAATGTATTCCTTGGAGCTTTACATTGACGATGAAACACAGAAATCGCATCGGAATTAAATACAAAAGGCACAATGCCGCCTTAAGTACAAGAATACAGACTCTACTTACAGTCGGTGCTTTGAGCATTCCCTGTGAGACCAGTATTAGTTTCCGATACACCACTGCAGGTTCAATGTTTTCCTCGGACCTTCACATTGACGATGAAACACAGAAATCGCTTCGGAATTAAATACAAAAGGCCAAATGCCGCCATAAGTACAAGAATAGAGACTCTTCTTACAGTCGGTGCTTTGAGCATTATCTGTGAAACCAGTATCAGTTTCCGATACACCACTGCAGGTTCAGTGTATTCCTTGGACTTTCACATCGACGATGAAACACAGAAATGGCATCGGAATTAAATACAAAGGGCACAATGCCGCCTTAAGTACAAGAATAGACACTCTTCTTACAGTCGGTGCTTTGAGCACTCCCTGTGAGACCAGTAATAGTTTCCGATACACCACTGCCGGTTCAATGTATTCCTTGGAAATACACATTGACGATGAAACACTGAAATTACATCGGAATTAAATACAAAGGGCACAATGACGCCTTAAGTACAAGCAGAGTGAGACTTCTTAGAGTCTGTGTTTTGACCCTTTCCTGTGTTACCCGTATTAGTTTCCGATACGCCACTGCAGGTTCAATGAATTCCTTGGACCTTCGCATTGACGATTACACACAGAAATCGCATCGGAATTAAATACAAAATGCACAATGCCGCCTTACGTACAAGAATAGAGACTCTTCTTACAGAGGGTGCTTTGAGCATTCTCTGTGAGACCAGTATTAGTTTCCGATACACCACTGCAGGTTCAGTGTATTCCTTGGACTTACACATCGACGATGAAACACAGAAATGGCATCGGAAATCAATACAAAGGGCACAATGCCGCCTTAAGTACAAGAATAGACACTCTTCTTACAGTCGAAGCTTTGAGCATTCCCTGTGACACCAGTATTAGTTTCCGATACACCACTGCAGGTTCAATGTATTCCTTGGACCTTCACATTGACGATGAAACACAGAAATCGCATCGGTGTTAAATTCAAAAGGCACAATGCCGCCTTAAGTACAAGAATATAGACTCTACTTACAGTCGGTGCTTTGAGCATTCCCTGTGAGACCAGTATCAGTTTCCGGTACACCACTGCAGGTTCAGTGTATTCTTTGGACTTTCACACCGACGATGAAATGCAGAAACGGCATCGGAATTAAATACAAAGGGCACAATGCCGCCTTAAGTACAAGAATAGACACTCTTCTTACAGTCGGTGCTTTGAGCATTCCCTGTGATACCAGTATTAGTTTCCGATACACCACTGCAGGTTCGATGTATTCCTTGAACCTTCACATTGACGATTACACACAGAAATCGCATCGGAATTAAATACATAAAGGCACAATGTCGACTTAAGTACAAGAATAGAGACTCTTCTTGCATTCGGTGCTTGGAGCATTCCCTGTGAGACCAGTATTTATTATCCGGTACACCACTTCATGTTCAATGTATACCTAGGACATACACATCGACGATGAAACACAGAAATGGCATCGGAATTAATTACAAAGGGCACAATGCCCCCTTAAGTACAAGAACAGACACTCTTCTTACTGTCGGTGTTTTGAGCATTCCCTGTGAGACCAGTTTTAGTTTCCGATACACCAGTGCAGGTTCAATGTATTCCTTAGACATTCACATTGACGATGAAACACTGAGATCGCATCGGAATTAAATACCAAAGGCCCAATGCCGCCTTAAGTACAAGAATAGAGACTTTTCTTACAGTTGGTGCTTTGAGCATACCCTGTGAGACCAGTATTAGTATCCGGTACACCACTTCATGTTCAATGTATACTTAGGACATACACATCGACGATGAAACACAGAAATGGCATCGGAATTAAATACAAAGGGCACAATGCCGCCTTAAGTACAAGAATAGACACTCTTCTTACTGTCGGTGTTTTGAGCATTCCCTGTGAGACCAGTTTTAGTTTCCGATACACCACTGCAGGTCCAATGTATTCCTTGGTCCTTCACATTGACGATGAAACACAGAAATCGCATCGGAATGAAATACAAAAGGCACAATGCCGCCCTAAGTACAACAATAGAGACTCTTCTAACAGACGGTGTCTTGAGCATTCCCTGAGAGACCAGTATTAATTTCCGATACACCAGTGCAGGTTCAATGTATTCCTTAGACATTCACATTGACGATGAAACACTGAAATCGCATCGGAATTAAATACCAAAGGCCCAATGCCGCCTTAAGTACAAGAATAGAGACTCTTCTTACAGTTGGTGCTTTGAGCATACCCTGTGAAACCAGTATTAGTATCGGATACACCACTGCAGGTTCAATGTATTCCTTGGACATACACATTGACGATGAAACACTGAAATTACATCGGAATTAAATACAAAAGGAACAATGTCGCCTTAAGTACAAGAATAGAGACTCTTCTTACTGTCGGTGTTTTATGGAATCCCTGTGAGACCAGTTTTAGTTTCCGATACCCCACTGCAGGTCCAATGTATTCCTTGGTCCTTCACATTGACGATGAAACACAGAAATCGCATCGGAATGAAATACAAAAGGCACAATGCCGCCCTAAGTACAACAATAGAGACTCTTCTAACAGACGGTGTCTTGAGCATTCCCTGAGAGACCAGTATTAATTTCCGATACACCAGTGCAGGTTCAATGTATTCCTTAGACATTCACATTGACGATGAAACAAAGAAATCGCATCGGATTAAATACAAAAGGCACAATGCCGTCCTAAGTACAACAATAGAGACTCTTCTTACAGTCTGAGTTTTGAGCATTCCCTGAGACACCGGTATTAATTCCCGATACACCACTGCAGGTTCAATGTATTCCTTAGACATTCACATTGACGATGAAACACAGAAATCGCATCGGAATTAAATACCAAAGCACAATGCCACCTTAAGTACAAGAATAGAGACTCTTCTCACAGCCGGTGCAATGAGTACTCCCTGTGAGATCAGTATTAGCTTCCGATACACTACTGCAGGTTCAATGTATTCCTTGGACCCTCACATTGACGATGAAACACAGAAATCGCATTGGAATTAAATTCAAAGGGCAGAATGCCGCCTTAAGTACAAGAACTGAGACTCTTCTTACAGTCGGTGCTTAGAGCAGTCCCTGTGAGAACTGCGTTAGTTTCCGATACACCACTGCTGGTTCAATGTACTCCTTGGACCTTCACATTGACGTAGAAAGACAGAAATCGCATCGGAATTAAATACAAAAGGCACAATGCCGCCTTAAGTACAAGAATAGAGACTCTTCTTACAGTCGGTGCTTTGAGCATTCCCTGTGAGACCAGTATTAGCTTCCGATACACCACTGGAGGTTCAATGTATTCCTTGGACATACACATTGACGATGAAACACTGAAATTACATCGGAATTAAATACAAAAGCCGCAATGCCTCCTTAACTACAAGAATAGAAACTCTTCTTACAGTCGGTGCTTTGAGCATTCCCTGTGAGACCAGTATTAGTTTCCGATACACCACTGCAGGTTCAATGTACTCCTTGGACCTTCACATTGACGATTATACACAGAAATAGCATCAGAATTAAATACAAAAGGCACAATGCTGCCTTAAGTACAAGAATAGAGATTCTTCTTACAGTCGGAGTTTGAGCATTCCCTGTGAGAACAGTATTAGTTGCCGATACACCACTGCAGGATCAGTGTATTCCTTGGACTTTCACATCGACGATGAAACACAGAAATGGCATCGGAATTCAATACAAAGGGCACAATGCCGCCTGAAGTACAAGGAAAGACACTCTTCATACAGTCGGTGTTTGAGCATTCCCTGGGAGACCAGTATTAGTTTCCGATACACCACTGCAGGTTCAATGTATTCCTTGGACATACACATTGACGATGTAACACTGAAATTACATCGGAATTAAATACGAAAGCCACAATGCCTCCTTAACTACAAGAATAGAAACTCTTCTTACAGTCGGTGCTTTGAGCATTCCCTGTGAGACCAGTATTAGTTTCCGATACACCACTTTAGGTTCAATGTATTCCTTGGACCTTCACATTGACGATGAAACACAGAAATTGCATTGGAATTAAATACAACAGGCACAATGCCGCCTTACGTACAGGAATGGAGATTCTTCTTACAGTCGGTGCTTTGAGCATTCCTTGTGAGACCAGTATTAGTTTCGGATACACCACTGCAGCTTGAATGTATTCCTTGGAGCTTCACATTGACGATGAAACACACAAATCGCATCGGAATTAAATACAAAAGGCACAATGCCGCCATAAGTACAAGAATACAGACTCTACTTACAGTCGGTGCTTTGAGCATTCCCTGTGAGACCAGTATTAGTTTGCGATACACCACTGCAGGTTCAATGTATTCCTTGGACCTTCACATTGACGATTATACAAGAAATAGCATCGGAATTAAATACGAAAGGCACAATGCCGCCTTAAGTACAAGAATAGACACTCTTCTTACAGTCGGTGCTTTGAGCATTCCCTGTGAGACCAGTATTAGTTTCCGATACACCACAGCAGGTTCAGTGTATTCCTTGGACCCACACATTGACGATGAAAGACAGAAATCGCATCGGAATTAAATACAAAGGGCCCAGTGCCGCCTTAAGTACAAGAATAGAGACTCTTCTTACAGTCGTTGCTTTGAGCATTCCCTGTGACACCAGTATTAGTTTCCGATACACCACTGCAGGTTCAATGTATTCCTTGAACATACACATTGACAATGAAACACTGAAATTACATCGGAATTAAATACAAAGGGCACAATGACGGATTAACTGCAAGAAGAGTGAGACTTCTTATAGTCTGTGCTTTGATCCTAACCTGTGACACCAGTATTAGTTTCCGATACAACACTGCTGGTTCAATTTATTCCTTGGACCCTCACATTGACGATGAAACACAGAAATCGCATCGGAATTAAATACAAAGGGCAGAATGCCGCCTTAAGTACAAGTACAGAGACTCTTCTTACAGTCGGTGCTTTGCGCAGTCCCTGTGAGACCTGTGTTAGTTTCCGATACACCACTGCTGGTTCGATGTACTCCTTGCACCTTCACATTGACGTTGAAACACAGAAAACGCATCGGAATTAAATACAAAAGGCACAATGCCGCCTTAAGTCAAAGAATAGAGACTCTTCTTAGAGTCGGTGCTTTGAGCATTCCCTGTGAGACCAGTATTAGTTTCCGATACACCACTGCAGGTTCAATGTATTCCTTGGATATACACGTTGACGATGAAACACTGAAATTACATTGGAATTAAATACAAAAGCCACAATGCCTCCTTAACTACAAGAATAGAAACTCTACTTACAGTCGGTGCTTTGAGCATTCCCTGTGAGACCATTATTAGTTTCCGATACAGCACATTTGGTTCAATGTATTCCTTGGACCTTTACATTGACGATGAAACACAGAAATTGCATCGGAATTAAATACAACAGGCACAATGCCGCCTTACGTACAAGAATGGAGTCTCTTCTTACAGTCGGTGCTTTGAGCATTCCCTGTGAGACCAGTATTAGTTTCCGATACACAACAGCAGGTTCAATGTATTCCTTGGACTTTCACATCGACGATGAAACACAGAAATGGCATCGGAATTAAATGCAAAGGCCACAATGCCGCCTTAAGTACAAGAATAGACACTCTTCTTACAGTCGGTGCTTTGAGCATTCCCTGTGAGACCATTATTAGTTTCCGATACACCACTGCAGGTTCAATGTATTTCTTGGCCTTCACACTGACGATTATACACAGAAATTGCATCGGAATTAAATACAAAAGGCACAATGCCGCCCTAAGTACAAGAATAGAGACTCTTCTTACAGTCGGTGCTTTGAGCATTCCCTGTGAGACCAGAATTAGTTTCCGATACACCACTGCAGGTCCAATGTATTCCTTGGACCTTCACATTGACGATGAAACACAGAAATCGCATCGGAATTAAGACAAAAGGCACAATGCCACCTTAAGTACAAGAATACAGACTCTACTTACAGTCGGTGCTTTGAGCATTCCCTGTGAGACCAGTATTAGTTTCCGATACACCACTGCAGGTTCAATGTATTCCTTGGACCATCGCATTGACGATGAAACACAGAAATCGCATTGGAATTAAATACAAAAGGCACAATGCCGCCTTAAGTACAAGAATAGAGACTCTTCTTACAGTCTGTGCTTTGTCCATTCCCTGTGAGACCAGTATTAGTATCCGATACACCACTGCAGATTCAATGTATTCCTTGGACATACACATTGACGATGAAATACTGAAATTACATCGGAATTAAATACAAAGGGCACATTGACGCCTTAAGTACAAGCAGAGTGAGGCTTCTTAGAGTCTGTGTTTGATCCTTTCCTGTGTGACCCGTATTAGTTTCCGATACACCACTGCAGGTTCAATGTATTCCTTGGACCATCGCATTGACGATGAAACACAGAAATCGCATCGGAATTAAATACAAAAGGCACAATGCCGCCTTAAGTACAAGAATAGAGACTCTTCTTACAGACGGTGCTTAGAGCATTCCCTGTGAGACCAGTATTAGTTTCCGATACACCACTGCAGGTTCAGTGTATTCCTTGGACTTACACATCGACGATGAAACACAGAAATGGCATCGGAAATAAATACAAAGGGCACAATGCCGCCGTAAGTACAAGAATAGACACTCTTCCTACAGTCGGTGCTTTGAGCATTCCCTGTAAGACCAGTATTAGTTTCCGATACACCACTGCAGGTTTAATGTATTCCTTGGACCTTCACATTGACGATGAAACACAGAAATCGCATCGGTATTAAATACAAAAGGCACAATAAATCGCATCGAAATTAAATACAAACGGCCCAATGCCGCCATAAGTACAAGAATAGAGACTCTTCTTACAGTCGGTGCTTTGAGCATTCCCTGTGAGACCAGTATTAGTTTCCGATACACCACTGCAGGTTCAATGTGTTCCTTCTACCTTCACATTGACGATTATACACAGAAATAGCATCGGAATTAAATACAAAAGGCACAATGCCGATTTACGTACAAGGATGGAGACTCTTCTTACAGTCGGTGCTTTGAGCATTCCTTGTGAGACCAGTATTACTTTCGGATACACCACTGCAGGTTGAATGTATTCCTTGGAGCTTCACATTGACGATGAAACACACAAATCGCATCGGAATTAAATACAAAAGGCACAATGCGGCCTTAAGTACAAGAATACAGACTCTACTTACAGTCGGTGCTTTGAGCATTCCCTGTGAGACCAGTATTAGTTTCCGATACACCACTGCAGGTTCAATGTATTCCTCGGACCTTCACATTGACGATGAAACACAGAAATCGCATCGATATTAAATACAATAGGCACAATGCCGCCTTAAGTACAAGAATAGAGACTCTTCTTACAGTCAGTGCTTTGAGCATTCCCTGTGAGACCAGTATTAGTTTCCGATACACCACTGCAGGACCAATGTACTCCTTGGACCTTAACATTGACGATGAAACACAGAAATCGCATCGGAATAAATACAAAAGGCACAATGCCGCCCTTAGTACAAGAATACAGACTCTACTTACAGTCGGTGCTTTAAGCATTCCCTGTGAGACCAGTATTAGTTTCCGATACACCACTGCAGGTTCAAAGTATTCCTCAGACCTTCACATTGACGATGAAACACAGAAATCGCATCGATATTAAATACAATAGGCACAATGCCGCCTTAAGTACAAGAATAGAGACTCTTCTTACAGTCAGTGCTTTGAGCATTCCCTGTGAGACCAGTATTAGTTTCCGATACACCACTGTCGGTTCAATGTATTCCTTGGAAATACACATTGACGATTAAACACTGAAATTACATTGGAATTAAATACAAAGGGCAAAATGACACCTTAAGTACAAGCAGAGTGAGACTTCTTAGAGTCTGTGTTTTGATCCTTTCCTGTGTGACCCGTATTAGTTTCCGATACGCCACTGCAGGTTCAATGAATTCCTCGGACATACACATTGACGATGAAAAACTGAAATTACATCGGAATTAAATACAAAAGGCCAATGCCGCCACAAGCGCAAGAAGAGTGTTACTTCTTAGATTCTGTGTTTTGATCCTTTCCTGTGAGACCAGTATTAGTTTCCGATACACCACTGCAGGTTCAATGCATTCCTCCGACCTTCACATTGACGATGAAACACAGAAATCGCTTCGGAATTAAATACAAAAGGCCAAATGCCGCAATAAGTACAAGAATAGAGACTCTTCTTACAGTCGGTGCTTTGAGCATTCCCTGTGAGACCAGTATTAGTTTCCGATACACCACTGCAGGTTCAGTGTATTCCTTGGACTTTCACATCGACGATGAAACACAGAAATGGCATCGGAATTAAATACAAAGGGCACAATGCCGCCTTAAGTACAAGAATAGACACTCTTCTTACAGTCTGTGCTTTGAGCATTCCCTGTGAGACCAGTATTAGTTTCCGATACACCACTGCCATTTCAATGTATTCCTTGGAAATACACATTGACGGTGAAACACTGAAGTTACATCGGAATTAAATACAAAGGGCACAATGCCGCCTTAAGTACAAGAATACAGACTCTACTTACAGTCGGTGCTTTGAGCATTCCCTGTGAGACCAGTATTAGTTTCCGATACACCACTGCAGGTTCAATGTATTCCTTGGACCTTCACATTGACGATTATACAAGAAATAGCATCGGAATTAAATACGAAAGGCACAATGCCGCCTTAAGTACAAGAATATACACTCTTCTTACAGTCGGTGCTTTGAGCATTCCCTGTGAGACCAGTATTAGTTTCCGATACACCACAGCAGGTTCAGTGTATTCCTTGGACCTACACATTGACGATGAAAGACAGAAATCGCATCGGAATTAAATACAAAAGGCCCAGTGCCACCTTAAGTACAAGAATAGAGACTCTTCTTACAGTCGTTGCTTTGAGCATTCCCTGTGACACCAGTATTAGTTTCCGATACACCACTGCAGGTTCAATGTATTCCTTGAACATACACATTGACGATGAAACACTGAAATTACATCGGAATTAAATACAAAGGGCACAATGACGGATTAACTGCAAGAAGAGTGAGACTTCTTATAGTCTGTGCTTTGATCCTAACCTGTGACACCAGTATTAGTTTCCGATACAACACTGCTGGTTCAATGTATTCCTCGGACCCTCACATTGACGATGAAACACAGAAATCGCATCGGAATTAAATACAAAGGGCAGAATGCCGCCTTAAGTACAAGAACAGAGACTCTTCTTACAGTCGGTGCTTTGCGCAGTCCCTGTGAGACCTGTGTAAGTTTCCGATACACCACTGCTGGTTCGATGTACTCCTTGGACCTTCACATTGACGTTGAAACACAGAAATCGCATCGGAATTAAATACAAAATCCACAATGCCGCCTTAAGTCAAAGAATAGAGACTCTTCTTAGAGTCGGTGCTTTGAGCATTCCCTGTGAGACCAGTATTAGTTTCCGATACACCACTGCAGGTTCAATGTATTCCTTGGATATACACATTGACGATGAAACACTGAAATTACATTGGAATTAAATACAAAAGCCACAATGCCTCCTTAACTACAAGAATAGAAACTCTACTTACAGTCGGTGCTTTGAGCATTCCCTGTGAGACCTTTATTAGTTTCCGATACAGCACTTTTGGTTCAATGTATTCCTTGGACCTTTACATTGACGATGAAACACAGAAATTGCATCGGAATTAAATACAACAGGCACAATGCCGCCTTACGTACAAGAATGGAGTCTCTTCTTACAGTCGGTGCTTTGAGCATTCCCTGTGAGACCAGTATTAGTTTCCGATACACAACAGCAGGTTCAATGTATTCCTTGGACTTTCACATCGACGATGAAACACAGAAATGGCATCGGAATTAAATTGCAAAGGCCACAATGCCGCCTTAAGTACAAGAATAGACACTCTTCTTACAGTCGGTGCTTTGAGCATTCCCTGTGAGACCATTATTAGTTTCCGATACACCACAGCAGGTTCAATGTATTCCTTGCACCTACACATTGACGATGAAAGGCAGAAATCGCATCAGTATTAAATACAAAAGCCCCAGTGCCGCCTTAAGTACAAGAATAGAGACTCTTCTTACAGTCGTTGATTTGAACATTCCCTGTGAGACCAGTATTAGTCTCCGATACACCACTGCAGGTTCAATGTATTTCTTGGCCTTCACACTGACGATTATACACAGAAATTGCATCGGAATTAAATACAAAAGGCACAATGCCGCCCTAAGTACAAGAATAGAGACTCTTCTTACAGTCGGTGCTTTGAGCATTCCCTGTGAGACCAGAATTAGTTTCCGATACACCACTGCAGGTCCAATGTATTGCTTGGACCTTCACATTGACGATGAAACACAGAAATTGCATCGGAATTAATACAAAAGGCACAATGCCGCCTTAAGTACAAGAATACAGACTCTACTTACAGTCGGTGCTTTGAGCATTCCCTGTGAGACCAGTATTAGTTTCCGATACACCACTGCAGGTTCAATGTATTCCTTGGACCATCGCATTGACGATGAAACACAGAAATCGCATTGGAATTAAATACAAAAGGCACAATGCCGCCTTAAGTACAAGAATAGAGACTCTTCTTACAGTCTGTGCTTTGTCCATTCCCTGTGAGACCAGTATTAGTATCCGATACACCACTGCAGATTCAATGTATTCCTTGGACATACACATTGACGATGAAACACTGAAATTACATCGGAATTAAATACAAAGGGCACATTGACGCCTTAAGTACAAGCAGAGTGAGGCTTCTTAGAGTCTGTGTTTGATCCTTTCCTGTGTGACCCGTATTAGTTTCCGATACGCCACTGCAGGTTCAATGAATTCCTTGGACCTTCACATTGACGATTACACACAGAAATCGCATCGGAATTAAATACAAAAGGCACAATGCCGCCTTAAGTACAAGAATAGAGACTCTTCTTACAGTCGGTGCTTTGAGCATTCCCTGTGAGACCAGTATTAGTTTCCGATACACCACTGCAGGTTCAGTGTATTCCTTGGACTTACACATCGACGATGAAACACAGAAATGGCATCGGAAATAAATACAAAGGGCACAATGCCGCCGTAAGTACAAGAATAGACACTCTTCCTACAGTCGGTGCTTTGAGCATTCCCTGTGAGACCAGTATTAGTTTCCGATACACCACTGCAGGTTTAATGTATTCCTTGGACCTTCACATTGACGATGAAACACAGAAATCGCATCGGTATTAAATACAAAAGGCACAATAAATCGCATCGAAATTAAATACAAACGGCCCAATGCCGCCATAAGTACAAGAATAGAGACTCTTCTTACAGTCGGTGCTTTGAGCATTCCCTGTGAGACCAGTATTAGTTTCCGATACACCACTGCAGGTTCAATGTGTTCCTTCTACCTTCACATTGACGATTATACACAGAAATAGCATCGGAATTAAATACAAAAGGCACAATGCCGATTTACGTACAAGAATGGAGACTCTTCTTACAGTCGGTGCTTTGAGCATTCCTTGTGAGACCAGTATTACTTTCGGATACACCACTGCAGGTTGAATGTATTCCTTGGAGCTTCACATTGACGATGAAACACACAAATCGCATCGGAATTAAATACAAAAGGCACAATGCGGCCTTATGTACAAGAATACAGACTCTACTTACAGTCGGTGCTTTGAGCATTCCCTGTGAGACCAGTATTAGATTCCGATACACCACTGCAGGTTCAATGTATTCCTCGGACCTTCACATTGACGATGAAACACAGAAATCGCATCGATATTAAATACAATAGGCACAATGCCGCCTTAAGTACAAGAATAGAGACTCTTCTTACAGTCAGTGCTTTGAGCATTCCCTGTGAGACCAGTATTAGTTTCCGATACACCACTGCAGGTCCAATGTACTCCTTGGACCTTCACATTGACGATGACACAGAAATCGCATCGGAATAAATACAAAAGGCACAATGCCGCCCTTAGTACAAGAATACAGACTCTACTTACAGTCGGTGCTTTGAGCATTCCCTGTGTGACCAGTATTAGTTTCCGATACACCACTGCAGGTTCAAAGTATTCCTCAGACCTTCACATTGACGATGAAACACAGAAATCGCATCGATATTAAATACAATAGGCACAATGCCGCCTTAAGTACAAGAATAGAGACTCTTCTTACAGTCAGTGCTTTGAGCACTCCCTGTGAGACCAGTATTAGTTTCCGATACACCACTGTCGGTTCAGTGTATTCCTTGGAAATACACATTGACGATTAAACACTGAAATTACATTGGAATTAAATACAAAGGGCAAAATGACACCTTAAGTACAAGCAGAGTGAGACTTCTTAGAGTCTGTGTTTTGATCCTTTCCTGTGTGACCCGTATTAGTTTCCGATACGCCACTGCAGGTTCAATGAATTCCTCGGACATACACATTGACGATGAAAAACTGAAATTACATCGGAATTAAATACAAAAGGCCAATGCCGCCACAAGCGCAAGAAGAGTGTTACTTCTTAGAGTCTGTGTTTTGATCCTTTCCTGTGAGACCAGTATTAGTTTCCGATACACCACTGCAGGTTCAATGTATTCCTCGGACCTTCACATTGACGATGAAACACAGAAATCGCTTCGGAATTAAATACAAAAGGCCAAATGCCGCAATAAGTACAAGAATAGAGACTCTTCTTACAGTCGGTGCTTTGAGCATTCCCTGTGAGACCAGTATTAGTTTCCGATACACCACTGCAGGTTCAGTGTATTCCTTGGACTTTCACATCGACGATGAAACACAGAAATGGCATCGGAATTAAATACAAAGGGCACAATGCCGCCTTAAGTACAAGAATAGACACTCTTCTTACAGTCTGTGCTTTGAGCATTCCCTGTGAGACCAGTATTAGTTTCCGATACACCACTACCGGTTCAATGTATTCCTTGGAAATACACATTGACGATGAAACACTGAAGTTACATCGGAATTAAATACAAAGGGCACAACGACGCCTTAAGTACAAGCAGAGTGAGACTTCTTTGAGTCTGTGTTTTGACCCTTTCCTGTGTGACCCGTATTAGTTTCCGATACGCCACTGCAGGTTCAATGAATTCCTTGGACCTTCGCATTAACGATTACACACAGAAATCGCATCGGAATTAAATACAAAAGGCACAATGCCGCCTTACGTACAAGAATAGAGACTCTTCTTACAGTGGGTGCTTTGAGCATTCCCTGTGAGACCAGTATTAGTTTCCGATACACCACTGCAGGTTCAGTGTATTCCTTGGACTTACACATCGACGATGAAACACAGAAATGGCATCGGAAATAAATACAAAGGGCACAATGCCGCCTTAAGTACAAGAATAGACACTCTTCTTACAGTCGAAGCTTTGAGCATTCCCTGTGAGACCAGTATTAGTTTCCGATACACCACTGCAGGTTCAATGTATTCCTTGGACCTTCACATTGACGATAAAACACAGAAATCGCATCGGTGTTAAATACAAAAGGCACAATGCCGCCTTAAGTACAAGAATATAGACTCTACTTACAGTCGGTGCTTTGAGCATTCCCTGTGAGACCAGTATCAGTTTCCGATACACCACTGCAGGATCAGTGTATTCTTTGGACTTTCACACCGAAGATGAAATGCAGAAATGGCATCGGAATTAAATACACAGGGCACAATGCCGCCTTAAGTACAAGAATAGACACTCTTCTTACAGTCGGTGCTTTGAGCATTCCCTGTGAGACCAGTATTAGTTTCCGATACACCACTGCAGGTTCGATGTATTCCTTGGACCTTCACATTGACGATTACACACAGAAATCGCATCGGAATTAAATACAAAAAGGCACAATGTCGACTTAAGTACAAGAATAGAGACTCTTCTTGCATTCGGTGCTTTGAGCATTCCCTGAGAGACCAGTATTAGTATCCGGTACACCACTTCATGTTCAATGTATACCTAGGACGTACACATCGACGATGAAACACAGAAATGGCATCGGAATTAAATACAAAAGGCACAATGCCGCCTTAAGTCCAAGAATAGAGACTCTTCTTAGAGTCGGTGCTTTGAGCATTCCCTGTGAGACCAGTATTAGTTTCCGATACACCACTGCAGGTTCAATGTATTCCTTGGAAATGCACATTGACGATGAAACACTGAAATTACATTGGAATTAAATACAAAAGCCACAATGCCTCCTTAACTACAAGAGTAGAAACTCTACTTACAGTCGGTGCTTTGAGCATTCCCTGTGAGACCAGTATCAGTTTCCGATACACCACTGCAGGATCAGTGTATTCTTTGGACTTTCACACCGAAGATGAAATGCAGAAATTGCATCGGAATTAAATACAAAGGGCACAATGCCGCCTTAAGTACAAGAATAGACACTCTTCTTACAGTCGGTGCTTTGAGCATTCCCTGTGAGACCAGTATTAGTTTCCGATACACCACTGCAGGTTCAATGTACTCCTTATACCTTCACATTGACGATTATACACAGAAATAGCATCGGAATTAAATACAAAAGGCACAATGCTGCCTTAAGTACAAGAATAGAGATTCTTCTTCCAGTCGGTGATTTGAGCTTTCCCTGTGAGACCAGTATTAGTTGCCAATACACCACTGCAGGTTCAGTGTATTCCTTGGACTTTCACATCGACGATGAAACACAGAAATGGAATCGGAATTAAATACAAAGGGCACAATGCCGCCTTAAGTACTAGAATAGACACTCTTCATACAGTCGGTGCTTTGAGCATTCCCTGTGAGACCAGTATTAGTTTCCGATACACCACTGCAGGTTCAATATATTCCTTGGAAATACACATTGACGATGAAACACTGAAATTACATTGGAATTAAATACAAAAGCCACAATGCCTCCTTAACTACAAGAACAGAAACTCTTCTTACAGTCAGTGCTTTGAGCATTCTCTGTGAGACCAGTATTAGTTTCCGATACACCACAGCAGGTTCAATGTATTCCTTGGACCTACACATTGACGATGAAAGACAGAAACCGCATCGGATTTAAATACAATAGGCCCAATGCCGATAATAAGTACCAGAATAGAGACTCTTCTTACAGTCAGTGCTTTGAGCATTCCATGTGAGACCAGAATTAGTTGCCGATACACCACTGCAGGTTCAGTGTATTCCTTGGACTTTCACATCGACGATGACAGAAATGGCATCGCAATTAAATACAAAGGGCACAATGCCGCATTAAATACAAGAATAGACACTCTTCATACAGTCGGTGCTTTGAGCATTCCCTGTGAGACCAGTATTAGTTTCCGATACACAACAGCAGGTTCAGTGTATTCCTTGGACCTACACATTGACGATGAAAGACAGATATCACATCGGAATTAAATACAAAAGGCCCAGTGCCGCCTTAAGTACAAGAATAGAGACTCTTCTTACAGTCGTTGCTTTGAGCATTCCCTGTGACACCAGTATTAGTTTCCGATACACCACTGCAGGTTCAATGTATTCCTTGAACATACACATTGACGATGAAACACTGAAATTACATCGGAATTAAATACAAAGGGCACAATGACGGATTAAGTGCAAGAAGAGTGAGACTTCTTATAGTCTGTGCTTTGATCCTAACCTGTGACACCAGTATTAGTTTCCGCTACAACACTGCTGGTTCAATGTATTCCTTGGACCCTCACATTGACGATGAAACACAGAAATCGCATCGGAATTAAATACAAAGGGCAGAATGCCGCCTTAAGTACAACAACAGAGACTCTTCTTACAGCCGGTGCTTTGCGCAGTCCCTGTGAGACCTGTGTGAGTTTCCGATACACCACTGCTGGTTCAATGTACTCCTTGGACCTTCACATTGACGTTGAAACACAGAAATCGCATCGGAATTAAATACAAAAGGCACAATGCCGCCTTAAGTCCAAGAATAGGGACTCTTCTTACAGTCGGTGCTTTGAGCATTCCCTGTGAGACCAGTATTAGTTTCCGATACACCACTGCAGGTTCAATGTATTCCTTGGAAGTACACATTGACGATGAAACACTGAAATTACATTGGAATTAAATACAAAAAGCACAATGCCTCCTTAACTACAAGAATAGAAACTCTTCTTACAGTCGGTGCTTTGAGCATTCCCTGTGAGACCAGTATTAGTTTCCGATACAGCACTTTTGGTTCAATGTATTCCTTGGACCTTTACATTGACGATGAAACACAGAAATTGCATCGGAATTAAATACAACAGGCACAATGCCGCCTTACGTACAAGAATGGAGTCTCTTCTTACAGTCGGTGCTTTGAGCATTCCCTGTGAGACCAGTATTAGTTTCCGATACACCACTGCAGGTTCAATGTATTCCTCGGACCTTCACATTGACGATGAAACACAGATATCGCATCGGAATTAAATACAAAATGCCCAATGCCGCCTTAAGTACAAGAATAGAGGCTCTTCTTACAGTCGGTGGTTTGAGCATTCCCTGTGAGACCAGTATTAGTTTCCGATACACCACTGCTGGTTCAATGTACTCCTTGGACCTTCGCATTGACGATTATACACAGAAATAGCATCGGAATTAAATACAAAAGGCACAATGCTGCCTTAAGTACAAGAATAGAGATTCTTCTTCCAGTCGGTGCTTTGAGCATTCCCTGTGAGACCAGTATTAGTTGCCGATACACCACTGCAGGTTCAGTGTATTCCTTGGACTTTCACATCGGCGATGAAACACAGAAATGGCATCGGAATTAAATACAAAGGGCACAATGCCGCCTTAAGTACTAGAATAGACACTCTTCATACAGTCGGTGCTTTGAGCATTCCCTGTGAGACCAGTATTAGTTTCCGATACACCACTGCAGGTTGAATGTATTCCTTGGAGCTTCACATTGACGATGAAACACACAAATCGCATCGGAATTAAATACAAAAGGCACAATGCCGCCTTAAGTACAAGAATACAGGCTCTACTTACAGTCGGTGCTTTGAGCATTCCCTGTGAGACCAGTATTAGTTTCCGATACACCACTGCAGGTTCAATGTATTCCTCGGACCATCACATTGACGATGAAACACAGAAATAGCATCGGAATTAAATACAAAAGGCAGAATGCCGATTTACATACAAGAATGGAGACTCTTAATACAGTCGGTGCTTAGAGCATTCCTTGTGAGACCAGTATTAGCTTCCGATACACCACTGCAGGTTGAATGTATTCCTTGGAGCTCCACATTGACGATGAAACACACAAATCGCATCGAAATTAAATACAAAAGGCACAATGCCGCCTTAAGTACAAGAATACAGACTCTACTTACAGTCGGTGCTTTGAGCATTCCCTGTGAGACCAGTATTAGTTTCCGATACACCACTGCAGATTCAATGTATTCCTCGGACCTTCACATTGACGATGAAACACAGAAATCGCATCGGAATTAAATACAAAGGGCACAATGCCGCCTTAAGTACAAGAATTGACACTCTTCTTACAGTCGGTGCTTTGAACATTCCCTGTGAGACCAGTATTAGTTTCCGATACAGCACTTTTGGTTCAGTGTATTCCTTGGACCTTCACATTGACGATGAAACACAGAAATTGCATCGGAATTAAATACAACAGGCACAATGCCGCCTTACGTACAAGAATGGAGACTCTTCTTACAGTCGGTGCTTTGAGCATTCCTTGTGAGACCAGTATTAGTTTCCGATACACCACTGCAGGTTGAATGTATTCCTTGGAGCTTTACATTGACGATGAAACACAGAAATCGCATCGGAATTAAATACAAATGGCACAATGCCGCCTCAACTACAAGAATACAGACTCTACTTACAGTCGATGCTTTGAGCATTCCCTGTGAGACCAGTATTAGTTTCCGATACACCACTGCAGGTTCAATGTATTCCTCGGACCTTCACATTGACGATGAAACACAGAAATCGCTTCGGAATTAAATACAAAAGGAACAATGCCGCCATAAGTACAAGAACAGAGACTCTTCTTACAGTCGGTGCTTTGAGCACTCCCTATGAGACCAGTATTAGTTTCCGATACACCACTGCAGGTTCAATGTGTTCCTTGTACCTTCACATTGACGATTATACACAGAAATAGCATCGGAATTAAATACAACAGGCACAATGCCGATTTACGTACAAGAAAGGAGACTCTTCTTACAGTCGGTGCTTTGAGTATTCCTTGTGAGACCAGTATTAGTTTCCGATACACCACTGCAGGTTCAGTGTATTCCTCGGACCTTCACATTGACGATGAAACACAGAAATCGCATCGGAATTAAATACAATAGGCACAATGCCGCCTTAAGTACAAGAATAGAGACACTTCTTACAGTCAGTGCTTTGAGCATTCCCTGTGAGACCAGTATTAGTTCCCGATACACCACTGCAGGTCCAATGTATTCCTTGATAATACACATTGACGATGAAACACTGAAATTACATCGGAATTAAATACAAAGGGCACAATGCCGCCTTACGTACAAGAATAGAGACTCTTCTTACAGTGGGTGCTTTGAGCATTCCCTGTGAGACCAATATTAGTTTCTGATACACCACTGCAGTTTCAGTGTATTCTTTGGACTTACACATCGACGATTAAACACAGAAATGGCATCGGAAATAAATGCAAAGGGCACAATGCCGCCTTAAGTACAAGAATAGACACTCTTCTTACAGTCGGTGCTTTGAGCATTCCCTGTGAGACCAGTATTAGTTTCCGATACACCACTGCAGGTTCAATGTATTCCTTGGTCCTTCACATTGACGATGAAACACAGAAATCGCATCGGAATAAATACAAAATAGGCACAATGCCGCCTTAAGTACAAGAATACAGACTCTACTTACAGTCGGTGCTTTGAGCATTCCCTGTGAGACCAGTATTAGTTTCCGATACACCACTGCAGGTTCAATGTATTCCTTGGACCATCGCATTGACGATGAAACACAGAAATCGCATTGGAATTAAATACAAAAGGCACAATGCCGCCTTAAGTACAAGAATAGAGACTCTTCTTACAGTCTGTGCTTTGGCCATTCCCTGTGAGACCAGTATTAGTATCCGATACACCACTGCAGATTCAATGTACTCCTTGGACATACACATTGACGATGAAACACTGAAATTACATCGGAATTAAATACAAAAGGAACAATGCCGCCTTTAGTACAAGAATAGAGACTTTTCTTACTGTCTGTGCTTTGAGCATTCCCTGTGAGACCAGTATTAGTTTCCGATACATCACTGTCGGTTCAATGTGTTCCTTGGAAATACACATTGACGATGAAACACTGAAATTACATCGGAATCAAATACAAAAGGAACAATGCCGCCTTTAGTACAAGAATAGAGACTTTTCTTACTGTCGGTGCTTTGAGCATTCCCTGTGAGACCAGTATTAGTTTCCGATACACCACTGCCGGTTCAATGTATTCCTTGATAATACACATTGACGATGAAACACTGAAATTACATCGGAATTAAATACAAAGTGCACAATGCCGCCTTACGTACAAGTATAGAGACTCTTCTTACAGTGGGTGCTTTGAGCATTCCCTGTGAGACCAATATTAGTTTCCGATACACCACTGCAGTTTCAGTGTATTCTTTGGACTTACACATCGACGATGAAACACAGAAATGGCATCGGAAATAAATGCAAAGGGCACAATGCCGCCTTAAGTACAAGAATAGACACTCTTCTTACAGTCGGTGCTTTGAGCATTCCCTGTGAGACCAGTATTAGTTTCCGATACACCACTGCAGGTTCAATGTATTCCTGGGACCTTCACATTGACGATGAAACACAGAAATCGCATCGGTATTTAATACAAAAGGCACAATGCCGCCTTAAGTACAAGAATATAGACTCTACTTACAAACGGTGCTTTGAGCATTCCCTGTGAGACCAGTATCAGTTTCCGATACACCACTGCAGGTTCAGTGTATTCATTTGACTTTCACACCGACGATGAAATGCAGAAATGGCATCGGAATTAAGTACAAAGGGCACAATGCCGCTTTAAGTAGAAGAATAGACACTCTTCTTACAGTCGGTGCTTTGAACATTCCCTGTGAGACCAGTATTACCTTCCGATACACCACTGCAGGTTCAATGTATTCCTTGGACCTTCACATTGACGATGAAAGACAGAAATCGCATCGGAATTAAATACACACGGCCCAATGCCGCCTTAGGTACAAGAATAGAGACTCTTCTTACAGTCGGTGCTTTGAGCATTCCCTGTGAGACCAGTATTAGTTTCCGATACACCACTGCAGATTCAATGTATTCCTTGGACATACACATTGACGATGAAAAAGTGAAATTACATCGGAATTAAATACAAAAGGCCCAATGCCGCCATAAGCGCAAGAAGAGTGTGACTTCTTAGAGTCTGTGTTTTGATCCTTTCCTGTGCGACCCGTATTAGTTTCCGATACGCCACTTCAGGTTCGATGTATTCCTTGGACCTTCACATTGACGATTAAACACAGAAATCGCATCGGAATTAAATACAAAAATGCACAATGTCGACTTAAGTACAAGAATAGAGACTCTTCTTGCATTCGGTGCTTTGAGCATTCCCTGTGAGACCAGTATTAGTATCCGGTACACCACATCATGTTCAATGTATTCCTAGGACATACACATCGACGATGAAACACAGAAATGGCATCGGAATTAAATACAAAGGGCACAATGCCGCCTTAAGTACAAGAATAGACACTCTTCTTACAGTCGGTGCTTTGAGCATTCGCTGTGAGACCAGTATTAGTTTCCGATACACCACTGCATGTTCAATGTATTCCTTGGACCTTCACATTGACGATGAAACACAGAAATCGCATCGGAATTAAATACAAAAGGCACAATGCCGCCTCAAGTATAAGAGTACAGACTCTACTTACAGTCGGTGCTTTGAGCATTCCATGTCAGACCAGTATTAGTTTCCGATACACCACTGCTGGTTCAATGTATTCCTTGGATATACACATTGACGATGAAACACTGAAATTACATCGGAATTCAACATAAAAGGAACAATGTCGCCTTAAGTACCAGAATAGAGACTCTTCTTACAGACGGTGTTTTGAGCATTCCCTGAGAGTCCAGTATTAGTTTCCGATACACCACTGCAGATTCAATGTATTCCTTAGACCTTCACATTGACGATGAAACACAGAAATTGCATTGGAATTAAATACAACAGGCACAATGTCGCCTTACGTACAAGAATGGAGACTCTTCACACAGTCGGTGCTCTGAGCATTCCTTGTGAGACCAGTATTAGTTTCCGATACACCACTGCAGGTTGAATGCACGATGAAACACACAAATCGCATCGGAATTAAATACAAAAGGCACAATGCAGCCTTAAGTACAAGAATACAGACTCTACTTACAGTCGGTGCTTTGAGCATTCCCTGTGAGACAAGTATTAGTTTCCGATACACCACAGCAGGTTCAGTGTATTCCTTGGACCTACACATTGACGATGAAAGACAGAAATCGCATCGGAATTAAATACAAAAGGCCCAGTGCCGCCTTAAGTACAAGAATAGAGACTCTTCTTACAGTCGTTGCTTTGAGCATTCCCTGTGATACCAGTATTAGTTTCCGATACACCACTGCAGGTTCAATGTATTCCTTGAACATACACATTGACTATGAAACACTGAAATTACATCGGAATTAAATACAAAGGGCACAATGACGGATTAAGTGCAAGAAGAGTGAGACTTCTTATAGTCTGTGATTTGATCCTAACCTGTGACACCAGTATTAGCTTCCGATACAACACTGCTGGTTCAATGTATTCCTTGGACCCTCACATTGACGATAAAACACAGAAATCGCATCGGAATTAAATACAAAGGGCAGAATGCCGCCTTAAGTACAAGAACAGAGACTCTTCTTACAGTCGGTGCTTTGCGCAGTCCCTGTGAGACCTGTGTTAGTTTCCGATACACCACTGCTGTTTCAATGTACTCCTTGGACCTTCACATTGACGTTGAAAGACAGAAATCGCATCGGAATTAAATACAAAAGGCACAATGCCGCCTTAAGTCCAAGAATAGAGACTCTTCTTACAGTCGGTGCTTTGATCATTCCCTGTGAGACCAGTATTAGTTTCCGATGCACCACCGCAGGTCCAATGTATTCTTGGACCTTCACATTGACGATGAAACACAGAAATTGCTATGGAACTAAATACAACAGGCACAATGCCGCCTTACGTACAAGAATGGAGACTCTACTTTCAGTCGGTGCATTGAGCATTCCTTGTGAGACCAGTATTAGTTTCCGATACACCACTGCAGGTTGAATGTATTCCTTGGAGCTTCACATTGACGATGAAACACACAAATCGCATCGGAATTAAATACAAAAGGCACAATGCCGCCTTAAGTACAAGAATACATGCTCTACTTACAGTCGGTGCTTTGAGCATTCCCTGTGAGACCAGTATTAGTTTCCGATACACCACTGCAGGTTCAATGTATTCCTCGGACCATCACATTGACGATGAAACACAGAAATAGCATCGGAATTAAATACAAAAGGCAGAATGCCGATTTACATACAAGAATGGAGACTCTTAATACAGTCGGTGCTTAGAGCATTCCTTGTGAGACCAGTATTAGCTTCCGATACACCACTGCAGGTTGAACGTATTCCTTGGAGCTCCACATTGACGATGAAACACACAAATCGCATCGGAATTGAATACAAAAGGCACAATGCCGCCTTAAGTACAAGAATGCAGACTCTACTTACAGTCGGTGCTTTGAGCATTCCCTGTGAGACCAGTATTAGTTTCCGATACACCACTGCAGGTTCAATGGATTCCTCGGACCTTCACATTGACGATGAAACACAGAAATCGCTTCGGAATTAAATACAAAAGGAACAATGCCGCCATAAGTACAAGAACAGAGACTCTTCTTACAGTCGGTGCTTTGATCATTCCCTGTGAGACCAGTATTAGTATCCGGTACAGCACTTTTGGTTCAGTGTATTCCTTGGACCTTCACATTGACGATGAAACACTGAAATTGCATCGAAATTAAATACAACAGGCACAATGCCGCCTAACGTACAAGAATGGAGACTCTTCTTACAGTCGGTGCTTTGAGCATTCCTTGTGAGACCAGTATTAGTTTCCGATACACCACTGCAGGTTGAATGTATTCCTTGGAGCTTTACATTGACGATGAAACACAGAAATCGCATCGGAATTAAATACAAAAGGCACAATGCCGCCTTAAGTACAAGAATACAGACTCTACTTACAGGCGGTGCTTTGAGCATTCCCTGTGAGACCAGTATTAGTTTCCGATACACCACTGCAGGTTCAATGTATTCCTCGGACCTTCACATTGACGATGAAACACAGAAATCGCTTCGGAATTAAATACAAAAGGAACAATGCCGCCATAAGTACAAGAACAGAGACTCTTCTTACAGTCGGTGCTTTGAGCACTCCCTATGAGACCAGTATTAGTTTCCGATACACCACTGCAGGTTCAATGTGTTCCTTGTACCTTCACATTGACGATTATACACAGAAATAGCATCGGAATTAAATACAAAAGGCACAATGCCGATTTACGTACAAGAAAGGAGACTCTTCTTACAGTCGGTGCTTTGAGTATTCCTTGTGAGACCAGTATTAGTTTCCGATACACCACTGCAGGTTCAGTGTATTCCTCGGACCTTCACATTGACGATGAAACACAGAAATCGCATCGGAATTAAATACAATAGGCACAATGCCGCCTTAAGTACAAGAATAGAGACTCTTCTTACAGTCAGTGCTTTGAGCATTCCCTGTGAGACCAGTATTAGTTCCCGATACACCACTGCAGGTCTAATGTATTCCTTGGACCTTCACATTGACGATGAAACACAGAAATCGCATCGGAATAAATACAAAAGGCACAATGCCGCCATAAGTACAAGAATACAGACTCTACTTACAGTCGGTGCTTTGAGCATTCCCTGTGAGACCAGTATTAGTTTCCGATACACCACTGCAGGGTCAATGTATTCCTTGGACCATCGCATTGACGATGAGACACAGAAATCGCATTGGAATTAAATACAAAAAGCACAATGCCGCCTTAAGTACAAGAATACAGACTCCTCTTACAGTCTGTGCTTTGGCCATTGCCTGTGAGACCAGTATTAGTATCCGATACACCACTGCAGATTCAATGTATTCCTTGGACATACACATTGACGATGAAACACTGAAATTACATCGGAATTAAATACAAAAGGAACAATGCCGCCTTTAGTACAAGAATAGAGACTTTTCTTACTGTCTGTGCTTTGAGCATTCCCTGTGAGACCAGTCTTAGTTTCCGATACATCACTGTCGGTTCAATGTGTTCCTTGGATGTACACATTGACGATGAAACACTGAAATTACATCGGAATTAAATACAAAAGGAACAATGCCGCCTTTAGTACAAGAATAGAGACTTTTCTTACTGTCGGTGCTTTGAGCATTCCCTGTGAGACCAGTATTAGTTTCCGATACACCACTGCCGGTTCAATGTATTCCTTGGAAATACAAATTTACGATGAAACACTGAAATTACATCGGAATTAAATACAAAGGGCACAATGCCGCCTTACGTACAAGAATAGAGACTCTTCTTACAGTGGGTGCTTTGAGCATTCCCTATGAGACCAATATTAGTTTCCGATACACCACTGCAGTTTCAGTGCATTCTTTGGACTTACACATCGACGATGAAACACAGAAATGGCATCGGAAATAAATACAAAGGGCACAATGCCGCCTTAAGTACAAGAATAGACACTCTTCTTACAGTCGGTGCTTTGAGCATTCCCTGTGAGACCAGTATTAGTTTCCGATACACCACTGCAGGTTCAATGTATTCCTGGAACCTTCACATTGACGATGAAACACAGAAATCGCATCGGTATTAAATACAAAAGGCACAATGCCGCCTTAAGTACAAGAATATAGACTCTACTTACAAACGGTGCTTTGAGCATTCCCTGTGAGCCCAGTATCAGTTTCCGATACACCACTGCAGGTTCAGTGTATTCATTGGACTTTCACACCGACGATGAAATGCAGAAATGGCATCGGAATTAAATACAAAGGGCACAATGCCGCCTTAAGTAGAAGAATTGAAACTCTTCTTACAGTCGGTGCTTTGAGCATTCCCTGTGAGACCAGTATTAGTTTCCGATACACCACTGCAGGTTCAATGTATTCCTTGGACCTTCACATTGACGATGAAAGACAGAAATCGCATCGGAATTAAATACACACGGCCCAATGCCGCCTTAGGTACAAGAATAGAGACTCTTCTTACAGTCGGTGCTTTGAGCATTCCCTGTGAGACCAGTATTAGTTTCCGATACACCACTGCAGATTCAATGTATTCCTTGGACATACAAATTGACGATGAAAAACTGAAATTACATCGGAATTAAATACAAAAGGCCCAATGCCGCCATAAGCGCAAGAAGAGTGTGACTTCTTAGAGTCTGTGTTTTGATCCTTTCCTGTGCGACCCGTATTAGTTTCCGATACGCCACTGCAGGTTCGATGTATTCCTTGGACCTTCACATTGACGATTAAACACAGAAATCGCATCGGAATTAAATACATAAATACACAATGTCGACTTAAGTACAAGAATAGAGACTCTTCTTGCATTCGGTGCTTTGAGCACTCCCTGTGAGACCAGTATTAGTATCCGGTACACCACTTCATGTTCAATGTATTCCTAGGATATACACATCGACGATGAAACACAGAAATGGCATCGGAATTAAATACAAAGGGCACAATGCCGCCTTAAGTACAAGAATAGACACTCTTCTTACAGTCGGTGCTTTGAGCATTCGCTGTGAGACCAGTATTAGTTTCCGATACACCACTGCATGTTCAATGTATTCCTTGGACCTTCACATTGACGATGAAACACAGAAATCGCATCGGAATTAAATACAAAACACACAATGCCGCCTCAAGTACAAGAGTACAGACTCTACTTACAGTCGGTGCTTTGAGCATTCCGTGTCAGACCAGTATTAGTTTCCGATACACCACTGCAGGTTCAATGTATTCCTTGGACATACACATTGACGATGAAACACTGAAATTACATCGGAATTAAACATAAAAGGAACAATGTCGCCTTAAGTACCAGAATAGAGACTCTTCTTACAGACGGTGTCTTGAGCATTCCCTGAGAGTCCAGTATTAGTTTCCGATACACCACTGCAGATTCAATGTATTCCTTGGACATACACATTGACGATGAAAAACTGAAATTACATCGGAATTAAATACAAAAGGCCCAATGCCGCCATAAGCGCAAGAAGAGTGTGACTTCTTAGAGTCTGTGTTTTCATCCTTTCCTGTGCGACCCGCATTAGTTTCCGATACGCCACTGCAGGTTCGATGTATTCCTTGGACCTTCACATTGACGATTACACACAGAAATCTCGTCGGAATTAAATACAAAAGGGCACAATGTCGACTTAAGTACAAGAATAGAGACTTTTCTTGCATTCGGTGCTTTCAGCATTCCCTGTGAGACCAGTATTAGTATCGGATACACCACTGCAGGTTCAATGTATACCTTGGACATACACATTGACGATGAAACACTGAAATTACATCGGAATTAAATACAAAAGGAACAATGTCGCCTTAAGTACAAGAATAGAGACTCTTCTTACTGTCGGTGATTTGTGGATTCCCTGTGAGACCAGTATTAGTTTCCGATACACCACTGCAGGTCCAAAGTATTCCTCGGACCTTCACATTGACGATGAAACAAAGAAATCGCATCGGAATTAATTACAAAAGGCACAATGCCGTCCTAAGTACAACAATAGAGACTCTTCTTACAGTCTGAGTTTTGAGCATTCCCTGAGACACCGGTATTAATTCCCGATACACCACTGCAGGTTCAATGTATTCCTTAGACATTCACATTGACGATGAAACACAGAAATCGCATCGGAATTAAATACCAAAGGCACAATGCCACCTTAAGTACAAGAATAGAGACTCTTCTCACAGCCGGTGCAATGAGTATTCCCTGTGAGACCAGTATTAGTTACCGATACACTACTGCATGTTCAATGTATTCCTTGAACATACACATTGTCGATGAAACACTTAAATTACATCGGAATTAAATACAAAAGCCACAATGCCTCCTTAACTACAAGAATAGAAACTCTTCTTACAGTCGGTGCTTTGAGCATTCCCTGTGAGACCAATATTAGTTTCCGATACAGCACTTTTGGTTCAATGTGTCCCTTGGACCTTCACATTGACGATGAACCACAGAAATATCATCGGAATTAAATACAACAGGCACAATGCCGCCTTACGTACAAGAATGGAGACCCTTCTTACAGTCGGTGCTTTGAGCATTCCTTGTTAGACCAGTATTAGTTTCCGATACACCACTGCAGGTTGAATGTATTCCTTGGAGCTTTACATTGACGATGAAACTCAGAAATCGCATCGGAATTAAATACAAAAGGCACAATGCCGCCTTAAGTACAAGAATACAGACTCTACTTACAGTCGGTGCTTTTAGCATTCCCTGTGAGACCAGTATTAGTTTCCGATACACCACTGCAGGTTCAATGTATTCCTCGGACCTTCACATTGACGATGAAACACAGAAATCGCTTCGGAATTAAATACAAAATGCCCAATGCCGCCTTAAGTACAAGAATAGAGGCTCTTCTTACAGTCGGTGCTTTGAGCATTCCCTGTGAGACCAGTATTAGTTTCCGATACACCACTGCAGTTTCAATGTACTCCTTGGACCTTCACATTGACGATTATACACAGAAATAGCATCGGAATTAAGTACAAAAGGCACAATGCTGCCTTATGTACAAGAATAGAGATTCTTCTTACAGTCGGTGCTTTGAGCATTCCCTGTGAGACCAGTATTAGTTGCCGGTACACCACTGCAGCTTCAGTGTTTTCCTTGGACTTTCACATCGACGATGAAACACAGAAATGGCATCGGTATTCAATACAAAGGGCACAATGCCGCCTTAAGTACAAGAAAAGACACTCTTCGTACAGTCGGTTTTTGGGCATTCCCTGTGTGACCAGTATTAGTTTCCGATACACCACTGCGGCTTCAATGTATTCCTTGGACATATACATTGACGATGAAACACTGAAATTACATCGGAATTAAATACAAAAGCCACAATGCCTCCTTAACTACAAGAATAGAAACTCTTCTTACAGTCGGTGCTTTGAGCATTCCCTGTGAGACCAGTATTAGTTTCCGATACACCACTTTAGGTTCAATGTATTCCTTGGACCTTCACATTGACGATGAAACACAGAAATTGCATTGGAATTAAATACAACAGGCACAATGCCGCCTTACGTACAAGAGTGGAGCCTCTTCTTACAGTCGGTGCTTTGAGCATTCCTTGTGAGACCAGTATTAGTTTCCGATACACCACTGCAGGTTAAATGTATTCCTTGGTGCTTCACATTGACGATGAAACACACAAATCGCATCGTAATTAAATACAAAAGGCACAATGCCGCCTTAAGTACAAGAATACAGACTCTACTTACAGTCGGTGCTTTGACCATTCCCTGTGAGACTTGTATTAGTTTCCGATACACCACTGCAGGTTCAATGTATTCCTCGGACCTTCACATTGACGATGAAACACAGAAATCGCATCGGAATTAAATACAATAGGCCCAATGCCGCCCTAAGTACAAGAATAGAGACTCTTCTTACAGTCGGTGCTTTTAGCATTCCCTGTGAGACCAGTATTAGTTTCCGATACACCACTGCAGGTTCAATGTATTCCTTGGACCTTCACATTGAAGATTATACACAGAAATAGCATCGGAATTAAATACGAAAGGCACAATGCCGCCTTAAGTACAAGAATAGACACTCTTCTTACAGTCGGTGCTTTGAGCATTCCCTGTGAGACCAGTATTAGTTTCCGATACACCACTGCAGGTTCAATGTATTCCCGGACCTTCACATTGACGATGAAACACAGAAATCGCATCGGAATTAATTACAAAAGGCACAATGCCGTCCTAAGTACAACAATAGAGACTCTTCTTACAGTCTGAGTTTTGAGCATTCCCTGAGACACAGGTATTAATTCCCGATACACCACTGCAGGTTCAATGTATTCCTTAGACATTCACATTGACGATGAAACACAGAAATCGCATCGGAATTAAATACCAAAGGCACAATGCCACCTTAAGTACAAGAATAGAGACTCTTCCCACAGCCGGTGCAATGAGTATTCCCTGTGAGACCAGTATTAGTTTCCGATACACTACTGCAGGTTCAATGTACTCCTTGAACATACACATTGACGATGAAACACTGAAATTTCATCGGAATTAAATACAAAGGGCACAATGACGGATTAAGTGCAAGAAGAGTGAGACTTCTTTGAGTCTGTGCTTTGATCCTAACCTGTGACACCAGTATTAGTTTCCGATACAACACTGCAGGTTCAATGTATTCCTTGGACCCTCACATTGGCGATGAAACACACAAATCGCATCGTAATTAAATACAAAAGGCACAATGCCGCCTTAAGTACAAGAATACAGACTCTACTTACAGTCGGTGCTTTGAGCATTCCCTGTGAGACCAGTATTAGTTTCCGATACACCACTGCAGGTTCAATGTATTCCCGGACCTTCACATTGACGATGAAACACAGAAATCGCATCGGAATTAAATACAAAGGGCACAATGCCGCCTTAAGTACAAGAATAGACACTCTTCTTACAGTCGGTGCTTTGAGCATTCCCTGTGAGACCAGTATTATTTTCCGATACAGCAGTTTTGGTTCAGTGTATTCCTTGGACCTTCACATTGACGATGAAACACAGAAATTGCATCGGAATTAAATACAACAGGCACAATGCCGCCTAACGTACAAGAATGGAGACTCTTCTTACAGTCGATGCTTTGAGCATTCCTTGTGAGACCAGTATTAGTTTCCGATACACCACTGCGGGTTGAATGTATTCCTTGGAGCTTTACATTGACGATGAAACACAGAAATCGCATCGGAATTAAATACAAAAGGCACAATGCCGCCTTAAGTACAAGAATACAGACTCTACTTACAGTCGCTGCTTTGAGCATTCCCTGTGAGACCAGTATTAGTTTCCGATACACCACTGCAGGTTCAATGTATTCCTCGGACCTTCAAATTGACGATGAAACACAGAAATCACTTCGGAATTAAATACAAAAGGAACAATGACGCCATAAGTACAAGAACAGAGACTCTTCTTACAGTCGGTGCTTTGGGCACTCCCTATGAGACCAGTATTAGTTTCCGATACACCACTGCAGGTTCAATGTGTTCCTTGTACCTTCACATTGACGATTATACACAGAAATAGCATCGGAATTAAATACAAAAGGCACAATGCCGATTTACGTACAAGAAAGGAGACTCTTCTTACAGTCGGTGCTTAGAGTATTCCTTGTGAGACCAGTATTAGTTTCCGATTCACCATTGCAGGTTCAGTATATTCCTCGGACCTTCACATTGACGATGAAACACAGAAATCGCATCGGAATTAAATACAATAGGCACAATGCCGCCTTAAGTACAAGAATAGAGACTCTTCTTACAGTCAGTGCTTTGAGCATTCCCTGTGAGACCAGTATTAGTTTCCGATACACCACTGCAGGTTCAATGTATTCCTTGGACCATCGCATTGACGATGAAACACAGAAATCGCATTGGAATTAAATACAAAAGGCACAATGCCGCCTTAAGTACAAGAATAGAGACTCTTCTTACAGTCTGTGCTTTGGCCATTCCCTGTGAGACCAGTATTAGTATCCGATACACCACTGCAGATTCAATGTATTCCTTGGACATACACATTGACGATGAAACACTGAAATTACACCGGAATTAAATACAAAAGGAACAATGCCGCCTTTAGTACAAGAATAGAGACTTTTCTTACTGTCTGTGCTTTGAGCATTCCCTGTGAGACCAGCCTTAGTTTCCGATACATCACTGTCGGATCAATGTGTTCCTTGGAAATACACATTGACGATGAAACACTGAAATTACATCGGAATTAAATACAAACGGAACAATGCCGCCTTTAGTACAAGAATAGAGACTTTTCTTACTGTCGGTGCTTTGAGCATTCCCTGTGAGACCAGTATTAGTTTCCGATACACCACTGCCGGTTCAATGCATTCCTTGGAAATACACATTGACGATGAAACACTGAAATTACATCGGAATTAAATACAAAGGGCACAATGCCGCCTTACGTACAAGAATAGAGACTCTTCTTACAGGGGGTGCTTTGAGCATTCCCTGTGAGACCAATATTAGTTTCCGATACACCACTGCAGTTTCAGTGTATTCTTTGGACTTACACATCGACGATGAAACACAGAAATGGCATCGGAAATAAATACAAAGGGCACAATGCCGCCTTAAGTACAAGAATAGACACTCTTCTTACAGTCGGTGCTTTGAGCATTCCCTGTGAGACCAGTATCAGTTTCCGATACACCACTGCAGGTTCAGTGTATTCATTGGACTTTCACACCGACGATGAAATGCAGAAATGGCATCGGAATTAAATACAAAGGGCACAATGCCGCCTTAAGTAGAAGAATAGACACTCTTCTTACAGTCGGTGCTTCGAGCATTCCCTGTGAGACCAGTATTAGTTTCCGATACACCACTGCAGGTTCAATGTATTCCTTGGACCTTCACATTGACGATGAAAGACAGAAATCGCATCGGAATTAAATACACACGGCCCAATGCCGCCTTAGGTACAAGAGTAGGGACTCTTCTTACAGTCGGTGCTTTGAGCATTCCCTGTGAGACCAGTATTAGTTTCCGATACACCACTGCAGATTCAATGTATTCCTTGGACATACACATTGACGATGAAAAACTGAAATTACATCGGAATTAAATACAAAAGGCCAAATGCCGCCATAAGCGCAAGAAGAGTGTGACTTCTTAGAGTCTGTGTTTTGATCCTTTCCTGTGCGACCCGTATTAGTTTCCGATACGCCACTGCAGGTTCGATGTATTCCTTGGACCTTCACATTGACGATTAAACACAGAAATCGCATCGGAATTAAATACATAAATACACAATGTCGACTTAAGTACAAGAATAGAGACTCTTCTTGCATTCGGTGCTTTGAGCATTCCCTGTGAGACCAGTATTAGTATCCGGTACACCACTTCATGTTCAATGTATTCCTAGGACATACACATCGACGATGAAACACAGAAATGGCATCGGAATTAAATACAAAGGGCACAATGCCGCCTTAAGTACAAGAATAGACACTCTTCTTACAGTCGGTGCTTTGAGCATTCGCTGTGAGACCAGTATTAGTTTCCGATACACCACTGCATGTTCAATGTATTCCTTGGACCTTCACATTGATGATGAAACACAGAAATCGCATCGGAATTAAATACAAAAGGCACAATGCCGCCCCAAGTACAAGAGTACAGACTCTACTTACAGTCGGTGCTTTGAGCATTCCCTGTGAGACCAGTATTAGTTTCCGATACACCACTGCAGGTTCAATGTATTCCTTGGACATACACATTGACGATGAAACACTGAAATTACATCGGAATTAAACATAAAAGGAACAATGTCGCCTTAAGTACCAGAATAGAGACTCTTCTTACAGACGGTGTCTTGAGCATTCCCTGAGAGTCCAGTATTAGTTTCCGATACACCACTGCAGATTCAATGTATTCCTTGGACATACACATTGACGATGAAAAACTGAAATTACATCGGAATTAAATACAAAAGGCCCAATGCCACCATAAGCGCAAGAAGAGTGTGACTTCTTAGAGTCTGTGTTTTGATCTTTTCCTGTGCGACCCGTATTAGTTTCCGATACGCCACTGCAGGTTCGATGTATTCCTTGGACCTTCACATTGACGATTACACACAGAAATCTCGTCGGAATTAAATACAAAAAGGCACAATGTCGACTTAAGTACAAGAATAGAGACTCTTCTTGCATTCGGTGCTTTGAGCATTCCCTGTGAGACCAGTATTAGTATCGGATACACCACTGCAGGTTCAATGTATTCCTTGGACCTACACATTGACGATGAAACACTGAAATTACATCGGAATTAAATACAAAAGGAACAATGTCGCCTTAAGTACAAGAATAGAGACTCTTCTTACTGTCGGTGTTTTGTGGATTCCCTGTGAGACCAGTATTAGTTTCCGATACACCACTGCAGGTCCAAAGTATTCCTCGGACCTTCACATTGACGATGAAACAAAGAAATCGCATCGGAATTAATTACAAAAGGCACAATGCCGTCCTAAGTACAACAATAGAGACTCTTCTTACAGTCTGAGTTTTGAGCATTCCCTGAGACACCGGTATTAATTCCCGATACACCATTGCAGGTTCAATGTATTCCTTAGACATTCACATTGACGATGAAACACAGAAATCGCATCGGAATTAAATACCAAAGGCACAATGCCACCTTAAGAACAAGAATAGAGACTCTTTTCACAGCCGGTGCAATGAGCATTCCCTGAGACACCGGTATTAATTCCCGATACACCATTGCAGGTTCAATGTATTCCTTAGACATTCACATTGACGATGAAACACAGAAATCGCATCGGAATTAAATACCAAAGGCACAATGCCACCTTAAGTACAAGAATAGAGACTCTTTTCACAGCCGGTGCAATGAGTATTCCCTGTGAGACCAGTATTAGTTTCCGATACACTACTGCAGGTTCAATGTATTCCTAGGACATACACATCGACGATGAAACACAGAAATTGCATCGGAATTAAATACAAAGGGCACAATGCCGCCTTAAGTACAAGAATAGACACTCTTCTTACAGTCGGTGCTTTGAGCATACCCTGTGAGACCAGTATTAGTATCGGATACACCACTGCAGGTTCAATGTATTCCTTGGATATACACATTGACGATGAAACACTGAAATTACATCGGAATTAAATACAAAAGGAACAATGTCGCCTTAAGTACAAGAATAGAGACTCTTGTTACTGTCGGTGTTTTGAGGATTCCCTGTGAGACCAGTATTAGTTTCCGATACATCACTGCAGGTCCAAAGAATTCCTCGGACCTTCACATTGACGATGAAACAAAGAAATCGCATCGGAATCAATTACAAAAGGCACAATGCCGTCCTAAGTACAACAATAGAGACTCTTCTTACAGTCTGAGTTTTGAGCATTCCCTGAGACACCGGTATTAATTCCCGATACACCACTGCAGGTTCAATGTATTCCTTAGACATTCACATTGACGATGAAACACAGAAATCGCATCGGAATTAAATACAAAGGGCAGAATGCCGCCTTAAGTACAAGAACTGAGACTCTTCTTACAGTCGGTGCTTTGTGCAGTCCCTGTGAGAACTGTGTTAGTTTCCGATACACCACTGCTGGTTCAATGTACTCCTTGGACCTTCACATTGACGTTGAAACACAGAAATCGCATCGGAATTAAATACAAAAGGAACAATGCCGCCATAAGTACAAGAACAGAGACTCTTCTTACAGTCGGTGCTTTGGGCACTCCCTATGAGACCAGTATTAGTTTCCGATACACCACTGCAGGTTCAATGTGTTCCTTGTACCTTCACATTGACGATTATACACAGAAATTGCATCGGAATTAAATACAAAAGGCACAATGCCGATTTACGTACAAGAAAGGAGACTCTTCTTACAGTCGGTGCTTAGAGTATTCCTTGTGAGACCAGTATTAGTTTCCGTTTCACCATTGCAGGTTCAGTGTATTCCTCGGACCTTCACATTGACGATGAAACACAGAAATCGCATCGGAATTAAATACAATAGGCACAATGCCGCCTTAAGTACAAGAATAGAGACTATTCTTACAGTCAGTGCTTTGAGCATTCCCTGTGAGACCAGTATTAGTTCCCGATACACCACTGCAGGTCCAATGTATTCCTTGGACCTTCACATTGACGATGAAACACAGAAATCGCATCGGAATAAATACAAAAGGCACAATGCCGCCTTAAGTACAAGAATACAGACTCTACTTACAGTCGGTGCTTTGAGCATTCCCTGTGAGACCAGTATTAGTTTCCGATACACCACTGCAGGTTCAATGTATTCCTTGGACCATCGCATTGACGATGAAACACAGAAATCGCATTGGAATTAAATACAAAAGGCACAATGCCGCCTTAAGTACAAGAATAGAGACTCTTCTTACAGTCTGTGCTTTGGCCATTCCCTGTGAGACCAGTATTAGTATCCGATACACCACTGCAGATTCAATGTATTCCTTGGACATACACATTGACGATGAAACACTGAAATTACATCGGAATTAAATACAAAAGGAACAATGCCGCCTTTAGTACAAGAATAGAGACTTTTCTTACTGTCTGTGCTTTGAGCATTCCCTGTGAGACCAGCCTTAGTTTCCGATACATCACTGTCGGTTCAATGTGTTCCTTGGAAATACACATTGACGATGAAACACTGAAATTACATCGGAATTAAATACAAAAGGAACAATGCCGCCTTTAGTACAAGAATAGAGACTTTTCTTACTGTCGGTGCTTTGAGCATTCCCTGTGAGACCAGTATTAGTTTCCGATACACCACTGCCGGTTCAATGTATTCCTTGGAAATACACATTGACTATGAAACACTGAAATTACATCGGAATTAAATACAAAGGGCACAATGCCGCCTTACGTACAAGAATAGAGACTCTCCTTACAGTGGGTGCTTTGAGCATTCCCTGTGAGACCAATATTAGTTTCCGATACACCACTGCAGTTTCAGTGTATTCTTTGGACTTACACATCGACGATGAAACACAGAAATGGCATCGGAAATAAATACAAAGGGCACAATGCCGCCTTAAGTACAAGAATAGACACTCTTCTTACAGTCGGTGCTTTGAGCATTCCCTGTGAGACCAGTATTAGTTTCCGATACACCACTGCAGGTTCAATGTATTCCTGGGACCTTCACATTGACGATGAAACACAGAAATCGCATCGGTATTAAATACAAAAGGCACAATGCCGCCTTATGTACAACAATATAGACGCTACTTACAAACGGTGCTTTGAGCATTCCCTGTGAGACCAGTATCAGTTTCCGATACACCACTGCAGGTTCAGTGTATTCATTGGACTTTCACACCGACGATGAAATGCAGAAATGGCATCGGAATTAAATACAAAGGGCACAATGCCGCCTTAAGTAGAAGAATAGACACTCTTCTTACAGTCGGTGCTTTGAGCATTCCCTGTGAGACCAGTATTAGTTTCCGATGCACCACTGCAGGTTCAATGTATTCCTTGGACCTTCACATTGACGATGAAAGACAGAAATCGCATCGGAATTAAATACACACGGCCCAATGCCGCCTTAGGTACAAGTGTAGGGACTCTTCTTACAGTCGGTGCTTTGAGCATTCCCTGTGAGACCAGTATTAGTTTCCGATACACCACTGCAGATTCAATGTATTCCTTGGACATACACATTGACGATTATACACAGAAATAGCATCGGAAATAAGTACAAAAGGCACAATGCCGCCTTAAGTACAAGAATAGAGACTCTTCTTACAGTCGGTGCTTTGAGCATTCCCTGTGAGACCAGTATTAGCTACCGATACACCACTGGAGGTTCAATGTATTCCGTGGACATACACATTGACGATGAAACACAATGAAATTACATCGGAATTAAATACAAAAGCCACAATGCCTCCTTAACTACAAGAATAGAAACTCTTCTTACAGTCGGTGCTTTGAGCATTCCCTGTGAGACCAATATTAGTTTCCGATACAGCACTTTTGGTTCAATGTGTCCCTTGGACCTTTACATTGACGATGAAATACAGAAATATCATCGGAATTAAATACAACAGGCACAATGCCACCTTACGTACAAGAATGGAGACCCTTCTTACAGTCGGTGCTTTGAGCATTCCTTGTTAGACCAGTATTAGTTTCCGATACACCACTGCAGGTTGAATGTATTCCTTGGAGCTTTACATTGACGATGAAACACAGAAATCGCATCGGAATTAAATACAAAAGGCACAATGCCGCCTTAAGTACAAGAATACAGACTCTACTTACAGTCGGTGCTTTTAGCATTCCCTGTGAGACCAGTATTAGTTTCCGATACACCACTGCAGGTTCAATGTATTCCTCGGACCTTCACATTGACGATGAAACACAGAAATCGCATCGGAATTAAATACAAAATGCCCAATGCCGCCTTAAGTACAAGAATAGAGGCTCTTCTTGCAGTCGGTGCTTTGAGCATTCCCTGTGAGACCAGTATTAGTTTCCGATACACCACTGCAAAGTTCAATGTACTCCTTGGACCTTCACATTGACGATTATACACAGAAATAGCATCGGAAATAAGTACAAAAGGCACAATGCTGCCTTATGTACAAGAATAGAGATTCTTCTTACAGTCGGTGCTTTGAGCATTCCCTGTGAGACCAGTATTAGTTGCCGGTACACCACTGCAGCTTCAGTGTATTCCTTGGACTTTCACATCGACGATGAAACACAGAAATGGCATCGGAATTCAATACAAAGGGCACAATGCCGCCTTAAGTACAAGAAAAGACACTCTTCGTACAGTCGGTGTTTGAGCATTCCCTGTGTGACCAGTATTAGTTTCCGATACACCACTGCGGGTTCTATGTATTCCTTGGACATACACATTGACGATGAAACACTGAAATTACATCGGAATTAAATACAAAAGCCACAATGCCTCCTTAACCACAAGAATAGAAACTCTTTTTACAGTCGGTGCTTTGAGCATTCCCTGTGAGACCAGTATTAGTTTCCGATACACCACTTTAGGTTCAATGTATTCCTCGGACCTTCACATTGACGATGAAACACAGAAATTGCATTGGAATTAAATACAACAGGCACAATGCCGCCTTACGTACAAGAATGGAGCCTCTTCTTACAGTCGGTGCTTTGAGCATTCCTTGTGAGACTAGTATTAGTTTCCGATACACCACTGCAGGTTGAGTGTATTCCTCGGACCTTCACATTGACGATGAAACACAGAAATCGCATCGGAATTAAATACAATAGGCCCAATGCCGCCCTAAGTACAAGAACAGAGACTCTTCTTACAGTCGGTGCTTTGAGCATTCCCTGTGAGACCAGTATTAGTTTCCGATACACCACTGCAGGTTCAATGTATTCCTTGGACCTTCACATTGAAGATTATACACAGAAATAGCATCGGAATTAAATACGAAAGGCACAATGCCGCCTTAAGTACAAGAATAGACACTCTTCTTTCAGTCGGTGCTTTGAGCATTCCCTGTGAGACCAGTATTAGTTTCCGATACACCACAGCAGGTTCAATGCTTTCCTTGGACCTACACATTGACGAGGAAAGACAGAAATCGCATCGGAATTAAATACAAAAGGCCCAGTGCCGCCTTAAGTACAAGAATAGACACTCTTCTTACAGTCGGTGCTTTGAGCATACCCTGTGAGACCAGTATTAGTATCGGATACACCACTGCAGGTTCAATGTATTCCTTGGATATACACATTGACGATGAAACACTGAAATTACATCGGAATTAAATACAAAAGGAACAATGTCGCCTTAAGTACAAGAATAGAGACTCTTGTTACTGTCGGTGTTTTGAGGATTCCCTGTGAGACCAGTATTAGTTTCCGATTCATCACTGCAGGTCCAAAGTATTCCTCGGACCTTCACATTGACGATGAAACAAAGAAATCGCATCGGAATCAATTACAAAAGGCACAATGCCGTCCTAAGTACAACAATAGAGACTCTTCTTACAGTCTGAGTTTTGAGCATTCCCTGAGACACCGGTATTAATTCCCGATACACCACTGCAGGTTCAATGTATTCCTTAGACATTCACATTGACGATGAAACACAGAAATCGCATCGGAATTAAATACCAAAGGCACAATGCCACCTTAAGTACAAGAATAGAGACTCTTCTCACAGCCGGTGCAATGAGTATTCCCTGTGAGACCAGTATTAGTTTCCGATACACTACTGCAGGTTCAATGTACTCCTTGAACATACACATTGACGATGAAACACTGAAATTACATCGGAATTAAATACAAAGGGCACAATGACGGATTAAGTGCAAGAAGAGTGAGACTTCTTTGAGTCTGTGCTTTGAATCTAACCTGTGACACCAGTATTAGTTTCCGATACAACACTGCTGGTTCAATGTATTCCTTGGACTCCCACATTGACGATGAAACACAGAAATCGCATCGGAATTAAATACAAAGGGCAGAATGCCGCCTTAAGTACAAAAACTGAGACTCTTCTTACAGTCGGTGCTTTGTGCAGTCCCTGTGAGAACTGTGTTAGTTTCCGATACACCACTGCTGGTTCAATGTACTCCTTGGACCTTCACATTGACGTTGAAACACAGAAATCGCATCGGAATTAAATACAAAAGTCACAATGCCGCCTTAAGTACAAGAATAGAGACTCTTATTACAGTCGGTGCTTTCAGCATTCCCTGTGAGACCAGTATTAGTTTCCGATACACCACTGCAGGTTCAGAGTATTCCTTGGACTTTCACATCGACGATGAAACACAGAAATGGCATCGGAATTAAATACAAAGGGCACAATGCCGCCTTATGTACAAGAATAGAGACTCTTCTTACAGTCGGTGCTTTGAGCATTCCCTGTGAGACCAGTATTAGTATCCGATACACCACTGAATGTTCAATATATTCCTTGGACATACACATTGACGATGAAACACTGTAATTACATCGGAATTAAATACAAAAGGAACAATGTCTACTTAAGTACAAGAATAGAGACTCTTCTTACTGTCGTTGCTTTCAGCATTCCCTGTGAGAACAGTATTAGTTTCCGATACACCACTGCAGGTTCAATGTATTCCTTGGACCTTCACATTGACAATAAAATACAGAAATTGCATCGGAATTAAATACAAAATGCTCAATGCAGCCTTAAGTACAAGAATACATACTCTACTTACAGTCGGTGCTTAGAGCATTCCCTGTGAGACCAGTATTAGTACCCGATACACCACTGATGGTTCAATGTACTCCTTAGACATACACATTGACGATGAAACACTAAAATTACATCGGAATGAAATACAAAAGGAACAATGTCGCCTTAAGTACAAGAATAGAGACTCTTCTTACTGTTGGTGTTTTGAGCATTCCCTCTGAGACCAGTATTAGTTTCCGATACACCACTGCAGGTCCAATGTATTCCTTGGACCTTCACATTGACGATGAAACACAGAAATCGCATCGGAATTAAACACGAAAGGCTCAATGCCGCCTTAAGTACAAGAATACAGACTCTTTTTATAGTCGGTGCTTTGAGCGTTCCCTGTGAAACCAGTATTAGTTTCCGATTCACCACTGCAGGATCAATGTATACCTTGGACCTTCACATTGACGATTATACACAGAAATCGCATCGGAATTAAATACAAAAGGCACAATGCCGCCTTATGTACAAGAATAAAGACTCTACTTACAGTCGGTGCTTTGAGCATTCCCTGTGAGACCAGTACTAGTTTCCGATACACCACTGCAGGTTCAGTGTATTCCTTGGACTTTCACATCGACGATGAAACACAGAAATGGCATCGGAATTAAATACAAAGCCGCCTTAAGTACTAGAATAGACACTCTTCTTACAGTCGGTGCTTTGAGCATTCCCTGTGAGACCAATATTTGTTTCCGATACACCACTGCAGGTTCAATGTATTCCTTGGACCTTCACATAGACGATGAAAGACAGAAATCGCATCGGAATTAAACACAAAGGGCACAATGCCGCCTTAAGTACAAGAATAGAGACTCTTCTCACAGTGGGTGCTTTGAGCTTTCCCGGTGAGACCAGTATTAGTTTCCGATACACCACTGCAGGTTCAATGTATTCCTTGGTCCTTCACATTGACGATTATATACAGAAATCGATTCGGAATTAAATACAAAAGGCAAAATGCCGCCTTAAGTACAAGAATAGAGACTCCTCTTACAGTCGGTGCTTTGAGCATTCCCTGTGAGACCAGTATTAGTTTCCGATACACCACTGCAGGTTCAATGTATGCCTTGGACCTTCACATTGACGATGAAGCACAGAGATTGCATCGGAATTAAATACAAAAGGCACAGTGCAGCCTTAAGTACAAGAATACAGACTCTACTTACAGTCGGTGCTTTGAGCATTCCCTGTGAGACCAGTATTAGTTTCCGATACACCACTGCAAGTTCAATGTATTCCTTGGACCTTCACATTAACGAAAAACACAGAAATTGCATCGGAATTAAACACAAAAGGCCCAATGCCGCCTTAAGTACAAGAATAGAGACTCTTCTTACAGTCTGTGCTTTGAGCATTCCCGGTGAGACCAGTATTAGTTTCCGATACACCACTGCAGGTTCAATGCATTCCTTGGACCTTCACATTGAAGATGAAACACAGAAATCGCATCGGAATTAAAACATAGGGCACAATGCCGCCTTAAGTAAAAGAATAGACACTCTTCTTACAGTCGTTGCCCTGAGCATTCCCTGTGAGACCAGTATTAGTTTCCGATACACCACTGCAGGTTCAATGTATTCCTCGGACCTTCACATTGACGATGAAACACAGAAACCGCATCGGAATTAAATACAATAGGTCCAATGCCGCCATAAGTACAAGAATAGAGACTCTACTTACAGTCGGTGCTTTGAGCATTCCCTGTGAGACCAGTATTAGTTTCCGATACACCACTGCAGGTTCAATGTATTCCTTGGACCTTCCCATTGACGATTACACACAGAAATAGCATCGGAATGAAATACGAAAGGCACAATGCCCTCTTAAGTACAAGAATAGAGATTCTTCTTACAGTCGGTGCTTTGAGCATTCCCTGTGAGACCAGTATTAGTTTCCGATACACCACTGCAGGTTCAGTGTATTCCATGGACTTTCACATCGACGATGAAACACAGAAATGGCATCGGAATTAAATACAAAGGGCACAATGCAGCCTTAAGTACAAGAATAGACACTCTCCTTACAGTCGGTGCTTTGAGCATTCCCTGTGAGACCAGTATTAGTTTCCGATACACCACAGCAGGTTCAATGTATTCCTTGGACCTACACATTGACGATGAAACACAGAAATCGCATCGGAATTAAATACAAAAGGCCCAGTGCCGCCTTAAGTACAAGAATAGAGACTCTTCTTACAGTCGTTGCTTAGAGCATTCCCTGTGAGACCAGTATTAGTTTCCGATACACCACTGCAGGTTCAATGTATTCCTTGGACCTTCACATTGACGATTATACACAGAAATCGCATCGGAATTAAATACAAGAGGCACAATGCCACCTTAAGTACAAGAATAGAGACTCTTCTTACAGTCGGTGCTTTGAGCATTCCCTGTGAGACCAGTATTAGTAACCGATACACCACTGCATATTCAATGTATTCCTTGGACATACACATTGACGATGAAACACTGAAATTACATCGGAATTAAATACAAAAGGAACAATGCCGCCTTAAGTATAAGAATTGAGACTTTTCTTACTATCGGTGATTTGAGCATTCCCTGTGAGACCAGTATTAGTTTCCGATACACCACTGCCGGTTCAATGTATTCCTTGGAAATACACATTGACGATGAAACACTGAAATTACATCGGAATTAAGTACAAAGGGCACAATGCCGCCTTAAGTACAAGAATAGACACTCTTCTTACAGTCGGTTCTTTGAGCATTCCCTGTGAGACCAGTATTAGTTTCCGATACACCACTGCAGGTTCAATGTATTCCTTGGACCTTCACATTGACGATGAAAGACAGAAATCGCATCGGAATTAAATACAAACGGCCCAATGCCGCCTTTAGTACAAGAATAGAGACTGTTCTCACAGTCGGTGCTTTGAGCATTCCCTGTGAGACCGGTATTAGTGTCCGATACACCACTGCAGGTTCAATGTATTCCTTGGACCTTCACATTGACGATTATGCACAGAAATCGCATCGGAATTAAATACAAAAGGCACAATGCCGCCTTAAGTACAAGAATAGAGACTCTTCATACAGTCGGTGCTTTGAGCATTCCCTGTGAGACCAGTATTAGTTTCCGCTACATCACTGCTGGTTCAAAGTATTCCTTGGAAATACGCATTGACGATGAAACACTGAAGTTACATCGGAATTAAATACAAAGGGCACAATGACGCCTTAAGTACAAGCAGAGTGAGACTTCTTAGAGTCTGTGTTTTGATCCTTTCCTGTGCGACCCATATTAGTTTCCGATACGCCACTGCAGGTTCAGTGTATTCCTTGGACTTTCACATCGACGATGAAACACAGAAATGGCATCGGAATTAAATTCAAAGGGCACAATGCCTCCATAAGTACAAAAATGGACCCTCTTCTTACAGTCGGTGCTTTGAGCATTCCCTGTGAGACCAGTATTAGTCTCCGATACACCACTGCAGGTTCAGTGTATTCCTTGGACTTTCACATCGACGATGAAACACAGAAATGGCATCGGAATTAAATACAAAGGGCACAATGCCGCCTTAAGTACAAAAATAGACACTCTTCTTACAGTTGGTGCTTTGAGCATGCCCTGTGAGACCAGTATTAGTTTCCGATACACCACTGCAGGTCCAATGTATTCCTTGGACCTTCACATTGACGATGAAACACAGAAATCGCATCGGAATTAAATACAAAAGGCACAATGCCGCCTTAAGTACAAGAATAGAGACTCTTTTTACAGTCGGTGCTTTGAGCATTCCCTGTGAGGCCAGAATTAGTTTCCGATACACCACTGCATGTTCAGTGAATTCCTTGGACCTTCACATTGACGATAAAACACAGAAATTGCATCGGAATTAAATACGAAAGGCACAATGCAGCCTTAAGTACAAGAATATAGACTCTACTTACAGTCGGTGTTTAGAGCATTCCCTGTGAGACCAGTATTAGTTTCCGATACACCACTGAAGGTTCAATGTATTCCTTGGACCTTCACATTGACGATGTAACACAGAAATCGCATTGGAATTAAATATGAAAGGCACAATGCGGCCTTAAGTACAAGAATAGAGATTCTTCTTACAGTCTGAAATTTGAGCATTCCCTGTTAGACCAGTATTAGTATCTGATACACCACTGCAGCTTCAATGTATTCCGTGGACATACACATTGACGATGAAACACTGAAATTACATCGGAATTAATTACAAAAGGAACAATGCCCCCTTAAGTACAAGAATAGAGACTCTTCTTACTGTCGGTGGATTGAGCAGTCCCTGTGAGACCTGTATTAGTTTCCGATACACCACTTCTGGTTCAATGTACTCCTTGGACCTTCACATTGACGATGAAACACAGAAATCGCATCGGAATTAAACACAAAAGGCACAATGCCGCCTTAACTACAAGAATAGAGACTCTTCTTACAGTCGGTGCTTTGAGCATTCCCTGTGAGACCAGTATTAGTTTCCGATTCACCACAGGAGGTTCAATGTATACCTTGGACCTTCACATTGACGATTAAACACAGAAATCGCATCGGAATTAAATACAAAAGGCACAATGCCGCCTTAAGTACAAGAATAGAGACTCTTCTTACAGTCGGTGCTTTGAGCATTCCCTGTGAGACCAGTATTAGTTTCCGATACACAACTGCAGCTTCAGTGTATTCCTCGGACTTTCACATCGACGATGAGACACAGAAATGGCATCGGAATTAAATACAAAGGGCACAATGCCGACTTATGTACAAGAATAGACACTCTTCTTACAGTCGATGCTTTGAGCATTCCCTGTGAGACCAGTTTTAGTATCCGGTACACCACTTCAGGTTCAATGTCTTCCTTGGACCTTCACATTGACGATAAAACACAGAAATTGCATCGGAATTAAATAGAAAAGGCACAATGCAGCCTTTCGTTTAAGAATACAGACTCTACTTACAGTCGGTGTTTAGAGCATTCCCTGTGAGACCAGTATTAGTTTCCGATACACCACTGCAGGTTCAATGTATTCCTTGGACCTTCACATAGACGATGAAACACAGAAATCGCATTGGAATTAAATATAAAAGGCACAATGCGGCCTTAAGTACAAGAATGGAGACTCTTCGTACAGTCTGAAATTTGAGCATTCCCTGTTAGACCAGTATTAGTATCTGATACACCACTGCAGATTCAATGTATTCCTTGGACATACACATTGACGATGAAACACTGAAATTACATCGGAATTAAATACAAAAGGAACAATGCCGCCTTAAGTACAAGAATAGAGACTCTTCTTACTGTCGGTGTTTTGAGCGTTCCCTGTGAGACCAGTATTAGGTTCGATACACCACTGCAGGGCCAATGTATTCCTTGGACCTTCACATTGACGATGAAACACAGAAATCGCATTGGAGTTAAATACCAAAAGGCACAATGCCGCCTTAAGTACAAGAATAGAGACTCTTCTTACAGTCGGTATTTTGAGCATTCCCTGTGAGACCAGTATTAGTATCCGATACACCACTGAGGGTTCAATGTACTCCTTGGACATACACATTGACGATGAAACACTGAAATTACATCGGAATTAAATACAAAGGGCCCAATGACGCCTAATACTGGGCTCACAGGGAATGCTCAAAGCACCGACGGTAAGAAGAGTCTCTATTCTTGTTATTAAGGCGGCATTATTCCTTTTGTATTTAATTCCGATACAATTTCAGTGTCTCATCGTCAATGTGTATATCCAAGGAATAGATTGAACCTACAGTGGTGCATCGGATACTATTACTGGTCTCACAGGGAATGCTCAAAGCACCGACTGTAAGAAGAGTCTCTATTCTTGTACTTAAGGCGTCATTGTGCCTTTTGTATTTAATTCCGATGCGATTTCTGTGTTTCATCGTCAATGTGAAGGTCCAAGGAATAAACTGAACCTGCAGAGGTGTAGCGGAAACTAATACTGGTCTCACAGGGAATGCTCAAAGCACCGACTGTAAGAAGAGTCTCTATTCTTGTACTTAAGGCGGCATTGTTCCTTTTGTATTTAATTCCGATGTAATTTCTGTGTTTCATCGTCAATGTGTATATCCAAGGAATAGATTGAACCTGCAGTGGTGTATCGGATACTATTACTGGTCTCACAGGGAATGCTCAAAGCACCGACTGTAAGAAGACTCACTATTCTTGTACTTAAGGCGGCATTGTGCCTTTTGTATTTAATTCCGATGCGATTTCTGTGTTTCATCGTCAATGTGAAGGTCCAAGGAATAAACTGAACCTGCAGAGGTGTAGCGGAAACTAATAGTGGTCTCACAGGGAAAGCTCAAAGCACAGACTGTAAGAAGAGTCTCTATTCTTGTACTTAAGGCGGCATTGTGCCTTTTGTATTAAATTCTGACGTATTTTCAGTGTTTCATCGTCAATGTGAATGTCCAAGGAATTCAATGAACCTCCAGTGGTGTATCGGAAACTAATAGTGGTCTCACAGGGAATGCTCAAAGCACCGACGGTAAGAAGAGTCTCTATTCTTGTACTTAAGGCGGCATTGTTCCTTTTGTATTTAATTCCAATGTAATTTCTGTGTTTCATCGTGAATGTGTATGTCCAAGGAATAGATTGAACCTGCAGTTGTGTATCGGATACTATTACTGGTCTCACAGGGAATGCTCAAAGCACCGACTGTAAGAAGAGTCTCTATTCTTGTACTTAAGGCGGCATTGTGCCTTTTGTATTTAATTCCGATAAAATTTCAGTGTTTCATCGTCAATGTGAATGTCCAAGGAATTCATTGAACCTTCAGTGGTGTATCGGAAACTAATACTGGTCTCACAGGGAATGCTCAAAGCACCGACTGTAAGATGAGTCTCCATTCTTGTACTTAAGGCGGCATTGTTCCTTTTGTATTTAATTCCGATGTAATTTCTGTGTTTCATCGTCAATGTGTATGTCCAAGGAATAGATTGAACCTGCAGTGGTGTATCGGATACTATTACTGGTCTCACAGGGAATGCTCAAAGCACCGACTGTAAGAAGGGTCTCTATTCTTGTACTTAAGGCGGCATTGTGCCTTTTGTATTTAATTCCGATTCGATTTCTGTGTTTCATCGTCAATGTGAATGTCCAAGAAATAAACTGAACCTGCAGAGGTGTAGCGGAAACTAATACTGGTCTCACAGGGAATGCTCAAAGCACCGACTGTAAGAAGAGTCTCTATTCTTGTACTTCAGGCGGCATTGATCCTTTTGTATTTAATTCCGATGTAATTTCTGTGTTTCATCGTCGATGTGTATGTCCAAGGAATGGATTGAACCTGCAGTGGTGTATCGGATACTATTACTGGTCTCACAGGGAATGCACAAAGCACCGACTGTAAGAAGTGTCTCTTTCTTGTACTTAACTCGGTATTGTGCCTTTTGTATTTAATTCCGATGTAATTTCAGTGTTTCATCGTCAATGTGATGGTTTAAGGAATTCATTCAAACTCCAGTGGTGTATCGGAAACTAATGCTGGTCTCACAGGGAATGCTCAAAGCACCGACGGTAAGAAGAGTCTCTATTCTTGTACTTAAGGCGGCATTGTTCCTTTTGTATTTAATTCCGATGTAATTTCTGTGTTTCATCGTCCATGTGTATGTCCAAGGAATAGATTGAACCTGCAGTGGTGTATCAGATACTATTACTGGTCTCACAGGGTATGCTCAAAGCTCTGACGGTAAGAAGAGTCTCTATTCTTGTACTTAAGGCGTCATTGTGCCTTTTGTATTTAATTCCGATGCCATTTCTGTGTTTCATCGTCAATGTGAAGGTCCAAGGAATAAACTGAACCTGCAGGTGTGTAGCGGAAACTAATACTGGTCTCACAGGGAATGCTCAAAGCACCGACTGTAAGAAGAGTTTCTATTCTTGTACTTATGGCGGCAGTGTTCCTTTTGCATTTAATTCCGATGTAATTTCTGTGTTTCATCGTCAATGTGTATGTCCAAGGAATAGATTGAACCTGCAGTGGTGTATCGGATACTATTACTGGTCTCACAGGGAATGCTCAAAGAACCGACTGTAAGAAGAGTCCCTACTCTTGTACTTAAGGCGGCATTGTGCGTTTTGGATTTAATTCCGATGCCATTTCTGTGTTTCTTCGTCAAAGTGAAGGTCCAAGGAATACATTGAACCTGCAGTGGTGTATCGGAAACTAATACTGGTCTCACAGGGAATGCTCAATGCACCGACTGTAAGAAGAGTCTCTATTTTTGTACTTAAAGCGGCATTGTGCGTTTTGTATTTAATTCCGATGCCATTTCTGTGTTTCATCGTCATTGTGAAGGTCCAAGGAATAAACTGAACCTGCAGGTGTGTAGCGGAAACTAATACTGGTCTCACAGGGAATGCTCAAAGCACCGACTGTAAGAAGATTCTCTATTCTTGTACTTAAGCCGGCTCTGTGCCTTTTGTATTTAATTCCGATGCGATTTCTGTGTTTCATCGTCAATGTGAAGGTCCAAGGAATAAACTGAACCTGCAGAGGTGTAGCGGAAACTAATACTGGTCTCACAGGGAATGCTCAAAGCACCTACGGTAAGAAGAGTCTCTATTCATGTACATAAGGCGGCATTGTGCGTTTTGGATTTAATTCCGTTGCCATTTCTGTGTTTCATCGTCAATGTGAAGGGCCAAGGAATACATTGAACCTGCAGTGGTGTATCGGAAACTAATACTGGTCTCACAGGGAATGCTCAAAGCACCGACGGTAAGAAGAGTCTCTATACTTGTACTTAAGGCGGCATTGTGCGTTTTGGATTTAATTCCGATGTAATTTCTGTGTTTCATCGTCAATGTGAATGTCCAAGGAATTCATTGAACCTCCAGTGGTGTATCGGAAACTATTACTGGTGTCATAGGGAATGCTCAAAGCACCGACGGTAAGAAGAGTCTCTATTCTTGTACTTAAGGCTTCATTGTTCCTTTTGTATTTAATTCCGATGTAATTTCTGTATTTCATCGTCAATGTGTATGTCCAAGGAATAGATTAAACCGGCGGTGGTGTATCGGATACTATTACTGGTCTCACAGGGAATGCTCAAAGCACCTACGGTAAGAAGAGTCTCTAATCATGTACATAAGGCGGCATTGTGCGTTTTGCATCTAATTCCGTTGCCATTTCTGTGTTTCATCGTCAATGTGAAGGGCCAAGGAATACATTGAACCTGCAGTGGTGGATCGGAAACTAATACTGGTCTCACAGGGAATGCTCAAAGCACCGACGGTAAGAAGAGTCTCTATACTTGTACTTAAGGCGGCATTGTGCGTTTTGGATTTAATTCCGATGCCATTTATGTGTTTCATCGTCAATGTGAAGGTCCAAGGAATACATTGAACCTGCAGTGGTGTATCGGAAACTAATACTGGTCTCACAGGGAATGCTCAAAGCACCGACTGTAAGAAGAGTCTCTATTCTTGTACTTAAGGCGGCATTGTGCCTTTTGTATTTAATTCCTATGCGATTTCTGTGTTTCACCGTCAATGTGAAGGTCCAAGGAATACTTTGAACCTGCAGTGGTGTATCGGATACTATTACTGGTCTCACAGGGAATGCTCATAGCACCGACTGTAAGAAGAGTCTCTATTCTTGTACTTAAGGCGGCATTGTGCCTTTTGTATTTAATTAAGATGTAATTTCAGTGTTTCATCGTCAATGTGAAGGTCCAAGGAATTCATTGAACCCTCAGAGGTGTATCGGAAACTTATACTGGTCTCACAGGGAATGCTCAAAGCACCGACGGTAAGAAGAGTCTCTATTCTTGTACTTCAGGCGGCATTGATCCTTTTGTATTTAATTCCGATGTAATTTCTGTGTTTCATCGTCGATGTGTATGTCCAAGGAATGGATTGAACCTGCAGTGGTGTATCGGATACTATTACTGGTCTCACAGGGAATGCACAAAGCACCGACTGTAAGAAGTGTCTCTTTCTTGTACTTAACTCGGTATTGTGCCTTTTGTATTTAATTCCGATGTAATTTCAGTGTTTCATCGTCAATGTGATGGTTTAAGGAATTCATTGAAACTCCAGTGGTGTATCGGAAACTAATGCTGGTCTCACAGGGAATGCTCAAAGCACCGACGGTAAGAAGAGTCTCTATTCTTGTACTTAAGGCGGCATTGTTCCTTTTGTATTTAATTCCGATGTAATTTCTGTGTTTCATCGTCCATGTGTATGTCCAAGGAATAGATTGAACCTGCAGTGGTGTATCGGATACTATTACTGGTCTCACAGGGTATGCTCAAAGCTCTGACGGTAAGAAGAGTCTCTATTCTTGTACTTAAGGCGTCATTGTGCCTTTTGTATTTAATTCCGATGCCATATCTGTGTTTCATCGTCAATGTGAAGGTAAAAGGAATAAACTGAACCTGCAGGTGTGTAGCGGAAACTAATACTGGTCTCACAGGGAATGCTCAATGCACCGACTGTAAGAAGAGTCTCTATTCTTGTACTTAAGCCGGCTCTGTGCCTTTTGTATTTAATTCCGATGCGATTTCTGTGTTTCATCGTCAATGTGAAAGTCCAAGGAATAAACTGAACCTGCAGAGGTGTAGCGGAAACTAATACTGGTCTCACAGGGAATGCTCAAAGCACCTACGGTAAGAAGAGTCTCTATTCATGTACATAAGGCGGCATTGTGCGTTTTGGATTTAATTCCGTTGCCATTTCTGTGTTTCATCGTCAATGTGAAGGGCCAAGGAATACATTGAACCTGCAGTGGTGTATCGGAAACTAATACTTGTCTCACAGGGAATGCTCAAAGCACCGACGGTAAGAAGAGTCTCTATACTTGTACTTAAGGCGGCATTGTGCGTTTTGGATTTAATTCCGATGAAATTTCTGTGTTTCATCGTCAATGTGAAGGTCCAAAGAATACATTGAACCTGCAGTGGTGTATCGGAAACTAATACTGGTCTCAAAGGGAATGCTCAAAGCACCGACTGTAAGAAGAGTCTCTATTCTAGTACTTAAGGCGGCATTGTGCCTTTTGTATTTAATTAAGATGTAATTTCAGTGTTTCATCGTCAATGTGAAGGTCCAAGGAATTCATTGAACACTCAGAGGTGTATCGGAAACTTATACTGGTCTCACAGGGAATGCTTAAAGCACCGACGGTACGAAGAGTCTCTATTCTTGTACTTCAGGCGGCATTGTTCCTTTTGTATTTAATTCCGATGTAATTTCTGTGTTTCATCGTCAATGTGTATGTCCAAGGAATGGATTGAACCTGCAGTGGTGTATCGGATACTATTACTGGTCTCACAGGGAATGCTCAAAGCACCGACTGTAAGAAGTGTCTCCTTCTTGTACTTAAGGCGGCATTGTGCCTTTTGTATTTAATTCTGATGTAATTACAGTGTTTCATCGTCAATGTGATGGTCCAAGGAATTCATTGAAACTCCAGTGGTGTATCGGAAACTAATACTGGTCTCACAGGGAATGCTCAAAGCACCGACGGTAAGAAGAGTCTCTATTCTTGTACTTAAGGCGGCATTGTTTCTTTTGTATTTAATTCCGATGGAATTTCTGTGTTTCATCGTCCATGTGTATGTCCAAGGAATAGATTGAACCTGCAGTGGTGTATCGGATACTATTACTGGTCTCACAGGGTATGCTCAAAGCACCGACGGTAAGAAGAGTCTCTATTCTTGTACTTAAGGCGTCATTGTGCCTTTTGTATTTAATTCCAAAGCCATTTCTGTGTTTCATCGTCAATGTGAAGGTCCAAGGAATAAACTGAACTTGCAGGTGTGTAGCGGAAACTAAAACTGGTCTCACAGGGAATGCTCAAAGCACCGACTGTAAGAAGAGTTTCTATTCTTGTACTTAAGGCGGCAGTGTTCCTTTTGTATTTAATTCCGATGTAATTTCTGTGTTTCATCGTCAATGTGTATGTCCAAGGAATAGATTGAACCTGCAGTGGTGTATCGGATACTATTACTGGTCTCACAGGGAATGCTCAAAGCACCGACTGTAAGAAGAGTCCCTATTCTTGTACTTAAGGCGGCATTGTGCGTTTTGGATTTAATTCCGATGCCATTTCTGTGTTTCTTCGTCAATGTGAAGGTCCAAGGAATACATTGAACCTGCAGTGGTGTATCGGAAACTAATACTGGTCACACAGGGAATGCTCAATGCACCGACTGTAAGAAGAGTCTCTATTCTTGTACTTAAAGCGGCATTGTGCGTTTTGTATTTAATTCCGACGCCATTTCTGTGTTTCATCGTCAATGTGAAGGTCCAAGGAATAAATTGAACTTGCAGAGGTGTAGCGGAAGCTAATACTGGTCTCACAGAGAATGCTCAAAGCACCGACGGTAAGAAGAGTCTCTATTCTTGTACTTAAGGCGGCATTGTTCCTTTTGTATTTCATTCCGATGTAATTTCTGTGTTTCATCGTCAATGTGTATGTCCAAGGAATAGATTAAACCTACAGTGGTGTATCGGATACTATTACTGGTCTCACAGGGAATGCTCAAAGCACCGACTGTAAGAAGAGTCTCTATTCTTGTACTTAAAGCAGGATTGTGCATTTTGTATTTGATTCCGATGCGATATCCGTGTTTCATCGTCAATGTGAAGGTCAAAGGAATACATTGAAACTGCAGTGGTGTATCGGATAATATTACTGGTCTCACAGGGAATGTTCAAAGCACCAACTGTAAGAAGAGTCTCTATTCATGTACTTAAGGCGGTACTGTGCCTTTTGTATTTAATTCCGATGTAATTTCAGTGTTTCATCGTCAATGTGTATGTCCAAGGAATATATTGAACCTGCAGTGCTGTATCTGATACTATTACTGGTCTCACAGGGAATGCTCGAAGCACCGACTGTAAGAAGAGTCTCTATTATTGCACTTAAGGCGGCATTGTGCCCCTTGTATTTGATTCCGATGCGATTTCTGTGTTTCATCGTCAATGTGAAGGTTCAAGGAAACATTGAACTTGGAGTGGTGTATCGGAAACTAATACTGGTCTCACAGGGAATGCTCAAAGCACCGACTGTAAGATGAGTCTCTATTCTTGTACTTAAGGCGGCATTGTGCCTTTGTATTTAATTCCGATGCGATTTCTGAGTATCATCGTCAATTTGAAGGTCCAAGGAATACATTGAACCTGCAGTGGCGTATCGGAAACTAATACTGGTCTCACAGTTAATGCTCAAAGCACCGACTGTAAGAAGAGTCTCTATTCTTGTACTTAAGGCGGCATTGTGCCTTTTGTATTTAATTCCGATGCGATTTCTGTGTATCATCGTCAATTTGAAGGTCCAAGGAATACATTGAACCTGCAGTGGTGATTCGGAAACTAATACTGGTCTCACAGGGAATGCTCAAAGCACCGACTGTAAGAAGAGTCTCTATTCTTGTACATAAGGCGGCATTTTTCCTTTTGTATTTAATTCCGATGTAATTTCTGTGTTTCATCACCAATGTGTATGTCCAAGTAATAGATTGAATCTGCAGTGGTGTATCGGATACTATTACTGGCCTCACAGGGAATACTCAAAGCACCGACTGTAAGAAGAGTCTCTATTCTAGTACTTAAGGCGGCATTGTGCCTTTTGTATTTAATTAAGATGTAATTTCAGTGTTTCATCGTCAATGTGAAGGTCCAAGGAATAGATTGGACCTGCAGTGGTGTATCGGATACTATTACTGGTCTCACAGGGTATGCTCAAAGCACCGACTGTAAGAAGAGTCTCTATTCTTGTACTTAAGGCGGCATTGTGCCTTTTGTATTTAATTCCGATGCGATTTCTGTGTTTCATCGTCAATGTAAAGGCCCAAGGAATACATTGAACCTGCAGTGGTGTATCGGATACTATTACTGGTATCACTGGGAATGCTCAAAGCACCGACTGTAAGAAGAGTCTCTATTCTTGTACTTAAGGCGGCATTGTGCCTTTTGTATTTAATTCCGATGCGATTTCTGTGTTTCATCGTCAATGTGAAGGTCCAAGGAATACTTTGAACCTGCAGTGGTGTATCGGATACTATTACTGGTCTCACAGGGAATACTCATAGCACCGACTGTAAGAAGAGTCTCTATTCTAGTACTTAAGGCGGCATTGTGCCTTTTGTATTTAATTAAGATGTAATTTCAGTGTTTCATCGTCAATGTGAAGGTCCAAGGAATAGATTGGACCTGCAGTGGTGTATCGGATACTATTACTGGTCTCACAGGGTATGCTCAAAGCACCGACGGTAAGAAGAGTCTCTATTCTTGTACTTAAGGCGTCATTGTGCCTTTTGTATTTAATTCCGATGCCATTTCTGTGTTTCATCGTCAATGTGAAGGTCCAAGGAATAAACTGAACTTGCAGGTGTGTAGCGGAAACTAAAACTGGTCTCACAGGGAATGCTCAAAGCACCGACTGTAAGAAGAGTTTCTATTCTTGTACTTAAGGCGGCAGTGTTCCTTTTGTATTTAATTCCGATGTAATTTCTGTGTTTCATCGTCAATGTGTATGTCCAAGGAATAGATTGAACCTGCAGTGGTGTATCGGATACTATTACTGGTCTCACAGGGAATGCTCAAAGCACCGACTGTAAGAAGAGTCCCTATTCTTGTACTTAAGGCGGCATTGTGCGTTTTGGATTTAATTCCGATGCCATTTCTATGTTTCTTCGTCAATGTGAAGGTCCAAGGAATACATTGAACCTGCAGTGGTGTATCGGAAACTAATACTGGTCACACAGGGAATGCTCAATGCACCGACTGTAAGAAGAGTCTCTATTCTTGTACTTAAAGCGGCATTGTGCGTTTTGTATTTAATTCCGATGCCATTTCTGTGTTTCATCGTCAATGTGAAGGTCCAAGGAATAAACTGAACTTGCAGAGGTGTAGCGGAAACTAATACTGGTCTCACAGAGAATGCTCAAAGCACCGACGGTAAGAAGAGTCTCTATTCTTGTACTTAAGGCGGCATTGTTCCTTTTGTATTTCATTCCGATGTAATTTCTGTGTTTCATCGTCAATGTGTATGTCCAAGGAATAGATTAAACCTACAGTGGTGTATCGGATACTATTACTGGTCTCACAGGGAATGCTCAAAGCACCGACTGTAAGAAGAGTCTCTATTCTTGTACTTAAAGCAGGATTGTGCATTTTGTATTTGATTCCGATGCGATATCCGTGTTTCATCGTCAATGTGAAGGTCCAAGGAATACATTGAACCTGCAGTGGTGTATCGGTCAATATTACTGGTCTCACAGGGAATGCTCAAAGCACCAACTGTAAGAAGAGTCTCTATTCATGTACTTAAGGCGGCATTGCGCCTTTTGTATTTAATTCCGATGCCATTTCTGTGATTCATCGTCAATGTGAAGGTCCAAGGAATAAGCTGAACATGCAGAGGTGTAGCGGAAACTAATACTGGTCTCACAGGGAATGCTCAAAGCACCGACTGTAAGAAGAGTCTCTATTCTTGTACTTAAGGCGGCATTTTTCCTTTTGTATTTAATTCCGATGTAATTTCTGTGTTTCATCGTCAATGTGTATGTCCAAGGAATAGATTGAACCTGCAGTGGTGTATCGGATACTATTACTGGTCTCACAGGGAATGCTCAAAGCACCGACTATAAGAAGAGTCTCTATTCTTTTACTTAAGGCGGCATTGTGCCTTTTGTATTTAATTCTGATGCCATTTCGGTGTTTCATCGTCAATGTGAACGTCCAAGGAATAAACGGAACCTGCAGAGGTGGAGCGGAAACTAATATTGGTCCAACAGGGAATGCTCAAAGCACCGACTGTAAGAAGAGTCTCTATTCTTGTACTTAAGGCAGCATTGTGCCTTTTGTATTTAATTACAATGCCATTTCTGTGTTTCATCGTCAATGTGAAGGTCCAAAGAATACATTGAACCTGCAGTGGTGTATCGGATACTACTACTGATCTCACAGGGAATGCTCAAAGCACCGACGGTAAGAAGAGTCCCTATTGTTGTACTTAAGGCGGCATTGTGCCTTTTGTATTTAATTCCGATGCCATTTCTGTGTTTCATCGTCAATGTGAAGGTCCAAGGTATACATTGAACCTGCAGTGGTGTATCGGATACTATTACTGGTCTCACAGGGAATGCTCAAAGCACCGACTGTAAGAAGAGTCTCTATTCCTGTACTTTAGGCGGCATTGTTCCTTTTGTATTTAATTCCGATGCGATTTCTGTGTTTCATCGTCAATGTGAAGGTGCAAGGAATACATTGAACCTGCAGTGGTGTATCGGATACTATTACTGGTCTCACAGGGAGTGCTCAAAGCACCGACTGTAAGAAGAGTCTCTATTCTTGTACTTAAGGCGTCATTGTGCCCTTTGTATTTAATTCCGATGCCATTTCTGTGTTTCATCGTCAAGGTGAAGGTCCAAGGAATAAACTGAACTTGCAGGTGTGTAGCGGAAACTAAAACTGGTCTCACAGGGAATGCTCAAAGCACCGACTGTAAGAAGAGTTTCTATTCTTGTACTTAAGGCGGCAGTGTTCCTTTTGTATTTAATTCCGATGTAATTTCTGTGTTTCATCGTCAATGTGTATGTCCAAGGAATACATTGAACCTGCAGTGGTGTATCGGATACTATTATTGGTCTCACAGGGAATGCTCAAAGCACCGACTGTAAGAAGAGTCTCTATTCTTGTACTTAAGGCGGCATTGTGCCTTTTGTATTTAATTCCGATGCCATTTCTGTGTTTCATCGTCAATTTGAAGGTCCAAGGAATAAACTGAACCTGCAGAGGTGTAGCGGAAACTAATACTGGTCTCACAGGGAATGCTCAATGCACCGACGGTAAGAAGAGTCCCTATTCTTGTGTTTAAGGCGGCATTGTGCCTTTTGTATTTAATTCCGATGTAATTTCAGTGCTTCATCGTCAATGTGAATGTCCAAGGAATTCATTGAACATCCAGTGGTGTATCGGAAACTAATACTGGTCTCACAGGGAATGCTCAAAGCACCGACTGTAAGATGAGTCTCTATTCTTGTACTTAAGGCGGCATTGTGCCTTGTATTTAATTCCGATGCGATTTCTGAGTATCATCGTCAATTTGAAGGTCCAAGGAATACATTGAACCTGCAGTGGCGTATCGGAAACTAATACTGGTCTCACAGGGAATGCTCAAAGCACCGACTGTAAGAAGAGTCTCTATTCTTGTACTTAAGGCGGCATTGCGCCTTTTGTATTTAATTCCGATGCGATTTCTGTGTATCTTCGTCAATTTGAAGGTCCAAGGAATACATTGAACCTGCAGTGGTGATTCGGAAACTAATACTGGTCTCACAGGGAATGCTCAAAGCACCGACTGTAAGAAGAGTCTCTATTCTTGTACATAAGGCGGCATTTTTCCTTTTGTATTAAATTCCGATGTAATTTCTGTGTTTAATCACCAATGTGTATGTCCAAGTAATAGATTGAATCTGCAGTGGTGTATCGGATACTACACTCCTGGAAATTGAAATAAGAACACCGTGAATTCATTGTCCCAGGAAGGGGAAACTTTATTGACACATTCCTGGGGTCAGATACATCACATGATCACACTGACAGAACCACAGGCACATAGACACAGGCAACAGAGCATGCACAATGTCGGCACTAGTACAGTGTATATCCACCTTTCGCAGCAATGCAGGCTGCTATTCTCCCATGGAGACGATCGTAGAGATGCTGGATGTAGTCCTGTGGAACGGCTTGCCATGCCATTTCCACCTGGCGCCTCAGTTGGACCAGCGTTCGTGCTGGACGTGCAGACCGCGTGAGACGACGCTTCATCCAGTCCCAAACATGCTCAATGGGGGACAGATCCGGAGATCTTGCTGGCCAGGGTAGTTGACTTACACCTTCTAGAGCACGTTGGGTGGCACGGGATACATGCGGACGTGCATTGTCCTGTTGGAACAGCAAGTTCCCTTGCCGGTCTAGGAATGGTAGAACGATGGGTTCGATGACGGTTTGGATGTACCGTGCACTATTCAGTGTCCCCTCGACGATCACCAGTGGTGTACGGCCAGTGTAGGAGATCGCTCCCCACACCATGATGCCGGGTGTTGGCCCTGTGTGCCTCTGTCGTATGCAGTCCTGATTGTGGCGCTCACCTGCACGGCGCCAAACACGCATACGACCATCATTGGCACCAAGGCAGAAGCGACTCTCATCGCTGAAGACGACACGTCTCCATTCGTCCCTCCATTCACGCCTGTCGCGACACCACTGGAGGCGGGCTGCACGATGTTGGGGCGTGAGCGGAAGACGGCCTAACGGTGTGCGGGACCGTAGCCCAGCTTCATGGAGACGGTTGCGAATGGTCCTCGCCGATACCCCAGGAGCAACAGCGTCCCTAATTTGCTGGGAAGTGGCGGTGCGGTCCCCTACGGCACTGCGTAGGATCCTACGGTCTTGGCGTGCATCCGTGCGTCGCTGCGGTCCGGTCCCAGGTCGACGGGCACGTGCACCTTCCGCCGACCACTGGCGACAACATCGATGTACTGTGGAGACCTCACGCCCCACGTGTTGAGCAATTCGGCGGTACGTCCACCCGGCCTCCCGCATGCCCACTACACGCCCTCGCTCAAAGTCCGTCAACTGCACATACGGTTCACGTCCACGCTGTCGCGGCATGCTACCAGTGTTAAAGACTGCGATGGAGCTCCGTATGCCACGGCAAAGTGGCTGACACTGACGGCGGCGGTGCACAAATGCTGCGCAGCTAGCGCCATTCGACGGCCAACACCGCGGTTCCTGGTGTGTCCGCTGTGCCGTGCGTGTGATCATTGCTTGTACAGCCCTCTCGCAGTGTCCGGAGCAAGTATGGTGGGTCTGACACACCGGTGTCAATGTGTTCTTTTTTCCATTTCCAGGAGTGTATTACTGGTCTCACAGGGAATGCTCAAAGCACCGACTGTAAGAAGAGTCTCTATTCTTGTACTTAAGGCGACATTGTGCCTTTTGTATTTAATTCCGATGCGATTTCTGTGTTTCATCATCAATGTAAAGGCCCAAGGAATACATTGAACCTGCAGTGGTGTATCCGATACTATTACTGGTCCCACTGGGAATGCTCAAAGCACCGACTGTAAGAAGAGTCTCTATTCTTGTACTTAAGGAGGCATTGTGCCTTTTGTATTTAATTCCGATGCCATTTCTGTGTTTCATCGTCAATCTGAAGGTCCAGGGAATAATCTGAACTTGCAGAGGTGTAGGGGAAACTAATACTGGTCTCATAGGAAAGGATCAAAGCACATACTCTAAGAATTCTCACTCCTTTTACAGTTAAGGTGGCATTGTGCCTATTGTATTTAATTACGATGTAATTTCAGTGTTTCATCGTCACTGTGTATGTAAAAGGAATACATTGAACCTGCAGTGGTGTATCGGAAACTAATACTGGTCTCATAGGAAAGGATCAAAGCACATACTCTATGAAGTCTCACTCCTTTTGCAGTTAAGGTGGCATTGAGCCTTTGGTATTTAATTCCGATGTAATTTCAGTGTTTCATCGTCAATGTGTATGTAAAAGGAATACATTGAACCTGCAGTGGTGTATCGGAAACTAATACTGGTCTCATAGGAAAGGATCAAAGCACATACTCTATGAAGTCTCACTCTTCTTGCACTTAAGACGGCATTGTGCGTTTTGTATTTAATTCCGATGTAATTTCAGTGTTTCATCGTCAATGTGTATGTAAAAGGAATATATTGAACCTGCAGTGGTGTATCGGAAACTAATGCTGGTCTCATAGGAAAGAATCAAAGCACAGACGCAAGGAAGTCTCACTCTTCTTGCATTTAAGGCGCCATTTGGCCCTTTGTATTTAATTCCGATGTAATTTAAGTGTTTCATCGTCAATGTGCACGTCCAAGGAATACATTGAACCTGCAGTGGCGTATCGGATACTAATACTGGTCTCACAGGAAAGGATCAAAGCACCGACTGTAAGAAGAGTCTCCATTCCTGTACTTAAGGCGGCATTGTGCTATTTGTATTTAATTCCGATGCGATTTCTGTGTTTCATCGTCAATGTGAAGGACCAAGGAATACATTGAAGCTGCAGTGGTGTATCTGAACTAATACTGGTCTCTCAGGAATGGGACAAAACACAGACTCTAAGAAGCCGCACTTCTCTTGCAGTTAAGACGACATTTTGCCTTTTGTATTTATTTCCGATGCAATTTCAGTGTGTCATCGTCAATGTGTATGTAAAAGGAATACATTGAACCTGCAATGGTGTATTGGTAACTAATACTGGTCTCACAGGAAAGGATCAAAGCACCGACTGTAAGAAGTGTCCCTATTCTTGTACTTAAATCGGCATTGTGACTTTTGTATTTAATTCCTATGCGATTTCTGTGTTTCATCGTCAATGTGAATGTGCAAGGAATACATTGAACCTGCAGTGGTGTATCGGACACTATAACTGGTCTCATAGGAAAGGATCAAAGCACATACTTTAAGAAGTCTCACTCCTTTTGCAGTTAAGGTGGCATTGTGCCTTTGGTATTTAATTCCAATGTTATTTCAGTGTTTCATCGTCAATGTGTATGTAAAAGGAATACATTGAACCTGCAGTGGTGTTTCGGAAACTAATACTGGTCTCATAGGAAAGGATCAAAGCACATACTCTAAGAAGTCTCACTCCTTTTGCAGTTAAGGTGGCATTGTGCCATTTGTATTTAATTCCGATGTAATTTCTGTGTTTCATCGTCAATGTGTATGTCCAAGGAATAGATTGAACCTGCAGTGGTGTATCGGATACTATTACTGGTCTCACAGGGAATGCTCAAAGCACCGACTATAAGAAGAGTCTCTATTCTTGTACTTAAGGCGGCATTGTGCCTTTTGTATTTAATTCTGATGCCATTTCGGTGTTTCATCGTCAATGTGAACGTGCAAGGAATAAACGGAACCTGCAGAGGTGTAGCGGAAACTAATATTGGTCCAACAGGGAATGCTCAAAGCTCCGACTGTAAGAAGAGTCTCTATTCTTGTACTTAAGGCGGCATTGTGCCTTTTGTATTTAATTCCGATGCCATTTCTGTGTTTCATCGTCAATGTGAAGGTCCAAAGAATACATTGAACCTGCAGTGGTGTATCGGATACTATTACTGATCTCACAGGGAATGCTCAAAGCACCGACGGTAAGAAGAGTCCCTATTGTTGTACTTAAGGCGGCATTGTGCCTTTTGTATTTAATTCCGATGCCATTTCTGTGTTTCATCGTCAATGTGAAGGTCCAAGGAATACATTGAACCTGCAGTGGTGTATCGGATACTATTACTGGTCACACAGGGAATGCTCAAAGCACCGACTGTAAGAAGAGTCTCTATTCCTGTACTTTAGGCGGCATTGTGCCTTTTGTATTTAATTCCGATGCGATTTCTGTGTTTCATCGTCAATGTGAAGGTCCAAGGAATACATTGAACCTGCAGTGGTGTATCGGATACTATTACTGGTCTCACAGGGAATGCTCAAAGCACCGACTGTAAGAAGAGTCTCAATTCTTGTACTTAAGGTGGCAGTGTGCCTTTTGTATTTAATTCCGATGCCATTTCTGTGTTTCATCGTCAATGTGAAAGTCCAAGGTATACATTGAACCTGCAGTGGTGTATCGGATACTATTACTGGTCTCACAGGGAATGCTCAAAGCACCGACAGTAGAAGAGTCTCTATTCTTTTACTTAAGGCGGCATTGTGCCTTTTGTATTTAATTCCGATGCCATTTCTGTGTTTCATCGTCAATGTGAAGGTCCAAAGTATACATTGAACCTGCAGTGGTGTATCCGATACTATTACTGGTCCCACTGGGAATGCTCAAAGCACCGACTGTAAGAAGAGTCTCTATTCTTGTACATAAGGCGGCATTTTTCCTTTTGTATTTAATTCCGATGTAATTTCTGTGTTTAATCACCAATGTGTATGTCCAAGTAATAGATTGAATCTGCAGTGGTGTATCGGATACTATTACTGGTCTCACAGGGAATGCTCAAAGCACCGACTGTAAGAAGAGTCTCTATTCTTGTACTTAAGGCGACATTGTGCCTTTTGTATTTAATTCCGATGCGATTTCTGTGTTTCATCGTCAATGTAAAGGCCCAAGGAATACATTGAACCTGCAGTGGTGTATCCGATACTATTACTGGTCCCACTGGGAATGCTCAAAGCACCGACTGTAAGAAGAGTCTCTATTCTTGTACTTAAGGAGGCATTGTGCCTTTTGTATTTAATTCCGATGCCATTTCTGTGTTTCATCGTCAATCTGAAGGTCCAGGGAATAATCTGAACTTGCAGAGGTGTAGGGGAAACTAATACTGGTCTCATAGGAAAGGATCAAAGCACATACTCTAAGAATTCTCACTCCTTTTACAGTTAAGGTGGCATTGTGCCTATTGTATTTAATTACGATGTAATTTCAGTGTTTCATCGTCACTGTGTATGTAAAAGGAATACATTGAACCTGCAGTGGTGTATCGGAAACTAATACTGGTCTCACAGGGAATGCTAAAACACCGACTGTGAGAAGAGTCTCTATTCTTGTACTTAAGGCGGCATTGTGCCTTTTGTATTTAATTCACATGTAATTTCAGTGTTTCATCGTCAATGTTTACGTCCAAGGAATACATAGAACCTGCAGTGGTGTACTGGAAACTAATACTGGTCTCACAGGTAATGCTCAAAGCACCGACTGTAAGAAGAGTCTCTATTCTTGTACTTAAGGCGGCATTGTGCCTTTTGTATTTAATTCCGATGCGATTTCTGTGTATCATCGTCAATTTGAAGGTCCAAGGAATACATTGAACCTGCAGTGGTGATTCGGAAACTAATACTGGTCTCACAGGGAATGCTCAAAGCACCGACTGTAAGAAGAGTCTCTATTCTTGTACATAAGGCGGCATTTTTCCTTTTGTATTTAATTCCGATGTAATTTCTGTGTTTAATCACCAATGTGTATGTCCAAGTAATAGATTGAATCTGCAGTGGTGTATCGGATACTATTACTGGTCTCACAGGGAATGCTCAAAGCACCGACTGTAAGAAGAGTCTCTATTCTTGTACTTAAGGCGACATTGTGCCTTTTGTATTTAATTCCGATGCGATTTCTGTGTTTCATCGTCAATGTAAAGGCCCAAGGAATACATTGAACCTGCAGTGGTGTATCCGATACTATTACTGGTCCCACTGGGAATGCTCAAAGCACCGACTGTAAGAAGAGTCTCTACTCTTGTACTTAAGGAGGCATTGTGCCTTTTGTATTTAATTCCGGTGCCATTTCTGTGTTTCATCGTCAATCTGAAGGTCCAGGGAATAATCTGAACTTGCAGAGGTGTAGGGGAAACTAATACTGGTCTCATAGGAAAGGATCAAAGCACATACTCTAAGAATTCTCACTCCTTTTACAGTTAAGGTGGCATTGTGCCTATTGTATTTAATTACGATGTAATTTCAGTGTTTCATCGTCACTGTGTATGTAAAAGGAATACATTGAACCTGCAGTGGTGTATCGGAAACTAATACTGGTCTCACAGGGAATGCTAAAACACCGACTGTGAGAAGAGTCTCTATTCTTGTACTTAAGGCGGCATTGTGCCTTTTGTATTTAATTCCCATGTAATTTCAGTGTTTCATCGTCAATGTTTACGTCCAAGGAATACATAGAACCTGCAGTGGTGTACTGGAAACTAATACTGGTCTCACAGGTAATGCTCAAAGCACCGACTGTAAGAAGAGTCTCTATTCTTGTACTTAAGGCGGCATTGTGCCTTTTGTATTTAATTCCGATGCGATTTCTGTGTATCATCGTCAATTTGAAGGTCCAAGGAATACATTGAACCTGCAGTGGTGATTCGGAAACTAATACTGGTCTCACAGGGAATGCTCAAAGCACCGACTGTAAGAAGAGTCTCTATTCTTGTACATAAGGCGGCATTTTTCCTTTTGTATTTAATTCCGATGTAATTTCTGTGTTTAATCACCAATGTGTATGTCCAAGTAATAGATTGAATCTGCAGTGGTGTATCGGATACTATTACTGGTCTCACAGGGAATGCTCAAAGCACCGACTGTAAGAAGAGTCTCTATTCTTGTACATAAGGCGACATTGTGCCTTTTGTATTTAATTCCGATGCGATTTCTGTGTTTCATCGTCAATGTAAAGGCCCAAGGAATACATTGAACCTGCAGTGGTGTATCCGATACTATTACTGGTCCCACTGGGAATGCTCAAAGCACCGACTGTAAGAAGAGTCTCTACTCTTGTACTTAAGGAGGCATTGTGCCTTTTGTATTTAATTCCGATGCCATTTCTGTGTTTCATCGTCAATCTGAAGGTCCAGGGAATAATCTGAACTTGCAGAGGTGTAGGGGAAACTAATACTGGTCTCATAGGAAAGGATCAAAGCACATACTCTAAGAATTCTCACTCCTTTTACAGTTAAGGTGGCATTGTGCCTATTGTATTTAATTACGATGTAATTTCAGTGTTTCATCGTCACTGTGTATGTAAAAGGAATACATTGAACCTGCAGTGGTGTATCGGAAACTAATACTGGTCTCATAGGAAAGGATCAAAGCACATACTCTATGAAGTCTCACTCCTTTTGCAGTTAAGGTGGCATTGAGCCTTTGGTATTTAATTCCGATGTAATTTCAGTGTTTCATCGTCAATGTGTATGTAAAAGGAATACATTGAACCTGCAGTGGTGTTTCGGAAACTAATACTGGTCTCATAGGAAAGGATCAAAGCACATACTCTAAGAAGTCTCACTCCTTTTGCAGTTAAGGTGGCATTGTGCCATTTGTATTTAATTCCGATGTAATTTCTGTGTTTCATCGTCAATGTGTATGTCCAAGGAATAGATTGAACCTGCAGTGGTGTATCGGATACTATTACTGGTCTCACAGGGAATGCTCAAAGCACCGACTATAAGAAGAGTCTCTATTCTTGTACTTAAGGCGGCATTGTGCCTTTTGTATTTAATTCTGATGCCATTTCGGTGTTTCATCGTCAATGTGAACGTGCAAGGAATAAACGGAACCTGCAGAGGTGTAGCGGAAACTAATATTGGTCCAACAGGGAATGCTCAAAGCTCCGACTGTAAGAAGAGTCTCTATTCTTGTACTTAAGGCGGCATTGTGCCTTTTGTATTTAATTCCGATGCCATTTCTGTGTTTCATCGTCAATGTGAAGGTCCAAAGAATACATTGAACCTGCAGTGGTGTATCGGATACTATTACTGATCTCACAGGGAATGCTCAAAGCACCGACGGTAAGAAGAGTCCCTATTGTTGTACTTAAGGCGGCATTGTGCCTTTTGTATTTAATTCCGATGCCATTTCTGTGTTTCATCGTCAATGTGAAGGTCCAAGGAATACATTGAACCTGCAGTGGTGTATCGGATACTATTACTGGTCACACAGGGAATGCTCAAAGCACCGACTGTAAGAAGAGTCTCTATTCCTGTACTTTAGGCGGCATTGTGCCTTTTGTATTTAATTCCGATGCGATTTCTGTGTTTCATCGTCAATGTGAAGGTCCAAGGAATACATTGAACCTGCAGTGGTGTATCGGATACTATTACTGGTCTCACAGGGAATGCTCAAAGCACCGACTGTAAGAAGAGTCTCAATTCTTGTACTTAAGGCGGCAGTGTGCCTTTTGTATTTAATTCCGATGCCATTTCTGTGTTTCATCGTCAATGTGAAAGTCCAAGGTATACATTGAACCTGCAGTGGTGTATCGGATACTATTACTGGTCTCACAGGGAATGCTCAAAGCACCGACAGTAAGAAGAGTCTCTATTCTTTTACTTAAGGCGGCATTGTGCCTTTTGAATTTAATTCCGATGCCATTTCTGTGTTTCATCGTCAATGTGAAGGTCCAAAGTATACATTAAACCTGCAGTGGTGTATCGGATACTATTACTGGTCTCACAGGGTATGCTCAAAGCACTGACTGTAAGAAGAGTCTCTATTCTTGTACTTAAGGCGGCATTGTGCCTTTTGTATTTAATTCCGATTCGATTTCTGTGTTTCATTGTCAATGTGTATGTCCAAGGAATACATTGAACCTGCAGTGGTGTATCGGATACTATTATTGGTCTCACAGGGAGTGCTCAAAGCACCGACTGTAAGAAGAGTCTCTATTCTTGTACTTAAGGCGGCATTGTGCCTTTTGTATTTAATTCCGATGCCATTTCTGTGTTTCATCGTCAATGTGAAGGTCCAAGGAATAAACTGAACCTGCAGAGGTGTAGCGGAAACTAATACTGGTCTCACAGGGAATGCTCAAAGCACCGACGGTAAGAGGGGTCCCTATTCCTTTACTTAAGACGGCATTGTGCCTTTTGTATTTAATTCCGATGTAATTTCAGTGCTTCATCGTCAATGTGAATGTCCAAGGAATTCATTGAACATCCAGTGGTGTATCGGAAACTAATACTGGTCTCACAGGGAATGCTCAAAGCACCGACGGTAAGAAGAGTCTCTATTCTTGTACTTAAGGCGGCATTGTTCCTTTTGTATTTAATTCCGATGTAATTTCAGTGTTTCATCGTCAATGTGTATGTCCAAGGAATATATTGAACCTGCAGTGCTGTATCGGATACTATTACTGGTCTCACAGGGAATGCTCGAAGCACCGACTGTAAGAAGAGTCTCTATTCTTGTACTTAAGGCGGCATTTTTCCTTTTGTATTTAATTCCGATGTAATTTCTGTATTTCATCGTCAATGTGTATGTCCAAGGAATAGATTGAACCTGCAGTGGTGTATCGGATACTATTACTGGTCTCACAGGGAATGCTCAAAGCACCGACTATAAGAAGAGTCTCTATTCTTGTACTTAAGGCGGCATTGTGCCTTTTGTATTTAATTCTGATGCCATTTCGGTGTTTCATCGTCAATGTGAACGTCCAAGGAATAAACGGAACCTGCAGAGGTGTGGCGGAAACTAATATTGGTCCAACAGGGAATGCTCAAAGCACCGACTGTAAGAAGAGTCTCTATTCTTGTACTTAAGGCGGCATTGTGCCTTTTGTATTTAATTCCGATGCCATTTCTGTATTTCAACGTCAATGTGAAGGTCCAAAGGATACATTGAAACTGCAGTGGTGTATCGGAAACTATTCCTGATCTCACAGGGAATGCTCAAAGCACCGACGGTAAGAAGAGTCCCTATTGTTGTACTTTAGGCGGCATTGTGCCTTTTGTATTTAATTCCGATGCCATTTCTGTGTCTCATCGTCAATGTGAAGGTCCAAGGAATACATTGAACCTGCAGTGGTGTAACGGATACAATTACTGGTCTCACAGGGAATGCTCAAAGCACCGACTGTAAGAAGAGTCTCTATTCCTGTACTTTAGGCGGCATTGTGCCTTTTGTATTTAATTCCGATGCGATTTCTGTGTTTCAACGTCAATGTGAAGGTCCAAGGAATACATTGAACCTGCAGTGGTGTATCAGATACTATTACTGGTCTCACAGGGAATGCTCAAAGCACCGACTGTAAGAAGAGTCTCTATTCTTGTACTTAAGGCGGCATTGTGTCTTTTGTATTTAATTCCGATGCCATTTCTGTGTTTCATCGTCAATGTGAAAGTCCAAGGTATACATTGAACCTCCAGTGGTGTATCGGATACTATTACTGGTCTCACAGGGATTGCTCAAAGCAACGACTGTAAGAAGAGTCTCTATTCTTTTACTTAAGGCGGCATTGTGCCTTTTGTATTTAATTCCGATGCCATTTCTGTGTTTCATCGTCAATGTGAAGGTCCAAAGAATACATTGAACCTGCAGTGGTGTATCGGATACTATTACTGGTCTCACAGGGAATGCTCAAAGCACTGTCTGTAAGAAGAGTCTCTATTCTTGTACTTAAGGCGGCATTGTGCCTTTTGTATTTAATTCCGATTCGATTTCTGTGTTTCATCGTCAATGTGTATGTCCAAGGAATACATTGAACCTGCAGTGGTGTATCGGATACTATTATTGGTCTCACAGGGAATGCTCAAAGCACCGACTGTAAGAAGAGTCTCTATTATTGCACTTAAGGCGGCATTGTGCCTCTTGTATTTGATTCCGATGCGATTTCTGTGTTTCATCGTCAATGTGAACGTCCAAGGAATACATTGAACCTGCAGTGGTGTATCGGAAACTAATACTGGTCTCACAGGGAATGCTCAAAGCACCGACTGTAAGTAAAGTCTGTATTCTTGTACTTAAGGCGGCATTGTGCGTTTTGAATTTAATTCCGATGCGATTTCTGTGTTTCATCGTCAATGTGAAGGTTCAAGGAAACATTGAACTTGCAGTGGTGTATCGGAAACTAATACTGGTCTCACAGGGAATGCTCAAAGCACCGACTGTAAGAAGAGTCTCTATTATTGTACTTAAGGCGGCATTGTGCCTTTGTATTTAATTCCGATGCGATTTCTGAGTATCATCGTCAATTTGAAGGTCCAAGGAATACATTGACCCCGCAGTGGTGATTCGGAAACTAATACTGGTCTCACAGAGAATGCTCAAAGCACCGACTGTAAGAAGAGTCTCTATTCTTGTACATAAGGCGGCATTTTTCCTTTTGTATTTAATTCCGATGTTATTTCTGTGTTTCACCATCAATGTGTATGTCCAAGGAATAGATTGAATCTGCAGTGGTGTATCGGATACTATTACTGGTCTCACAGGGAATGCTCAAAGCACCGACTGTAAGAAGAGTCTCTATTCTTGTACTTAAGGCGGCATTGTGCCTTTTGTATTTAATTCCGATGCGATTTCTGTGTTTCATCGTCAATGTAAAGGCCCAAGGAATTCATTGAACCTGCAGTGGTGTATCGGATACTATTACTGGTCCCACTGGGAATGCTCAAAGCACCGACTGTAAGAAGAGTCTCTATTCTTGTACTTAAGGAGGCATTGTGCCTTTTGTATTTAATTCCGATGCCATTTCTGTGTTCATCGTCAATGTGAAGGTCCAGGGAATAATCTGAACTTACAGAGGTGTACCGGAAACTAATACTGGTCTCATAGGAAAGGATCAAAGCACATACTCTAAGAATTCTCACTCCTTTTACAGTTAAGGTGGCATTGTGCCTATTGTATTTAATTCCGATGTAATTTCAGTGTTTCATCGTCAATGTGTATGTAAAAGGAATATATTGAATCTGCAGTGGTGTATCGGAAACTAATACTGGTCTCATAGGAAAGAATCAAAGCACAGACGCAAGGAAGTCTCACTCTTCTTGCATTTAAGGCGCCATTTTGCCTTTTGTATTTAATTCCGATGCCATTTCTGTGTTTCATAGTCAATGTGAAAGTCCAAGGTATACATTGAACCTGCAGTGGTGTATCGGATACTATTACTGGTCTCACAGGGAATGCTCAAAGCACCGACAGTAAGAAGAGTCTCTATTCTTTTACTTAAGGCGGCATTGTACCTTTGGTATTTAATTCCGATGCCATTTCTGTGTTTCATCGTCAATGTGAAGGTCCAAAGTATACATTGAACCTGCAGTGGTGTATCGGATACTATTACTGGTCTCACAGGGTATGCTCAAAGCACTGACTGTAAGAAGAGTCTCTATTCTTGTACTTAAGGCGGCATTGTGCCTTTTGTATTTAATTCCGATTCGATTTCTGTGTTTCATTGTCAATGTGTATGTCCAAGGAATACATTGAACCTGCAGTGGTGTATCGGATACTATTATTGGTCTCACAGGGAATGCTCAAAGCACCGACTGTAAGAAGAGTCTCTATTCTTGTACTTAAGGCGGCATTGTGCCTTTTGTATTTAATTCCGATGCCATTTCTGTGTTTCATCGTCAATGTGAAGGTCCAAGGAATAAACTGAACCTGCAGAGGTGTAGCGGAAACTAATACTGGTCTCACAGGGAATGCTCAAAGCACCGACGGTAAGAAGGGTCCCTATTCTTGTACTTAAGACGGCATTGTGCCTTTTGTATTTAATTCCGATGTAATTTCAGTGCTTCATCGTCAATGTGAATGTCCAAGGAATTCATTGAACATCCAGTGGTGTATCGGAAACTAATAGTGGTCTCACAGGGAATGCTCAAAGCACCGACGGTAAGAAGAGTCTCTATTCTTGTACTTAAGGCGGCATTGTTCCTTTTGTATTTAATTCCGATGTAATTTCAGTGTTTCATCGTCAATGTGTATGTCCAAGGAATATATTGAACCTGCAGTGCTGTATCGGATACTATTACTGGTCTCACAGGGAATGCTCGAAGCACCGACTGTAAGAAGAGTCTCTATTCTTGTACTTGAGGCGGCATTTTTCCTTTTGTATTTAATTCCGATGTAATTTCTGTATTTCATCGTCAATGTGTATGTCCAAGGAATAGATTGAACCTGCAGTGGTGTATCGGATACTATTACTGGTCTCACAGGGAATGCTCAAAGCACCGACTATAAGAAGAGTCTCTATTCTTGTACTTAAGGCGGCATTGTGCCTTTTGTATTTAATTCTGATGCCATTTCGGTGTTTCATCGTCAATGTGAACGTCCAAGGAATAAACGGAACCTGCAGAGGTGTGGCGGAAACTAATATTGGTCCAACAGGGAATGCTCAAAGCACCGACTGTAAGAAGAGTCTCTATTCTTGTACTTAAGGCGGCATTGTGCCTTTTGTATTTAATTCCGATGCCATTTCTGTATTTCATCGTCAATGTGAAGGTCCAAAGAATTCATTGAAACTGCAGTGGTGTATCGGATACTATTCCTGATCTCACAGGGAATGCTCAAAGCACCGACGGTAAGAAGAGTCCCTATTGTTGTACTTTAGGCGGCATTGTGCCTTTTGTATTTAATTCCGATGCCATTTCTGTGTCTCATCGTCAATGTGAAGGTCCAAGGAATACATTGAACCTGCAGTGGTGTAACGGATACAATTACTGGTCTCACAGGGAATGCTCAAAGCACCGACTGTAAGAAGAGTCTCTATTCCTGTACTTTAGGCGGCATTGCGCCTTTTGTATTTAATTCCGATGCGATTTCTGTGTTTCATCGTCAATGTGAAGGTCCAAGGAATACATTGAACCTGCAGTGGTGTATCAGATACTATTACTGGTCTCACAGGGAATGCTCAAAGCACCGACTGTAAGAAGAGTCTCTATTCTTGTACTTAAGGCGGCATTGTGTCTTTTGTATTTAATTCCGATGCCATTTCTGTGTTTCATCGTCAATGTGAAAGTCCAAGGTATACATTGAACCTCCAGTGGTGTATCGGATACTATTACTGGTCTCACAGGGATTGCTCAGAGCACCGACTGTAAGAAGAGTCTCAATTCTTTTACTTAAGGCGGCATTGTGCCTTTTGTATTTAATTCCGATGCCATTTCTGTGTTTTATCGTCAATGTGAAGGTCCAAAGAATACATTGAACCTGCAGTGGTGTATCGGATACTATTACTGGTCTCACAGGGAATGCTCAAAGCACTGTCTGTAAGAAGAGTCTCTATTCTTGTACTTAAGGCGGCATTGTGCCTTTTGTATTTAATTCCGATTCGATTTCTGTGTTTCATCGTCAATGTGTATGTCCAAGGAATACATTGAACCTGCAGTGGTGTATCGGATACTATTATTGGTCTCACAGGGAATGCTCAAAGCACCGACGGTAAGAAGAGACCCTATTCTTGTACTTAAGGCGGCATTGTGCCTTTTGTATTTAATTCCGATGTAATTGTCAGTGCTTCATCGTCAATGTGAATGTCCAAGGAGTTCATTGAACATCCAGTGGTGTATCGGAAACTAATACTGGTCTCACAGGGAATGCTCAAAGCACCGACGGTAAGAAGAGTCTCCATTCTTGTACTTAAGGCGGCATTGTTCCTTTTGTATTTAATTCCGATGTAATTTCAGTGTTTCATCGTCAATGTGTATGTCCAAGGAATATATTGAACCTGCAGTGCTGTATCGGATACTATTACTGGTCTCACAGGGAATGCTCGAAGCACCGACTGTAAGAAGGGTCTCTATTATTGCACTTAAGGCGGCATTGTGCCTCTTGTATTTGATTCCGATGCGATTTCTGTGTTTCATCGTCAATGTGAAGGTCCAAGGAATACATTGAACCTGCAGTGGTGTATCGGAAACTAATACTGGTCTCACAGGGAATGCTCAAAGCACCGACTGTAAGTAAAGTCTGTATTCTTGTACTTAAGGCGGCATTGTGCGTTTTGAATTTAATTCCGATGCGATTTCTGTGTTTCATCGTCAATGTGAAGGTTCAAGGAAACATTGAACTTGCAGTGGTGTATCGGAAACTAATACTGGTCTCACAGGGAATGCTCAAAGCACCGACTGTAAGAAGAGTCTCTATTATTGTACTTAAGGCGGCATTGTGCCTTTGTATTTAATTCCGATGCGATTTCTGAGTATCATCGTCAATTTGAAGGTCCAAGGAATACATTGACCCCGCAGTGGTGATTCGGAAACTAATACTGGTCTCACAGAGAATGCTCAAAGCACCGACTGTAAGAAGAGTCTCTATTCTTGTACATAAGGCGGCATTTTTCCTTTTGTATTTAATTCCGATGTTATTTCTGTGTTTCATCATCAATGTGTATGTCCAAGGAATAGATTGAATCTGCAGTGGTGTATCGGATACTATTACTGGTCTCACAGGGAATGCTCAAAGCACCGACTGTAAGAAGAGTCTCTATTCTTGTACTTAAGGCGGCATTGTGCCTTTTGTATTTAATTCCGATGCGATGTCTGTTTTTCATCGTCAATGTAAAGGCCCAAGGAATACATTGAACCTGCAGTGGTGTATCGGATACTATTACTGGTCCCACTGGGAATGCTCAAAGCACCGACTGTAAGAAGAGTCTCTATTCTTGTACTTAAGGAGGCATTGTGCCTTTTGTATTTAATTCCGATGCCATTTCTGTGTTCATCGTCAATGTGAAGGTCCAGGGAATAATCTGAACTTGCAGAGGTGTAGCGGAAACTAATACTGGTCTCATAGGAAAGGATCAAAGCACATACTCTAAGAATTCTCACTCCTTTTACAGTTAAGGTGGCATTGTGCCTATTGTATTTAATTCCGATGTAATTTCAGTGTTTCATCGTCAATGTGTATGTAAAAGGAATATATTGAACCTGCAGTGGTGTATCGGAAACTAATACTGGTCTCATAGGAAAGAATCAAAGCACAGACGCAAGGAAGTCTCACTCTTCTTGCATTTAAGGCGCCATTTTGCCTTTTGTATTTAATTCCGATGTAATTTAAGTGTTTCATCGTCAATGTGAATGTCCAAGGAATACATTGAACCTGCAGTGGCGTATCGGAGACTAATACTGGTCTCACAGGGAATGCTCAAAGCACCGACGGTAAGAAGAGTCTCTATTCTTGTACTTAAGGCGGCATTGTTCCTTTTGTGTTAAATTCCGATGTAATTTCAGTGTTTCATCGTCAATGTGTATGTCCAAGGAATATATTGAACCTGCAGTGCTGTATCGGATACTATTACTGGTCTCACAGGGAATGCTCGAAGCACCGACTGTAAGAAGAGTCTCTATTATTGCACTTAAGGCGGCATTGTGCCTCTTGTATTTGATTCCGATGCGATTTCTGTGTTTCATCGTCAATGTGAAGGTCCAAGGAATACATTGAACCTGCAGTGGTGTATCGGAAACTAATACTGGTCTCACAGGGAATGCTCAAAGCACCGACTGTAAGTAAAGTCTGTATTCTTGTACTTAAGGCGGCATTGTGCGTTTTGAATTTAATTCCGATGCGATTTCTGTGTTTCATCGTCAATGTGAAGGTTCAAGGAAACATTGAACTTGCAGTGGTGTATCGGAAACTAATATTGGTCTCACAGGGAATGCTCAAAGCACCGACTGTAAGAAGAGTCTCTATTCTGGTACTTAAGGCGGCATTGTGAATTTGTATTTAATTCCGATGCGATTTCTGAGTATCATCGACAATTTGAAGGTCCAAGGAATACATTGAACCTGCAGTGGCGTATCGGAAACTAATACTGGTCTCTCAGGGAATGCTCAAAGCACCGACAGTAAGAAGAGTCTCTATTCTTGTACTTAGGGCGGCATTGTGCCTTTTGTATTTAATTCCGATGCGATTTCTGTGTATCTTCGTCAATTTGAAGGTCCAAGGAATACATTTATCCTGCAGTGGTGTAACGGAAACTAATACTGGTCTCACAGGGAATGCTCAAAGCACCGACTGTAAGAAGAGTCTCTATTCTTGTACTTAAGCCACATTGTGCCTTTTGTATTTAATTCCGATGCGATTTCTGTGTATCATCGTCAATTTGAAGGTCCAAGGAATACATTGAATCTGCAGTGGTGATTCGGAAACTAATACTGGTCTCACAGGGAATGCTCAAAGCACCGACTGTAAGAAGAGTCTCTATTCTTGTACATAAGGCGGCATTTTTCCTTTAGTATTTAATTCCGATGTAATTTCTGTGTTTCATCATCAATGTGTATGTCCAAGGAATAGATTGAATCTGCAGTGGTGTATCGGATGCTATTACTGGTCTCACAGGGAATGCTCAAAGCATCGACTGTAAGAAGAGTCTCTATTCTTGTACTTAAGGCGGCATTGTGCCTTTTGTATTTAATTCCGATGCGATTTCTGTGTTTCATCTTCAATGTAAAGGCCCAAGGAATACATTGAACCTGCAGTGGTGTATCGGATACTATTACTGGTCCCACTGGGAATGCTCAAAGCATCGACTGTAAGAAGAGTCTCTATTCTTGTACTTAAGGAGGCATTGTGCCTTTTGTATTTAATTCCGATGCCATTTCTGTGTTCATCGTCAATGTGAAGGTCCAGGGAATAATCTGAACTTGCAGAGGTGTAGCGGAAAATAATACTGGTCTCATAGGAAAGGATCAAAGCACATACTCTAAGAATTCTCACTCCTTTTACAGTTAAGGTGGCATTGTGCCTATTGTATTTAATTACGATGTAATTTCAGTGTTTCATCGTCAATGTGTATGTAAAAGGAATACATTGAACCTGCAGTGGTGTATCGGAAACTAATACTGGTCTCATAGGAAAGGATCAAAGCACATACTCTATGAAGTCTCACTCCTTTTGCAGTTAAGGTGGCATTGAGCCTTTGGTATTTAATTCCGATGTAATCGTCAATGTGTATGTAAAAGGAATACATTGAACCTGCAGTGGTGTATCGGAAACTAATACTGGTCTCATAGGAAAGGATCAAAGCACATACTCTAAGAAATCTTACTCTTCTTGCACTTAAGACGGCATTGTGCGTTTTGTATTTAATTCCGATGTAATTTCTATGTTTCATCGTCAATGTGTATGTAAAAGGAATATATTGAACCTGCAGTGGTGTATCGGAAATTAATACTGGTCTCATAGGAAAGGATCAAAGCACATACTCTAAGAAGTCTCACCTCTTTTGCAGTTAAGGTTGCATTGTGCCTTTTGTATTTAATTCCGATGTAATTTCAGTGTTTCATCGTCAATGTGTATGTAAAAGGAATACATCGATCCTGCAGTGGTGTATCGCAAACTAATACTGGTCTCACAGGAAAGGATCAAATCACCGACTGTAAGAAGAGTCTCTATTCTTGTACTTAAGGCGGCATTGTGCCTTTTGCATTTAATTCCAACTTGATTTCTGTGTTTCATCGTTAATGTGAAGGTCCAAGGAATTCATTGAACCTGCAGTGGTGTATCGGAAAATAATACAGGTCTCACAGGAAAGGATCAAAGCACAGACTCTAAGAAGTCTCACTCTTCTTGCACTTAAGACGGCATTGTGCCTTTTGTATTTAAATCCGATATAATTTCAGTGTTTCATCGATAATGTGAATGTCCAAGGAATACATTGAACCTGCTGTGGCGTATCGGACACTAATACTGGTCTCACAGGAAAGGATCAAAAAACCGAATGTAAGAAGTCACACTCAATTTGCACTTAAGGTAGCATTGAGTCTTTTGTATTTAATACCGATGTAATTTCAGTGGTTCATCGTCAATGTGTATGTAAAAGGAATACATTGAACCTGCAGTGGTGTATCGGAAACTATAACTGGTCTCATAGGAAAGGATCAAAGCAAAGACTCTAAGAAGCCTCACTCTTCTTGCACTTAAGGCGGCATTGTGCCTTTTGTATTTAATTCCGATGTAATTTCAGTGTTTCTTCGTCAATGTGTATGTAAAAGGAATACATTGAACCTGCAGTGGTGTATCGGAAACTAATACTGGTCTCATAGGAAAGGATCAAACCACATACTCTAAGAAGTCTCACTCCTTTTGCAGTTAAGGTGGGATTGTGCCTTTTGTAATTAATTCCGATGTAATTTCAGTGTTTCATCGTCAATGTGTATGTTAAAGGAATACATTGAACCTGCAGTGGTGTATCGCAAACTAATACTAGTCTCACAGGAAAGGATCAAAACAACGACTGAAAGAAGGGTCTCTATTCTTGTACTTCAGGCGGCATTGTGCCTTTTGTATTTAATTCCGATTTCATTTCTGTGTTTCATCGTTAATGTGAAGGTCCTAGGAATACATTGAACCTGCAGTGGTGTATCGGAAACTAATACTGGTCTCATAGGAATTATCAAAGCACATACTCTAAGAAGTCTCACTCTTCTTGCACTTAAGGCGGCATTGTGCCTTTTGTATTTAATTCCGATGTAATTTCAGTGTTTCATCTCAATGTGTATGTAAAAGAAATACATTTAACCTGCAGTGGTGTATCGGAAACTAATACTGGTCTCATAGGAATGGATCAAAGCACATACTCTAAGAAGTCTCACTCCATTTGCAGTTATGGTGGCATTGTGCCTTTTGTATTTAATTCCGATGTAATTTCAGTGTTTCATCGTCAATGTGTATGTAAAAGGAATACATTGAACCTGCAGTGGTGTATCGGAAACTAATACTGGTCTCATAGGAAAGGATCAAAGCACATACTCTAAGAAGTCTCACTCCTATGCACTTAAGGTGGCATTGTGCCTTTTGTATTTAATTCCGATGTAATTTCAGTGTTTCATCGTCAATGTGTATGTTAAAGGAATACATTGAACCTGCAGTGGTGTATCGCAAACTAATACTAGTCTCACAGGAAAGGATCAAAACAACGACTGAAAGAAGGGTCTCTATTCTTGTACTTCAGGCGGCATTGTGCCTTTTGTATTTAATTCCGACTTGATTTCTGTGTTTCATCGATAATGTGAATGTCCAAGGAATACATTGAACCTGCAGTGGTGTATCGGAAACTATAACTGGTCTCATAGGAAAGGATCAAAGCAAAGACTCTAAGAAGCCTCACTCTTCTTGCACTTAAGGCGGCATTGTGCCTATTGTATTTAATTACGATGTAATTTCAGTGTTTCATCGTAAATGTGTATGTAAAAGGAATACATTGAACCTGCAGTGGTGTATCGGAAACCAATACTGGTCCCATAGGAAAGGATCAAAGCACATACTCTAAGAAGTCTCACTCCTTTTGCAGTTAAGGTGGCATTGTGCCTTTTGTATTTAATTCCGATGTAATTCCAGTGTTTCCTCGTCAATGTGTATGTAAAAGGAATACATTGAACCTGCAGTGGTGTATCCCAAACTAATACTGGTCTCACAGGAAAGGATCAAAACACCGACTGAAAGAAGAGTCTCTATTCTTGCACTTAAGGCGTCATTGTGCCTTTTGTATTTAATTCCGACTTGATTTCTGTGTTTCATCGTTAATGTTAAGGTCCTAGGAATACATTGAACCTGCAGTGGTGTATCGGAAACTATAACTGGTCTCATAGGAAAGGATCAAAGCAAAGACTCTAAGAAGTCTCACTCTTCTTGCACTTAAGGCGGCATTGTGCCTTTTGTATTTAATTCCGATGTAATTTCAGTGTTTCATCGTCAATGTGTATGTAAAAGGAATACATTGAATCTGCAGTGGTGTATCGGAAACTAATACTGGTCTCATAGGAAAGGATCAAAGTATACTCTAAGAAGTCTCACTCCTTTTGCACTTAAGGTGGCATTGTGCCTTTTGTGTTTTATTCCGATTTAATTTCAGTGTTTCATCGTCAATGTGTATGTAAAAGGAATACATTGAACCTGCAGTGGTGTATCGGAAACTAATACTGGTCTCATAGGAAAAGATCAAAGCACATACTCTAAGCAGTCTCATTCCTTTTGCAGTTAAGATGGCATTGTGCCTTTTGTATTTAATTCCGATGTAATTTCAGTGTTTCATCGTCAATGTTTATGTAAAAGGAATACATTGAACCTGCAGTGGTGTATCAGAAACTACTACTGGTCTCATAGGAAAGGATCAGAGCACATACTCTAAGAAGTCTCACTCCTATGCACTTAAGGTGGCATTGTGTCATTTGTATTTAATTCCGATGTAATTTCAGTGTTTCATCGTCAATGTGTATGTGAAAGGAATACATTTAACCTGCAGTGGTGTATCGGAAACTTATCCTGGTGTCATAGGAAAGGATCAAAGCACATACTCCAAGAAGTCTCACTCCTTTTGCAGTTAAGGTGGCATTGTGCCTTTTGTACATAATTCCGATGTAATTTCAGTGTTTCATCGTCAATGTGTATGTAAAAGGAATACATTGAACCTGCAGTAGTGTATCGGAAACTAATACTGGTCTCATAGGAAAGGATCAAAGCAGATACTCTAAGAAGTCCCACTCCTTTTGCACATAAGGTGGCATTGTGCCTTTTGTATTTAATTCCGATGTAATTTCAGTGTTTCATCGTCAATGTGAATGTAAAAGGAATACATTGAACCTGCAGTGGTGAATCGCAAACTAATACTGGTCTCACAGAAAAGGATCAAAACACCGACTGTAAGAAGAGTCTCTATTCTTGTACTTACGGCGGCATTGTGCCTTTTGTATTTAATTCCGAATTGATTTCTGTGTTTCATCGTTAATGTGAATGTCCAAGGAATACATTGAACCTGCTGTGGTGTATCGGAAACTATAACTGGTCTCATAGGAAAGGATCAAAGCAAAGACTCTAAGAAGCCTCACTCTTCTTGCACTTAAGACGGCATTGTGCCTTTTGTATTTAATTCCGATGTAATTTCAGTGTTTCATCGTCAATGTGTATGTAAAAGGAATACATTGAACCTGCAGTGGTGTATCGGAAACTAATACTGGTCTCATAGGAAAGGATCAAAGCACATACTCTAAGAAGTCTCACTCCTTTTGTAGTTAAGGTGGGATTGTGCTTTTGTATTTAATTCCGATGTAATTTCAGTGTTTCATCGTCAATGTGTATGTAAAAGGAATAAATTGAACCTGCAGTGGTGTATTGCAAACTAATACTGGTCTCACAGGAAAGGATCAAAACACCGACTGAAAGAAGAGTCTCTATTCTTGTACTTACGGCGGCATTGTGCCTTTTGTATTTAATTCCGACTTGATTTCTGTGTTTCATCGTTAATGTGAAGGTCCTAGGAATACATTGAACCTGCACTGGTGTATCGGAAACTAATACTGGTGTCATAGGAAAGGATCAAAGCACATACTCTAAGAAGTCTCACTCTTCTTGCACTTAAGGCGGCATTGTGACTTTTGTATTTAATTCCGATGTAATTTCAGTGTTTCATCGTCAATGTGTATGTAAAAGGAATACATTGAACCTGCAGTGGTGTATCGGAAACTAATACTGGTCTCATAGGAAAGGATCAAAGCACATACTCTATGAAGTCTCACTCCTTTTGCACTTAAGGTGGCATTGTGCCTTTTGTATTTAATTCCGATGTAATTTCAGTGTTTCATCGTCAATGTGTATGTAAAAGGAATACATTGAAAATGCAGTGGTGTATCGCAAACTAATACTGGTCTCACAGGAAAGGATCAAATCACCGACTGTAAGAAGAGTCTCTATTCTTGTACTTCAGGAGGCATTGTGCCTTTTGTATTTAATTCCGACTTGATTTCTGTGTTTCATCGTTAATGTGAATGTCCAAGGAATACATTGAACCTGCAGTGGTGTATCGGAAACTATAACTGGTCTCATAGGAAAGGATCAAAGCAAAGACTCTAAGAAGCCTCACTCTTCTTGCACTTGAGGCGGCATTGTGCCTTTTGTATTTAATTCCGATGTAATTTCGGTGTTTCATCGTCAATGTGTATGTAAAAGGAATACATTGAACCTGCAGTGGTGTATCGGAAACTAATACTGGTCTCATAGGAAAGGATCAAAGCACATACTCTAAAAAGTCTCACTCCTTTTGCAGTTAAGGTGGGATTGTGCCTTTTGTATTTAATTCCGATGTAATTTCAGTGTTTCATCGTCAATGTGTATGTAAAAGGAATCCATTGAACCTGCAGTGGTGTATCGCAAACTAATACTGGTCTCACAGGAAAGGATCAAAACACCGACTGAAAGAAGAGTCGCTATTCTTGTACTTAAGGCGGCATTGTGCCTTTTGTATTTAATTTCGACTTGATTTCTGTGTTTCATCGTTAATGTGAAGGTCCTAGGAATACATTGAACCTGCAGTGGTGTATCGGAAACTAATACGTGTCTCATAGGAAAGGATCAAAGCACATACTCTAAGAAGTCTCACTCATCTTGCACTTAAGGAGGCATTGTGCCTTTTGTATCTAATTCCGATGTAATTTCAGTGTTTCATCGTCAATGTGTATGTAAAAGGAATACATTGAACCTGCAGTGGTGTATCGGAAACTAATACTGGTCTCATAGGAAAGGATCAAAGCACATACTCTAAGAAGTCTCACTCCTATGCACTTAAGGTGTCATTGTGTCATTTGTATTTAATTCCGATGTAATTTCAGTGTTTCATCGTCAATGTGTATGTGAAAGGAATACATTGAACCTGCAGTGGTGTATCGGAAACTTATACTGGTCTCATAGGAAAGGATCAAAGCACATACTCTATAAAGTCTCACTCCTTTTGCAGTTAAGGTGGCATTGTGCCTTTTGTACTTAATTCCGATGTAATTTCAGTGTTTCATCGTCAATGTGTATGTAAAAGGAATACATTGAACCTGCAGTGGTGTATCGGAAACTAATACTGGTCTCATATGAAAGGATCAAAGCACATACTCTAAGAAGTCTCACTCCTTTTGCACTTAAGGTGGCATTGTGCCTTTTGTATTTATTTCCGATGTAATTTCAGTGGTTCATCGTCAATGTGTATGTAAAAGGAATACGTTGCACCTGCAGTGGTGTATCGGAAACTAATACTGGTCTCATAGGAAAGGATCAAAGCACATACTCTAAGAAGTCTCACTCCTTTTGCAGTTAAGGTGGCATTGTGACTATTGTATTTATTTCCGATGTAATTTCAATGTTTCATCGTCAATGTGTATGTAAAAGGAATACATTGAACCTGCAGAGGTGTATCGGAAACTAATACTGGTCTCATAGGCAAGGATCAAAGCACATACTCTAAGAAGTCTCACTCCTTTTGCACTTAAGGTGGCATTGTGCCTTTTGTATTTAATTCCGATGTAATTTCAGTGTTTCATCGTCTATGTGTATGTAAAAGGAATACATGGAACCTGCAGTGGTGTATCGCTAACTGATACTGGTCTCACAGGAAAGGATCAAAACACCGACTGTAAGAAGAGTGTCTATTCTTGTACTTTAGGCGGCATTGTGCCTGTTGTATTTAATTCCGACTTGATTTCTGTGTTTCATCGTTAATGTGAATGTCCAAGGAATACATTGAACCTGCAGTGGTGTATCGGAAACTATAACTGGTCTCATAGGAAAGGATCAAAGCAAAGACTCTAAGAAGCCTCACTCTTCTTGCACTTAAGGAGGCATTTTGCCTTTTGTATTTAATTCCGATGTAATTTCAGTGTTTCATCGTTAATGTGTACGTAAAAGGAATACATTGAACCTGCACTGGTGTATCGGAAACTAATACTGGTCTCATAGGAAAAGATCAAAGCACATACTCTAAGAAGTCCCACTCCTTTTGCAGTTAAGGTGGCATTGTGCCTTTTGTATTTAATTCCGATGTAATTTCAGTGTTTCATCGTCAATGTGTATGTAAAAGGAATACATTGAACCTGCAGTGGTGTATCGGAAACTAATACTGGTCTCATAGGAAAGGATCAAAGCACATACTCTAAGAAGTCTCACTCCATTTGCAGTTATGGTGGCATTGTGACTTTTGTATTTAATTCCGATGTAATTTCAGTGCTTCATCGTCAATGTGTATGTAAAAGGAATACATTGAACCTGCAGTGGTGTATCGGAAACTAATACTGGTCTCATAGGAAAGGATCAAAGCACATACTCTAAGAAGTCTCACTCCTATGCACTTAAGGTGGCATTGTGTGTTTTGTATTTAATTCCGATGTAATTTCAGTGTTTCATCGTCAATGTGTATGTGAAAGGAATACATTGAACCTGCAGTGGTGTATCGGAAACTTATACTGGTCTCATAGGAAAGGATCAAAGCACATACTCTAAGAAGTCTCACTCCTTTTGCAGTGAAGGTGGCATTGTGCGTTTTGTACTTAATTCCGATGTAATTTCAGTGTTTCATCGTCAATGTGTATGTAAAAGGAATACATTGAACCGGCAGTAGTGTATCGGAAACTAATACTGGTCTCATGGGAAAGGATCAAAGCACATACTCTAAGAAGTCTCACTCCTTTTGCACTTAAGGTGGCATTGTGCCTTTTGTATTTAATTCCGATTTAATTTCAGTGTTTCATCGTCAATGTGTATGTAAAAGGAATACATTGAACCTGCAGTGGTGTATCGGAAACTAATACTGGTCTCATAGGCAAGGATCAAAGCACATACTCAAAGAAGTCTCACTCCTTTTTCACTTAAGGTGGCATTGTGCCTTTTGTATTTAATTCCGATGTAATTTCAGTGTTTCATCGTCAATGTGAATGTAAAAGGAATACATTGAACCTGCAGTGGTGAATCGCAAACTAATACTGGTCTCACAGAAAAGGATCAAAACTCCGACTGTAAGAAGAGTCTCTATTCTTGTACTTACGGCGGCATTGTGCCTTTTGTATTTAATTCCGAATTGATTTCTGTGTTTCATCGTTAATGTGAATGTCCAAGGAATACATTGAACCTGCTGTGGTGTATCGGAAACTATAACTGGTCTCATAGGAAAGGATCAAAGCAAAGACTCTAAGAAGCCTCACTCTTCTTGCACTTAAGACGGCATTGTGCCTTTTGTATTTAATTCCGATGTAATTTCAGTGTTTCATCGTCAATGTGTATGTAAAAGGAATACATTGAACCTGCAGTGGTGTATCGGAAACTAATACTGGTCTCATAGGAAAGGATCAAAGCACATACTCTAAGAAGTCTCACTCCTTTTGCAGTTAAGGTGGGATTGTGCCTTTTGTATTTAATTCCGATGTAATTTCAGTGTTTCATCGTCAATGTGTATGTAAAAGGAATAAATTGAACCTGCAGTGGTGTATTGCAAACTAATACTGGTCTCACAGGAAAGGATCAAAACACCGACTGAAAGAAGAGTCTCTATTCTTGTACTTAAGGCGGCATTCTGCCTTTTGTATTTAATTCCGACTTGATTTCTGTGTTTCATCGTTAATGTGAAGGTCCTAGGAATACATTGAACCTGCACTGGTGTATCGGAAACTAATACTGGTCTCATAGGAAAGGATCAAAGCACATACTCTAAGAAGTCTCACTCTTCTTGCACTGAAGGCGGCATTGTGACTTTTGTATTTAATTCCGATGTAATTTCAGTGTTTCATCGTCAATGTGTATGTAAAAGGAATACATTGAACCTGCAGTGGTGTATCGGAAACTAATACTGGTCTCATAGGAAAGGATCAAAGCACATACTCTATGAAGTCTCACTCCTTTTGCACTTAAGGTGGCATTGTGCCTTTTGTATTTAATTCCGATGTAATTTCAGTGTTTCATCGTCAATGTGTATGTAAAAGGAATACATTGAAAATGCAGTGGTGTATCGCAAACTAATACTGGTCTCACAGGAAAGGATCAAATCACCGACTGTAAGAAGAGTCTCTATTCTTGTACTTCAGGAGGCATTGTGCCTTTTGTATTTAATTCCGACTTGATTTCTGTGTTTCATCGTTAATGTGAATGTCCAAGGAATACATTGAACCTGCAGTGGTGTATCGGAAACTATAACTGGTCTCATAGGAAAGGATCAAAGCGAAGACTCTAAGAAGCCTCACTCTTCTTGCACTTGAGGCGGCATTGTGCCTTTTGTATTTAATTCCGATGTAATTTCGGTGTTTCATCGTCAATGTGTATGTAAAAGGAATACATTGAACCTGCAGTGGTGTATCGGAAACTAATACTGGTCTCATAGGAAATGATCAAAGCACATACTCTAAAAAGTCTCACTCCTTTTGCAGTTAAGGTGGGATTGTGCCTTTTGTATTTAATTCCGATGTAATTTCAGTGTTTCATCGTCAATGTGTATGTAAAAGGAATCCATTGAACCTGCAGTGGTGTATCGCAAACTAATACTGGTCTCACAGGAAAGGATCAAAACACCGACTGAAAGAAGAGTCTCTATTCTTGTACTTAAGGCGGCATTGTGCCTTTTGTATTTAATTTCGACTTGATTTCTGTGTTTCATCGTTAATGTGAAGGTCCTAGGAATACATTGAACCTGCAGTGGTGTATCGGAAACTAATACGTGTCTCATAGGAAAGGATCAAAGCACATACTCTAAGAAGTCTCACTCGTCTTGCACTTAAGGAGGCATTGTGCCTTTTGTATCTAATTCCGATGTAATTTCAGTGTTTCATCGTCAATGTGTATGTAAAAGGAATACATTGAACCTGCAGTGGTGTATCGGAAACTAATACTGGTCTCATAGGAAAGGATCAAAGCACATACTCTAAGAAGTCTCACTCCTATGCACTTAAGGTGTCATTGTGTCATTTGTATTTAATTCCGATGTAATTTCAGTGTTTCATCGTCAATGTGTATGTGAAAGGAATACATTGAACCTGCAGTGGTGTATCGGAAACTTATACTGGTCTCATAGGAAAGGATCAAAGCACATACTCTATAAAGTCTCACTCCTTTTGCAGTTAAGGTGGCATTGTGCCTTTTGTACTTAATTCCGATGTAATTTCAGTGTTTCATCGTCAATGTGTATGTAAAAGGAATACATTGAACCTGCAGTGGTGTATCGGAAACTAATACTGGTCTCATATGAAAGGATCAAAGCACATACTCTAAGAAGTCTCACTCCTTTTGCACTTAAGGTGGCATTGTGCCATTTGTATTTATTTCCGATGTAATTTCAGTGGTTCATCGTCAATGTGTATGTAAAAGGAATACGTTGCACCTGCAGTGGTGTATCGGAAACTAATACTGGTCTCATAGGAAAGGATCAAAGCACATACTCTAAGAAGTCTCACTCCTTTTGCAGTTAAGGTGGCATTGTGACTATTGTATTTAATTCCGATGTAATTTCAATGTTTCATCGTCAATGTGTATGTAAAAGGAATACATTGAACCTGCAGAGGTGTATCGGAAACTAATACTGGTCTCATAGGCAAGGATCAAAGCACATACTCTAAGAAGTCTCACTCCTTTTGCACTTAAGGTGGCATTGTGCCTTTTGTATTTAATTCCGATGTAATTTCAGTGTTTCATCGTCTATGTGTATGTAAAAGGAATACATGGAACCTGCAGTGGTGTATCGCTAACTGATACTGGTCTCACAGGAAAGGATCAAAACACCGACTGTAAGAAGAGTGTCTATTCTTGTACTTTAGGCGGCATTGTGCCTGTTGTATTTAATTCCGACTTGATTTCTGTGTTTCATCGTTAATGTGAATGTCCAAGGAATACATTGAACCTGCAGTGGTGTATCGGAAACTATAACTGGTCTCATAGGAAAGGATCAAAGCAAAGACTCTAAGAAGCCTCACTCTTCTTGCACTTAAGGAGGCATTTTGCCTTTTGTATCTAATTCCGATGTAATTTCAGTGTTTCATCGTTAATGTGTACGTAAAAGGAATACATTGAACCTGCACTGGTGTATCGGAAACTAATACTGGTCTCATAGGAAAAGATCAAAGCACATACTCTAAGAAGTCCCACTCCTTTTGCAGTTAAGGTGGCATTGTGCCTTTTGTATTTAATTCCGATGTAATTTCAGTGTTTCATCGTCAATGTGTATGTAAAAGGAATACATTGAACCTGCAGTGGTGTATCGGAAACTAATACTGGTCTCATAGGAAAGGATCAAAGCACATACTCTAAGAAGTCTCACTCCATTTGCAGTTATGGTGGCATTGTGACTTTTGTATTTAATTCCGATGTAATTTCAGTGCTTCATCGTCAATGTGTATGTAAAAGGAATACATTGAACCTGCAGTGGTGTATCGGAAACTAATACTGGTCTCATAGGAAAGGATCAAAGCACATACTCTAAGAAGTCTCACTCCTATGCACTTAAGGTGGCATTGTGTGTTTTGTATTTAATTCCGATGTAATTTCAGTGTTTCATCGTCAATGTGTATGTGAAAGGAATACATTGAACCTGCAGTGGTGTATCGGAAACTTATACTGGTCTCATAGGAAAGGATCAAAGCACATACTCTAAGAAGTCTCACTCCTTTTGCAGTGAAGGTGGCATTGTGCGTTTTGTACTTAATTCCGATGTAAGTTCAGTGTTTCATCGTCAATGTGTATGTAAAAGGAATACATTGAACCGGCAGTAGTGTATCGGAAACTAATACTGGTCTCATGGGAAAGGATCAAAGCACATACTCTAAGAAGTCTCACTCCTTCTGCACTTAAGGTGGCATTGTGCCTTTTGTATTTAATTCCGATGTAATTTCAGTGTTTCATCGTCAATGTGTATGTAAAAGGAATACATTGAACCTGCAGTGGTGTATCGGAAACTAATACTGGTCTCATAGGCAAGGATCAAAGCACATACTCAAAGAAGTCTCACTCCTTTTTCACTTAAGGTGGCATTGTGCCTTTTGTATTTAATTCCGATGTAATTTCAGTGTTTCATCGTCAATGTGTATGTAAATGGAATAGATTGAACCGGCAGTGGTGTATCGCAAACTAATACTGGTCTCACAGGAAGGGATCAAAGCACCGACTGTAAGAAGAGTCTCTATTCTTGTACTTCAGGCGGCATTGTGCCTTTTGTATTTAATTCCGACTTGATTTCTGTGTTTCTTCGATAATGTGAAGGTCCAAGGAATACATTGAACCTGCAGTGGTGTATCGGAAACTATAACTGGTCTCATAGGAAAGGATCAAAGCAAAGACTTTAAGAAGCCTCACTCTTCTTGCACTTAAGGCGGCATTGTGCCTATTGTATTTAATTCCGATGTAATTTCAGTGTTTCATCGTAAATGTGTATGTAAAAGGAATACATTGAACCTGCAGTGGTGTATCGGAAACCAATACTGGTTCAATAGGAAAGGATCAAAGCACATACTCTAAGAAGTCTCACTCCTTTTGCAGTTAAGGTGGCATTGTGCCTTTTGTATTTAATTCCGATGTAATTCCAGTGTTTCCTCGTCAATGTGTATGTAAAAGGAATACATTGAACCTGCAGTGGTGTATCCCAAACTAATACTGGTCTCACAGGAAAGGATCAAAACACCGACTGAAAGAAGAGTCTCTATTCTTGCACTTAAGGCGTCATTGTGCCTTTTGTATTTAATTCCGACTTGATTTCTGTGTTTCATCGTTAATGTTAAGGTCCTAGGAATACATTGAACCTGCAGTGGTGTATCGGAAACTATAACTGGTCTCATAGGAAAGGATCAAAGCAAAGACTCTAAGAAGTCTCACTCTTCTTGCACTTAAGGCGGCATTGTGCCTTTTGTATTTAATTCCGATGTAATTTCAGTGTTTCATCGTCAATGTGTATGTAAAAGGAATACATTGAATCTGCAGTGGTGTATCGGAAACTAATACTGGTCTCACAGGAAAGGATCAAAGTATACTCTAAGAAGTCTCACTCCTTTTGCACTTAAGGTGGCATTGTGCCTTTTGTATTTTATTCCGATTTAATTTCAGTGTTTCATCGTCAATGTGTATGTAAAAGGAATACATTGAACCTGCAGTGGTGTATCGGAAACTAATACTGGTCTCATAGGAAAAGATCAAAGCACATACTCTAAGCAGTCTCATTCCTTTTGCAGTTAAGATGGCATTGTGCCTTTTGTATTTAATTCCGATGTAATTTCAGTGTTTCATCGTCAATGTTTATGTAAAAGGAATACATTGAACTTGCAGTGGTGTATCGGAAACTACTACTGGCCTCATAGGAAAGGATCAGAGCACATACTCTAAGAAGTCTCACTCCTATGCACTTAAGGTGGCATTGTGTCATTTGTATTTAATTCCGGTGTAATTTCAGTGTTTCATCGTCAATGTGTACGTGAAAGGAATACATTGAACCTGCAGTGGTGTATCGGAAACTTATACTGGTGTCATAGGAAAGGATCAAAGCACATACTCTAAGAAGTCTCACTCCTTTTGCAGTTAAGGTGGCATTGTGCCTTTTGTACATAATTCCGATGTAATTTCAGTGTTTCATCGTCAATGTGTATGTAAAAGGAATACATTGAACCTGCAGTAGTGTATCGGAAACTAATACTGGTCTCATAGGAAAGGATCAAAGCAGATACTCTAAGAAGTCCCACTCCTTTTGCACATAAGGTGGCATTGTGCCTTTTGTATTTAATTCCGATGTAATTTCAGTGTTTCATCGTCAATGTGAATGTAAAAGGAATACATTGAACCTGCAGTGGTGAATCGCAAACTAATACTGGTCTCACAGAAAAGGATCAAAACACCGACTGTAAGAAGAGTCTCTATTCTTGTACTTACGGCGGCATTGTGCCTTTTGTATTTAATTCCGAATTGATTTCTGTGTTTCATCGTTAATGTGAATGTCCAAGGAATACATTGAACCTGCTGTGGTGTATCGGAAACTATAACTGGTCTCATAGGAAAGGATCAAAGCAAAGACTCTAAGAAGCCTCACTCTTCTTGCATTTAAGACGGCATTGTGCCTTTTGTATTTAATTCCGATGTAATTTCAGTGTTTCATCGTCAATGTGTATGTAAAAGGAATACATTGAACCTGCAGTGGTGTATCGGAAACTAATACTGGTCTCATAGGAAAGGATCAAAGCACATACTCTAAGAAGTCTCACTCCTTTTGCAGTTAAGGTGGGATTGTGCCTTTTGTATTTAATTCCGATGTAATTTCAGTGTTTCATCGTCAATGTGTATGTAAAAGGAATAAATTGAACCTGCAGTGGTGTATTGCAAACTAATACTGGTCTCACAGGAAAGGATCAAAACACCGACTGAAAGAAGAGTCTCTATTCTTGTACTTAAGGCGGCATTGTGCCTTTTGTATTTAATTCCGACTTGATTTCTGTGTTTCATCGTTAATGTGAAGGTCCTAGGAATACATTGAACCTGCACTGGTGTATCGGAAACTAATACTGGTCTCATAGGAAAGGATCAAAGCACATACTCTAAGAAGTCTCACTCTTCTTGCACTTAAGGCGGCATTGTGACTTTTGTATTTAATTCCGATGTAATTTCAGTGTTTCATCGTCAATGTGTATGTAAAAGGAATACATTGAACATGCAGTGGTGTATCGGAAACTAATACTGGTCTCATAGGAAAGGATCAAAGCACATACTCTATGAAGTCTCACTCCTATGCACTTAAGGTGGCATTGTGTGTTTTGTATTTAATTCCGATGTAATTTCAGTGTTTCATCGTCAATGTGTATGTAAAAGGAATAAATTGAACCTGCAGTGGTGTATTGCAAACTAATACTGGTCTCACACTAAAGGATCAAAACACCGACTGAAAGAAGAGTGTCTATTCTTGTACTTTAGGCGGCATTGTGCCTGTTGTATTTAATTCCGACTGGATTTCTGTGTTTCATCGTTAATGTGAATGTCCAAGGAATACATTGAACCTGCAGTGGTGTATCGGAAACTAGAACTGGTCTCATAGGAAAGGATCAAAGCAAAGACTCTAAGAAGCCTCACTCTTCTTGCACTTAAGGAGGCATTTTGCCTTTTGTATCTAATTCCGATGTAATTTCAGTGTTTCATCGTTAATGTGTACGTAAAAGGAATACATTGAACCTGCACTGGTGTATCGGAAACTAATACTGGTCTCATAGGAAAAGATCAAAGCACATACTCTAAGAAGTCCCACTCCTTTTGCAGTTAAGGTGGCATTGTGCCTTTTGTATTTAATTCCGATGTAATTTCAGTGTTTCATCGTCAATGTGTATGTAAAAGGAATACATTGAACCTGCAGTGGTGTATCGGAAACTAATACTGGTCTCATAGGAAAGGATCAAAGCACATACTCTAAGAAGTCTCACTCCATTTGCAGTTATGGTGGCATTGTGACTTTTGTATTTAATTCCGATGTAATTTCAGTGCTTCATCGTCAATGTGTATGTAAAAGGAATACATTGAACCTGCAGTGGTGTATCGGAAACTAATACTGGTCTCATAGGAAAGGATCAAAGCACATACTCTAAGAAGTCTCACTCCTATGCACTTAAGGTGGCATTGTGTGTTTTGTATTTAATTCCGATGTAATTTCAGTGTTTCATCGTCAATGTGTATGTGAAAGGAATACATTGAACCTGCAGTGGTGTATCGGAAACTTATACTGGTCTCATAGGAAAGGATCAAAGCACATACTCTAAGAAGTCTCACTCCTTTTGCAGTGAAGGTGGCATTGTGCGTTTTGTACTTAATTCCGATGTAATTTCAGTGTTTCATCGTCAATGTGTATGTAAAAGGAATACATTGAACCGGCAGTAGTGTATCGGAAACTAATACTGGTCTCATGGGAAAGGATCAAAGCACATACTCTAAGAAGTCTCACTCCTTCTGCACTTAAGGTGGCATTGTGCCTTTTGTATTTAATTCCGATGTAATTTCAGTGTTTCATCGTCAATGTGTATGTAAAAGGAATACATTGAACCTGCAGTGGTGTATCGGAAACTAATACTGGTCTCATAGGCAAGGATCAAAGCACATACTCAAAGAAGTCTCACTCCTTTTTCACTTAAGGTGGCATTGTGCCTTTTGTATTTAATTCCGATGTAATTTCAGTGTTTCATCGTCAATGTGTATGTAAATGGAATAGATTGAACCGGCAGTGGTGTATCGCAAACTAATACTGGTCTCACAGGAAGGGATCAAAGCACCGACTGTAAGAAGAGTCTCTATTCTTGTACTTCAGGCGGCATTGTGCCTTTTGTATTTAATTCCGACTTGATTTCTGTGTTTCATCGATAATGTGAAGGTCCAAGGAATACATTGAACCTGCAGTGGTGTATCGGAAACTATAACTGGTCTCATAGGAAAGGATCAAAGCAAAGACTCTAAGAAGCCTCACTCTTCTTGCACTTAAGGCGGCATTGTGCCTATTGTATTTAATTCCGATGTAATTTCAGTGTTTCATCGTAAATGTGTATGTAAAAGGAATACATTGAACCTGCAGTGGTGTATCGGAAACCAATACTGGTCCCATAGGAATGGATCAAAGCACATACTCTAAGAAGTCTCACTCCTTTTGCAGTTAAGGTGGCATTGTGCCTTTTGTATTTAATTCCGATGTAATTCCAGTGTTTCCTCGTCAATGTGTATGTAAAAGGAATACATTGAACCTGCAGTGGTGTATCCCAAACTAATACTGGTCTCACAGGAAAGGATCAAAACACCGACTGAAAGAAGAGTCTCTATTCTTGCACTTAAGGCGTCATTGTGCCTTTTGTATTTAATTCCGACTTGATTTCTGTGTTTCATCGTTAATGTCAAGGTCCTAGGAATACATTGAACCTGCAGTGGTGTATCGGAAACTATAACTGGTCTCATAGGAAAGGATCAAAGCAAAGACTCTAAGAAGTCTCACTCTTCTTGCACTTAAGGCGGCATTGTGCCTTTTGTATTTAATTCCGATGTAATTTCAGTGTTTCATCGTCAATGTGTATGTAAAAGGAATACATTGAATCTGCAGTGGTGTATCGGAAACTAATACTGGTCTCACAGGAAAGGATCAAAGTATACTCTAAGAAGTCTCACTCCTTTTGCACTTAAGGTGGCATTGTGCCTTTTGTATTTTATTCCGATTTAATTTCAGTGTTTCATCGTCAATGTGTATGTAAAAGGAATACATTGAACCTGCAGTGGTGTATCGGAAACTAATACTGGTCTCATAGGAAAAGATCAAAGCACATACTCTAAGCAGTCTCATTCCTTTGCAGTTAAGATGGCATTGTGCTTTTGTATTTAATTCCGATGTAATTTCAGTGTTTCATCGTCAATGTTTATGTAAAAGGAATACATTGAACCTGCAGTGGTGTATCGGAAACTACTACTGGTCTCATAGGAAAGGATCAGAGCACATACTCTAAGAAGTCTCACTCCTATGCACTTAAGGTGGCATTGTGTCATTTGTATTTAATTCCGATGTAATTTCAGTGTTTCATCGTCAATGTGTATGTGAAAGGAATACATTGAACCTGCAGTGGTGTATCGGAAACTTATACTGGTGTCATAGGAAAGGATCAAAGCTCATACTCTAAGAAGTCTCACTCCTTTTGCAGTTAAGGTGGCATTGTGCCTTTTGTACATAATTCCGATGTAATTTCAGTGTTTCATCGTCAATGTGTATGTAAAAGGAATACATTGAACCTGCAGTAGTGTATCGGAAACTAATACTGGTCTCATAGGAAAGGATCAAAGCAGATACTCTAAGAAGTCCCACTCCTTTTGCACATAAGGTGGCATTGTGCCTTTTGTATTTAATTCCGATGTAATTTCAGTGTTTCATCGTCAATGTGAATGTAAAAGGAATACATTGAACCTGCAGTGGTGAATCGCAAACTAATACTGGTCTCACAGAAAAGGATCAAAACCCCGACTGTAAGAAGAGTCTCTATTCTTGTACTTACGGCGGCATTGTGCCTTTTGTATTTAATTCCGAATTGATTTCTGTGTTTCATCGTTAATGTGAATGTCCAAGGAATACATTGAACCTGCTGTGGTGTATCGGAAACTATAACTGGTCTCATAGGAAAGGATCAAAGCAAAGACTCTAAGAAGCCTCACTCTTCTTGCATTTAAGACGGCATTGTGCCTTTTGTATTTAATTCCGATGTAATTTCAGTGTTTCATCGTCAATGTGTATGTAAAAGGAATACATTGAACCTGCAGTGGTGTATCGGAAACTAATACTGGTCTCATAGGAAAGGATCAAAGCACATACTCTAAGAAGTCTCACTCCTTTTGCAGTTAAGGTGGGATTGTGCCTTTTGTATTTAATTCCGATGTAATTTCAGTGTTTCATCGTCAATGTGTATGTAAAAGGAATAAATTGAACCTGCAGTGGTGTATTGCAAACTAATACTGGTCTCACAGGAAAGGATCAAAACACCGACTGAAAGAAGAGTCTCTATTCTTGTACTTAAGGCGGCATTGTGCCTTTTGTATTTAATTCCGACTTGATTTCTGTGTTTCATCGTTAATGTGAAGGTCCTAGGAATACATTGAACCTGCACTGGTGTATCGGAAACTAATACTGGTCTCATAGGAAAGGATCAAAGCACATACTCTAAGAAGTCTCACTCTTCTTGCACTTAAGGCGGCATTGTGACTTTTGTATTTAATTCCGATGTAATTTCAGTGTTTCATCGTCAATGTGTATGTAAAAGGAATACATTGAACATGCAGTGGTGTATCGGAAACTAATACTGGTCTCATAGGAAAGGATCAAAGCACATACTCTATGAAGTCTCACGCCTTTTGCACTTAAGGTGGCATTGTGCCTTTTGTATTTAATTCCGATGTAATTTCAGTGTTTCATCGTCAATGTGTATGTAAAAGGAATACATTGAAAATGCAGTGGTGTATCGCAAACTAATACTGGTCTCACAGGAAAGGATCAAATCACCGACTGTAAGAAGAGTCTCTATTCTTGTACTTCAGGAGGCATTGTGCCTTTTGTATTTAATTCCGACTTGATTTCTGTGTTTCATCGTTAATGTGAATGTCCAAGGAATACATTGAACCTGCAGTGGTGTATCGGAAACTATAACTGGTCTCATAGGAAAGGATCAAAGCAAAGACTCTAAGAAGCCTCACTCTTCTTGCACTTGAGGCGGCATTGTGCCTTTTGTATTTAATTCCGATGTAATTTCGGTGTTTCATCGTCAATGTGTATGTAAAAGGAATACATTGAACCTGCAGTGGTGTATCGGAAACTAATACTGGTCTCATAGGAAAGGATCAAAGCACATACTCTAAAAAGTCTCACTCCTTTTGCAGTTAAGGTGGGATTGTGCCTTTTGTATTTAATTCCGATGTAATTTCAGTGTTTCATCGTCAATGTGTATGTAGAAGGAATCCATTGAACCTGCAGTGGTGTATCGCAAACTAATACTGGTCTCACAGGAAAGGATCAAAACACCGACTGAAAGAAGAGTCTCTATTCTTGTACTTAAGGCGGCATTGTGCCTTTTGTATTTAATTTCGACTTGATTTCTGTGTTTCATCGTTAATGTGAAGGTCCTAGGAATACATTGAACCTGCAGTGGTGTATCGGAAACTAATACGTGTCTCATAGGAAAGGATCAAAGCACATACTCTAAGAAGTCTCACTCGTCTTGCACTTAAGGAGGCATTGTGCCTTTTGTATCTAATTCCGATGTAATTTCAGTGTTTCATCGTCAATGTGTATGTAAAAGGAATACATTGAACCTGCAGTGGTGTATCGGAAACTAATACTGGCCTCATAGGAAAGGATCAAAGCACATACTCTAAGAAGTCTCACTCATATGCACTTAAGGTGTCATTGTGTCATTTGTATTTAATTCCGATGTAATTTCAGTGTTTCATCGTCAATGTGTATGTGAAAGGAATACATTGAACCTGCAGTGGTGTATCGGAAACTTATACTGGTCTCATAGGAAAGGATCAAAGCACATACTCTATAAAGTCTCACTCCTTTTGCAGTTAAGGTGGCATTGTGCCTTTTGTACTTAATTCCGATGTAATTTCAGTGTTTCATCGTCAATGTGTATGTAAAAGGAATACATTGAACCTGCAGTGGTGTATCGGAAACTAATACTGGCCTCATATGAAAGGATCAAAGCACATACTCTAAGAAGTCTCACTCCTTTTGCACTGAAGGTGGCATTGTGCCTTTTGTATTTATTTCCGATGTAATTTCAGTGGTTCATCGTCAATGTGTATGTAAAAGGAATACGTTGCACCTGCAGTGGTGTATCGGAAACTAATACTGGTCTCATAGGAAAGGATCAAAGCACATACTCTAAGAAGTCTCACTCCTTTTGCAGTTAAGGTGGCATTGTGACTATTGTATTTAATTCCGATGTAATTTCAATGTTTCATCGTCAATGTGTATGTAAAAGGAATACATTGAACCTGCAGAGGTGTATCGGAAACTAATACTGGTCTCATAATCAAGGATCAAAGCACATACTCTAAGAAGTCTCACTCCTTTTGCACTTAAGGTGGCATTGTGCCTTTTGTATTTAATTCCGATGTAATTTCAGTGTTTCATCGTCTATGTGTATGTAAAAGGAATACATGGAACCTGCAGTGGTGTATCGCTAACTGATACTGGTCTCACAGGAAAGGATCAAAACACCGACTGTAAGAAGAGTGTCTATTCTTGTACTTTAGGCGGCATTGTGCCTGTTGTATTTAATTCCGACTTGATTTCTGTGTTTCATCGTTAATGTGAATGTCCAAGGAATACATTGAACCTGCAGTGGTGTATCGGAAACTATAACTGGTCTCATAGGAATGGATCAAAGCAAAGACTCTAAGAAGCCTCACTCTTCTTGCACTTAAGGCGGCATTTTGCCTTTTGTATTTAATTCCGATGTAATTTCAGTGTTTCATCGTTAATGTGTACGTAAAAGGAATACATTGAACCTGCACTGGTGTATCGGAAACTAATACTGGTCTCATAGGAAAAGATCAAAGCACATACTCTAAGAAGTCCCACTCCTTTTGCAGTTAAGGTGGCATTGTGCCTTTTGTATTTAATTCCGATGTAATTTCAGTGTTTCATCGTCAATGTGAATGTAAAAGGAATACATTGAACCTGCAGTGGTGTATCGGAAACTAATACTGGTCTCATAGGAAAGGATCAAAGCACATACTCTAAGAAGTCTCACTCCATTTGCAGTTATGGTGGCATTGTGACTTTTGTATTTAATTCCGATGTAATTTCAGTGCTTCATCGTCAATGTGTATGTAAAAGGAATACATTGAACCTGCAGTGGTGTATCGGAAACTAATACTGGTCTCATAGGAAAGGATCAAAGCACATACTCTAAGAAGTCTCACTCCTATGCACTTAAGGTGGCATTGTGTGTTTTGTATTTAATTCCGATGTAATTTCAGTGTTTCATCGTCAATGTGTATGTGAAAGGAATACATTGAACCTGCAGTGGTGTATCGGAAACTTATACTGGTCTCATAGGAAAGGATCAAAGCACATACTCTAAGAAGTCTTACTCCTTTTGCAGTGAAGGTGGCATTGTGCGTTTTGTACTTAATTCCGATGTAATTTCAGTGTTTCATCGTCAATGTGTATGTAAAAGGAATACATTGAACCGGCAGTAGTGTATCGGAAACTAATACTGGTCTCATAGGAAAGGATCAAAGCACATACTCTAAGAAGTCTCACTCCTTTTGCACTTAAGGTGGCATTGTGCCTTTTGTATTTAATTCCGATGTAATTTCAGTGTTTCATCGTCAATGTGTATGTAAAAGAATACATTGAACCTGCAGTGGTGTATCGGAAACTAATACTGGTCACATAGGAAAGGATTAAAGCACATACTCTAAGAATTCTCACTCCTTTTGCACTTAAGGTGGCATTGTGCCTTTTGTATTTAATTCCGATGTAATTTCAGTGTTTCATCGTCAATGTGTATGTAAAAGGAATACTTTGAACCTGCAGTGGTGTATCAGAAACTAACACTGGTCTCATAGTAAAGGATCAAAGCACATACTCTAAGAAGTCTCTTTCCTTTTGCTGTTAAGGTGGCATTGTGCCTTTTGTATTTAATTCCGATGTAATTTCAGTGTTTCATCGTCAATGTGTATGTAAGAGGAATACATTGAACCTGCAGTGGTGTATCGGAAACTAATACTGGTCTCCTAGGAAAGGATCAAAGAACATACTCTAAGAAGTCTCACTCCATTTGCAGTTATGGTGGCATACTGCTTTTTGTATTTAATTCCGATGTAATTTCAGTGTTTCATCGTCAATGTGTATGTAAAAGGAATACATTGAACCTGCAGTGGTGTATCGGAAACTAATACTGGTCTCTCAGGAAAGGATCAAAGCACAGACTCTAAGAAGTCGCACTCCTCTTGCAGTTGAGGCGGCATTTTGACTTTTGTATTTAATTCCGATGCAATTTCAGTGTTTCATCGTCAATGTGTATGAAAAAGGAATACATTGAACCTGCAGTGGTGTATCGGTAACTAATACTGGTCTCACAGGAAAGGATCAAAGCACCGACTGTAAGAAGAGTCCCTGTTCTTGTACTTAAGGCGGCATTGTACCTTTTGTATTTAATTCCTATGCGATTTCTGTGTTTCATCGTCAATGTGAATGTGCAAGGAACCCATAGAACCTGCAGTGGTGTATCGGAAACTAATACTGTTCTCACAGGAAAGGATCAAAGCACCGATTGTAAGAAGGGTCTCTATTCTTGTACTAAAGGCGGCATTGTGCCTTTTGTATTTAATTCCGAAGCGTTTTCTGTGTATCATCGTTAATGTGAAGGTTCAAGGAATACATTGAACCTGCAGTGGTGTATCGGAAACTTTAACAGGTCTCATAGGAAAGGATCAAAGCAAAGACTCTAAGAAGTCTCACTTTTCTAGCACTTAAGGCGGCATTGTGACTTGTGTATTTAATTCCGATGTAATTTCAGTGTTTCATCGTCAATGTGTATGTAAAAGGAATACATTGAACCTGCAGTGGTGTATCGGAAACTAATACTGGTCTCATAGGAAAGGATCAAAGCACATACTCTAAGAAGTCTCACTCCGTTTGCAGTTAAGGTGGCATTGTGCCTTTTGTATGCAATTCCGATGTAATTTCAGTCTTTGATCGTCAATGTGTATGTAAAAGGAATACATTGAACCTGCAGTGGTGTATCGAAAACTAATACTGGGCTCATAGGAAAGGATCAAAGCACATACTCTAAGAAGTCTCACTCCTTTTGCAGTTAAGGTGGCATTGTGCCTTTTGTATTTAATTCCGATGTAATTTCAGTGTTTCATCGTCAATGTATGTAAAAGGAATACATTGCACGTGCAGTGGTGTATCGGAAACTAATACTGGTCTCATAGGAAAGGATCAAAGCACATACTCTAAGAAGCCTCACTCCTTTTGCAGTTAAGGTGGCATACTGCCTATTGTATTTAATTCCGATGTAATTTCAGTGTTTCATTGTCAATGTGTATTTAAAAGGAATACATTGAACCTGCAGTGGTGTATCGGAAACTAATACTGGTCTCTCAGGAAAGGATCAAAGCACAGACTCTAAGAAGTCGCACTCCTTTTGCAGTTAAGACGGCATTTTGCTTTTTGTATTTAATTCCGATGCAATTTCAGTGTTTCATCGTTAATGTGTATGTAAAAGGAATACATTGAACCTGCAGTGGTGTATCGCAAACTAATACTGGTCTCACAGAAAGGGATCAAAACACCGACTGTAAGAAGAGTCTCTATTCTTGTACTTAAGGTGGCATTGTGCCTTTTGTATTTAATTCCGACTTGATTTCTGTGTTTCATCGTTAATGTCAAGGTCCAAGGAATACATTGAACCTGCAGTGGTGTATCGGAAACTATAACTGGTCACATAGGAAAGGATCAAAGCAAAGACTCTAAGAAGTCTCACTCTTCTTGCATTTAAGGCGGCATTGTGCCTTTTGTATTTAATTCCGATGTAATTTCAGTGTTTCATCGTCAATGTGTATGTAAAAGGAATACATTGAACCTGCAGTGGTGTATCGGAAACTAATACTGGTCTCATAGGAAAGGATCAAAGCACATACTTTAAGAAGTCTCACTCCTTTTGCACTTAAGGTGGCATTGTGCATTTTGTATTTAATTCCGATGTATTTTCAGTGTTTCATCGTCAATGTGTATGTAAAAGGAATACATTGAACCTGCAGTGGTGTAACGGAAACTAATACTGGTCACATAGGAAAGGATGAAAGCACATACTCTAAGAAGTCTCACTCCTTTTGCACTTAAGGTGGCATTGTGCCTTTTGTATTTAATTCCGATGTAATTTCAGTGTTTCATCGTCAATGTGTATGTAAAAGGAATACATTGAACCTGCAGTGGTGTATCAGAAACTAATACTGGTCTCATAGGAAAGGATCAAAGCACATACTCTAAGAAGTCTCATTACTTTTGCAGTTAAGGTGGCATTGTGCCTTTTGTATTTAATTCCGATGTAATTTCAGTGTTTCATCGTCAATGTGTATGTAAAAGGAATACATTGAACCTGCAGTGGTGTATCGGAAACTAATACTGGTCTCATAGGAAAGGATCAAAAAACATACTCTAGGAAGTCTCACTCCATTTGCAGTTAAGGTGGCATACTGCTTTTTGTATTTAATTCCGATGTAATTTCAGTGTTTCATCGTCAATGTGTATGTATAAGGAATACATTGAACCTGCAGTGGTGTATCGGAAACTAATACTGGTCTCTCAGGAAAGGATCAAAGCACAGACTCTAAGAAGTCGCACTCCACTTGCAGTTGAGGCGGCATTTTGACTTTTGTATTTAATTCCGATAACAATTTCAGTGTTTCATCGTCAATGTGTATGTAAAAGGAATACATTGAACCTGCAGTGGTGTATCGGTAACTAATACTGGTCTCACAGGAAAGGATCAAAGCACCGACTGTAAGAAGAGTCCCTGATCTTGTACTTAAGGCGGCACTGTACCTTTTGTATTTAATTCCTATGCGATTTCTGTGTTTCATCGTCAATGTGAATGTGCAAGGAATACATAGAACCTGCAGTGGTGTATCGGAAACTAATACTGTTCTCACAGGAAAGGATCAAAGCACCGACTGTAAGAAGGGTCTCTATTCTTGTACTAAAGGCGGCATTGTGCCTTTTGTATTTAATTCCGAAGCGTTTTCTGTGTATCATCGTTAATGTGAAGGCTCAAGGAATACATTGAACCTGCAGTGGTGTATCGGAAACTATAACTGGTCTCATAGGAAAGGATCAAAGCAAAGACTCTAAGAAGTCTCACTTTTCTAGCACTTAAGGCGGCATTGTGACTTTTGTATTTAATTCCGATGTAATATCAGTGTTTCATCGTCAATGTGTATGTAAAAGGAATACACTGAACCCGCAGTGGTGTATCGGAAACTAATACGTGTCTCATAGGAAAGGATCAAAGCACATACTCTAAGAAGTCTCACTCTTCTTGCACTTAAGGCGGCATTGTGACTTTTGTATTTAATTACGATGTAATTTCAGTGTTTCATCGTCAATGTGTATGTAAAAGGAATACATTGAACCTGCAGTGGTGTATCGGAAACTAATACTGGTCTCATAGGAAAGGATCAAAGCACATACTCTAAGAAGTCTCACTCCCTTTGCAGTTATGGTGGCATTGTGCCTTTTGTATCTAATTCCGATGTAATTTCAGTGTTTCATCGTCAATTTGTATGTAAAAGGAATACATTGAACCTGCAGTGGTGTATCGGAAACTAATACTGGTCTCATAGGAAAGGATCAAAGCACATACTCTAAGAAGTCTCACTCCTATGCACTTAAGGTGTCATTGTGTCATTTGTATTTAATTCCGATGTAATTTCAGTGTTTCATCGTCAATGTGTTTGTGAAAGGAATACATTGAACCTGCAGTGGTGTATCGGAAACTAATTCTGGTCTCATAGGAAAGGATCAAAGCACATACTCTAAGAAGTCTCACTCCTTTTGCAGTTAAGGTGGCATTGTGCCTTTTGTATTTAATTCCGATGTAACTTCAGTTTTTCATCGTCAATGTGTATGTAAAAGGAATACATTGAACCTGCAGTGGTGTATCGGAAACTAATACTGGTCTCATATGAAAGGATCAAAGCACATACTCTAAGAAGTCTCACTCCTTTTGCACTTAAGGTGGCATTGTGCCTTTTGTATTTATTTCCGATGTAATTTCAGTGGTTCATCGTCAATGTGTATGTAAAAGGAATACATGGAACCTGCAGTGGTGTATCGCATACTAATACTGGTCTCACAGGAAAGGATCAAAACACCGACTGTAAGAAGAGTGTCTATTCTTGTACTTTAGGCGGCATTGTGCCTTTTGTATTTAATTCCGACTTGATTTCTGTGTTTCATCGTTAATGTGAATGTCCAAGGAATACATTGAACCTGCAGTGGTGTATCGGAAACTATAACTGGTCTCATAGGAATGGATCAAAGCAAAGACTCTAAGAAGCCTCACTCTTCTTGCACTTAAGGCGGCATTTTGCCTTTTGTATTTAATTCCGATGTAATTTCAGTGTTTCATCGTCAATGTGTATGTAAAAGGAATACATTGAACCTGCACTGGTGTATCGGAAACTAATACTGGTCTCATAGGAATAGATCAAAGCACATACTCTAAGAAGTCCCACACCTTTTGCAGATAAGGTGGCATTGTGCCTTTTGTATTTAATTCCGATGTAATTTCAGTGTTTCATCGTCAATGTGTATGTAAAAGGAATACATTGAACCTGCAGTGGTGTATCGGAAACTAATACTGGGCTCACAGGAAAGGATCAAACACCGACTGAAAGAAAAGTCTCTATTCTTGTACTTAAGGCGGCATTGTGCCTTTTGTATTTAATTCCGACTTGATTTCTGTGTTTCATCGTTAATGTGAAGGTCCTAGGAATACATTGAACCTGCAGTGGTGTATCTGAAGCTATAACTGGTCTCATAGGAAAGGATCAAAGCAAAGACACTAAGAAGTCTCACTCTTCTTGCACTTAAGGCGGCGTTGTGCGTTTTGTATTTAATTCCGATGTAATTTCAGTGTTTCATCGTCAATGTGTATGTAAATGGAATACATTGAATCTGCAGTGGTGTATCGGAAACTAATACTGGTCTCATAGGAAAGGATCAAAGCACATACTCTAAGAAGTCTCACTCCTTTTGCACTTAATGTGGCATTGTGCCTTTTGTATTTAATTCCGATGTAATTTCAGTGTTTCACATCAATGTGTATGTAAAAGGAATACATTGAACCTGCAGTGGTGTATCGGAAACTAATACTGGACTCATAGGAAAGGACCAAAGCACATACTCTAAGAAGTCTCATTCCTTTTGCAGTTAAGGTGGCATTGTGCCTTTTGTATTTAATTCCGATGTAATTTCAGTGTTTCATCGCCAATTTGTATGTAAAAGGAATACATTGAGCCTGCAGTGGTGTATCGGAAACTACTACTGGTCTCATAGGAAAGGATCAAAGCACATACTCTAAGAAGTCTCACTCCTTTTGCAGTTAAGGTGGCATTGTGCGTTTTGTATTTAATTCCGATGTAATTTCAGTGTTTCATCGTCAATGTGTATGTAAAAGGAATACATTGAACCTGCAGTGGTGTATCGGAAACTAATACTGGTCTCATAGGAAAGGATCAAAGCACATACTCTAAGAAGTCTCACTCTTCTTGCACTTATGACGGCATTGTGACTTTTGTATTTAATTCCGATGTAATATCAGTGTTTCATCGTCAATGTGTATGTAAAAGGAATACACTGAACCCGCAGTGGTGTATCGGAAACTAATACGTGTCTCATAGGAAAGGATCAAAGCACATACTCTAAGAAGTCTCACTCTTCTTGCACTTAAGGCGGCATTGTGACTTTTGTATTTAATTACGATGTAATTTCAGTGTTTCATCGTCAATGTGTATGTAAAAGGAATACATTGAACCTGCAGTGGTGTATCGGAAACTAATACTGGTCTCATAGGAAAGGATCAAAGCACATACTCTAAGAAGTCTCACTCCCTTTGCAGTTATGGTGGCATTGTGCCTTTTGTATCTAATTCCGATGTAATTTCAGTGTTTCATCGTCAATTTGTATGTAAAAGGAATACATTGAACCTGCAGTGGTGTATCGGAAACTAATACTGGTCTCATAGGAAAGGATCAAAGCACATACTCTAAGAAGTCTCACTCCTATGCACTTAAGGTGTCATTGTGTCATTTGTATTTAATTCCGATGTAATTTCAGTGTTTCATCGTCAATGTGTTTGTGAAAGGAATACATTGAACCTGCAGTGGTGTATCGGAAACTAATTCTGGTCTCATAGGAAAGGATCAAAGCACATACTCTAAGAAGTCTCACTCCTTTTGCAGTTAAGGTGGCATTGTGCCTTTTGTATTTAATTCCGATGTAACTTCAGTTTTTCATCGTCAATGTGTATGTAAAAGGAATACATTGAACCTGCAGTGGTGTATCGGAAACTAATACTGGTCTCATATGAAAGGATCAAAGCACATACTCTAAGAAGTCTCACTCCTTTTGCACTTAAGGTGGCATTGTGCCTTTTGTATTTATTTCCGATGTAATTTCAGTGGTTCATCGTCAATGTGTATGTAAAAGGAATACATGGAACCTGCAGTGGTGTATCGCATACTAATACTGGTCTCACAGGAAAGGATCAAAACACCGACTGTAAGAAGAGTGTCTATTCTTGTACTTTAGGCGGCATTGTGCCTTTTGTATTTAATTCCGACTTGATTTCTGTGTTTCATCGTTAATGTGAATGTCCAAGGAATACATTGAACCTGCAGTGGTGTATCGGAAACTATAACTGGTCTCATAGGAATGGATCAAAGCAAAGACTCTAAGAAGCCTCACTCTTCTTGCACTTAAGGCGGCATTTTGCCTTTTGTATTTAATTCCGATGTAATTTCAGTGTTTCATCGTCAATGTGTATGTAAAAGGAATACATTGAACCTGCACTGGTGTATCGGAAACTAATACTGGTCTCATAGGAATAGATCAAAGCACATACTCTAAGAAGTCCCACACCTTTTGCAGATAAGGTGGCATTGTGCCTTTTGTATTTAATTCCGATGTAATTTCAGTGTTTCATCGTCAATGTGTATGTAAAAGGAATACATTGAACCTGCAGTGGTGTATCGGAAACTAATACTGGGCTCACAGGAAAGGATCAAACACCGACTGAAAGAAAAGTCTCTATTCTTGTACTTAAGGCGGCATTGTGCCTTTTGTATTTAATTCCGACTTGATTTCTGTGTTTCATCGTTAATGTGAAGGTCCTAGGAATACATTGAACCTGCAGTGGTGTATCTGAAGCTATAACTGGTCTCATAGGAAAGGATCAAAGCAAAGACACTAAGAAGTCTCACTCTTCTTGCACTTAAGGCGGCGTTGTGCGTTTTGTATTTAATTCCGATGTAATTTCAGTGTTTCATCGTCAATGTGTATGTAAATGGAATACATTGAATCTGCAGTGGTGTATCGGAAACTAATACTGGTCTCATAGGAAAGGATCAAAGCACATACTCTAAGAAGTCTCACTCCTTTTGCACTTAATGTGGCATTGTGCCTTTTGTATTTAATTCCGATGTAATTTCAGTGTTTCACATCAATGTGTATGTAAAAGGAATACATTGAACCTGCAGTGGTGTATCGGAAACTAATACTGGACTCATAGGAAAGGACCAAAGCACATACTCTAAGAAGTCTCATTCCTTTTGCAGTTAAGGTGGCATTGTGCCTTTTGTATTTAATTCCGATGTAATTTCAGTGTTTCATCGCCAATTTGTATGTAAAAGGAATACATTGAGCCTGCAGTGGTGTATCGGAAACTACTACTGGTCTCATAGGAAAGGATCAAAGCACATACTCTAAGAAGTCTCACTCCTTTTGCAGTTAAGGTGGCATTGTGCGTTTTGTATTTAATTCCGATGTAATTTCAGTGTTTCATCGTCAATGTGTATGTAAAAGGAATACATTGAACCTGCAGTGGTGTATCGGAAACTAATACTGGTCTCATAGGAAAGGATCAAAGCACATACTCTAAGAAGTCTCACTCTTCTTGCACTTATGACGGCATTGTGCCTTTTGTATATAAATCCGATGTAATTTCAGTGCTTCATCGTCAATGTGTATGTAAAAGGAATACATTGAACCTGCAGTGGTGTATCGGAAACTAATACTGGACTCATAGGAAAGGATCAAAGCACATACTCTAAGAAGTCTCACTCCATTTGCAGTTATGGTGGCATTGTGACTTTTGTATTTAAATCCGATGTAATTTCAGTGTTTCATCGTCAATGTGTATGTAAAAGGAATACATTGAACCTGCAGTTGTGTATCGGAAACTAATACTGGTCTCATAGGAAAGGATCAAAGCACATACTCTAAGAAGTCTCACTCCTATGCACTTAAGGTGGCATTGTGTGTTTTGTATTTAATTCCGATGTAATTTCAGTGTTTCATCGTCAATGTGTATGTGAAAGGAATACATTGAACCTGCAGTGGTGTATCGGAAACTTATACAGGTCTCATAGGAAAGGATCAAAGCACATACTCTAAGAAGTCTCACTCGTTTTGCAGTTAAGGTGGCATTGTGCGTTTTGTACTTAATTCCGATGTAATTTCAGTGTTTCATCGTCAATGTGTATGTAAAAGGAATACATTGAACCTGCAGTAGTGTATCGGAAACTAATACTGGTCTCATAGGAAAGGATCAAAGCACATACTCTAAGAAGTCTCACTCCTTTTGCACTTAAGGTGGCATTGTGCCTTTTGTATTTAATTCCGATGTAATTTCAGTGTTTCATCGTCAATGTGTATGTAAAAGGAATACATTGAACCTGCAGTGGTGTATCGGAAACTAATACTGGTCTCATAGGAAAGGATCAAAGCACATACTTTAAGAAGTCTCACTCCTTTTGCACTTAAGGTGGCATTGTGCATTTTGTATTTAATTCCGATGTATTTTCAGTGTTTCATCGTCAATGTGTACGTAAAAGGAATACATTGAACCTGCAGTGGTGTATCGGAAACTAATACTGGTCACATAGGAAAGGATTAAAGCACATACTCTAAGAAGTCTCACTCCTTTTGCACTTAAGGTGGCATTGTGCCTTTTGTATTTAATTCCGATGTCATTTCATTGTTTCATCGTCAATGTGTAAGTAAAAGGAATACATTGAACCTGCAGTGGTGTATCAGAAACTAATACTGGTCTCATAGGAAAGGATCAAAGCACATACTCTAAGAACTCTCATTCCTTTTGCAGTTAAGGTGGCATTGTGCCTTTTGTAATTAATTCCGATGTAATTCAGTGTTTCATCGTCAATGTGTATGTAAAAGGAATACATTGAACCTGCAGTGGTGTATCGGAAACTAATACTGGTCTCTCAGGAAAGGATCAAAGCACAGACTCTAAGAAGTCGCACTCCTCTTGTATTTAAGGCGGCATTTTGACTTTTGTATTTAATTCCGATGCAATTTCAGTATTTCATCGTCAATGTGTATGTAAAAGGAATACATTGAACCTGCAGTGGTGTATCGGTAACTAATACTGGTCTCACAGGAAAGGATCAAAGCACCGACTGTAAGATGAGTCCCTGTTCTTGTACTCAAGGCGGCATTGTACCTTTTGTATTTAATTCCTATGCGATTTCTGTGTTTCATCGTCAATGTGAATGTGCAAGGAATACATAGAACCTGCAGTGGTGTATCGGAAACTAATACTGTTCTCACAGGAAAGGATCAAAGCACCGACTGTAAGAAGGGTCTCTATTCTTGTACTAAAGGCGGCATTGTGAATTTTGTATTTAATTCCGAAGCGTTTTCTGTGTATCATCGTTAATGAGAAGGTTCAAGGAATACATTGAACCTGCAGTGGTGTATCGGAAACTATAACTGGTCTCATAGGAAAGGATCAAAGCAAAGACTCTAAGAAGTCCCACTTTTCTAGCACTTAAGGCGGCATTGTGACTTTTGTATTTAATTCCGATGTAATATCAGTGTTTCATCGTCAATGTGTATGTAAAAGGAATACATTGAACCCGCAGTGGTGTATCGGAAACTAATACGTGTCTCATTAGAAAGGATCAAAGCACATACTCTAAGAAGTCTCACTCTTCTTGCACTTAAGGCGGCATTGTGACTTTTGTATTTAATTCCGATGTAATTTCAGTGTTTCATCGTCAATGTGTATGTAAAAGGAATACATTGAACCTGCAGTGGTGTATCGGAAACTAATACTGGTCTCATAGGAAAGGATCAAAGCACATACTCTAAGAAGTCTCACTCCCTTTGCAGTTATGGTGGCATTGTGCCTTTTGTATCTAATTCCGATGTAATTTCAGTGATTCATCGTCAATTTGTATGTAAAAGGAATACATTGAACCTGCAGTGGTGTATCGGAAACTAATACTGGTCTCATAGGAAAGGATCAAAGCACATACTCTAAGAAGTCTCACTCCTATGCACTTAAGGTGTCATTGTGTCATTTGTATTTAATTCCGATGTAATTTCAGTGTTTCATCGTCAATGTGTTTGTGAAAGGAATACATTGAACCTGCAGTGGTGTATCGGAAACTAATTCTGGTCTCATAGGAAAGGATCAAAGCACATACTCTAAGAAGTCTCACTCCTTTTGCAGTTAAGGTGGCATTGTGCCTTTTGTATTTAATTCCGATGTAACTTCAGTTTTTCATCGTCAATGTGTATGTAAAAGGAATACATTGAACCTGCAGTGGTGTATCGGAAACTAATACTGGTCTCATATGAAAGGATCAAAGCACATACTCTAAGAAGTCTCACTCCTTTTGCACTTAAGGTGGCATTGTGCCTTTTGTATTTATTTCCGATGTAATTTCAGTGGTTCATCGTCAATGTGTATGTAAAAGGAATACATGGAACCTGCAGTGGTGTATCGCTAACTAATACTGGTCTCACAGGAAAGGATCAAAACACCGACTGTAAGAAGAGTGTCTATTCTTGTACTTTAGGCGGCATTGTGCCTTTTGTATTTAATTCCGACTTGATTTCTGTGTTTCATCGTTAATGTGAATGTCCAAGGAATACATTGAACCTGCAGTGGTGTATCGGAAACTATAACTGGTCTCATAGGAAAGGATCAAAGCAAAGACTCTAAGAAGCCTCACTCTTCTTGCACTTAAGGCGGCATTTTGCGTTTTGTATTTAATTCCGATGTAATTTCAGTGTTTCATCGTCAATGTGTACGTAAAAGGAATACATTGAACCTGCACTGGTGTATCGGAAACTAATACTGGTCTCATAGGAATAGATCAAAGCACATACTCTAAGAAGTCCCACTCCTTTTGCAGATACGGTGGCATTGTGCCTTTTGTATTTAATTCCGATGTAATTTCAGTGTTTCATCGTCAATGTGTATGTAAAAGGAATACATTGAACCTGCAGTGGTGTATCGGAAACTAATACTGGGCTCACAGGAAAGGATCAAACACCGACTGAAAGAAAAGTCTCTATTCTTGTACTTAAGGCGGCATTGTGCCTTTTGTATTTAATTCCGACTTGATTTCTGTGTTTCATCGTTAATTTGAAGGTCCTAGGAATACATTGAACCTGCAGTGGTGTATCTGAAACTATAACTGGTCTCATAGGAAAGGATCAAAGCAAAGACACTAAGAAGTCTCACTCTTCTTGCACTTAAGGCGGCGTTGTGCGTTTTGTATTTAATTCCGATGTAATTTCAGTGTTTCATCGTCAATGTGTATGTAAATGGAATACATTGAATCTGCAGTGGTGTATCGGAAACTAATACTGGTCTCATAGGAAAGGATCAAAGCACATACTCTAAGAAGTCTCACTCCTTTTGCACTTAATGTGGCATTGTGCCTTTTGTATTTAATTCCGATGTAATTTCAGTGTTTCACATCAATGTGTATGTAAAAGGAATACATTGAACCTGCAGTGGTGTATCGCTAACTAATACTGGTCTCACAGGAAAGGATCAAAACACCGACTGTAAGAAGAGTGTCTATTCTTGTACTTTAGGCGGCATTGTGCCTTTTGTATTTAATTCCGACTTGATTTCTGTGTTTCATCGTTAATGTGAATGTCCAAGGAATACATTGAACCTGCAGTGGTGTATCGGAAACTATAACTGGTCTCATAGGAAAGGATCAAAGCAAAGACTCTAAGAAGCCTCACTCTTGTTGCACTTAAGGCGGCATTTTGCCTTTTGTATTTAATTCCGATGTAATTTCAGTGTTTCATCGTCAATGTGTATGTAAAAGGAATACATTGAACCTGCACTGGTGTATCGGAAACTAATACTGGTCTCATAGGAATAGATCAAAGCACATACTCTAAGAAGTCCCACTCCTTTTGCAGATAAGGTGGCATTGTGCCTTTTGTATTTAATTCCGATGTAATTTCAGTGTTTCATCGTCAATGTGTATGTAAAAGGAATACATTGAACCTGCAGTGGTGTATCGGAAACTAATACTGGGCTCAAAGGAAAGGATCAAACACCGACTGAAAGAAAAGTCTCTATTCTTGTACTTAAGGCGGCATTGTGCCTTTTGTATTTAATTCCGACTTGATTTCTGTGTTTCATCGTTAATGTGAAGGTCCTAGGAATACATTGAACCTGCAGTGGTGTATCTGAAACTATAACTGGTCTCATAGGAAAGGATCAAAGCAAAGACACTAAGAAGTCTCACTCTTCTTGCACTTAAGGCGGCGTTGTGCGTTTTGTATTTAATTCCGATGTAATTTCAGTGTTTCATCGTCAATGTGTATGTAAATGGAATACATTGAATCTGCAGTGGTGTATCGGAAACTAATACTGGTCTCATAGGAAAGGATCAAAGCACATACTCTAAGAAGTCTCACTCCTTTTGCACTTAATGTGGCATTGTGCCTTTTGTATTTAATTCCGATGTAATTTCAGTGCTTCACATCAATGTGTACGTAAAAGGAATACATTGAACCTGCAGTGGTGTATCGGAAACTAATACTGGACTCATAGGAAAGGATCAAAGCACATACTCTAAGAAGTCTCATTCCTTTTGCAGTTAAGGTGGCATTGTGCCTTTTGTATTTAATTCCGATGTAATTTCAGTGTTTCATCGTCAATTTGTATGTAAAAGGAATACATTGAGCCTGCAGTGGTGTATCGGAAACTACTACTGGTCTCATAGGAAAGGATCAAAGCACATACTCTAAGAAGTCTCACTCCTTTTGCAGTTAAGGTGGCATTGTGCGTTTTGTATTTAATTCCGATGTAATTTCAGTGTTTCATCGTCAATGTGTATGTAAAAGGAATACATTGAACCTGCAGTGGTGTATCGGAAACTAATACTGGTCTCATAGGAAAGGATCAAAGCACATACTCTAAGAAGTCTCACTCTTCTTGCACTTATGGCGGCATTGTGCCTTTTGTATTTAAATCCGATGTAATTTCAGTGCTTCATCGTCAATGTGTATGTAAAAGGAATACATTGAACCTGCAGTGGTGTATCGGAAACTAATACTGGACTCATAGGAAAGGATCAAAGCACATACTCTAAGAAGTCTCACTCCATTTGCAGTTATGGTGGCATTGTGACTTTTGTATTTAATTCCGATGTAATTTCAGTGTTTCATCGTCAATGTGTATGTAAAAGGAATACATTGAACCTGCAGTGGTGTATCGGAAACTAATACTGGTCTCATAGGAAAGGATCAAAGCACATACTCTAAGAAGTCTCACTCCTATGCACTTAAGGTGGCATTGTGTGTTTTGTATTTAATTCCGATGTAATTTCAGTGTTTCATCGTCAATGTGTATGTGAAAGGAATACATTGAACCTGCAGTGGTGTATCGGAAACTTATACAGGTCTCATAGGAAAGGATCAAAGCACATACTCTAAGAAGTCTCACTCGTTTTGCAGTTAAGGTGGCATTGTGCGTTTTGTACTTAATTCCGATGTAATTTCAGTGTTTCATCGTCAATGTGTATGTAAAAGGAATACATTGAACCTGCAGTAGTGTATCGGAAACTAATACTGGTCTCATAGGAAAGGATCAAAGCACATACTCTAAGAAGTCTCACTCCTTTTGCACTTAAGGTGGCATTGTGCCTTTTGTATTTAATTCCGATGTAGTTTCAGTGTTTCATCGTCAATGTGTATGTAAAAGGAATACATTGAACCTGCAGTGGTGTATCGGAAACTACTACTGGTCTCATAGGAAAGGATCAAAGCACATACTCTAAGAAGTCTCACTCCTTTTGCACTTAATGTGGCATTGTGTGTTTTGTATTTAATTCCGATGTAATTTCAGTGTTTCATCGTCAATGTGTATGTGAAAGGAATACATTGAACCTGCAGTGGTGTATCGCTAACTAATACTGGTCTCACAGGAAAGGATCAAAACACCGACTGTAAGAAGAGTGTCTATTCTTGTACTTTAGGCGGCATTGTGCCTTTTGTATTTAATTCCGACTTGATTTCTGTGTTTCATCGTTAATGTGAATGTCCAAGGAATACATTGAACCTGCAGTGGTGTATCGGAAACTATAACTGGTCTCATAGGAAAGGATCAAAGCAAAGACTCTAAGAAGCCTCACTCTTCTTGCACTTAAGGCGGCATTTTGCCTTTTGTATTTAATTCCGATATAATTTCAGTGTTTCATCGTCAATGTGTATGTAAAAGGAATACATTGAACCTGCACTGGTGTATCGGAAACTAATACTGGTCTCATAGGAATAGATTAAAGCACATACTCTAAGAAGTCCCACTCCTTTTGCAGATAAGGTGGCATTGTGCCTTTTGTATTTAATTCCGATGTAATTTCAGTGTTTCATCGTCAATGTGTATGTAAAAGGAATACATTGAACCTGCAGTGGTGTATCGGAAACTAATACTGGGCTCAAAGGAAAGGATCAAACACCAACTGAAAGAAAAGTCTCTATTCTTGTACTTAAGGCGGCATTGTGCCTTTTGTATTTAATTCCGACTTGATTTCTGTGTTTCATCGTTAATGTGAAGGTCCTAGGAATACATTGAACCTGCAGTGGTGTATCTGAAACTATAACTGGTCTCATAGGAAAGGATCAAAGCAAAGACACTAAGAAGTCTCACTCTTCTTGCACTTAAGGCGGCGTTGTGCGTTTTGTATTTAATTCCGATGTAATTTCAGTGTTTCATCGTCAATGTGTATGTAAATGGAATACATTGAATCTGCAGTGGTGTATCGGAAACTAATACTGGTCTCATAGGAAAGGATCAAAGCACATACTCTAAGAAGTCTCACTCCTTTTGCACTTAATGTGGCATTGTGCCTTTTGTATTTAATTCCGATGTAATTTCAGTGTTTCACATCAATGTGTATGTAAAAGGAATACATTGAACCTGCAGTGGTGTATCGGAAACTAATACTGGACTCATAGGAAAGGATCAAAGCACATACTCTAAGAAGTCTCATTCCTTTTGCAGTTAAGGTGGCATTGTGCCTTTTGTATTTAATTCCGATGTAATTTCAGTGTTTCATCGTCAATTTGTATGTAAAAGGAATACATTGAGCCTGCAGTGGTGTATCGGAAACTACTACTGGTCTCATAGGAAAGGATCAAAGCACATACTCTAAGAAGTCTCACTCCTTTTGCAGTTAAGGTGGCATTGTGCGTTTTGTATTTAATTCCGATGTAATTTCAGTGTTTCATCGTCAATGTGTATGTAAAAGGAATACATTGAACCTGCAGTGGTGTATCGGAAACTAATACTGGTCTCATAGGAAAGGATCAAAGCACATACTCTAAGAAGTCTCACTCTTCTTGCACTTATGGCGGCATTGTGCCTTTTGTATTTAAATCCGATGTAATTTCAGTGCTTCATCGTCAATGTGTATGTAAAAGGAATACATTGAACCTGCAGTGGTGTATCGGAAACTAATACTGGACTCATAGGAAAGGATCAAAGCACATACTCTAAGAAGTCTCACTCCATTTGCAGTTATGGTGGCATTGTGACTTTTGTATTTAATTCCGATGTAATTTCAGTGTTTCATCGTCAATGTGTATGTAAAAGGAATACATTGAACCTGCAGTGGTGTATCGGAAACTAATACTGGTCTCATAGGAAAGGATCAAAGCACATACTCTAAGAAGTCTCACTCCTATGCACTTAAGGTGGCATTGTGTGTTTTGTATTTAATTCCGATGTAATTTCAGTGTTTCATCGTCAATGTGTATGTGAAAGGAATACATTGAACCTGCAGTGGTGTATCGGAAACTTATACAGGTCTCATAGGAAAGGATCAAAGCACATACTCTAAGAAGTCTCACTCGTTTTGCAGTTAAGGTGGCATTGTGCGTTTTGTACTTAATTCCGATGTAATTTCAGTGTTTCATCGTCAATGTGTATGTAAAAGGAATACATTGAACATGCAGTAGTGTATCGGAAACTAATACTGGTCTCATAGGAAAGGATCAAAGCACATACTCTAAGAAGTCTCACTCCTTTTGCACTTAAGGTGGCATTGTGCCTTTTGTATTTAATTCCGATGTAGTTTCAGTGTTTCATCGTCAATGTGTATGTAAAAGGAATACATTGAACCTGCAGTGGTGTATCGGAAACTAATACTGGTCTCATAGGAGAGGATCAAAGCACATACTTTAAGAAGTCTCATTCCTTTTGCACTTAAGGTGGCATTGTGCATTTTGTATTTAATTCCGATGTATTTTCAGTGTTTCATCGTCAATGTGTACGTAAAAGGAATACATTGAACCTGCAGTGGTGTATCGGAAACTAATACTGGTCACATAGGAAAGGATTAAAGCACATACTCTAAGAAGTCTCACTCCTTTTGCACTTAAGGTGGCATTGTGCCTTTTGTATTTAATTCCGATGTCATTTCAGTGTTTCATCGTCAATGTGTAAGTAAAAGGAATACATTGAACCTGCAGTGGTGTATCAGAAACTAATACTGGTCTCATAGGAAAGGATCAAAGCACATACTCTAAGAACTCTCGTTCCTTTTGCAGTTAAGGTGGCATTGTGCCTTTTGTAATTAATTCCGATGTAATTCAGTGTTTCATCGTCAATGTGTATGTAAAAGGAATACATTGAACCTGCAGTGGTGTATCGGAAACTAATACTGGTCTCTCAGGAAAGGATCAAAGCACAGACTCTAAGAAGTCGCACTCCTCTTGTATTTAAGGCGGCATTTTGACTTTTGTATTTAATTCCGATGCAATTTCAGTATTTCATCGTCAATGTGTATGTAAAAGGAATACATTGAACCTGCAGTGGTGTATCGGTAACTAATACTGGTCTCACAGGAAAGGATCAAAGCACCGACTGTAAGAAGAGTCCCTGTTCTTGTACTCAAGGCGGCATTGTACCTTTTGTATTTAATTCCTATGCGATTTCTGTGTTTCATCGTCAATGTGAATGTGCAAGGAATACATAGAACCTGCAGTGGTGTATCGGAAACTAATACTGTTCTCACAGGAAAGGATCAAAGCACCGACTGTAAGAAGGGTCTCTATTCTTGTACTAAAGGCGGCATTGTGAATTTTGTATTTAATTCCGAAGCTTTTTCTGTGTATCATCGTTAATGTGAAGGTTCAAGGAATACATTGAACCTGCAGTGGTGTATCGGAAACTATAACTGGTCTCATAGGAAAGGATCAAAGCAAAGACTCTAAGAAGTCTCACTTTTCTAGCACTTAAGGCGGCATTGTGACTTTTGTATTTAATTCCGATGTAATATCAGTGTTTCATCGTCAATGTGTATGTAAAAGGAATACATTGAACCCGCAGTGGTGTATCGGAAACTAATACGTGTCTCATAGGAAAGGATCAAAGCACATACTCTAAGAAGTCTCACTCTTCTTGCACTTAAGGCGGCATTGTGACTTTTGTATTTAATTCCGATGTAATTTCAGTGTTTCATCGTCAATGTGTATGTAAAAGGAATACATTGAACCTGCAGTGGTGTATCGGAAACTAATACTGGTCTCATAGGAAAGGATCAAAGCACATACTCTAAGAAGTCTCACTCCCTTTGCAGTTATGGTGGCATTGTGCCTTTTGTATCTAATTCCGATGTAATTTCAGTGTTTCATCGTCAATTTGTACGTAAAAGGAATACATTGAACCTGCAGTGGTGTATCGGAAACTAATACTGGTCTCATAGGAAAGGATCAAAGCACATACTCTAAGAAGTCTCACTCCTATGCACTTAAGGTGTCATTGTGTCATTTGTATTTAATTCCGATGTAATTTCAGTGTTTCATCGTCAATGTGTTTGTGAAAGGAATACATTGAACCTGCAGTGGTGTATCGGAAACTAATTCTGGTCTCATAGGAAAGGATCAAAGCACATACTCTAAGAAGTCTCGCTCCTTTTGCAGTTAAGGTGGCATTGTGCCTTTTGTATTTAATTCCGATGTAACTTCAGTTTTTCATCGTCAATGTGTATGTAAAAGGAATACATTGAACCTGCAGTGGTGTATCGGAAACTAATACTGGTCTCATATGAAAGGATCAAAGCACATACTCTAAGAAGTCTCACTCCTTTTGCACTTAAGGTGGCATTGTGCCTTTTGTATTTATTTCCGATGTAATTTCAGTGGTTCATCGTCAATGTGTATGTCAAAGGAATACATGGAACCTGCAGTGGTGTATCGCTAACTAATACTGGTCTCACAAGAAAGGATCAAAACACCGACTGTAAGAAGAGTGTCTATTCTTGTACTTTAGGCGGCATTGTGCCTTTTGTATTTAATTCCGACTTGATTTCTGTGTTTCATCGTTAATGAGAATGTCCAAGGAATACATTGAACCTGCAGTGGTGTATCGGAAACTATAACTGGTCTCATAGGAAAGGATCAAAGCAAAGACTCAAAGAAGCCTCACTCTTCTTGCACTTAAGGCGGCATTTTGCCTTTTGTATTTAATTCCGATGTAATTTCAGTGTTTCATCGTCAATGTGTATGTAAAAGGAATACATTGAACCTGCACTGGTGTATCGGAAACTAATACTGGTCTCATAGGAATAGATCAAAGCACATACTCTAAGAAGTCCCACTCCTTTTGCAGATAAGGTGGCATTGTGCCTTTTGTATTTAATTCCGATGTAATTTCAGTGTTTCATCGTCAATGTGTATGTAAAAGGAATAGATTGAACCTGCGGTGGTGTATCGGAAACTAATACTGGGCTCACAGGAAAGGATCAAACACCGACTGAAAGAAAAGTCTCTATTCTTGTACTTAAGGCGGCATTGTGCCTTTTGTATTTAATTCCGACTTGATTTCTGTGTTTTTTAATCGTTAATGTGAAGGTCCTAGGAATACATTGAACCTGCAGTGGTGTATCTGAAACTATAACTGGTCTCATAGGAAAGGATCAAAGCAAAGACACTAAGAAGTCTCACTCTTCTTGCACTTAAGGCGGCGTTGTGCGTTTTGTATTTAATTCCGATGTAATTTCAGTGTTTCATCGTCAATGTGTATGTAAATGGAATACATTGAATCTGCAGTGGTGTATCGGAAACTAATACTGGTCTCATAGGAAAGGATCAAGGCACATACTCTAAGAAGTCTCACTCCTTTTGCACTTAATGTGGCATTGTGCCTTTTGTATTTAATTCCGATGTAATTTCAGTGTTTCACATCAATGTGTATGTAAAAGGAATACATTGAACCTGCAGTGGTGTATCGGAAACTAATACTGGACTCATAGGAAAGGATCAAAGCACATACTCTAAGAAGTCTCATTCCTTTTGCAGTTAAGGTGGCATTGTGCCTTTTGTATTTAGTTCCGATGTAATTTCAGTGTTTCATCGTCAATTTGTATGTAAAAGGAATACATTGAGCCTGCAGTGGTGTATCGGAAACTACTACTGGTCTCATAGGAAAGGATCAAAGCACATACTCTAAGAAGTCTCACTCCTTTTGCAGTTAAGGTGGCATTGTGCGTTTTGTATTTAATTCCGATGTAATTTCAGTGTTTCATCGTCAATGTGTATGTAAAAGGAATACATTGAACCTGCAGTGGTGTATCGGAAACTAATACTGGTCTCATAGGAAAGGATCAAAGCACATACTCTAAGAAGTCTCACTCTTCTTGCACTTATGGCGGCATTGTGCCTTTTGTATTTAAATCCGATGTAATTTCAGTGCTTCATCGTCAATGTGTATGTAAAAGGAATACATTGAACCTGCAGTGGTGTATCGGAAACTAATACTGGACTCATAGGAAAGGATCAAAGCACATACTCTAAGAAGTCTCACTCCATTTGCAGTTATGGTGGCATTGTGACTTTTGTATATAATTCCGATGTAATTTCAGTGTTTCATCGTCAATGTGTATGTAAAAGGAATACATTGAACCTGCAGTGGTGTATCGGAAACTAATACTGGTCTCATAGGAAAGGATCAAAGCACATACTCTAAGAAGTCTCACTCCTATGAGCTTAAGGTGGCATTGTGTGTTTTGTATTTAATTCCGATGTAATTTCAGTGTTTCATCGTCAATGTGTATGTGAAAGGAATACATTGAACCTGCAGTGGTGTATCGGAAACTTATACAGGTCTCATAGGAAAGGATCAAAGCACATACTCTAAGAAGTCTCACTCGTTTTGCAGTTAAGGTGGCATTGTGCGTTTTGTACTTAATTCCGATGTAATTTCAGTGTTTCATCGTCAATGTGTATGTAAAAGGAATACATTGAACCTGCAGTAGTGAATCGGAAACTGATACTGGTCTCATAGGAAAGGATCAAAGCACATACTCTAAGAAGTCTCACTCCTTTTGCACTTAAGGTGGCATTGTGCCTTTTGTATTTAATTCCGATGTAATTTCAGTGTTTCATCGTCAATGTGTATGTAAAAGGAATACATTGAACCTGCAGTGGTGTATCGGAAACTAATACTGGTCTCATAGGAAAGGATCAAAGCACATACTTTAAGAAGTCTCACTCCTTTTGCACTTAAGGTGGCATTGTGCATTTTGTATTTAATTCCGATGTATTTTCAGTGTTTCATCGTCAATGTGTACGTAAAAGGAATACATTGAACCTGCAGTGGTGTATCGGAAACTAATACTGGTCACATAGGAAAGGATTAAAGCACATACTCTAAGAAGTCTCACTCCTTTTGCACTTAAGGTGGCATTGTGCCTTTTGTATTTAATTCCGATGTCATTTCAGTGTTTCATCGTCAATGTGTAAGTAAAAGGAATACATTGAACCTGCAGTGGTGTATCAGAAACTAATACTGGTCTCATAGGAAAGGATCAAAGCACATACTCTAAGAACTCTCATTCCTTTTGCAGTTAAGGTGGCATTGTGCCTTTTGTAATTAATTCCGATGTAATTCAGTGTTTCATCGTCAATGTGTATGTAAAAGGAATACATTGAACCTGCAGTGGTGTATCGGAAACTAATACTGGTCTCTCAGGAAAGGATCAAAGCACAGACTCTAAGAAGTCGCACTCCTCTTGTATTTAAGGCGGCATTTTGACTTTTGTATTTAATTCCGATGCAATTTCAGTATTTCATCGTCAATGTGTATGTAAAAGGAATACATTGAACCTGCAGTGGTGTATCGGTAACTAATACTGGTCTCACAGGAAAGGATCAAAGCACCGACTGTGAGAAGAGTCCCTGTTCTTGTACTCAAGGCGGCATTGTACCTTTTGTATTTAATTCCTATGCGATTTCTGTGTTTCATCGTCAATGTGAATGTGCAAGGAATACATAGAACCTGCAGTGGTGTATCGGAAACTAATACTGTTCTCACAGGAAAGGATCAAAGCACCGACTGTAAGAAGGGTCTCTATTCTTGTACTAAAGGCGGCATTGTGAATTTTGTATTTAATTCCGAAGCGTTTTCTGTGTATCATCGTTAATGTGAAGGTTCAAGGAATACATTGAACCTGCAGTGGTGTATCGGAAACTATAACTGGTCTCATAGGAAAGGATCAAAGCAAAGACTCTAAGAAGTCTCACTTTTCAGGCACTTAAGGCGGCATTGTGACTTGTGTATTTAATTCCGATGTAATTTCAGTGTTTCATCGTCAATGTGTATGTAAAAGGAATACATTGAACCTGCAGTGGTGTATCGGAAACTAATACTGGTCTCATAGGAAAGGATCAAAGCACATACTCTAACAAGTCTCACTCCGTTTGCAGTTAAGGTGGCATTGTGCCTTTTGTATTTAATTCCGATGTAATTTCAGTCTTTGATCGTCAATGTGTATGTAAAAGGAATACATTGAACCTGCAGTGGTGTATCGGAAACTAATACTGGTCTCATAGGAAAGGATCAAAGCACATACTCTAAGAAGTCTCACTCCTTTTGCAGTTAAGGTGGCATTGTGCCTTTTGTATTTAATTCCGATGTAATTTCAGTGTTTTATCGTCAATGTGTATGTAAAAGGAATACATTGCACGTGCAGTGGTGTATCGGAAACTAATACTGGTCTCATAGGAAAGGATCAAAGCACATACTCTAAGAAGCCTCACTCCTTTTGCAGTTAAGGTGGCATACTGCCTATTGTATTTAATTCCGATGTAATTTCAGTGTTTCATTGTCAATGTGTATTTAAAAGGAATACATTGAACCTGCAGTGGTGTATCGGAAACTAATACTGGTCTCTCAGGAGAGGATCAAAGCACAGACTCTAAGAAGTCGCACTCCTTTTGCAGTTAAGACGGCATTTTGCCTTTTGTATTTAATTCCGATGCAATTTCAGTGTTTCATCGTAAATGTGTATGTAAAAGGAATACATTGAACCTGCAGTGGTGTATCGCAAACTAATACTGGTCTCACAGAAAAGGATCAAAACACCGACTGTAAGAAGAGTCTCTATTCTTGTACTTAAGGTGGCATTGTGCCTTTTGTATTTAATTCCGACTTGATTTCTGTGTTTCATCGTTAATGTCAAGGTCCAAGGAATACATTGAACCTGCAGTGGTGTATCGGAAACTATAACTGGTCTCATAGGAAAGGATCAAAGCAAAGACTCTAAGAAGTCTCACTCTTCTTGCATTTAAGGCGGCATTGTGCCTTTTGTATTTAATTCCGATGTAATTTCAGTGTTTCATCGTCAATGTGTATGTAAAAGGAATACATTGAACCTGCAGTGGTGTATCGGAAACTAATACTGGTCTCATAGGAAAGGATCAAAGCACATACTTTAAGAAGTCTCACTCCTTTTGCACTTAAGGTGGCATTGTGCATTTTGTATTTAATTCCGATGTATTTTCAGTGTTTCATCGTCAATGTGTACGTAAAAGGAATACATTGAACCTGCAGTGGTGTATCGGAAACTAATACTGGTCACATAGGAAAGGATTAAAGCACATACTCTGAGAAGTCTCACTCCTTTTGCACTTAAGGTGGCATTGTGCCTTTTGTATTTAATTCCGATGTAATTTCAGTGTTTCATCGTCAATGTGCATGTAAAAGGAATACATTGAACCTGCAGTGGTGTATCAGAAACTAATACTGGTCTCATAGGAAAGGATCAAAGCACATACTCTAAGAAGTCTCATTCCTTTTGCAGTTAAGGTGGCATTGTGCCTTTTGTATTTAATTCCGATGTAATTTCAGTGTTTCATCGTCAATGTGTATGTAAAAGGAATACATTGAACCTGCAGTGGTGTATCGGAAACTAATACTGGTCTCATAGGAAAGGATCAAAGGACATACTCTAAGAAGTCTCACTCCATTTGCAGTTAAGGTGGCATACTGCTTTTTGTATTTAATTCCGATGTAATTTCAGTGTTTCATCGTCAATGTGTATGTAAAAGGAATACATTGAACCTGCAGAGGTGTATCGGAAACTAATACTGGTCTCTCAGGAAAGGATCAAAGCACAGACTCTAAGAAGTCGCACTCCTCTTGCAGTTAAGGCGGCATTTTGACTTTTGTATTTAATTCCGATGCAATTTCAGTGTTTCATCGTCAATGTGTATGTAAAAGGAATACATTGAACCTGCAGTGGTGTATCGGTAACTAATACTGGTCTCACAGGAAAGGATCAAAGCACCGACTGTAAGAAGAGTCCCTGTTCTTGTACTTAAGGCGGCATTGTACCTTTTGTATTTAATTCCTATGCGATTACTGTGTTTCATCGTCAGTGTGAATGTGCACGGAATACATAGAACCTGCAGTGGTGTATCGGAAACTAATACTGTTCTCACAGGAAAGGATCAAAGCACCGACTGTAAGAAGGGTCTCTATTCTTGTACTAAAGGCGGCATTGTGCCTTTTGTATTTAATTCCGAAGCGTTTTCTGTGTATCATCGTTAATGTGAAGGTTCAAGGAATACATTGAACCTGCAGTGGTGTATCGGAAACTATAACTGGTCTCATAGGAAAGGATCAAAGCAAAGACTCTAAGAAGTCTCACTTTTCTAGCACTTAAGGCGGCATTGTGACTTTTGTATTTAATTCCGATGTAATTTCAGTGTTTCATCGTCAATGTGTATTTAAAAGGAATACCTTGAACCCGCAGTGGTGTATCGGAAACTAATACTGGTCTCATAGGAAAGGATCAAAGCACATACTCTAAGAAGTCTCACTCCGTTTGCAGTTAAGGTGGCATTGTGCCTTTTGTACTTAATTCCGATGTAATTTCAGTCTTTTATCGTCAATGTGTATGTAAAAGGAATACATTGAACCTGCAGTGGTGTATCGGAAACTAATACTGGTCTCATAGGAAAGGATCAAAGCACATACTCTAAGAAGTCTCACTCCTTTTGCAGTTAAGGTGGCATTGTGCCTTTTGTATTTAATTCCGATGTAATTTCAGTGTTTCATCGTCAATGTGTATGTAAAAGGAATACATTGCACGTGCAGTGGTGTATCGTAAAACTAATACTGGTCTCATAGGAAAGGATCAAAGCACATACTCTAAGAAGCCTCACTCCTTTTGCAGTTAAGGTGGCATACTGCCTATTGTATTTAATTCCGATGTAATTTCAGTGTTTCATTGTCAATGTGTATTTAAAAGGAATACATTGAACCTGCAGTGGTGTATCGGAAACTAATACTGGTCTCTCAGGAAAGGATCAAAGCACAGACTCTAAGAAGTCGCACTCCTTTTGCAGTTAAGACGGCATTTTGCATTTTGTATTTAATTCCGATGCAATTTCAGTGTTTCATCGTTAATGTGTATGTAAAAGGAAAACATTGAACCTGCAGTGGTGTATCGGTAACTAATACTGGTCTCACAGGAAAGGATCAAAGCACCGACTGTAAGAAGAGTCCCTGTTCTTGTACTTAAGGCGGCATTGTGCCTTTTGTATTTAATTCCTATGCGATTTCTGTGTTTCATCGTCAATGTGAATGTGCAAGGAATACATAGAACCTGCAGTGGTGTATCGGAAACTAATAATGTTCTCACAGGAAAGGATCAAAGCACCGACTGTAAGAAGGGTCTCTATTCTTGTACTAAAGGCGGCATTGTGCCTTTTGTATTTAATTCCGACTTGATTTCTGTATTTCATCGTTAATGTGAAGGTCCAAGGAATACATTGAACCTGCAGTGGTGTATCGGAAACTATAACTGGTCTCATAGGAAAGGATCAAAGCAAAGACTCTAAGAAGCCTCACTCTTCTTGCACTTAAGGCGGCATTTTGCCTTTTGTATTTAATTCCGATGTAATTTCAGTGTTTCATCGTCAATGTGTATGTAAAAGGAATACATTGAACCTGCACTGGTGTATCGGAAACTAATACTGGTCTCATAGGAATAGATCAAAGCACATACTCTAAGAAGTCCCACTCCTTTTGCAGATAAGGTGGCATTGTGCCTTTTGTATTTAATTCCGATGTAATTTCAGTGTTTCATCGTCAATGTGTATGTAAAAGGAATAGATTGAACCTGCGGTGGTGTATCGGAAACTAATACTGGGCTCACAGGAAAGGATCAAACACCGACTGAAAGAAAAGTCTCTATTCTTGTACTTAAGGCGGCATTGTGCCTTTTGTATTTAATTCCGACTTGATTTCTGTGTTTTTTAATCGTTAATGTGAAGGTCCTAGGAATACATTGAACCTGCAGTGGTGTATCTGAAACTATAACTGGTCTCATAGGAAAGGATCAAAGCAAAGACACTAAGAAGTCTCACTCTTCTTGCACTTAAGGCGGCGTTGTGCGTTTTGTATTTAATTCCGATGTAATTTCAGTGTTTCATCGTCAATGTATATGTAAATGGAATACATTGAATCTGCAGTGGTGTATCGGAAACTAATACTGGTCTCATAGGAAAGGATCAAGGCACATACTCTAAGAAGTCTCACTCCTTTTGCACTTAATGTGGCATTGTGCCTTTTGTATTTAATTCCGATGTAATTTCAGTGTTTCACATCAATGTGTATGTAAAAGGAATACATTGAACCTGCAGTGGTGTATCGGAAACTAATACTGGACTCATAGGAAAGGATCAAAGCACATACTCTAAGAAGTCTCATTCCTTTTGCAGTTAAGGTGGCATTGTGCCTTTTGTATTTAGTTCCGATGTAATTTCAGTGTTTCATCGTCAATTTGTATGTAAAAGGAATACATTGAGCCTGCAGTGGTGTATCGGAAACTACTACTGGTCTCATAGGAAAGGATCAAAGCACATACTCTAAGAAGTCTCACTCCTTTTGCAGTTAAGGTGGCATTGTGCGTTTTGTATTTAATTCCGATGTAATTTCAGTGTTTCATCGCCAATGTGTATGTAAAAGGAATACATTGAACCTGCAGTGGTGTATCGGAAACTAATACTGGTCTCATAGGAAAGGATCAAAGCACATACTCTAAGAAGTCTCACTCTTCTTGCACTTATGGCGGCATTGTGCCTTTTGTATTTAAATCCGATGTAATTTCAGTGCTTCATCGTCAATGTGTATGTAAAAGGAATACATTGAACCTGCAGTGGTGTATCGGAAACTAATACTGGACTCATAGGAAAGGATCAAAGCACATACTCTAAGAAGTCTCACTCCATTTGCAGTTATGGTGGCATTGTGACTTTTGTATATAATTCCGATGTAATTTCAGTGTTTCATCGTCAATGTGTATGTAAAAGGAATACATTGAACCTGCAGTGGTGTATCGGAAACTAATACTGGTCTCATAGGAAAGGATCAAAGCACATACTCTAAGAAGTCTCACTCCTATGAGCTTAAGGTGGCATTGTGTGTTTTGTATTTAATTCCGATGTAATTTCAGTGTTTCATCGTCAATGTGTATGTGAAAGGAATACATTGAACCTGCAGTGGTGTATCGGAAACTTATACAGGTCTCATAGGAAAGGATCAAAGCACATACTCTAAGAAGTCTCACTCGTTTTGCAGTTAAGGTGGCATTGTGCGTTTTGTACTTAATTCCGATGTAATTTCAGTGTTTCATCGTCAATGTGTATGTAAAAGGAATACATTGAACCTGCAGTAGTGTATCGGAAACTGATACTGGTCTCATAGGAAAGGATCAAAGCACATACTCTAAGAAGTCTCACTCCTTTTGCACTTAAGGTGGCATTGTGCCTTTTGTATTTAATTCCGATGTCATTTCAGTGTTTCATCGTCAATGTGTAAGTAAAAGGAATACATTGAACCTGCAGTGGTGTATCAGAAACTAATACTGGTCTCATAGGAAAGGATCAAAGCACATACTCTAAGAACTCTCATTCCTTTTGCAGTTAAGGTGGCATTGTGCCTTTTGTAATTAATTCCGATGTTATTCAGTGTTTCATCGTCAATGTGTATGTAAAAGGAATACATTGAACCTGCAGTGGTGTATCGGAAACTAATACTGGTCTCTCAGGAAAGGATCAAAGCACAGACTCTAAGAAGTCGCACTCCTCTTGTATTTAAGGCGGCATTTTGACTTTTGTATTTAATTCCGATGCAATTTCAGTATTTCATCGTCAATGTGTATGTAAAAGGAATACATTGAACCTGCAGTGGTGTATCGGTAACTAATACTGGTCTCACAGGAAAGGATCAAAGCACCGACTGTAAGAAGAGTCCCTGTTCTTGTACTCAAGGCGGCATTGTACCTTTTGTATTTAATTCCTATGCGATTTCTGTGTTTCATCGTCAATGTGAATGTGCAAGGAATACATAGAACCTGCAGTGGTGTATCGGAAACTAATACTGTTCTCACAGGAAAGGATCAAAGCACCGACTGTAAGAAGGGTCTCTATTCTTGTACTAAAGGCGGCATTGTGAATTTTGTATTTAATTCCGAAGCGTTTTCTGTGTATCATCGTTAATGTGAAGGTTCAAGGAATACATTGAACCTGCAGTGGTGTATCGGAAACTATAACTGGTCTCATAGGAAAGGATCAAAGCAAAGACTCTAAGAAGTCTCACTTTTCTAGCACTTAAGGCGGCATTTTGACTTGTGTATTTAATTCCGATGTAATTTCAGTGTTTCATCGTCAATGTGTATGTAAAAGGAATACATTGAACCTGCAGTGGTGTATCGGAAACTAATACTGGTCTCATAGGAAAGGATCAAAGCACATACTCTAACAAGTCTCACTCCGTTTGCAGTTAAGGTGGCATTGTGCCTTTTGTATTTAATTCCGATGTAATTTCAGTCTTTGATCGTCAATGTGTATGTAAAAGGAATACATTGAACCTGCAGTGGTGTATCGGAAACTAATACTGGTCTCATAGGAAAGGATCAAAGCACATACTCTAAGAAGTCTCACTCCTTTTGCAGTTAAGGTGGCATTGTGCCTTTTGTATTTAATTCCGATGTAATTTCAGTGTTTTATCGTCAATGTGTATGTAAAAGGAATACATTGCACGTGCAGTGGTGTATCGGAAACTAATACTGGTCTCATAGGAAAGGATCAAAGCACATACTCTAAGAAGCCTCACTCCTTTTGCAGTTAAGGTGGCATACTGCCTATTGTATTTAATTCCGATGTAATTTCAGTGTTTCATTGTCAATGTGTATTGAAAAGGAATACATTGAACCTGCAGTGGTGTATCGGAAACTAATACTGGTCTCTCAGGAGAGGATCAAAGCACAGACTCTAAGAAGTCGCACTCCTTTTGCAGTTAAGACGGCATTTTGCCTTTTGTATTTAATTCCGATGCAATTTCAGTGTTTCATCGTAAATGTGTATGTAAAAGGAATACATTGAACCTGCAGTGGTGTATCGCAAACTAATACTGGTCTCACAGAAAAGGATCAAAACACCGACTGTAAGAAGAGTCTCTATTCTTGTACTTAAGGTGGCATTGTGCCTTTTGTATTTAATTCCGACTTGATTTCTGTGTTTCATCGTTAATGTCAAGGTCCAAGGAATACATTGAACCTGCAGTGGTGTATCGGAAACTATAACTGGTCTCATAGGAAAGGATCAAAGCAAAGACTCTAAGAAGTCTCACTCTTCTTGCATTTAAGGCGGCATTGTGCCTTTTGTATTTAATTCCGATGTAATTTCAGTGTTTCATCGTCAATGTGTATGTAAAAGGAATACATTGAACCTGCAGTGGTGTATCGGAAACTGATACTGGTCTCATAGGAAAGGATCAAAGCACATACTTTAAGAAGTCTCACTCCTTTTGCACTTAAGGTGGCATTGTGCATTTTGTATTTAATTCCGATGTATTTTCAGTGTTTCATCGTCAATGTGTACGTAAAAGGAATACATTGAACCTGCAGTGGTGTATCGGAAACTAATACTGGTCACATAGGAAAGGATTAAAGCACATACTCTAAGAAGTCTCACTCCTTTTGCACTTAAGGTGGCATTGTGCCTTTTGTATTTAATTCCGATGTAATTTCAGTGTTTCATCGTCAATGTGCATGTAAAAGGAATACATTGAACCTGCAGTGGTGTATCAGAAACTAATACTGGTCTCATAGGAAAGGATCAAAGCACATACTCTAAGAAGTCTCATTCCTTTTGCAGTTAAGGTGGCATTGTGCCTTTTGTATTTAATTCCGATGTATTTTCAGTGTTTCATCGTCAATGTGTACGTAAAAGGAATACATTGAACCTGCAGTGGTGTATCGGAAACTAATACTGGTCTCATAGGAAAGGATCAAAGGACATACTCTAAGAAGTCTCACTCCATTTGCAGTTAAGGTGGCATACTGCTTTTTGTATTTAATTCCGATGTAATTTCAGTGTTTCATCGTCAATGTGTATGTAAAAGGAATACATTGAACCTGCAGAGGTGTATCGGAAACTAATACTGGTCTCTCAGGAAAGGATCAAAGCACAGACTCTAAGAAGTCGCACTCCTCTTGCAGTTAAGGCGGCATTTTGACTTTTGTATTTAATTCCGATGCAATTTCAGTGTTTCATCGTCAATGTGTATGTAAAAGGAATACATTGAACCTGCAGTGGTGTATCGGTAACTAATACTGGTCTCACAGGAAAGGATCAAAGCACCGACTGTAAGAAGAGTCCCTGTTCTTGTACTTAAGGCGGCATTGTACCTTTTGTATTTAATTCCTATGCGATTACTGTGTTTCATCGTCAGTGTGAATGTGCAAGGAATACATAGAACCTGCAGTGGTGTATCGGAAACTAATACTGTTCTCACAGGAAAGGATCAAAGCACCGACTGTAAGAAGGGTCTCTATTCTTGTACTAAAGGCGGCATTGTGCCTTTTGTATTTAATTCCGAAGCGTTTTCTGTGTATCATCGTTAATGTGAAGGTTCAAGGAATACATTGAACCTGCAGTGGTGTATCGGAAACTATAACTGGTCTCATAGGAAAGGATCAAAGCAAAGACTCTAAGAAGTCTCACTTTTCTAGCACTTAAGGCGGCATTGTGACTTTTGTATTTAATTCCGATGTAATTTCAGTGTTTCATCGTCAATGTGTATTTAAAAGGAATACCTTGAACCCGCAGTGGTGTATCGGAAACTAATACTGGTCTCATAGGAAAGGATCAAAGCACATACTCTAAGAAGTCTCACTCCGTTTGCAGTTAAGGTGGCATTGTGCCTTTTGTACTTAATTCCGATGTAATTTCAGTCTTTTATCGTCAATGTGTATGTAAAAGGAATACATTGAACCTGCAGTGGTGTATCGGAAACTAATACTGGTCTCATAGGAAAGGATCAAAGCACATACTCTAAGAAGTCTCACTCCTTTTGCAGTTAAGGTGGCATTGTGCCTTTTGTATTTAATTCCGATGTAATTTCAGTGTTTCATCGTCAATGTGTATGTAAAAGGAATACATTGCACGTGCAGTGGTGTATCGTAAAACTAATACTGGTCTCATAGGAAAGGATCAAAGCACATACTCTAAGAAGCCTCACTCCTTTTGCAGTTAAGGTGGCATACTGCCTATTGTATTTAATTCCGATGTAATTTCAGTGTTTCATTGTCAATGTGTATTGAAAAGGAATACATTGAACCTGCAGTGGTGTATCGGAAACTAATACTGGTCTCACAGGAAAGGATCAAAGCACCGACTGTAAGAAGAGTCCCTGTTCTTGTACTTAAGGCGGCATTGTGCCTTTTGTATTTAATTCCTATGCGATTTCTGTGTTTCATCGTCAATGTGAATGTGCAAGGAATACATAGAACCTGCAGTGGTGTATCGGAAACTAATAATGTTCTCACAGGAAAGGATCAAAGCACCGACTGTAAGAAGGGTCTCTATTCTTGTACTAAAGGCGGCATTGTGCCTTTTGTATTTAATTCCGACTTGATTTCTGTATTTCATCGTTAATGTGAAGGTCCAAGGAATACATTGAACCTGCAGTGGTGTATCGGAAACTATAACTGGTCTCATAGGAAAGTATCAAAGCACAGACTCTAAGAAGTCTCACTCTTCTTTCATTTAAGGCGGCATTGTGCCTATTGTATTTAATTCCGATGTAATTTCAGTGTTTCATCGTCAATGTGTATGTAAAAGGAATACATTGAACCTGCAGTGGTGTATCGCAAACTAATACTGGTCTCACAGGAAAGGATCAAAGCACCGCCTGTCAGATGAGTCTGTATTCTTGTACTTAAGGCGCCATTGTGCATTTTGTATTTAATTCCGATGTAATTTCAGTGTTTTATCGTCAATGTGTATGTCGGAGGAATACATTGAACCTGCAGTGGTGATTCGGAAACTAATACTGGTCTCATAGGAAAGGATCAAAGCACATACTCTAAGAAGTCTCACTCCTTTTGCAGTTAAGGTGGCATTGTGGCTTTTGTATATAATTCCGATGTAATTTCAGTCTTTGATCGTCAATGTGTATGTAAAAGGAATACATTGAACCTGCAGTGGTGTATCGGAAACTAATACTGGTCTCATAGGAAAGGATCAAAGCACATACTCTAAGAAGTCTCACTCCTTTTGCAGTTAAGGTGGCATTGTGCCTTTTGTATTTAATTCCGATGTAATTTCAGTGTTTCATCGTCAATGTGTATGTAAAAGGAATACATTGAACCAGCAGTGGTGTATCGGAAACTAATACTGGTCTCATAGGAAAGGATCAAAGCACATTCTCTAAGAAGTCTCACTCCTTTTGCATTTAAGGTGGCATTGTGCCTTTTGTATTTAATTCCGATGTAATTTCAGTGTTTCGTCGTCAATGTGAATGTAAAAGGAATACATTGAACCTGCAGTGGTGTATCGCAAACTAATACTGGTCTCACAGGAAAGGTTCAAAACACCGACTGTAAGAAGAGTCTCAATTCTTGTACTTATGGCGGCATTGTGCCTTTTGTATTTAATTCCGATTGATTTCTGTGTTTCATCGTTAATGTGAAGGTCCAAGGAATACATTGAAACTGCAGTGGTGTATCGGAAACTATAACTGGTCTCATAGGAAGGGATCAAAGCAAAGACTCTTAGAAGTCTCACTCTTCTTGCACTTAAGGCGGCATTGTGCCTTTTGTATTTAATTCCGATGTAATTTCAGTGTGTCATCGTCAATGTGTATGTAAAAGGAATACATTGAACCTGCAGTGTTGTATCGGAAACTAATACTAGTCTCATAGGAAAGGATCAAAGCACATACTCTAAGAAGTCTCACTCCTTTTGCAGTTAAGGTGGCATTGTGCCTTTTGTATTTAATTCCGAAGTAATCTCAGTGTTTCATCGTCAATGTGAATGTAAAAGGAATACATTGAACCTGCAGTGGTGTATCGGAAACTAATACTGGTCTCATAGGAAAGGATCAAAGCACATACTCTAAGAAGTCTCACTCCTTTTGCACTTAAGGTGGCATTGTGCCTTTTGTATTTAATTCCGATGTAATTTCAGTGTTTCATCGTCAATGTGTACGTAAAAGGAAACATTGAACCTGCAGTGGTGTATCGCAAACTAATACTGGTCTCACAGGAAAGGATCAAAACACCGACTGTAAGAAGAGTCTCAATTCTTGTACTTAAGGCGGCATTGTGCATTTGTATTTAATTCCTACTTCATTTCTGTGTTTCATCGTTAATGTGAAGGTCCAAGAAATACATTGAACCTGTAGTGGTGTATCGGAAACTATAACTGGTATCATAGGAAGGGATCAAAGCAAAGACTCTTAGAAGTCTCACTCTTCTTGCACTTAAGGCGGCATTGTGCCTTTTGTATTTAATTCCGATGTAATTTCAGTGTTTCATCATCAATGTGTATGTAAAAGGAATACATTGAACCTGCAGTGTTGTATCGGAAACTAATACTGGTCTCATAGGAAAGGATCAAAGCACATACTCTAAGAAGTCTCACTAATTTGCACTTAAGGTGGCATTGTGCCATTTGTATTTAATTCCGATGTAATTTCAGTGATTCACCGTCAATGTGTATGTGAAAGGAATACATTGAACCTGCAGTGGTGTATCGGAAACTAATACTGGTCTCATAGGAAAGGATCAAAGCACATACTCTAAGAAGTCTCACTCCTTTTGCAGTTAAGGTGGCATTGTGCCTTTTGTATTTAATTCCGATGTAATTTCAGTGTTTCATCGTCAATGTGTATGTAAATGGAATACATTGAACCTGCAGTGGTGTATCGGAAACTAATACTGGTCTCATATGAAAGGATCAAAGCACATACTCTAAGAAGTCTCACTCCTTTTGCACTTAAGGTGGCATTGTGCCTTTTGTATTTAATTCCGATGTAATTTCAGTGTTTCATCGTCAATGTGTATGTAAAAGGAATACATTGAACCTGCAGTGGTGTATCGGAAACTAATACTGGTCCCACAGGAAAGGATCAAAGCACAAACTCTAAGAAGTCTCACTCCTTTTGCACTTAAGGTGGAATTGTGCCTTTTGTATTTAATTCCGACATAATTTCAGTGTTTCATCGTAATGTGTATGTAAAAGGAATACAATGAACCTGCAGTGGTATATCGGAAACTAATACTGGTGTCATAGGAAAGGATCAAAGCACATACTCTAAGAAGTCTCACTCCTTTAGCACTTAAGGTGGAATTGTGCCTTTTGTATTTAATTCCGATGTAATTTCAGTGTTTCATCGTAATGTGTATGTAAAAGGAATACATTAAACCTGCAGTGGTGTATCGCAAACTAATGCTGGTCTCACAGGAAAGGATCAATACACCGACTGTAAGAAGAGTCTCTATTCTTTTACTTAAGGCGGCATTGTGCCTTTTGTATTTAATTCCGACTTGATTTCTGTGTTTCATCGTTAATGTGAAGGTCCTAGGAATACATTGAACCTGCAGTGGTGTATCGGAAACTATAACTGGTCTCATAGGAAAGGATCAAAGCAACGATAGTAAGAAGTTTTACTCTTCTTGCACTTAAGGCGGCATTGTGCCTTTTGTATTTAATTCCGATGTAATTTCAGTGTTTCATCGTCAATGTGTATGCAAAATGTATACATTGATTCTGCAGTGGTGTATCGGAAACTAATACTGGTCTCATAGGAAAGGATCAAAGCACATACTCTAAGAAGTCTCACTCCTTTTGCACTTAGGTGGCATTGTGCCTTTTGCATTTAATTCCGATGTAATTTCAGTGTTTCATCGACAATGTGTATTTAAAAGGAATACATTGAACCTGCAGTGGTGTTCGGAAACTAATACTGGTCTAATAGGAAAGGATCAAAGCACTTACTCTAAGAAGTCTCATTCCTTTTGCAGTTAAGGTGGCATTGTGCCTTTTGTATTTAATTCCGACGTAATTTCAGTGTTTCATCGTCAATGTGTATGTAAAAGGAATACATTGAACCTGCAGTGGTTTATCGGAAACTAATACTGGTCTCATAGGAAAGGAGCATAGCAAGAACTCTAAGATGTCTCACACTTCTTGCACTTAAGGCGGCATTGTGCTTTTTGTATTTAATTCCGATGTAGTTTCAGTGTTTCATCATCAATGTGTATGTAAAAGGAATACATTGAACCTGCAGTGTTGTATCGGAAACTAATACTGGTCTCATAGGAAAGGATCAAAGCACATACTCTAAGAAGTCTCACTCCTTTTGCACTTAAGGTGGCATTGTGCCATTTGTATTTAATTCCGATGTAATTTCAGTGTATCACCGTCAATGTGTATGTAAAAAGGAATACATTGAACCTGCAGTGGTGTATCGGAAACTAATACTGGTGTCATAGGAAAGGATCAAAGCACATACTCTAAGAAGTCTCATTCCTTTTGCAGTTAAGGTGGCATTGTGCCTTTTGTATTTAATTCCGATGTAATTTCAGTGTTTAAACGTCAATGTGTATGTAAAAGGAATACATTGAACCTGCATTGGTGTATCGCAATCTAATACTGGTCTCACAGGAAAGGATCAAAACACCGACTGTAAGAAGAGTCTCTATTCTTGTACTTAAGGCGGCATTGTGCCTTTTGTATTTAATTCCGACTTGATTTCTGTGTTTCATCGTTAATGTGAAGGTCCAAGGAATACATTGAACCTGCAGTGGTGTATCGGAAACTATAACTGGTATCATAGGAAGGGATCAAAGCAAAGACTCTTAGAAGTCTCACTCTTCTTGCACTTAAGGCGGCATTGTGCCTTTTGTATTTAATTCCGATATAAATTCAGTGTTTCATCATCAATGTGTATGTAAAAGGAATACATTGAACCTGCAGTGTTGTATCGGAAACTAATACTGGTCTCATAGGAAAGGATCAAAGCACATACTCTAAGAAGTCTCACTCCTTTTGCACTTAAGGTGGCATTGTGCCATTTGTATTTAATTCCGATGTAATTTCAGTGTATCACCGTCAATGTGTATGTAAAAAGGAATACATTGAACCTGCAGTGGTGTATCAGAAACTAATACTGGTCACATAGGAAAGGATCAAAGCACATACTCTAAGAAGTCTCACTCCTTTTGCACCTAAGGTGGAATTGTGCCTTTTGTATTTAATTCCGATGTAATTGCAGTGTTTCATCGTCAGTGTTTATGTAAAAGGAATACATTGAACCTGCAGTGGTGTATCGGAAACTAATACTGGTCTCATAGGAAAGGAACAAAGCACATACTCTAAGAAGTCTCACTCCTTTTGCAGTTAAGGTGGCATTGTGCCTTTTGTATTTAATTCCGATGTAATTTCAGTGTTTCATCGTCAATGTGTATGTAAAAGGAATACATTGAACCTGCAGTGGTGTATCGGAACTAATACTGGTCTCATAGGAAAGGATCAAGGCACATACTCTAAGAAGTCTCACTCCTTTTGCAGTTAAGGTGGCATTGTGCCTTTTGTATTTAATTCCGATGTAATTTCAGTGTTTCATCGTAAATGTGTATGTAAAAGGAATACATTGAACCTGCAGTGGTGTATCGGAAACTAATACTGGTCTCATATGAAAGGATCAAAGCACATACTCTAAGAAGTCTCACTCCTTTTGCACTTAAGGTGGCATTGTGCCTTTTGTATTTAATTCCGATGTAATTTCAGTGTTTCATCGTCAATGTGTATGTAAAAGGAATACATTGAACCTGCAGTTGTGTATCGGAAACTAATACTGGTCCCACAGGAAAGGATCAAAGCACATACTCTAAGAAGTCTCACTCCTTTTGCACTTAAGGTGTAATTGTGCCTTTTGTATTTAATTCCGATGTAATTTCAGTGTTTCATCGTAATGTGTATGTAAAAGGAATACATTGAACCTGCAGTGGTATATCGGAAACTAATACTGGTGTCATAGGAAAGGATCAAAGCACATACTCTAAGAAGTCTCACTCCTTTTGCACTTAAGGTGGAATTGTGCCTTTTGTATTTAATTCCGATGTAATTTCAGTGTTTCATCGTAATGTGTATGTAAAAGGAATACATTAAACCTGCAGTGGTGTATCGCAAACTAATACTGGTCTCACAGGAAAGGATCAAAACACCGACTGTAAGAAGAGTCTCTATTCTTTTACTTAAGGCGGCATTGTGCCTTTTGTATTTAATTCCGACTTGATTTCTGTGTTTCATCGTTAATGTGAAGGTCCTAGGAATACATTGAACCTGCAGTGGTGTATCGGAAACTATAACTGGTCTCATAGGAAAGGATCAAAGCAAAGATAGTAAGAAGTTTTACTCTTCTTGCACTTAAGGCGGCATTGTGCCTTTTGTATTTAATTCCGATGTAATTTCAGTGTTTCATCGTCAATGTGTATGTAAAAAGTATACATTAAACCTGCGGTGGTGTATCGGAAACTAATACTGGTCTCATAGGAAAGGATCAAAGCACATACTCTAAGAAGTCTCACTCCTTTTGCACTTAAGGTGGCATTGTGCCTTTTGTATTTAATTCCGATGTAATTTCAGTGTTTCATCGACAATGTGTATGTAAAAGGAATACATTGAACCTGCAGTGGTGTATCGGAAACTAATACTGGTCTCATAGGAAAGGATTAAAGCACATACTCTAAGAAGTCTCATTCCTTTTGCAGTTAAGGTGGCATTGTGCCTTTTGTATTTAATTCCGACGTAATTTCAGTGTTTCATCGTCATTGTGTATGTAAAAGGAATACATTGAACCTGCAGTGGTTTATCGGAAACTAATACTGGTCTCATAGGAAAGGAGCATAGCAAAGACTCTAAGAAGTCTCACACTTCTTGCACATAAGGCGGCATTGTGCCTTTTGTATTTAATTCCGATGTAATTTCAGTGTTTAAACGTCAATGTGTATGTAAAAGGAATACATTGAACCTGCGGTGGTGTATCGGAAACTAATACTGGTCTCATAGGAAAGGATCAAAGCACATACTCTAAGAAGTCACACTCCTTTTGCAGTTAAGGTGGCATTGTGCCTTTTGTATTTAATTCCGATGAAATTTCAGTGTTTAATCGTCAATGTGTATATAAAAAGAATACATTGAACCTGCAGTGGTGTATCGCCACTAATACTGGTCTCACAGGAAAGGATCAAAACACCGACTGTAAGAAGATTCTCTATTCTTGTACTTAAGGCGGCATTGTGCATTTTGTATTTAATTCCGGCTTGATTTCTGTGTTTCATCGTTAATGTGAAGGTCCAAGGAATACATTGAACCTGCAGTGGTGTATCGGAAACTATAACTGGTCTCATAGGAAAGGATCTATGAAAAGACTCTAAGAAGTCTCACTCTTCTTGCACTTAAGGCGGCATTGTGCCTTTTGTATTTAATTCCGATGTAATTTCAGTGTTTCATCGTCAATGTGTATGTAAAAGGAATACATTGAACCTGCAGTGGTGTATCGTTAACTAATACTGGTCCCACAGGAGAGGATCAAAGCACATACTCTAAGAAGTCTCACTCCTTTTGCACTTAAGGTGGAATTGTGCCTTTTGTATTTAATTCCGATGTAATTTCAGTGTTTCATCGTAATGTGTATGTAAAAGGAATACATTAAACCTGCAGTGGTATATCGGAAACTAATACTGGTGTCATAGGAAAGGATCAAAGCATATACTCTAAGAAGTCTCACTCCTTTTGCACTTAAGGTGGAATTGTGCCATTTGTATTTAATTCCGATGTAGTTTCAGTGTTTCATCGTAATGTGTATGTAAAAGGAATACATTAAACCTGCAGTGGTGTATCGCCAACTAATACTGGTCTCACAGGAAAGGATCAAAACACCGACTGTAAGAAGAGTCTCTATTCTTTTACTTAAGGCGGCATTGTGCCTTTTGTATTTAATTCCGACTTGATTTCTGTATTTCATCGTTAATGTGAAGGTCCTAGGAATACATTGAACCTGCAGTGGTGTATCGGAAACTATAACTGGTCTCATAGGAAAGGATCAAAGCAAAGATAGTAAGAAGTTTCACTCTTCTTGCACTTAAGGCGGCATTGTGCCTTTTGTATTTAATTCCGATGTAATTTCAGTGTTTCATTGTCAATGTGTATGTAAAAGGTATACATTGAACCTGCAGTGGTGTATTGGAAACTAATACTGGTCTCATAGGAAAGGATCAAAGCACATACTCTAAGAAGTCTCACTCCTTTTGCACTTAAGGTGGCATTGTGCTTTTGTATTTAATTCCGATGTAATTTCAGTGTTTCATCGTCAATGTGTATGTCGAAGGAATACATTGAACCTGCAGTGGTGAATCGGAAACTAATACTGGTCTCATAGGAAAGGATCAAAGCACATACTCTAAGAAGTCTCACACCTTTTGCAGTTAAGGTGGCATTGTGGCTTTTGTATTTAATTCCGATGTATTTTCAGTCTTTGATCGTCAATGTGTATGTAAAAGGAATACATTGAACCTGCAGTGGTGTATCGGAAACTAATACTGGTCTCATAGGAAAGGATCAAAGCACATACTCTGAGAAGTCTTACTCCTTTTGCCGTTAACGTGGCATTGTGCCTTTTGTATTTAATTCCGATGTAATTTCAGTGTTTCATCGTCAATGTGTATGTAAAAGGAATACATTGCACCTGCAGTGGTGTATCAGAAACTAATACTGGTCTCACAGGAAAGGATCAGAACACCGACTGTAAGAAGCGTCTCTATTCTTGTTCTTAAGGTGGCATTGTGCCTTTTGTATTTAATTCCGACTAGATTTCTGTGTTTCATCGTTAATGTGAAGGTCCAAGGAATACATTGAACCTGCAGTGGTGTATCGGAAACTATAACTGGTCTCATAGGAAAGGATCAAAGCAAAGACTCTAAGAAGTCTCACTCTTCTTGCACTTAAGGCGGCATTCTGCCTTTTGTATTTAATTCCGATGTAATTTCAGTGTTTCATCGTCAATGTGTATGTAAAAGGAATACATTGAACCTGCCGTGGTGTATCGGATACTAATACTGGTCTCATAGGAAAGGATCAAAACACATACTCTAAGAAGTCTCACTCCTTTTGCAGTTAAGGTGGCATTGTGCCTTTTGTATTTAATTCCGATGTAATTTCAGTGCTTCATCGTCAACGTGTATGTAAAAGGAATACATTGACCCTCCAGTGGTGAATCGGAAACTAATACTGGTCTCATAGGAAAGGATCAAAGCACATACTCTAAGAGGTCTCACTCCTTTAGCACTTAAGGTGGCATTGTGCCATTTGTATTTAATTCCGATGTAATATCAGTGTTTCATCGTCAATGTGTATGTAAAAGGAATACATAGAACCTGCATTGGTGTATCGCAATCTAATACTGGTCTCACAGGAAAGGATCAAAACACCGACTGTAAGAAGAGTCTCTATTCTTGTACTTAAGGCGGCATTGTGCCTTTTGTATTTAATTCCGACTTGATTTCTGTGTTTCATCGTTAATGTGAAGGTCCAAGGAATACATTGAACCTGCACTGGTGTATCGGAAACTATAACTGGTCTCATAGGAATGGATCAAAGCACATACTCTAAGAAGTCTCACTCCTTTTGCACTTAAGGTGGCATTGTGCCTTTTGTATTTAATTCCGATGTAATTTCAGTGTTTCATCGTCAATATGTATGTAAAAGGAATACATTGAACCTGCAGTGGTGTATCGGAAACTAATACTGGTCTCATAGGAAAGGATCAAACCACATACTCTAAGATGTCTCACTCCTTTTGCAGTTAAGGTGGCATTGTGCCTTTTGTATTTAATTCCGATGTAATTTCAGTGTTTCATCGTCAATGTGTATGTAAAAGGAATACATTGAACCAGCAGTGGTGTATCGGAAACTAATACTGGTCTCATAGGAAAGTATCAAAGCACATACTCTAAGAAGTCTCACTCCATTTGCAGTTAAGGTGGCATTGTGCCTTTTGTATTTAATTCCGATGTAATTTCAGTGTTTCATCGTCAATATGTATGTAAAAGGAATACATTGAACCTGCAGTGGTGTATCGGAAACTAATACTGGTCTCATGGGAAAGGATCAAAGCACATACTCTAAGAAGTCTCACTCCCTTTGCACTTAAGGTGGCATTGTGCCTTTTATATTTAATTCCGATGTAATTTCAGTGTTTCATCGTCAATGTGTACGTAAAAGGAATACATTGAACCTGCAGTGGTGTATCGCAAACTAATACTGGTCTCACAGGAAAGGATCAAAACACCGACTGTTAGAAGAGTCTCATTTCTTGTACTTAAGGCGACATTGTGCCTTTTGTATTTAATTCCGACTTGATTTCTGTGTTTCATCGTTAATGTGAAGGTCCAAGGAATACATTGAACCTGCGGTGGTGTATCGGAAACTATAACTGGTCTCATAGGAAGGGATCAAAGCAAAGACTCTTAGAAGTCTCACTCTTCTTGCACTTAAGGCTTCATTGTGCCTTTTGTATTTAATTCCGATGTAATTTCAGTGTTTCATCGTCAATGTGTATGTAAAAGGAATACATTGAACGAGCAGTGGTGTATCGGAAACTAATACTGGTCTCATAGGAAAGGTTCAAAGCACATACTCTAAGAAGTCTCACTCTTCTTGCACTTAAGGCGGCATTGTGCCTTTTGTATTTAATTCCGATGTAATTTCAGTGCTTCATCGTCAACGTGTATGTAAAAGGAATACATTGAACCTCCAGTGGTGAATCGGAAACTAATACTGGTCTCATAGGAAAGGATCAAAGCACATACTCTAAGAGGTCTCACTCCTTTGGCACTTAAGGTGGCATTGTGCCATTTGTATTTAATTCCGATGTAATTTCAGTGTTTCATCGTCAATGTGTATGTAAAAGGAATACATTGAACCTGCAGTGGTGTATCGCAATCTAATACTGGTCTCACAGGAAAGGATAAAAACACCGACTGTAAGAAGAGTCTCTATTCTTGTACTTAAGGCGGCATTGTGCCTTTTGTATTTAAATCTGACTTGATTTCTGTGTTTCATCGTTAATGTGAAGGTCCAAGGAATACATTGAACCTGCAGTGGTGTATCGGAAACTATAACTGGTCTCATAGGAAAGGATCAAAGCAAAGACTCTAAGAAGTCTCACTCTTCTTGCACATAAGGCGGCATTGTGCATTTTGTATTTAATTCCCATGTAATTTCAGTGTTTCATCGTCAATGTGTATGTAAAAGGAATACATTGAACCTGCAGTGGTGTATCGGAAACTAATACTGGTCTCATAGGAAAGGATCAAAGCACATACTCTAAGAAGTCTCACTCCTTTTGCACTTAAGGTGGCATTGTGCCTTTTGTATTTAATTCCGATGTAATTTCAGTGTTTCATCGTCAATATGTATGTAAAAGGAATACATTGAACCTGCAGTGGTGTATCGGAAACTAATACTGGTCTCATAGGAAAGGATCCAACCAGATACTCTAAGATGTCTCACTCCTTTTGCAGTTAAGGTGGCATTGTGCCTTTTGTATTTAATTCCGATGTAATTTCAGTGTTTCATCGTCAATGTGTATGTAAAAGGAATACATTGAACCTGCAGTGGTGTATCGGAAACTAATACTGGTCTCATAGGAAAGGATCAAAGCACATACTCTAAGAAGTCTCACTCCTTTTGCAGTTAAGGTGGCATTTTGCCTTTTGTATTTAATTCCGATGTAATTTCAGTGTTTCATCGTCAATGTGTATGTAAAAGGAATACATTGAACCTGCAGTGGTGTATCGGAAACTAATACTGGTCTCATAGGAAAGGATCAAAGCACATACTCTAAGAAGTCTCACTCCTTTTGCAGTTAAGGTGGCATTGTGCCTTTTGTATTTAATTCCGATGTAATTTCAGTTTTTCATCGTCAATGTGTATGTAAAAGGAATACATTGAACCTGCAGTGGTGTATCGCAATCTAATACTGGTCTCACAGGAAAGGATCAAAACACCGACTGTAAGAAGAGTCTCTATTCTTGTACGTAAGGCGGCATAGTGCCTTTTGTATTTAATTCCGACTTGATTTCTGTGTTTCATCGTTAATGTGAAGGTCCAAGGAATACATTGAACCTGCAGTGGTGTATCGGAAACTATAACTGGTCTCATAGGAAAGGATCAAAGCAAAGACCCTAAGAAGTCTCACTCTTCTTGCACTTAAGGCGGCATTGTGCATTTTGTATTTAATTCCCATGTAATTTCAGTGTTTCATCGTCAATGTGTATGTAAAAGGAATACATTGAACCTGCAGTGGTGTATCGGAAACAAATACTGGTCTCATAGGAAAGGATCAAAGCACATACTCTAAGAAGTCTCACTCTTTTTGCACTTAAGGTGGCATTGTGCCTTTTGTATTTAATTCCGATGTAGTTTGAGTGTTTCATCGTCAATATGTATGTAAAAGGAATACATTGAACCTGCAGTGGTGTATCGGAAACTAATACTGGTCTCATGGGAAAGGATCAAAGCACATACTCTAAGAAGTCTCACTCCTTTTGCACTTAAGGTGGCATTGTGCCTTTTGTATTTAATTCCGATGTAATTTCAGTGTTTCATCGTCAATGTGTATGTAAATGGAATACATTGAACCTGCAGTGGTGTATCGGAAACTAATACTGGTCTCATATGAAAGGATCAAAGCACATACTCTAAGAAGTCTCACTCCTTTTGCACTTAAGGTGGCATTGTGCCTTTTGTATTTAATTCCGATGTAATTTCAGTGTTTCATCGTCAATGTGTATGTAAAAGGAATACATTGAACCTGCAGTGGTGTATCGGAAACTAATACTGGTCTCATAGGAAAGGATCCAACCAGATACTCTAAGATGTCTCACTCCTTTTGCAGTTAAGGTGGCATTGTGCCTTTTGTATTTAATTCCGATGTAATTTCAGTGTTTCATCGTCAATGTGTATGTAAAAGGAATACATTGAACCTGCAGTGGTGTATCGGAAACTAATACTGGTCTCATAGGAAAGGATCAAAGCACATACTCTAAGAAGTCTCACTCCTTTTGCAGTTAAGGTGGCATTTTGCCTTTTGTACTTAATTCCGATGTAATTTCAGTGTTTCATCGTCAATGTGTATGTAAAAGGAATACATTGAACCTGCAGTGGTGTATCGGAAACTAATACTGGTCTCATAGGAAAGGATCAAAGCACATACTCTAAGAAGTCTCACTCCTTTTGCAGTTAAGGTGGCATTGTGCCTTTTGTATTTAATTCCGATGTAATTTCAGTTTTTCATCGTCAATGTGTATGTAAAAGGAATACATTGAACCTGCAGTGGTGTATCGCAATCTAATACTGGTCTCACAGGAAAGGATCAAAACACCGACTGTAAGAAGAGTCTCTATTCTTGCACGTAAGGCGGCATAGTGCCTTTTGTATTTAATTCCGACTTGATTTCTGTGTTTCATCGTTAATGTGAAGGTCCAAGGAATACATTGAACCTGCAGTGGTGTATCGGAAACTATAACTGGTCTCATAGGAAAGGATCAAAGCAAAGACCCTAAGAAGTCTCACTCTTCTTGCACTTAAGGCGGCATTGTGCATTTTGTATTTAATTCCCATGTAATTTCAGTGTTTCATCGTCAATGTGTATGTAAAAGGAATACATTGAACCTGCAGTGGTGTATCGGAAACAAATACTGGTCTCATAGGAAAGGATCAAAGCACATACTCTAAGAAGTCTCACTCCTTTTGCACTTAAGGTGGCATTGTGCCTTTTGTATTTAATTCCGATGTAGTTTGAGTGTTTCATCGTCAATATGTATGTAAAAGAATACATTGAACCTGCAGTGGTGTATCGGAAACTAATACTGGTCTCATGGGAAAGGATCAAAGCACATACTCTAAGAAGTCTCACTCCTTTTGCACTTAAGGTGGCATTGTGCCTTTTGTATTTAATTCCGATGTAATTTCAGTGTTTCATCGTCAATGTGTACGTAAAAGGAATTCATTGAACCTGCAGTGGTGTATCGCAAACTAATACTGGTCTCACAGGAAAGGATCAAAACACCGACTGTAAGAAGAGTCTCAATTCTTGTACTTAAGGCGGCATTGTGCCTTTTGTATTTCATTCCGACTTGATTTCTGTGTTTCATCGTTAATGTGAAGGTCCAGGGAATACATTGAACCTGCAGTGGTGTATCGGAAACTATAACTGGTCTCATAGGAAGGGATCAAAGCAAAGACTCTTAGAAGTCTCACTCTTCTTGCACTTAAGGCGGCATTGTGCCTATTGTATTTAATTCCGATGTAATTTCAGTGTTTCATCGTCAATGTGTATGTAAAAGGAATACATTGAACCTGCAGTGTTGTATCGGAAACTAATACTGGTCTCATAGGAAAGGATCAAAGCACATACTCTAAGAAGTCTCACTCCTATTGCACTTAAGGTGGCATTGTGCCTTTTGTATTTAATTCCGATGTAATTTCAGTGTTTCATCGTCAATGTGTATGTAAATGGAATACATTGAACCTGCAGTGGTGTATCGGAAACTGATACTGGTCTCATATGAAAGGATCAAAGCACATACTCTAAGAAGTCTCACTCCTTTTGCACTTAAGGTGGCATTGTGCCTTTTGTATTTAATTCCGATGTAATTTCAGTGTTTCATCGTCAATGTGTATGTAAAAGGAATACATTGAACCTGCAGTGGTGTATCGGAAACTAATACTGGTCCCACAGGAAAGGATCAAAGCACATACTCTAAGAAGTCTCACTCCTTTTGCACTTAAGGTGGAATTGTGCCTTTTGTATTTAATTCCGATGTAATTTCAGTGTTTCATCGTAATGTGTATGTAAAAGGAATACATTGAACCTGCAGTGGTATATCGGAAACTAATACTGGTGTCATAGTAAAGGATCAAAGCACATACTCTAAGAAGTCTCACTCCTTTTGCACTTAAGGTGGAATTGTGCCTTTTGCATTTAATTCCGATGTAATTTCAGTGTTTCATCGTAATGTGTATGTAAAAGGAATACATTAAACCTGCAGTGGTGTATCGCAAACTAATACTGGTCTCACAGGAAAGGATCAAAACACCGACTGTAAGAAGAGTCTCTATTCTTGTACTTAAGGCGGCATTGTGCCTTTGTCTTTAATTCCGATGTAATTTCAGTGTTTCATCGTCAATGTGTATGTAATAGGAATACATTGAACCTGCAGTGGTGTAATGGAAACTAATACTGGTCTCATAGGAACGGATCGAAGCACATACTCTAAGAAGTCTCACTCCTTTTGCAGATAATGTGGCATTGTGCCTTTTGTATTTAATTTCGATGTAATTTCAGTGTTTCATCGTCAATGTGTATGTAAAAGGAATACATTGAACCTGCAGTGGTGTATCGCAAACTAATACTGGTCTCACAGGAAAGGATCAAAACACCGACTGTAAGAAGAGTCTCTATTCTTGTACTTAAGGCGGCATTGTGCCTTTTGTATTTAATTCCGACTTGATTTCTGTGTTTCATCGTTAATGGTAAGGTCCTAGGAATACATTGAACCTGCAGTGGTGTATCGGAAACTATAACTGATCTCATAGGAAAGGATCAAAGCAAAGATACTAAGAAGTTTCACTCTTCTTGCACTTAAAGCGGCATTGTGCCTTTTGTATTTAATTCCGATGTAATTTCAGTGTTTCTACGTCAATGTGTATGTAAAAGGAATACATTGAACCTGCAGTGGTGTATCGGAAACTATAACTGGTCTCATAGGAAAGGAACAAAGCAAAGACTCTAAGAAGTCTCACTCTTCTTGCACTTAAGGCGGCATTGTGCCTTTTGTATTTAATTCCGATGTGTTTTCAGTGTTTCATCGTCAATGTGTATGTAAAAGGAATACATTGAACCTGCAGTGGTGTATCGGAAACTAATACTGGTCTCATAGGAAAGGATCAAAGCACATACTCTAAGAAGTCTCACGCCTGTTGCAGTAAAGGTGGCATTGTGCCTTTTGTATTTAATTCCGATGTAATTTCAGTGTTTCATCGTCAATGTGTATGTAAAAGGAATACATTGAACCTGCAGTGGTGTATCGGAAACTAATACTGGTCTCATAGGAAAGGATCAAAGCACATACTCTAAGAAGTCACACTCCTTTTGCAGTTAAGGTGGCATTGTGCGTTTTGTATTTAATTCCGATGTAATTTCAGTGTTTCATCGTCAATGTGTATGTAAAAGGAATACATTGAACCTGCAGTGGTGTATCGGAAACTAATACTGGTCTCATAGGAAAGGATCAAACACATACTCTAAGAAGTCTCACTCCTTTTGCAGTTAAGGTGGCATTGTGCCTTTTGTACTTAATTCCGATGTAATTTCAGTGTTTTATCGTCAATGTGGATGTAAAAGGAATACATTGAACCTGCAGTGGTGTATCGGAAACTAATACTGGTCTCACAGGAAAGGATCAAAGCACATACTCCAAGAAGTCTCACTCCTTTTGCGCTTAAGGTGGCATTGTTCCTTTTGTATTAATTCCGATGTAGTTTCAGTGTTTCATCGTCAATGTGTATGTAGTAGGAATACATTGAACCTGCAGTGGTGTATCGGAAACTAATACTGGTCTCATAGGAAAGGATCAAAGCACATACTCTAAGATGTCTCATTCCTTTTGCAGTTAAGGTGGCATTGTGTCTTTTGTATTTAATTCCGATGTAATTTCAGTGTTTCATCGTCACTGTGTATGTAAAAGGAATACATTGAACCTGCAGTGGTGTATCGGAAACTAATACTGGTCTCATAGGAAAGGATCAAAGCACATACTCTAAGAAGTCTCACTCCTTTTGCAGTTAAGGTGGCATTGTGCCTTTTGTATTTAATTCCGATGTAATTTCAGTGTTTCATCGTCAATGTGTATGTAGAAGGAATACTTTGAACCTGGAGTGGTGTATCGGAAACTAATACTGGTCTCACAGGCAAGGATCAAAGCACATACTCTAAGAAGTCTCACTCCTTTTGCACTTAAGGTGGCATTGTGCCTTTTGTATTTAATTCTGATGTAATTTCGGTGTTTCATCGTCAATGTGTATGTAAAAGGATACATTGAACCTGCAGTGGTGTATCGGAAACTAATACTGGTCTCATAGGAAAGGATCAAAGCACGTACTCTAAGAAGTCTCACTCCTTTTGCACTTAAGGTGGCATTGTGCCTTTTGTATTTAAATCCGATGTAATTTCAGTGTTTCATCGTCAATGTGTATGTAAAAGGAATACATTGAACCTGAAGTGGTGTATCGGAAACTAATACTGGTCTCATAGGAAAGGATCAAAGCACTTACTCTAAGAAGTCTCACTGCTTTTGCAGTTAAGGTGGCATTGTGCCTTTTGTATTTAATTACGATGTAATTTCAGTGTTTCATCGTCAATGTGTATGTAAAAGGAATACATTGAACCTGAAGTCGTGTATCGGAAACTAATACTGGTCTCATAGGAAAGATCAAAGCACATACTCTAAGAAGTCTCACTGCTTTTGCAGTTTAGGTGGCATTGTGCCTTTTGTATTGAATTCCGATGTAATTTCAGTGTTTCATCGTCAATGTGTATAAAAAAGGAATACATTGAACCTGCAGTGGTGTATCGCAAACTAATACTGGTCTCACAAGAAAGGATCAAAGCACCGACTGTAAGAAGAATCTCTATTCTTGTGCTTAAGGCGGCATTGTGCCTTTTGTATTTAATTCCGATGCGATATCTGTGTTTTGTCGTCAATGTGAAGGTCCAAGGAATACATTGAACCTGCAGTGGTGTATCGGAAAATAATACTGCTCTCACAGGAAAGGATCAAAGCCCAGACTCTAAGAAGTCTCACTCTTCTTGCACTTAATACGGCATTGTGCCTTTTGTATATAATTCCGCTGTAATTTCAGTGTTTCATCGTCAATGTGATTGTCCAAGGAATACATTGAACCTGCAGTGGTGTATCGAAAACTAATACTGGTCTCACAGGAAAGATCAAATCACTGACTGTAAGAAGAGTCTCTATTCTTGTACATAAGGCGGCATTGTGCCTTTTGTATTTAATTGCGATGCGATTTCTGTCTTTTGTCGTCAATGTGAAGGTCCAAGGAATACATTGAACCTGCAGTGCTGTATTGGAAGATAATACTGGTCTCACAGGAAAGGATCAAAGCACAGACTCTAAGATGTCTCACTCCTTTTGCACTTAAGGCGGCAATGTGCCTTTTGTATTTAATTCCGATGTAATTTCAGTGTTTCATCGTCAATGTGTATGTAAAAGGAATACATTGCACCTGAAGTGGTGTATCGAAAACTAATACTGGTCTCATAGGAAAGGATCAAAGCACATACTCTAAGAAGTCTCACTGCTTTTGCAGTTAACGTGGCATTGTGCCTTTTGTATTGAATTCCGATGTAATTTCAGTGTTTCATCGTCAATGTGTATGTAAAAGGAATACATTGAACCTGCAGTGGTGTATCGGAAACTAATACTGGTCTCATAGGAATGGATCAAAGCAAATACTCTAAGAAGTCTCACTCCTTTTGCAGTTAAGGTGGCATTGTGCCTTTTGTATTTAATTCCGATGTAATTTCAGTGTTTCATCGTCAATGTGTATTGAAAAGGAATACATTGAACCTGCAGTGGTGTATCGGAAACTAATACTGGTCTCATAGGCAAGGATCGAAGCACATACTCTAAGAAGTCTCACGCCTGTTGCAGTTAAGGTGGCATTGTGCCTTTTGTATTTAATTCCGATGTAATTTCAGTGTTTCATCGTCAATGTGTATGTAAAAGGAATACATTGAACCTGCAGTGGTGTATCGGAAACTAATACTGGTCTCATAGGAAAGGATCAAAGCACATACTCTAAGAAGTCACACTCCTTTTGCAGTTAAGGTGGCATTGTGCGTTTTGTATTTAATTCCGATGTAATTTCAGTGTTTCATCGTCAATGAGTATGTAAAAGGAATACATTGAACCTGCAGTGGTGTATCGGAAACTAATACTGGTCTCATAGGAAAGGATCAAAGCACATACTCTAAAAAGTCTCACTCCTTTTGCAGTTAAGGTGGCATTGTGCCTTTTGTACTTAATTCCGATGTAATTTCAGTGTTTTATCGTCAATGTGTATGTAAAAAAAATACATTGAACCTCCAGTGGTGTATCGGAAACTAATACTGGTCTCACAGGAAAGGATCAAAGCACATACTCCAAGAAGTCTCACTCCTTTGGCGCTTAAGGTGGCATTGTTCCTTTTGTATTAATTCCGATGTAGTTTCAGTGTTTCATCGTCAATGTGTATGTAAAAGGATACATTGAACCTGCAGTGTTGTATCGGAAACTAATACTGGTCTCATAGGAAAGGATCAAAGCACATACTCTAAGAAGTCACACTCCTTTTGCAGTTAAGGTGGCATTTTGCGTTTTGTATTTAATTCCGATGTAATTTCAGTGTTTCATCGTCAATGAGTATGTAAAAGGAATACATTGAACCTGCAGTGGTGTATCGGAAACTAATACTGGTCTCATAGGAAAGGATCAAAGCACATACTCTAAAAAGTCTCACTCCTTTTGCAGTTAAGGTGGCATTGTGCCTTTTGTATTTAATTCCGATGTAATTTCGGTAATTCATCGTCAATGTGTATGTAAAAGGATACATTGAACCTGCAGTGGTGTATCGGAAACTAATACTGGTCTCATAGGAAAGGATCAAAGCACATACTCTAAGAAGTCTCACTCCTTTTGCACTTAAGGTGGCATTGTGCCTTTTGTATTTAATTCCGATGTAATTTCAGTGTTTCATCGTCAATGTGTATGTAAAAGGAATACATTGAACCTGCAGTGGTGTATCGCAAACTAATACTGGTCTCACAGGAAAGGATCAAAACACCGACTGTAAGAAGAGTCTCTATTCTTGTACTTAAGGCGGCATTGTGCCTTTTGTATTTAATTCCGACTTGATTTCTGTGTTTCATCGTTAATGTGAAGGTCCAAGGAATATATTGAACCTGCAGAGGTGTATCGGAAAATAATACTGCTCTCAAAGGAAAGGATCAAAGCCCAGACTCTAAGAAGTCTCACTCTTCTTGCACTTAATACGGCATTGTGCCTTTTGTATATAATTCCGCTGTAATTTCAGTGTTTCATCGTCAATGTGATTGTCCAAGGAATACATTGAACCTGCAGTGGTGTATCGAAAACTAATACTGGTCTCACAGGAAAGATCAAATCACTGACTGTAAGAAGAGTCTCTATTCTTGTACATAAGGCGGCATTGTGCCTTTTGTATTTAATTGCGAAGCGATTTCTGTCTTTTGTCGTCAATGTGAAGGTCCAAGGAATACATTGAACCTGCAGAGCTGTATCGGAAGATAATACTGGTCTCACAGGAAAGGATCAAAGCACATACACTAAGAAGTCTCACGCCTGTTGCAGTTAAGGCGGCATTGTGCCTTTTGTATTTAATTCCGATGTAATTTTAGTGTTTCATCGTCAATGTGTATGTAAAAGGAATACATTGAACCTGCAGTGGTGTATCTCAAACTAATACTCGTCTCACAGGAAAGGATCAAAACACCGACTGTAAGAAGAGTCTCTATTCTTGTACTTAAGGCGGCATTGTGCCTTTTGTATTTAATTCCGACTTGAGTTCTGTGTTTCATCGTTAATGTGAAGGTCCAAGGAATACATTGAACCTGCAGTGGTGTATCGGAAACTATAACTGGTCTCATAGGAAAGCATCAAAGCAAAGACTCTAAGAAGTCTCACTCTTCTTGCACTTAAGGCGGCATTGTGCCTTTTGTATTTAATTCCGATGTAATTTCAGTGTTTCATCGTCAATGTGTATGTAAAAGGAATACATTGAACCTGAAGTGGTGTATCGGAAACTAATACTGGTCTCATAGGAAAGGATCAAAGCACATACTCTAAGAAGTCTCACTGCTTTTGCAGTTAAGGTGGCATTGTGCCTTTTGTATTTAATTCCGATGTAATTACAGTGTTTCATCGTCAATGTGTATGTAAAAGGAATACATTGAACCTGAAGTCGTGTATCGGAAACTAATACTGGTCTCATAGGAAAGGATCAAAGCACATACTCTAAGAAGTCTCACTGCTTTTGCAGTTAAGGTGGCATTGTGCCTTTTGTATTGAATTCCGATGTAATTTCAGTGTTTCATCGTCAATGTGTATAAAAAAGGAATACATTGAACCTGCAGTGGTGTATCGCAAACTAATACTGGTCTCACAAGAAAGGATCAAAGCACCGACTGTAAGATGAGTCTCTATTCTTGTGCTTAAGGCGGCATTGTGCCTTTTGTATTTAATTCCGATGCGATATCTGTGTCTTGACGTCAATGTGAAGGTCCAAGGATTACATTGAACCTGCAGTGGTGTATCGGAAAATAATACTGCTCTCACAGGAAAGGATCAAAGCCCAGACTCTAAGAAGTCTCACTCTTCTTGCACTTAATACGGCATTGTGCTTTTGTATATAATTCCGCTGTAATTTCAGTGTTTCATCGTCAATGTGATTGTCCAAGGAATACATTGAACCTGCAGTGGTGTATCGAAAACTAATAATGGTCTCACAGGAAAGATCAAATCACTGACTGTAAGAAGAGTCTCTATTCTTGTACATAAGGCGGCATTGTGCCTTTTGTATTTAATTGCGATGCGATTTCTGTATTTTGTCGTCAATGTGAAGGTCCAAGGAATACATTGAACCTGCAGTGCTGTATCGGAAGATAATACTGGTCTCACAGGAAAGGATCAAAGCACAGACTCTAAGATGTCTCACTCCTCTTGCACTTAAGGCGGCAATGTGCCTTTTGTATTTAATTCCGATGTAATTTCAGTGTTTCATCGTCAATGTGTATGTAAAAGGAATACATTGAACCTGCAGTGGTGTATCGGAAACTAATACTGGTCTCATAGGAATGGATCAAAGCAAATACTCTAAGAAGTCTCACTCCTTTTGCAGTTAAGGTGGCATTGTGCATTTTGTATTTAATTCCGATGTAATTTCAGTGTTTCATCGTCAATGTGTATTGAAAAGGAATACATTGAACCTGCAGTGGTGTATCGGAAACTATAACTGGTCTCATAGGAAAGGAACAAAGCAAAGACTCTAAGAAGTCTCACTCTTCTTGCACTTAAGGCGGCATTGTGACTTTTGTATTTAATTCCGATGTAATTTCAGTGTTTCATCGTCAATGTGTATGTAAACGGAATACATTGAACCTGCAGTGGTGTATCGGAAACTAATACTGGTCTCATAGGAAAGGATCAAGGCACATACTCTAAGAAGTCTCACTGCTTTTGCACTTAAGGTGGCATTGTGCCTTTTGTATTGAATTCCGATGTAATTTCAGTGTTTCATCGTCAATGTGTATGTAAAAGGAATACATTCAACCTGCAGTGGTGTATCGGAAACTAATACTGGTCTCATAGGCAAGGATCAAAGCACATACTCTAAGAAGTCTCACGCCTGTTGCAGTTAAGGTGGCATTGTGCCTTTTGTATTTAATTCCGATGTAATTTCAGTGTTTCCTCGTGAATGTGTATGTAAAAGGAATACATTGCACCTGCAGTGGTGTATCGGAAACTAATACTGGTCTCATAGGAAAGGATCAAAGCACATACTCTAAGAAGTCACACTCCTTTTGCAGTTAAGGTGGCACTGTGCGTTTTGTATTTAATTCCGATGTAATTTCAGTGTTTCATCGTCAATGAGTATGTAAAAGGAATACATTGAACCTGCAGTGGTGTATCGGAAACTAATACTGGTCTCATAGGAAAGGATCAAAGCACATACTCTAAGAAGTCTCACTCCTTTTGCAGTTAAGGTGGCATTGTGCCTTTTGTATTTAATTCCGATGTAATTTCAGTGTTTCATCGTCAATGTGTATGTAAAAGGAATACACTGAACCTAGAGTGGTGTATCGGAAACTAATACTGGTCTCACAGGCAAGGATCAAAACACATACTCTAAGAAGTCTCACTCCCTTTGCACTTAAGGTGGCATTGTGCCTTTTGTATTTAATTCCGATGTAATTTCGGTGTTTCATCGTCAATGTGTATGTAAAAGGATACATTGAACCTGCAGTGGTGTATCGGAAACTAATACTGGTCTCATAGGAAAGGATCAAAGCACATACTCTAAGAAGTCTCACTCCTTTTGCACTTAAGGTGGCATTGTGCCTTTTGTATTTAATTCCGATGTAATTTCAGTGTTTCATCGTCAATGTGTATGTAAAAGGAATACATTGAACCTGCAGTGGTGTATCGCAAACTAATACTGGTCTCACAGGAAAGGATCAAAACACCGACTGTAAGAAGAGTCTCTATTCTTGTACTTAAGGCGGCATTGTGCCTTTTGTATTTAATTCCGACTTGATTTCTGTGTTTCATCGTTAATGTGAAGGTCCAAGGAATACATTGAACCTGCAGAGGTGTATCGGAAAATAATACTGCTCTCAAAGGAAAGGATCAAAGCCCAGACTCTAAGAAGTCTCACTCTTCTTGCACTTAATACGGCATTGTGCCTTTTGTATATAATTCCGCTGTAATTTCAGTGTTTCATCGTCAATGTGATTGTCCAAGGAATACATTGAACCTGCAGTGGTGTATCGAAAACTAATACTGGTCTCACAGGAAAGATCAAATCACTGACTGTAAGAAGAGTCTCTATTCTTGTACATAAGGCGGCATTGTGCCTTTTGTATTCAATTGCGAAGCGATTTCTGTCTTTTGTCGTCAATGTGAAGGTCCAAGGAATACATTGAACCAGCAGTGCTGTATCGGAAGATAATACTGGTCTCACAGGAAAGGATCAAAGCACATACTCTAAGAAGTCTCACGCCTGTTGCAGTTAAGGTGGCATTGTGCCTTTTGTATTTACTTCCGATGTAATTTCAGTGTTTCATTGTCAATGTGTATGTAAAAGGAATACATTGAACCTGCAGTGGAGTATTGGAAACTAATACTGGTCTCATAGGAAAGGATCAATGCACATACTCTAAGAAGTCTCACTCCTTTTGCACTTAATGTGGCATTGTGCCTTTTGTATTTAATGCCGATGTAATATCAGTGTTTCATCGTCAATGTGTATGTAAAAGGAATATATTGAACCTGCAGTGGTGTATCTGAAACTAATACTGGTCTCATAGGAAAGGATCAAAGCACATACTCTAACAAGTCTCACTCCTTTTGCAGTTAAGGTGGCAATGTGCCTTTTGTATTTAATTCCGATGTAATTTCAGTGTTTCATCGTCAATGTGTATGTAAAAGGAATACATTGAATCAACAGTGGTGTATCGGAAACTAATACTGGTCACATAGGAAAGGATCAAAGCACATACTCTAAGAAGTCTCACTCCTTTTGCACTTAAGGTGGCATTGTGCCTTTTGTATTTAAGTACGATGTAATTTCAGTGTTTCATCGTCAATGTGTATGTAAAAGGAATACATTGAACCTGCAGTGGTTTATCGCAAACTAATACTAGTCTCACAGGAAAGGATCAAAACACCGACTGTAAGAAGAGTTTCTATTCTTGTACTTAAGGCGGCATTGTGCCTTTTGTATTTAATTCCGACTTGATTTCTGTGTTTCATCGTTAATGTGAAGGCCCAAGGTATACATTGAACCTGTAGTGGTGTATCGGAAACTTAAACTGGTCTCATAGAAAAGGATCAAAGCAAAGGCTCTAAGAAGTCTCACTCTTCTTGCACTTAAGGCGGCATTGTGCCTTTTGTATTTAATTCCGATGTAATTTCAGTGTTTCATCGTCAATGTGTATGTAAAAGGAATGCATTGAACCTGCAGTGGTGTATCGGAAACTAATACTGGTCTCATAGGAAAGGATCAAAGCACATACTCTAAGAAGTCTCACTCCTTTTGCAGTTAGGGTGGCATTGTGCCTTTTGTATTTAATTCCGATGTAATTTCAGTGTTTCATCGTCAATGTGTATGTAAAAGGAATACATAGAACCTGCAGTGGTGTATCGGAAACTAATACTGGTCTCATAGGAAAGGATCAAAGCACATACTCTAAGAAGTCTCACTCCTTTTGCAGTTAAGGTGGCACTGTGCCTTTTGTATTTATTCCGATGTAATGTCAGTGTTTCATCGTCAATGTGTATGTAAACAGAATACATCGAACCTGCAGTGGTGTATCGCAAACTAATACTGGTCTCACAGGAAAGGATCAAAACACCGACTGTAAGAAGAGTCTCTATTCTTGTACTTAATTCGGCATTGTGCCTTTTGTATTTAATTCAGTCTTGATTTCTGTGTTTCATCGTTAATGTGAAGGTCCAAGGAATACATTGAACCTGCAGTGGTGTATCGGAAACTATAACTGGTCTCATAGGAAAGGATCAAAGCAAAGACTCTAAGAAGTCTCACCCTTCTTGCACTTAAGGCGGCATTGTGCCTTTTGTATTTAATTCCGATGTAATTTCAGTGTTTCATCGTCAATGTGTATGTAATAGGAATACATTGAACCTGCAGTGGTGTATCGGAAACTAATACTGGTCTCATAGGAAAGTATCAAAGCACATACTCTAAGAAGTCTCACTCCTTTTGCAGTTAAGGTGGCATTGTGCCTTTTGTATTTAATTCCGATGTAATTTCAGTGTTTCATCGTCAATGTGTATCTAAAAGGAATACATTGAACCTGCAATGGTGTATCGGAAACTAATACTGGTCTCATAGGAAAGGATCAAAGCACATACTCTAAGAAGTCTCACTCCTTTTGCACTTAAGGTAGCATTGTGCCTTTTGTATTTAATTCCGATGTAATTTCAGTGTTTCATCGTCAATGAGTATGTATAAGGAATACATTGAACCTGCAGTGGTGTATCGCAAACTAATACTGGTCTCACAGGAAAGGATCAAAACACCGACTGTAAGAAGAGCCTCTATTCTTTTACATAAGGCGGCATTGTGACTTTTGTATTTAATTCCGACTTGATTTCTGTGTTTCATCGTTAATGTGAAGGTCCAAGGAATACATTGAATCTGCAGTGGTGTATCGGAAACTGTAACTGGTCTCATTGGAAAGGATCAAAGCAAAGACTCTAAGAAGTCTCACTCTTCTTGCACTTAAGGCGGCATTGTGCATTTTGTATTTAATTCCGATGTAATTTCAGTGTTTCATCGTCAATGTGTAAGTATAAGGAATACATTGAACCTGCAGTGGCGTATCAGAAACTAATACTGGTCTCATAGGAAAAGATCAAAGCACATACTCTAAGAAGCCTCACTCCTTTTGCAGTTAAGGTGGCATTGTGCCCTTTGTATTTAATTCCGATGTAATTTCAGTGTTTCATCGTCAATGTGTATGTAGAAGGAATACATTGAACCTGCAGTGGTGTATCGGAAACTAATACTGGTCTCATAAGATAGGATCAAAGCACATACTCTAAGAAGTCTCACTCCTTTTGCAGTTAAGGTGGCATTGTGGAATTTGTATTTAGCTCCGATGTTATTTCAGTGTTTCAACGTCAATGTGTATGTAAAAGGAATACATTGAACCTGCAGTGGACTATTGGAAACTAATACTGGTCTCATAGGTAAGGATCAATGCACATACTCTAAGAAGTCCCACTCCTTTTGCACTTAAGGTGGCATTGTGCCTTTTGTATTTAATAGCGTTGTATTATCAGTGTTTCATCGTCAATGTGTATGTGAAAGGAATACATTGAACCTGCAGTGGTGTATCGGAAACTAATACTACTCTCATAGGAAAGGATCAAAGCACATACTCTAAGAAGTCTCACTCCTTTTGCAGTTAAGGTAGCATTGTGCCTTTTGTATTTAATTCCGATGTAATTTCAGTGTTTCATCGTCAATGTGTATGTAAAAGGAATACATTGAACCTGCAGTGGTGTATCAGAAACTAATACTGGTCTCATAGGAAAGGATCAAAGCACATACTCTAAGAAGTCTCACCCCCTTTGCAGTTAAGGTGGCATTGTGCCTTTTGTATATAATTCCGATGTAATTTCAGTGTTTCATCGTCAATGTGTATGTAAAAGGAATACATTCAATCAGCAGTGGTGTATCGGAAACTAATACTGGTCACATAGGAAAGGATCAAAGCACATACTCTAAGAAGTCTCACTCCTTTTGCACTTAAGGTGGCATTGTGCCTTTTGTATTTAAGTACGATGTAATTTCAGTGTTTCATCGTCATTGTGTATGTAAAAGGAATACATTGAACCTGCAGTGGTTTAGTGCAAACTAATACTGGTCTCACAGGAAAGGATCAAAACACCGACTGTAAGAAGAGTTTCTATTCTTGTACTTAAGGCGGCATCGTGCCTTTTGTATTTAATTCCGATGTAATTTCAGTGTTCATCGTCAATGTGTATGTAAAAGGAATACATTGAACCTGCAGTGGTGTATCGGTAACTAATACTGGTCTCACAGGAAAGGATCAAAGCACCGACTATAAGAAGAGTCCCTATTCTTGTACTTAAGGCGGCATTGTGCCTTTTGTATTTAATTCCTATGCGATTTCTGTGTATCATCGTTAATGTGAAGGTCCAAGGAATACATTGAACCTGCAGTGCTGTATTGGAAACTAATACTGGTCTCATAGGAAAGGATCAAAGCACATACTCTAATAAGTCTCATTCCTTTTGCAGTTAAGGTGGCATAGTGCCTTTTGTATTTAATTCCGATGTAATTTCAGTGTTTCATCGTCAATGTGAATGTCCAAGGAATACATTGAACCTGCAGTGGTGTATCGAAAACTAATACTGGTCTCACAGGAAAGATCAAAGCACCAACTGTAAGAAGAGTCTCTATTATTGTGCTTAAGGCGGCATTGTGCATTTTGTATTTAATTCCGACTTGATTTCTGTGTGTCATCGTTAATGTGAAGGTCCAAGGAATACATTGAACCTGCAGTGGTGTATCGGAATGTATAACTGGTCTCATAGGAAAGGGTCAAAGCACATACTCTAAGAAGTCTCACTCCCTTTGCAGTTAAGGTGGCATTGTGCCTTTTGTATATAATTCCGATGTAATTTCAGTGTTTCATCGTCAATGTGTATGTAAAAGGAATACATTGAACCTGCAGTGGTGTATCGGAAACTAATACTGGTCTCATAGGAAAGGATCAAAGCACATACTCTAAGAAGTCTCACTCCTTTTGACGTTAAGGTGGCAATGTGCCTTTTGTATTAATTCCGATGTAATTTCAGTGTTTCATCGTCAATGTGTATGTAAAAAGAATACATCAAACCTGCAGTGGTGTATCGCAAACTAATACTGGTCTCACAGGAAAGGATCAAAGCACCGACTGTAAGAAGAGTCTCTGTTCTTGTACTTAAGGCGGCATTGTGCCTTTTTTATTTAATTCCGTCTTGATTTCTGTGTTTCATCGTTAATGTGAAGGTCCAAGGAATACATTGAACCTGCAGTGGTGTATCGGAAACTATAACTGGTCTCATAGGAAAGGATCAAAGCAATGACTCTAAGAAGATCCACTCTTCTTGCACTTAAGGCGGCATTGTGCCTTTTGTATTTAATTCCGATGTAATTTCAGTGTTTCATCGTCAATGTGTATGTAAAAGGAATACATTGAACCTGCAGTGGTGTATCGGAAACTGATATGGTCTCATAGGAAAGGATCAAAGCACTTACTCTAAGAAGTCTCACTCCTTTTGCAGTTAAGGTGGCATTGTGCCCTTTGTATTTAATTCCGATGTAATTTCAGTGTTTCATCGTCAATGTGTATGTACAAGGAATACGTTGAACCTGCAGTGGTGTATCGGAAACTAATACTGGTCTCATAGGAAAGGATAAAAGCACATACTCTAAGAAGTCTCACTCCTTTTGCAGTTAAGGTGGCATTGTGCCTTTTGTATTTAATTCCGATGTAATTTCAGTGTTTCATCGTCAATGTGTATGTAAAAGGAATACATTGAACCTGCAGTGGTGTATCGGAAACTAATATTGGTCTCATAGGAAAGGATCAAAGCACATTACCTAAGTAGTCTCACTCCTTTTGCAGTTAAGGTGGCATTGTGCCTTTTGTATTTATTCCGATGTAATTTCAGTGTTTCATCGTCAATGTGTATGTAAAAGGAATACATCGAACCTGCAGTGGTGTATCGCAAACTAATACTGGTCTCACAGGAAAGGATCAAAACACCAACTGTAAGAAGAGTCTCTATTCTTGTATTTAAGGCGGCATTGTGCCTTTTGTATTTAATTCCGTCTTGATTTCTGTGTTTCATCGTTAATGTGAAGGTCCAAGGAATACATTGAACCTGCGGTGGTGTATCGGAAACTATAACTGGTCTCATAGGAAAGGATCAAAGCAAAGACTCTAAGAAGTCTCACTCTTCTTGCACTTAAGGCGGCATTGTGATTTTTGTACTTAACTCCGATGTAATTTCAGTGTTTCATCGTCAATGTGTATGTAAAAGGAATACATTGACCCTGCAGTGGTGTATCGGAAACTATAACTGGTCTCATAGGAAAGGATCAAAGCAAAGACTCTAAGATGTCTCACTCTTCTTGCACTTAAGGCGGCATTGTGCCTTTTGTATTTAATTCCGATGTAATTTCTGTGATTCATCGTCAATATGTATGTAAATGGAATACATTGAACCTGCAGTGGTGTATCGGAAACTAATACTGGTCTCATACGAAAGGATCAAAGCACATACTCTAAGAAGTCTCACACCTTTTGCACTTAAGGTGGCATTGTGCCTTTTGTATTTAATTCCGATGTAATTTCAGTGTTTCATCGTCAATGTGTATTGAAAAGGAATACCTTGAACCTGCAGTGGTGTATCGGAAACTAATACTGGTCTCATAGGAAAGGATCCAAGCACATACTCTAAGAAGTCTCACTCCTTTTGCAGTTAAGGTGACATTGTGCCTTTTGTATTTAATTCCGATGTAATTTCAGTGTTTCATCATTAATGTGTATGTAAAAGGAATACATTGAACCTGCAGTGGTGTATCGGAAACTAATACTGGTCTCATAGGAAAGGATCAAAGCACATACTCTAAGAGGTCTCACTCCTTTTGCACTTAGGGTGGCATTGTGCCTTTTGTATTTAATTCCGATGTAATTTCAGTGTTTCATCGTCAATGTGTATGTAAAAGGAATACATTGAACCTGCAGTGGTGTATCGGAAACTAATACTGGTCTCATAGGAAAGTATCAAAGCACATACTCTAAGAAGTCTCACTCCTTTTGCAGTTAAGGTGGCATTGTGCCTTATGTATTTAATTCCGATGTAATTTCAGTGTTTCATCGTCAATGTGTATGTAAAAGGAATACATTGAACCTGCAATGGTGTATCGGAAACAAATACTGATCTCATAGGAAAGGATCAAAGCACATACTCTAAGAAGTCTCACTCCTTTTGCACTTAAGGTGGCATTGTGCCTTTTGTATTTAATTCCGATGTAATTTCAGTGTTTCATCGTCAATGAGTATGTAAAAGGAATACATTGAACCTACAGTGGTGTATCGCAAACTAATACTGGTCTCACAGGAAAGGATCAAAACACAGACTGTAAGAAGAGTCTCTATTCTTGTACTTAAGGCGGCATTGTGCCTTTTATATTTATTTCCGACTTGATTTCTGTGTTTCATCGTTAATGTGAAGGACCAAGGAATACATTGATCCTGCAGTGGTGTATCGGAAACTAATACTGGTCTCTCAGGAATGGATCAAAGCACAGACTCTAAGAAGTCCCACTCCTCTTGCAGTTAAGACAGCATTTCGCCTTTTGTATTTAATTCCGATGTAATTTCAGTGTATCATCGTCAATGTGAATGTCCAAGGAATACATTGAACCTGCAGTGGTGTATCGGTAACTAACACTGGTCTCACAGGAAAGGATCAAAGCACCGACTGTAAGAAGGGTCCCTATTCTTGTACATAAGGCGGCATTGTGCATTTTGTATTTCATTCCTATGCGATTTCTGTGTTTCATCGTCAATGTGAATGTGCAAGGAATACATAGAACCTGCAGTGGGGTATCGGAAACTAATACTGGTCTTACAGGAAAGGATCAAATCACCGACTGTAAGAAGAGTCTTTATTCTTGTACTTAAGGCGGCATTGTGCCTTTTGTATTTAATTCCGATGCGATTTCTGTGTTTTGTCGTCAATGTGAATGTCCAAGGAATACATTGAAGCTGCAGTGGTGTATCGGTAACTAATACTGGTCTCACAGGAAAGGATCAAAGCACCGACTGTAAGAAGAGTCCCTATTCTTGTACTTAAGGCGGCATTGTGCCTTTTGTATTTAATTCCGACTTGAATTCTGATTTCATCGTTAATGTGAAGGTCCAAGGAATACATTGAACCTGCAGTGGTGTATCTGAAACTAATACTGGTCTCATAGGAAAGGATCAAAGCACATACTCTAAGAAGTCTCACTCCTTTTGCACTTAAGGTGGCATTGTGCCTTTTGTATTTAATTCCGATGTAATTTCAGTGTTTCATCGTCAATGTAAATGTAAAAGGAATACATTGAACCTGCAGTGGTGTATCGGAAACTAATACTGGTCTCATAGGAAAGTATCAAAGCACATACTCTAAGAAGTGTCACTCCTTTTGCAGTTAAGGTGGCATTGTGCCTTTTGTATTTAATTCCGATGTAATTTCAGTGTTTCATCGTCAATGTGTTAGTAAAAGGAATACATTGAACCTGCAATGGTGTATCGGAGACTAATACTGATCTCATAGGAAAGGATCAAAGCACATACTCTAAGAAGTCTCACTCCTTTTGCACTTAAGGTGGCAATGTGCCTTTTGTATTTAATTCCGATGTAATTTCAGTGTATCATCGTCAATGAGTATGTAAAAGAAATACATTGAACCTGCAGTGGTGTATCGCAAACTAATACTGGTCTCACAGGAAAGGATCAAAACACCGACTGTAAGAAGAGCCTCTATTCTTTTACTTAAGGCGGCATTGTGCCTTTTGTATTTAATTCCGACTTCATTTCTGTGTTTCATCGTTAATGTGAAGGTCCAAGGAATACATTGAACCTGCAGTGGTGTATCGGAAACTATAACTGGTCTCATAGGAGAGGATCAAAGCAAAGACTCTAAGAAGACTCACTCTTCTAGCACTTAAGGCGGCATTGAGCCTTTTGTATTTAATTCCTATGTAATTTAAGTGTTTCATCGTCAATGTGTATGTAAAAGGAATACATTGAACCTGCAGTGGTGTATCGGAAACTAATACTGGTCTCATAGGAAAGGATCAAAGCACATACTCTAAGAAGTCTCTCTCCTTTTGCAGTTCAGGTGGCATTGTGCCCTTTGTATTTAATTCAGATGTAAGTTCAGTGTTTCATCGTCAATGTGTATGTAGAAGGAATACATTGAACCTGCAGTGGTGTATCGGAAACTAATACTGGTCTCATAAGAAAGGATCAAAGCACATACTCTATGAAGTCTCACTCCTTTTGCAGTTAAGGTGGCATTGTGCCTTTTGTATTTAGCTCCGATGTTATTTTAGTGTTTCAACGTCAATGTGTATGTAAAAGGAATACATTGAACCTGCAGTGGTGTATCGGAAACTAATAGTAGTCTCATAGGAAAGGATCAAAGAACATACTCTAAGAAGTCTCACTCCTTTTGCAGTTAAGGTGGCATTGTGCCTTTTGTATTTAATTCCGATGTAATTTCAGTGTTTCATCGTCAATGTGTATGTAAAAGGAATACATTGAACCTGCAGTGGTGTATCGGAAACTAATACTGGTCTCATAGGAAAGGATCAAAGCACATACTCTAAGAAGTCTCACTCCTTTTGCACTTAGGGTGGCATTGTGCCTTTTGTATTTAATTCCGATGTAATTTCAGTGTTTCATCGTCAATGTGTATGTAAAAGGAATACATTGAACCTGCAGTGGTGTATTGCAAATGAATACTGGTCTCACAGGAAAGGATCAAAACACCGACTGAAAGAAGAGTCTCTATTCTTGTACTTAAGGCGGACTTGTGCCTTTTGTATTTAATTCCGACTTGATTTCTGTGTTTCATCGTTAATGTGAAGGTCCAAGGAATACATTGAACCTGCAGTGGTGTATCGGAAACTATAACTGGTCTCATAGGAAAGGATCAAACCAAAGACTCTAAGAAGTCTCACTCTTCTTACACGTAAGGCGGCATTGTGCCTTTTGTATCTAATTCCGATGTAATTTCAGTGTTTCATCGTCAATGTGTATGTAAAAGGAATACATTGAACCTGCAGTGGTGTATCGGAAACTAATACTGGTCTCATAGGAAAGGATCAAAGCACAAACTCTAAGAAGTCTCACTCCTTTTGCAGTTAAGGTGGCATTGTGGCTTTTGTATTTAATTACGATGTAATTTCAGTGTTTCATCGTCAATGTGTATGTATAACGAATAGATTGAACCTGCAGTGGTGTATCGCAAACTAATAATGGTCTCACAGGAAAGGATCAAAGCACAGACTGTAAGAAGAGTCTCTATTCTTGTACTTAAGGCGACATTGTGCCTTTTGTATTTAATTCCGACTTGATTTCTGTGTTTCATCGTTAATGTGAAGGTCCAAGGAATACATTGAACCTGCAGTGGTGTATCGGAAACTAATACTGGTTTCATAGGAAGGGATCAAAGCACATACTCTAAGAAGTCTCACTCCTTTTGCAGTTAAGGTGGCATTGTGCCTTTTGTATTTAATTCCGATGTAATTTCAGTGTTTCATCGTCAATGTGTATGTAAAAGGTATAGATTTAACCTGCAGTGGTGTATCGGAAACTAATACTGGTCTCATAGGTAAGAATCAAAGCACAGACGCTAAGAAGTCTCACTCTTCTTGCATTTAAGGCGGCATTGTGCCATTTGTATTTAATTCCGATGTAATTTCAGTGTTTCATCGTCAATGTGAATGTCCAAGGGATACATTGAACCTGCAGTGGCGAATCTGAAACTAATACTGGTCTCACAGGAAAGGATCAAAGCACCGACTGTAAGAAAAGTCTCTATTCTTGTACTTAAGGCGGCATTGTGCTATTTGTATTTAATTGCGATGCGACTTCTTTGTTTTATCGTCAATGTGTAGGTCTAACGAATACATTGAACCTGCAGTGATGTATCGGAAACCAATACTGGTCTGTCAGGAATGGATCAAAGCACAGACTCTAAGAAGTCTCACTCTTCTTGCACTTAAGACGGCATTTTGCCTTTTGCTTTATTTCCGATGTAATATCAGTGTTTCATCGTGAATGTGTATGTAAAAGGAATACATTGAACCTGCAGAGGTGTTCGGAAACTAATGTTGGTCTCATAGGAAAGGATCAAAGCGCAGACTCTTAGAAGTCTCAGTCTTCTTGCACTTAAGGCGGCATTGTGCCTTTTGTATTTAATTCCGACTTGATTTCTGATTTCATCGTTAATGTTAAGGTCCAAGGAATACATTGAACTTGCAGTGGTGTATCTGAAACTAATACTGGTCTCATAGGAAAGGATCAAAGCACATACTCTAAGAAGTCTCACTCCTTTTGCAGTTAAGGTGGCATTGTGCCTTTTGTATTTAATTCCGATGTAATTTCAGTGTTTCATCGTCAATGTGTATGCAAAAGGTATAGATTTAACCTGCAGTGGTGTATCGGAAACTAATACTGGTCTCATAGGTAAGAATCAAAGCACAGACGCTAAGGAGTCCCACTCTTCTTGCATTTAAGGCGGCATTGTGCCTTTTGTATTTAATTCCGATGTAATTTCAGAGTTTTATCGTCAATGTGAATGTCCAAGGAATACATTGAACCTGCAGTGGCGTATCGGAAACTAATACTGGTCTCACAGGAGAGGATCAAAGCACCGACTGTAAGAAAAGTCTCTATTCTTGTACTTAAGGCGGCATTGTGCTTTTTGTATTTAATTGCGATGCGACTTCTGTGTTTTATCGTCAATGTGTAGGTCTAAGGAATGCATTGAACCTGCAGTGATGTATCGGAAACCAATACTGGTCTGTCAGGAATGGATCAAAGCACAGACTCTAAGAAGTCTCACTCTTCTTGCATTTATAGCGGCATTGTGCCTTTTGTATTTAATTCCAATGTAATTTCAGTGTTTCATCGTCAATGTGAATGTTTACGGAATTCATTGAACCTGCAATGGTGTATGGGAAACTAATACTGGTCTCACAAGAAAGGATCAAAGCTCCGACTATAAGAAGAGTCTCTATTCTTGTACTTAAGTCGGCATTGTGCCTTTTGTATTTAATTCCGATGCGATATCTGTGTTTTGTCGTCAATGTGAAGGTCCAAGGAATACATTGAACCTGCAGTGGTGTATCGGAAACTATAACTGGTCTCATAGGAAAGGATCAAACCAAAGACTCTAAGAAGTCTCACTCTTCTTGCACGTAAGGCGGCATTGTGCCTTTTGTATTTAATTCCGATGTAATTTCAGTGTTTCATCGTCAATGTGTATGTAAAAGGAATACATTGAACCTGCAGTGGTGTATCGGAAACTAATACTGGTCTCATTGGAAAGGATCAAAGCACATACTCTAAGAAGTCTCACTCCTTTTGCAGTTAAGGTGGCATTGTGCCTTTTGTATTTAATTCCGATGTAATTTCAGTGTTTCATCGTCAATGTGTATGTAAAAGGTATAGATTTAACCTGCAGTGGTGTATCGGAAACTAATACTGGTCTCATAGGTAAGAATCAAAGCACAGACGCTAAGAAGTCTCACTCTTCTTGCATTTAAGGCGGCATTGTGCCTTTTGTATTTAATTCCGATGTAATTTCAGTGTTTCATCGTCAATGTGAATGTCCAAGGAATACATTGAACCTGCAGTGGCGTATCGGAAACTAATACTGGTCTCACAGGAAGGATCAAAGCACCGACTATAAGAAAAGTCTCTATTCTTGTACTTACGGCGGCATTGTGCTTTTTGTATTTAATTGCGATGCGACTTCTGTGTTTTATCGTCAATGTGTAGGTCTAAGGAATGCATTGAACCTGCAGTGATGTATCGGAAACCAATACTGGTCTGTCAGGAATGGATCAAAGCACAGACTCTAAGAGGTCTCACTCTTCTTGCACTTAAGACGGCATTTTGCCTTTTGCTTTATTTCCGATGTAATATCAGGGATTCATCGTGAATATGTATGTAAAAGGAATACATTGAACCTGCAGTGGTGTATCGGAAAATAATGCTGGTCTCACAGGAAAGGATCAAAACACAGACTCTAAGAAGTCTCACTCTTCTTGCACTTAAGGCGGCATTATTCCATTTGTATTTAATTCCGATGTAATTTCAGTGTTTCATCGTCAATGTGTATGTAAAAGGAATACATTGAACCTGCAGAGGTGTTCGGAAACTAATATTGGTCTCATAGGAAAGGATAAAAGCACAGACTCTACGAAGTCTCACTCTTCTTGCACTTAAGGCGGCATTGTGCCTTTTGTATTATATTCCGACGTAATTTCAGTGTTTCATCCTCAATGTGTTTGTAAAAAGAATACATTAAACCGGCAGTGATGTATCGGAAACTAATATTGGTCTCATAGGAAAGGATCAAAGCGCAGACTCTAAGAAGTCTCACTCTTCTTGCACTTAAGGCGGCATTGTGCCTTTTGTATTTAATTCCGACTTGATTTCTGATTTCATCGTTAATGTTAAGGTCCAAGGAATACATTGAACCTGCAGTGGCGTATCTGAAACTAATACTGGTCCCATAGGAAAGGATCAAAGCACATACTCTAAGAAGTCTCACTCCTTTTGCACTTAAGGTGGCATTGTGCCTTTTGTATTTAATTCCGATGTAATTTCAGTGTTTCATCGTCAATGTGAATGTAAAAGGAATACATTGAACCTGCAGTGGTGTATCGGAAACTAATACTGGTCTCACACGAAAGGATCAAAGCACATACTCTAAGAAGTCTCACTCCTTTTGCAGATAAGGTGGCATTGTGCCTTTTGTATTTAATTCCGATGTAATTTCAGTGTTTCATCGTCAATGTGTATGTAAAAGGAATAGATTGAACCTGCAGTGGTGTATCGCAAACTAATACTGGTCTCACAGGAAAGGACCAAAACACAGACTGTAAGAAGAGTCTCTATTCTTGTACTTAAGGCGGCATTGTGCCTTTTGTATTTAATTCCGACTTGATTTCTGTGTTTCATCGTTAATGTGAAGGTCCAAGGAATACATTGTCCCTGCAGTGGTATATCGGAAACTATAACTGGTCTCATAGGAAAGGATCAAAGCAAAGACTCTAAGAAGTCTCACTCATCTTGCACTTAAGGCGGCATTGTGCCTTTTGTATTTAATTCCGATGTAATTTCAGTGTCTCATCGTCAATGTGTATGTAAAAGGAATACATTGAACCTGCAGTGGTGTATCGGAAACTAATACTGGTCTCATAGGAAAGGATCAAAGCACATACTCTAAGAAGTCTCACTCCTTTTGCAGTTAAGGTGGCATTGTGCCTTTTGTATTTAATTCCGATGTAATTTCAGTGTCCCATCGTCAATGTGTATGTAAAAGGAATATATTTAACCTGCAGTGGTGTATCGGAAACTAATACTGGTCTCATAGGAAAGAATCAAAGCACAGACGCTAAGAAGTCTCACTCTTCTTGCATTTAAGGTGGCATTGTGCCTTTTGTATTTAATTCGGATGTAATTTCAGTGTTTCATCGTCAATGTGAATGTCCAAGGAATACATTGAACCTGCAGTGGCGTATCGGAAACTAATACTTGTCTCACTGGAAAGGATCAAAGCACCGACTGTAAGAAAAGTCTCTATTCCTGTACTTACGGCGTCATTGTGCTTTTTGTATTTAATTGCGATGCTATTTCTGTGTTTCATCGTCAATGTGAAGGTCCAAGGAATACATTGAACCTGCACTGGTGTATCGGAAACTAATACTGTTCTCTCAGGAAAGGGTCAAAGCACAGTCTCTAAGAGGTCGCACTCCTCTTGCAGTTAAGACAGCATTTTGCGTTTTGTATTTAATCCCGATGCAATTTCGGTGTTTCATCGTCAATGTGTATGTAAAAGGAATACATTGAACCTGCACTGGTGTATCGGTAACTAATACTGGTCTCACAGGAAGGGATCAAAGCACCGACTGTAAGAAGAGTCCCTATTCTTTTACTTAAGGCAGCATTGTGCATTTTGTATTTAATTCCTATGCGATTTGTGTGTTTCATCGTCAATGTGAATGTGCAAGGAATACATAGAACCTGCAGTGGTGTATCGGAAACTAATACTGTTCTCACAGGAATAGGATCAAAGCACAGACTCTGAGAAGTCTCACTCCTCTTGCACTTATGGCGGCAATGTGCCTTTTGTATTTAATTCCGATGTAATTTCAGTGTTTCATCGTCAATGTGTATGTAAAAGGAATACATTGAACTTGCTGCGGTGTATCGGAAACTAATACTGGTCTCACGGGAAAGAATCATAGCACCGACTGTAAGAAGGGTCTCTATTCGTGTACTCAAGGCGGCATTGTGCCTTTTGTATCTAATTCCGATGCGATTTTTGTGTTTTGTCGTCAATGGGAATGTCCATGGAATACATAGAACCTGCAGTGGTGTACCGGAAACTAATACTGGTCTCATAGGAAAGGATCAAAGCACAGACTCTAAGAAGTCTCACTCTTCTTGCATTTATAGCGGCATTGTGCCTTTTGTATTTAATTCCAATGTAATTTCAGTGTTTCATCGTCAATGTGAATGTTTACGGAATTCATTGAACCTGCAATGGTGTATGGGAAACTAATACTGGTCTCACAAGAAATGATCAAAGCACCGACTATAAGAAGAGTCTCTATTCTTGTACTTAAGTCGGCATTGTGCCTTTTGTATTTAATTCCGATGCGATATCTGTGTTTTGTCGTCAATGTGAAGGTCCAAGGAATACATTGAACCTGCAGTGGTGTATCGGAATGTAATACTGCTCTCACAGAAAAGGATCAAAGCACAGACTTTAAGAAGTCTCACTCTTCTTGCACTTAAGACGGCATTGTGCCTTTTGTATTTAAATCCGATGTAATTTCAGTGTTTCATCGTCAATGTAAATGTCCAACGAATACATTGAACCTGCAGTGGTGTATCGAAAACTAATACTGGTCTCACAGCAAAGATCAAGGCACCAACTGTAAGAAGAGTCGCTATTCTTGTACTTAAGGCGGCATTGTGCCTTTTGTATTTAATTCCGACGCGATTTCTGTGTTTCATCGTTAATGTGAAGGTCCAAGGAATACATAGAACCTGCAGTGGTGTATCGAAATCTAATACTGGTCTCATTGGAAATAATCTAAGCACTGACTCTATGAAGTCTCACTATTCTTGCATTTAAGGCGGCATTGTGCCTGTTGCATTTAATTCCGATGCAAATTCAGTGTTTCATCGTCTATGTGAATGTCCAAGGAATACATTGAACCTGCAGTGGCGTATCGGAAACTAATACTCGTCTCACAGGAAAGGATTAAAGCACCGACTGTAAGAAGAGTCTCTATTCTTGTACCTAAGGCGGCATTGTGCCTTTTGTATTTAATTCCGATGCGACTTCTGCGTTTCAACGTCAATGTGAATGTCCAAGGAATACATTGAACTTGCAGTGGTGTATCGGAAACTAATACTGGTCTCACAGGAAAGGATCAAAGGACCAACTGTAAGAAGAGTCTCTATTCTTCTACTTAAGGCGGCATTGTGCCTTTTGTATTTAATTCCGACGCGATTTCTGTGTTTCATCGTTAATGTGAAGGTACAAGGAATACATTGAACCTGCAGTGGTGTATCGAAACCTAATACTGGTCTCACAGGAAAGATCAAAGCACCAACTGTAAGAAGAGTCTCTATTCTTGTACTTAAGGCGGCATTGTGCCGTTTGTATTTAATTCCGACGCGATTTCTGTGTTTCATCGTTAATGTGAAGGTCCAAGGAATACACTGAACCTGCAGTGGTGAATCGGAAACTAATACTGGTCTCACAGGAAAGGATCAAATCACAGACTCTAAGAGGTCTCACTCTTCCTCCACTTAAGGCGGCATTGAGCCTTTTGTATTTAATTCCGATGTAATTTCAGTGTTTCATCGTCAATGTGTATGTGAAAGGAATACATTGAACCTGCAGTGGTGTATCGGAAACTAATACTGGTCTCATAGGAAAGTATCAAAGCACAGACTCTAAGAAGTAGCTCTCCTTTTGCACTTAAGGTGGCATAGGGCCTTTTGTATTTAATTTCGATGTAATTTCAGTGTTTCATCGTCAATGTGTATGTAAAAGGAATACATTGAACCTGCAGTGGTGTATCGGAAACTAATACTTGTTTCATAGGAAAGGATAAAAGCACAGACTCTAAGAAGTCTCTCTCTTCTTGCATTTAAGGCGGCATTGTGCCTTTTGTATTTATTTCCGATGTAATTTCAGTGTTTCATCGTCAATGTGATTGTCCAAGGAATACATTGAACCTGCAGTGGTGTATCTGAAACTAATACTGGTCTCACAGGTATGGATCAAAGCACCGACTGTAAGAACAGTCTCTATTCTTGTACTTAAGGCGACATTGCCCCTTTTGTATTTAATTCCGATGCGATTTCAGTGTTTCATCGTCAATGTGTATGTAAAAGGAATACATTGAACCTGCAGTGGTGTATCGGAAACTAATACTGGTCTCATAGGAAAGGATAATAGCACAGACTCTAAGAAGTCTCACTCTTCTGGCACTTAAGACGGCATTGTGCCTTTTGTATTTAATTCCGATGTAATTTCAGTGTTTCATCGTCAAAGTGAATGTCCAAGGAATACATTGAACCTGTAGTGGGGTATCGGAAACTAATACTGGTCTCACAGGAAAGGATCAAAGCACCGACTGTAAGAAGAGTCTCTACTCTTGTACTTAAGGCGGCATTGTGCCTTTTGTATTTAATTACGATGCGATTTCTGTGTTTTGTCGTCAATGTGAAAGTCCAAGGAATACATTGAAGCTGCAGTTGTGTATCGGAAAATAATACTGGTCTCACAGGAAAGGATCAAAGCACAGACTCTAAGAAGTCTCACGCTTCTTGCACTTAATTCGGCATCATGCCTTTTGTATTTAATTTCAATGTAATTTCAGTGTTACATCGTCAATGTGTATGTAAAAGGAATACATTGAACCTGCAGTGGTGTATCGGAAACTAATACTGGTCTCATAGGAAAGATTCAAAGCACAGACTCTAAGAAGTCTCACACTTCTTGCCCTTAAGACGGTATTGTGCCTTTCGTATTTAATTCCGATGTAATTTCAGTGTTTCATCGTCAAAGTGAATGTCCAAGGAATACATTGAACCTGCAGTGGGGTATCGGAAAATAATACTGGTCTCACAGGAAAGGATCAAAGCACCGACTGTAAGAAGAGTCTTTATTCTTGTACTTAAGGCGTCATTGTGCCTTTTGTATTTAATTCCGATGCGATTTCTATGTTTTGTCGTCAATGCGAAAGTCCAAGGGACACATTGAACCTGCAGTGGTGTATCGGAAAATAATACTGGTCTCACAGGAAAGGATCAAAACACCGACAGTAAGAAGAGTCTCTATTCTTGTACTAAAGGCGGCATTGTGCCGTTTGTATTTAATTCCGATCCGATTTCTGTATTTCATCGTCAATGCGAAGGTCCAACGAATACATTGAACCTGCAGTGGTGTATCGGAAAATAATACTGGTCTCACAGGAAAGGATCAAAACACCGACAGTAAGAAGAGTCTCTATTCTTGTACTAAAGGCGGCATTGTGCCTTTTGTATTTAATTCCGATCCGATTTCTGTATTTCATCGTCAATGCGAAGGTCCAAGGAATACATTGAACCTGCAGTGGTGTATCGGAAACTAATACTGGTCTGCCAGGAAAGGATCAAAGCACAGACTCTAAGAATTCTCACTCTTCTTGCACTTAAGACGGCATTTTGCCTTTTGCATTATTTCCGATGTAATATCAGTGTTTCATCGTCAATGTGTATGTAAAAGAATACATTGAACCTGCAGTGGTGTATCGGAAACTAATACTGGTCTCATAGGAAAGGATCAAAGCACATACTCTAAGAGGTCTCACTCCTTTTGCACTTAGGGTGGCATTGTGCCTTTTGTATTTAATTCCGATGTAATTTCAGTGTTTCATCGTCAATGTGTATGTAAAAGGAATACATTGAACCTGCAGTGGTGTATCGGAAACTAATACTGGTCTCATAGGAAAGTATCAAAGCACATACTCTAAGAAGTCTCACTCCTTTTGCAGTTAAGGTGGCATTGTGCCTTATGTATTTAATTCCGATGTAATTTCAGTGTTTCATCGTCAATGTGTATGTAAAAGGAATACATTGAACCTGCAATGGTGTATCGGAAACAAATACTGATCTCATAGGAAAGGATCAAAGCACATACTCTAAGAAGTCTCACTCCTTTTGCACTTAAGGTGGCATTGTGCCTTTTGTATTTAATTCCGATGTAATTTCAGTGTTTCATCGTCAATGAGTATGTAAAAGGAATACATTGAACCTACAGTGGTGTATCGCAAACTAATACTGGTCTCACAGGAAAGGATCAAAACACAGACTGTAAGAAGAGTCTCTATTCTTGTACTTAAGGCGGCATTGTGCCTTTTATATTTATTTCCGACTTGATTTCTGTGTTTCATCGTTAATGTGAAGGACCAAGGAATACATTGATCCTGCAGTGGTGTATCGGAAACTAATACTGGTCTCTCAGGAATGGATCAAAGCACAGACTCTAAGAAGTCCCACTCCTCTTGCAGTTAAGACAGCATTTCGCCTTTTGTATTTAATTCCGATGTAATTTCAGTGTATCATCGTCAATGTGAATGTCCAAGGAATACATTGAACCTGCAGTGGTGTATCGGTAACTAATACTGGTCTCACAGGAAAGGATCAAAGCACCGACTGTAAGAAGGGTCCCTATTCTTGTACTTAAGGCGGCATTGTGCATTTTGTATTTCATTCCTACGCGATTTCTGTGTTTCATCGTCAATGTGAATGTGCAAGGAATACATAGAACCTGCAGTGGGGTATCGGAAACTAATACTGGTCTTACAGGAAAGGATCAAATCACCGACTGTAAGAAGAGTCTTTATTCTTGTACTTAAGGCGGCATTGTGCCTTTTGTATTTAATTCCGATGCGATTTCTGTGTTTTGTCGTCAATGTGAATGTCCAAGGAATACATTGAACCTGCAGTGGTGTATCGGTAACTAATACTGGTCTCACAGGAAAGGATCAAAGCACCGACTGTGAGAAGAGTCCCTATTCTTGTACTTAAGGCGGCATTGTGCCTTTTGTATTTAATTCCGACTTGAATTCTGATTTCATCGTTAGTGTGAAGGTCCAAGGAATACATTGAACCTGCAGTGGTGTATCTGAAACTAATACTGGTCTCATAGAAAAGGATCAAAGCACATACTCTAAGAAGTCTCACTCCTTTTGCACTTAAGGTGGCATTGTGCCTTTTGTATTTAATTCCGATGTAATTTCAGTGTTTCATCGTCAATGTAAATGTAAAAGGAATACATTGAACCTGCAGTGGTGTATCGGAAACTAATACTGGTCTCATAGGAAAGTATCAAAGCACATACTCTAAGAAGTGTCACTCCTTTTGCAGTTAAGGTGGCATTGTGCCTTTTGTATTTAATTCCGATGTAATTTCAGTGTTTCATCGTCAATGTGTTAGTAAAAGGAATACATTGAACCTGCAATGGTGTATCGGAGACTAATACTGATCTCATAGGAAAGGATCAAACACATACTCTAAGAAGTCTCACTCCTTTTGCACTTAAGGTGGCAATGTGCCTTTTGTATTTAATTCCGATGTAATTTCAGTGTATCATCGTCAATGAGTATGTAAAAGAAATACATTGGACCTGCAGTGGTGTATCGCAAACTAATACTGGTCTCACAGGAAAGGATCAAAACACCGACTGTAAGAAGAGCCTCTATTCTTCTACTTAAGGCTTCATTGTGCCTTTTGTATTTAATTCCGACTTCATTTCTGTGTTTCATCGTTAATGTGAAGGTCCATGGAATACATTGAACCTGCAGTGGTGTATCGGAAACTATAACTGGTCTCATAGGAGAGGATCAAAGCAAAGACTCTAAGAAGACTCACTCTTCTAGCACTTAAGGCGGCATTGAGCCTTTTGTATTTAATTCCTATGTAATTTAAGTGTTTCATCGTCAATGTGTATGTAAAAGGAATACATTGAACCTGCAGTGGTGTATCGGAAACTAATACTGGTCTCATAGGAAAGGATCAAAGCACATACTCTAAGAAGTCTCTCTCCTTTTGCAGTTCAGGTGGCATTGTGCCCTTTGTATTTAATTCAGATGTAAGTTCAGTGTTTCATCGTCAATGTGTATGTAGAAGGAATACATTGAACCTGCAGTGGTGTATCGGAAACTAATACTGGTCTCATAAGAAAGGATCAAAGCACATACTCTATGAAGTCTCACTCCTTTTGCAGTTAAGGTGGCATTGTGCCTTTTGTATTTGGCTCCGATGTTATTTCAGTGTTTCAACGTCAATGTGTATGTAAAAGGAATACATTGAACCTGCAGTGGTGTATCGGAAACTAATAGTAGTCTCATAGGAAAGGATCAAAGAACATACTCTAAGAAGTCTCACTCCTTTTGCAGTTAAGGTGGCATTGTGCCTTTTGTATTTAATTCCGATGTAATTTCAGTGTTTCATCGTCAATGTGTATGTAAAAGGAATACATTGAACCTGCAGTGGTGTATCGGAAACTAATACTGGTCTCATAGGAAAGGATCAAAGCACATACTCTAAGAAGTCTCACTCCTTTTGCACTTAGGGTGGCATTGTGCCTTTTGTATTTAATTCCGATGTAATTTCAGTGTTTCATCGTCAATGTGTATGTAAAAGGAATACATTGAACCTGCAGTGGTGTATTGCAAATGAATACTGGTCTCACAGGAAAGGATCAAAACACCGACTGAAAGAAGAGTCTCTATTCTTGTACTTAAGGCGGACTTGTGCCTTTTGTATTTAATTCCGACTTGATTTCTGTGTTTCATCGTTAATGTGAAGGTCCAAGGAATACATTGAACCTGCAGTGGTGTATCGGAAACTATAACTGGTCTCATAGGAAAGGATCAAACCAAAGACTCTAAGAAGTCTCACTCTTCTTACACGTAAGGCGGCATTGTGCCTTTTGTATCTAATTCCGATGTAATTTCAGTGTTTCATCGTCAATGTGTATGTAAAAGGAATACATTGAACCTGCAGTGGTGTATCGGAAACTAATACTGGTCTCATAGGAAAGGATCAAAGCAGAAACTCTAAGAAGTCTCACTCCTTTTGCAGTTAAGGTGGCATTGTGGCTTTTGTATTTAATTACGATGTAATTTCAGTGTTTCATCGTCAACGTGTATGTATAACGAATAGATTGAACCTGCAGTGGCGTATCGCAAACTAATAATGGTCTCACAGGAAAGGATCAAAGCACAGACTGTAAGAAGAGTCTCTATTCTTGTACTTAAGGCGACATTGTGCCTTTTGTATTTAATTCCGACTTGATTTCTGTGTTTCATCGTTAATGTGAAGGTCCAAGGAATACATTGAACCTGCAGTGGTGTATCGGAAACTAATACTGGTTTCATAGGAAGGGATCAAAGCACATACTCTAAGAAGTCTCACTCCTTTTGCAGTTAAGGTGGCATTGTGCCTTTTGTATTTAATTCCGATGTAATTTCAGTGTTTCATCGTCAATGTGTATGTAAAAGGTATAGATTTAACCTGCAGTGGTGTATCGGAAACTAATACTGGTCTCATAGGTAAGAATCAAAGCACAGACGCTAAGAAGTCTCACTCTTCTTGCATTTAAGGCGGCATTGTGCCATTTGTATTTAATTCCGATGTAATTTCAGTGTTTCATCGTCAATGTGAATGTCCAAGGGATACATTGAACCTGCAGTGGCGAATCTGAAACTAATACTGGTCTCACAGGAAAGGATCAAAGCACCGACTGTAAGAAAAGTCTCTATTCTTGTACTTAAGGCGGCATTGTGCTATTTGTATTTAATTGCGATGCGACTTCTTTGTTTTATCGTCAATGTGTAGGTCTAACGAATACATTGAACCTGCAGTGATGTATCGGAAACCAATACTGGTCTGTCAGGAATGGATCAAAGCACAGACTCTAAGAAGTCTCACTCTTCTTGCACTTAAGACGGCATTTTGCCTTTTGCTTTATTTCCGATGTAATATCAGTGTTTCATCGTGAATGTGTATGTAAAAGGAATACATTGAACCTGCAGAGGTGTTCGGAAACTAATATTGGTCTCATAGGAAAGGATCAAAGCGCAGACTCTTAGAAGTCTCAGTCTTCTTGCACTTAAGGCGGCATTGTGCCTTTTGTATTTAATTCCGACTTGATTTCTGATTTCATCGTTAATGTTAAGGTCCAAGGAATACATTGAACTTGCAGTGGTGTATCTGAAACTAATACTGGTCTCATAGGAAAGGATCAAAGCACATACTCTAAGATGTATCACTCCTTTTGCACTTAAGGTGGAATTGTGCCTTTTGTATTTAATTCCGATGTAATTTCAGTGTTTCATCGTCAATGTGAATGTAAAAAGAATACATTGAACCTGCAGTGGTGTATCGGAAACTAATACTGGTCTCATACGAAAGGATCAAAGCACATACTCTAAGAAGTCTCACTCCTTTTGCAGATAAGGTGGCATTGTGCCTTTTGTATTTAATTCCGATGTAATTTCAGAGTTTCATCGTCAATGTGTATGTAAAAGGAATGGATTGAACCTGCAGTGGTGTATCGCAAACTAATACTGGTCTCACAGGAAAGGATCAAAGCACCGACTGTAAGAAAAGTCTCTATTCCTGTACTTACGGCGGCATTGTGCTTTTTGTATTTAATTCCGATGCGATATCTGTGTTTTGTCGTCAATGTGAAGGTCCAAGGAATACATTGAACCTGCAGTGGTGTATCGGAAACTATAACTGGTCTCATAGGAAAGGATCAAACCAAAGGCTCTAAGAAGTCTCACTCTTCTTGCACGTAAGGCGGCATTTTGCCTTTTGTATTTAATTCCGATGTAATTTCAGTGTTTCATCGTCAATGTGTATGTAAAAGGAATACATTGAACCTGCAGTGGTGTATCGGAAACTAATACTGGTCTCATAGGAAAGGATCAAAGCACATACTCTAAGAAGTCTCACTCCTTTTGCAGTTAAGGTGGCATTGTGCCTTTTGTATTTAATTCCGATGTAATTTCAGTGTTTCATCGTCAATGTGTATGCAAAAGGTATAGATTTAACCTGCAGTGGTGTATCGGAAACTAATACTGGTCTCATAGGTAAGAATCAAAGCACAGACGCTAAGGAGTCTCACTCTTCTTGCATTTAAGGCGGCATTGTGCCTTTTGTATTTAATTCCGATGTAATTTCAGTGTTTCATCGTCAATGTGAATGTCCAAGGAATACATTGAACCTGCAGTGGCGTATCGGAAACTAATACTGGTCTCACAGGAGAGGATCAAAGCACCGACTGTAAGAAAAGTCTCTATTCTTGTACTTAAGGCGGCATTGTGCTTTTTGTATTTCATTGCGATGCGACTTCTGTGTTTTATCGTCAATGTGTAGGCCTAAGGAATGCATTGAACCTGCAGTGATGTATCGGAAACCAATACTGGTCTGTCAGGAATGGATCAAAGCACAGACTCTAAGAAGTCTCACTCTTCTTGCATTTATAGCGGCATTGTGCCTTTTGTATTTAATTCCAATGTAATTTCAGTGTTTCATCGTCAATGTGAATGTTTACGGAATTCATTGAACCTGCAATGGTGTATGGGAAACTAATACTGGTCTCACAAGAAAGGATCAAAGCTCCGACTATAAGAAGAGTCTCTATTCTTGTACTTAAATCGGCATTGTGCCTTTTGTATTTAATTCCGATGCGATATCTGTGTTTTGTCGTCAATGTGAAGGTCCAAGGAATACATTGAACCTGCAGTGGTGTATCGGAAACTATAACTGGTCTCATAGGAAAGGATCAAACCAAAGACTCTAAGAAGTCTCACTCTTCTTGCACGTAAGGCGGCATTGTGCCTTTTGTATTTAATTCCGATGTAATTTCAGTGTTTCATCGTCAATGTGTATGTAAAAGGAATACATTGAACCTGCAGTGGTGTATCGGAAACTAATACTGGTCTCATAGGAAAGGATCAAAGCACATACTCTAAGAAGTCTCACTCCTTTTGCAGTTAAGGTGGCATTGTGCCTTTTGTATTTAATTCCGATGTAATTTCAGTGTTTCATCGTCAATGTGTATGTAAAAGGTATAGATTTAACCTGCAGTGGTGTATCGGAAACTAATACTGGTCTCATAGGTAAGAATCAAAGCACAGACGCTAAGAAGTCTCACTCTTCTTGCATTTAAGGCGGCATTGTGCCTTTTGTATTTAATTCCGATGTAATTTCAGTGTTTCATCGTCAATGTGAATGTCCAAGGAATACATTGAACCTGCAGTGGCGTATCGGAAACTAATACTGGTCTCACAGGAAGGATCAAAGCACCGACTGTAAGAAAAGTCTCTATTCTTGTACTTACGGCGGCATTGTGCTTTTTGTATTTAATTGCGATGCGACTTCTGTGTTTTATCGTCAATGTGTAGGTCTAAGGAATGCATTGAACCTGCAGTGATGTATCGGAAACCAATACTGGTCTGTCAGGAATGGATCAAAGCACAGACTCTAAGAGGTCTCACTCTTCTTGCACTTAAGACGGCATTTTGCCTTTTGCTTTATTTCCGATGTAATATCAGGGATTCATCGTGAATATGTATGTAAAAGGAATACATTGAACCTGCAGTGGTGTATCGGAAAATAATGCTGGTCTCACAGGAAAGGATCAAAACACAGACTCTAAGAAGTCTCACTCTTCTTGCACTTAAGGCGGCATTATTCCATTTGTATTTAATTCCGATGTAATTTCAGTGTTTCATCGTCAATGTGTATGTAAAAGGAATACATTGAACCTGCAGAGGTGTTCGGAAACTAATATTGGTCTCATAGGAAAGGATAAAAGCACAGACTCTACGAAGTCTCACTCTTCTTGCACTTAAGGCGGCATTGTGCCTTTTGTATTATATTCCGACGTAATTTCAGTGTTTCATCCTCAATGTGTTTGTAAAAAGAATACATTAAACCGGCAGTGATGTATCGCAAACTAATACTGGTCTCACAGGAAAGGACCAAAACACAGACTGTAAGACGAGTCTCTATTCTTGTACTTAAGGCGGCATTGTGCCTTTTGTATTTAATTCCGACTTGATTTCTGTGTTTCATCGTTAATGTGAAGGTCCAAGGAATACATTGTCCCTGCAGTGGTGTATCGGAAACTATAACTGGTCTCATAGGAAAGGATCAAAGCAAAGACTCTAAGAAGTCTCACTCATCTTGCACTTAAGGCGGCATTGTGCCTTTTGTATTTAATTCCGATGTAATTTCAGTGTTTCATCGTCAATGTGTATGTAAAAGGAATACATTGAACCTGCAGTGGTGTATCGGAAACTAATACTGGTCTCATAGGAAAGGATCAAACCACATACTCTAAGAAGTCTCACTCCTTTTGCAGTTAAGGTGGCATTGTGCCTTTTGTATTTAATTCCGATGTAATTTCAGTGTCTCATCGTCAATGTGTATGTAAAAGGAATATATTTAACCTGCAGTGGTGTATCGGAAACTAATACTGGTCTCATAGGAAAGAATCAAAGCACAGACGCTAAGAAGTCTCACTCTTCTTGCATTTAAGGTGGCATTGTGCCTTTTGTATTTAATTCGGATGTAATTTCAGTGTTTCATCGTCAATGTGAATGTCCAAGGAATACATTGAACCTGCAGTGGCGTATCGGAAACTAATACTTGTCTCACAGGAAAGGATCAAAGCACCGACTGTAAGAAAAGTCTCTATTCCTGTACTTACGGCGTCATTGTGCTTTTTGTATTTAATTGCGATGCTATTTCTGTGTTTCATCGACAATGTGAAGGTCCAAGGAATACATTGAACCTGCACTGGTGTATCGGAAACTAATACTGTTCTCTCAGGAAAGGATCAAAGCACAGTCTCTAAGAGGTCGCACTCCTCTTGCAGTTAAGACAGCATTTTGCGTTTTGTATTTAATCCCGATGCAATTTCGGTGTTTCATCGTCAATGTGTATGTAAAAGGAATACATTGAACCTGCAGTGGTGTATCGGTAACTAATACTGGTCTCACAGGAAGGGATCAAAGCACCGACTGTAAGAAGAGTCCCTATTCTTTTACTTAAGGCAGCATTGTGCATTTTGTATTTAATTCCTATGCGATTTGTGTGTTTCATCGTCAATGTGAATGTGCAAGGAATACATAGAACCTGCAGTGGTGTATCGGAAACTAATACTGTTCTCACAGGAATAGGATCAAAGCACAGACTCTGAGAAGTCTCACTCCTCTTGCACTTATGGCGGCAATGTGCCTTTTGTATTTAATTCCGATGTAATTTCAGTGTTTCATCGTCAATGTGTATGTAAAAGGAATACATTGAACTTGCTGTGGTGTATCGGAAACTAATACTGGTCTCACGGGAAAGAATCATAGCACCGACTGTAAGAAGGGTCTCTATTCGTGTACTCAAGGCGGCATTGTGCCTTTTGTATTTAATTCCGATGCGATTTTTGTGTTTTGTCGTCAATGTGAATGTCCATGGAATACATAGAACCTGCAGTGGTGTACCGGAAACTAATACTGGTCTCATAGGAAAGGATCAAAGCACAGACTCTAAGAAGTCTCACTCTTCTTGCATTTATAGCGGCATTGTGCCTTTTGTATTTAATTCCAATGTAATTTCAGTGTTTCATCGTCAATGTGAATGTTTACGGAATTCATTGAACCTGCAATGGTGTATGGGAAACTAATACTGGTCTCACAAGAAAGGATCAAAGCACCGACTATAAGAAGAGTCTCTATTCTTGTACTTAAGTCGGCATTTTGCCTTTTGTATTTAATTCCGATGCGATATCTGTGTTTTGTCGTCAATGTGAAGGTCCAAGGAATACATTGAACCTGCAGTGGTGTATCGGAATGTAATACTGCTCTCACAGAAAAGGATCAAAGCACAGACTCTAAGAAGTCTCACTCTTCTTGCACTTAAGACGGTATTTAAATCCGATGTAATTTCAGTGTTTCATCGTCAATGTAAATGTCCAACGAATACATTGAACCTGCAGTGGTGTATCGAAAACTAATACTGGTCTCACAGCAAAGATCAAGGCACCAACTGTAAGAAGAGTCGCTATTCTTGTACTTAAGGCGGCATTGTGCCTTTTGTATTTAATTCCGACGCGATTTCTGTGTTTCATCGTTAATGTGAAGGTCCAAGGAATACATAGAACCTGCAGTGGTGTATCGAAATCTAATACTGGTCTCATTGGAAATAATCTAAGCACTGACTCTATGAAGTCTCACTATTCTTGCATTTAAGGCGGCATTGTGCCTGTTGCATTTAATTCCGATGCAAATTCAGTGTTTCATCGTCTATGTGAATGTCCAAGGAATACATTGAACCTGCAGTGGCGTATCGGAAACTAATACTCGTCTCACAGGAAAGGATCAAAGCACCGACTGTAAGAAGAGTCTCTATTCTTGTACCTAAGGCGGCATTGTGCCTTTTGTATTTAATTCCGATGCGACTTCTACGTTTCAACGTCAATGTGAATGTCCAAGGAATACATAGAACCTGCAGTGGTGTATCGGAAACTAATACTGGTCTCATTGGAAAGAATCAAAGCACAGACTCTAAGAAGTCTCACTATTCTTGCGTTTAAGGCGGCATTGTGCCTGTTGTATTTAATTCCGATGTAATTTCAGTGTATCATCGTCAATGTGAATGTCCAAGGAATACATTGAACCTGCAGTGGCGTCTCGGAAACTAATACTGGTCTCACAGGAAAGGATCAAAGCACCGACTGTAAGAAGAGTCTCTATTCTTGTACTTAAGGCGGCAATGTGCCGTTTGTATTTAATTCCGATGCGACCCCTGTGTTTCAACGTCAATGTGAATGTCCAAGGAATACATAGAACCTGCAGTGGTGTATCGGAAACTAATACTGGCCTCACAGGAAAGGATAAAAGCACCAACTGTAAGAAGAGTCTCTATTCTTGCACTTAAGGCAGCATTGTGCCTTTTGTATTTAATTCCGACGCGATTTCTGTGTTTCATCGTTAATGTGATGGTCCAAGGAATACATTGAACCTGCAGTGGTGTATCGGAAACTAATACTGGTCTCATAGGAAAGGATCAAAGCACAGACTCTAAGAAGTCTCTCTCCTTTTGCACTTAAGGTGGCATTGTGCCTTTTGTATTTAATTCCGATGTAATTTCAGTATTTCATCGGCAGTGTGTATGTAAAAGGAATACATTGAACCTGCAGTGGTGTATCGGAAACTAATACTGGTCTCATAGGAAAGGATAAAAGCAAAGACTATAAGAAGTCTCACTCTTCTTGCATTTAAGGCGGCATTGTGCCTTTTGTATTTAATTCCGATGTAATTTCAGTGTTTCATCGTCAATGTGAATGTCCAAGGAATACATTGAACCTGCAGTGGTGTATCGGAAACTAATATTGGTCTAACAGGAATGGATCAAAGCACCGACTGTAAGAAGAGCCTCTATTCTTGTACTTAAGGCGACATTGTCCCTTTTAAAATTAATTCCGATGCGATTTCTGTGTTTTGTCGTCAATGTGAAGGTCCTAGGAATACATTGAACCTGCAGTGGTGTATCGGAAAATAATACTGGTCTCACAGGAAAGGATCAAAGTACAGACTCTAAGAAGTCTCTCTCTTCTTGCACTTAAGACGGCATTGTGCCTTTTGTAATTAATTCCGATGTAATTTCAGTGTTTCATCATCAAAGTGAATGTCCAAGGAATACATAGAACATGCAGTGGTGTATCGGAAACTAATACTGTTCTCACAGGAAAGGATCAAAGCACCGACTGTAAGAAGGGTCTCTATTCTTGTACTAAAGGCGGCATTGTGCCTTTTGTATTTAATTCAGAGGCGATTTCTGTGTATCATCGTTAATGAGAAGGTCCAAGGAATACATTGAACCTGCAGTGCTGTATCGGAAACTAATACTGGTCTCACAGAAAGATCAAATCACAGACCCAAAGAAGTCTCACTCTTCTTGCTCTTAAGGCGGTATTGTGCCTTTTGTATTTAATTCCGATGTAATTTCAGTGTTTCATCGTCAATGTGTATGTAAAAGGAATACATTGAACCAGCAGTGGTGTATCGGAAACTAATACTGGTCTCATAGGAAAGGATGAAAAACTCCGACTCTAAGAAGTCTAACTAATTTTGTACTTAACGTGGCATTGTGCCTTTTGTATTTAATTCCGATGTAATTTCAGTGTTTCATCGTCAATGTGTATGTAAAAGGAATACATTGAACCTGCAGTGGCGTCTCGGAAACTAATACTGGTCTCACAGGAAAGGATCAAAGCACCGACTGTAAGAAGAGTCTCTATTCTTGTACTTAAGGCGGCAATGTGCCGTTTGTATTTAATTCCGATGCGACCTCTGTGTTTCAACGTCAATGTGAATGTCCAAGGAATACATAGAACCTGCAGTGGTGTATCGGAAACTAATACTGGCCTCACAGGAAAGGATAAAAGCACCAACTGTAAGAAGAGTCTCTATTCTTGTACTTAAGGCAGCATTGTGCCTTTTGTATTTAATTCCGACGCGATTTCTGTGTTTCATCGTTAATGTGATGGTCCAAGGAATACATTGAACCTGCAGTGGTGTATCGGAAACTAATACTGGTCTCATAGGAAAGGATCAAAACACAGACTCTAAGAAGTGTCTCTCCTTTTGCACTTAAGGTGGCATTGTGCCTTTTGTATTTAATTCCGATGTAATTTCAGTGTTTCATCGTCAATGTGAATGTCCAAGGAATACATTGAACCTGCAATGGTGTATCGAAAACTAATACTGGTCTCACAGGAAGATCAAAGCTCCGACTGTAAGAAATGTCTCTATTCTTGTACTTAAAGCGGCATTGTGCCTTTTGTATTTAATTCCGATGTAATTTCAGTGTTTCATCGTCAATGTGAATGTCCACGGAATACATTGAACCTGCAGTGGTGTATCGGAAACTAATATTGGTCTCACAGGAATGGATCAAAGCACCGACTGTAAGAAGAGCCTCTATTCTTGTACTTAAGGCGACATTGTACCTTTTGAAATTAATTCCGATGCGATTTCTGTGTTTTGTCGTCAATGTGAAGGACCTAGGAATACATTGAACCTGCAGTGGTGTATCGGAAAATAATACTGGTCTCACAGGAAAGGATCAAAGCACAGACTCTAAGAAGTCTCTCTCTTCTTGCACTTAAGACGGCATTGTGCCTTTTGTAATTAATTCCGATGTAATTTCAGTGTTTCATCGTCAAAGTGAACGTCCAAGGAATACATTGAACCTGCAGTGGGGTATCGGAAACTAATACTGGTCTCACAGGAAAGGATCAAAGCACCGACTGTATGAAGAGTCTCTATTCTAGTACTTAAGGCGGCGTTGTGCCTTTTGTATTTAATTCCGATGCGATTTCTGCGTTTTGTCGTCAATGTGAATGTCCAAGGAATACATAGAACCTGCAGTGGTGTATCGGAAACTAATACTGGTCACATTGGAAAGAATCAAAGCACAGACTCTAAGAAGTCTCACTATTCTTGCATTTATGGCGGCATTGTGCCTGTTTAATTAATTCCGATGTAATTTCAGTGTTTCATCGTCAATGTGAATGTCCAAGGAATACATTGAACCTGTAGTGGCGTATCGGAAACTAATACTGCTCTCACAGGAAAGGATCAAATGACCGACTGTAAGAAAAGTGTCTATTCCTGTACTTAAGGCGGCATTGTGCCTTTTGTAATTAATTACGATGCGATTTCTGTGTTTTGTCGTCATTGTGAATGTCCAAGGAATACTTTGTAGCTGCAGTGGTGTATCGGAAAATAATACTGGTCTCACAGGAAAGGATCAAAGCACAGACTCTAAGAAGTCTCACTCTTCTTGCACTTAAGACGGCATTGTGCCTTTTGTATTTAATTCCGATGAAATTTCAGTGTTTCATCGTCAAAGTGAATGTCCAAGGAATACATTGAACCTGCAGTGGGGTATCGGAAACTAATACTTGTCTCACAGGAAAGGTCAAACCACCGACTGTAAGAAGAGTCTCTATTCTTGTACTTAAGGCGGCATTGTGCCTTTTGTATTTAATTCCGATGCGATATCTGTGTTTTGTCGTCAATGTGAATGTCCAAAGGACACATTGAACTGGCAGTGGTGTATCGGAAACTAATACTGGTCTCAAAGGAAAGGATCAAAACACCGACAGTATGAAGAGTCTCTATTCTTGTACTAAAGGCGGCATTGTGCCTTTTGTATTTAATTCCGATCCGATTTCTGTATTTCATCGCCAATGCGAAGGTCCAAGGAATACATTGAACCTGCAGTGGTGTATCGGAAACTAATACTGGTCTGTCAGGGAAGGAACAAAGCACAGACTCTAAGAAGTTTCACTCTTCTTGCACTTGAGACCGCATTTTGCATTTTGCATTATTTCCGATGTAATTTCAGTGTTTCATCGTCAATGTGAATATCCAAGGAATACATTGAACCTGCAGTGGTATATCGGAAACTAATATTGGTCTCACAGAAATGGATCAAAGCAGCGACTGTAAGAAGTGTCTCTATTCTCGTACTTAAGGCGGCATTGTGCCTTTTGTATTTAATTCCGATGCGATTTCTGTGTTTCATCGTCAATGTGAAGGTCGAAGGAATACATTGCACCTGCAGTGGTGTATCGAAACCTAATACTGGTCTCACAGGAAAGGATCAAAGCACAGACTCTAAGAAGTCTCACTCTTCTTGTACTTAAGGCGACATTGTGCCTTTTGTATGTAATTCCGATGTAATTTCAGTGTTTCATCGTGAATGTGAATATCCAAGGAATACATTGAACCTGCAGTGGTATATCGGAAACTAATATTGGTCTTACAGAAACGGATCAATGCACCGACTGTAAGAAGAGTCCCTATTCTCGTACTTAAGGCGGCATTGTGCCTTTTGTATTTAATTCCGATGCGATTTCTGTGTTTCATCGTCAGTGTGAAGGTCGAAGGAATACATTGCACCTGCAGTGGTGTATCGGAAACTAATACTGATCTCATAGGAAAGGATAAAATCACAGACTCTAAGAAGTCTCACTCATCTTGCATTTAAGGCGGCATTGTGCCTTTTGTATTTAATTCCGATGTAATTTCAGTGTTTCATGGTCAATGTGAATGTCCAAGGAATACATTGAACCTGCAGTGGTGTATCGGAAACTAATACTGGTCTCACAGGAATGGATCAAAGCACAGACTGTAAGAAGAGTCTCTATTCTTGTACTTAAGGCGACATTGTCCCTTTTGTATTTAATTCCGATGCGATTTCTGTGTTTTGTCGTCAACGTGAAGGTCCTAGGAATACATTGGACCTGCAGTGGTGTATCGGAAAATAATACTGGTCTCACAGGAAAGGATCAAAGCACAGACTCTAAGATGTCTCACTCTTCTTGCACTTAAGACGGCATTGTGCCTTTTGTATTTAATTCCGATGAAATTTCAGTGTTTCATCGTCAAAGTGAATGTCCAAGGAATACATTGAACCTGCAGTGGGGTATCGGAAACTAATACTGGTCTCACAGGAAAGGATCAAAGCACCGACTGTAAGAAAAGTCTCTATTCTTGTACTTAATGCGGCATTGTGCCTTTTGTATTTAATTACGTTGTGATTTCTGTGTTTTGTCGTCAATGTGAAAGTCCAAGGAATACATTGAAGCTGCAGTGGTGTATCGGAAAATAATACAGGTCTCACAGGAAAGGATCAAAGAACAGACTCTAAGAAGTCTCACTCTGCTTGCACTTAAGGCGGCATCGTGCCTTTTGTATTTAATTCCGATGTAATTTCAGTGTTTCATCGTCAAAGTGAATGTCCAAGGAATACATTGAACCTGCAGTGGCGTATCGGAAACTAATAATGGTGTCACAGGAAAGGATCAAAGCACCGACTGTAAGAAAAGTCTCTATTCTTGAACTTAAGGCGGCATTGTGCCTTTTGTATTTAATTCCGATGCGATTTCTGTGTTTTGTCGTCAATGTGAATGTCCAAGGGACACATTGAACCTGCAGTGGTGTATCGGAAACTAATATTGGTCTCACAAGAGAGGATCAAAACACCGACAGTAAGAAGAGTTCTATTCTTGTACTAAAGGCGGCATTGTGCCTTTTGTATTTAATTCCGATCCGATTTCTGTATTTCATCGTCAATGCGAAGGTCCAAGGAATACATTGAACCTGCAGTGGTGTATCGGAAACTAATACTGGTATGTCAGGGAAGGATCAAAGCACAGACTCTAAGAAGTTTCACTCTTCTTGCACTTAAGACCGCATTTGCCTTTTGCATTATTTCCGATGTAATATCAGTGTTTAATCGTCAATGTGTATGTAAAAGGAATACATTGAACCTGCAGTGATGTATCGGAAAATAATACTGGTCTCACAGGAAAGGATCAAAGCACAGACTCTAAGAAGTCTCACTCTTCTTGCACTTAAGGCGGCATTATTCCTTTTGTATTTAATTCCGATGTAATTTCAGTGTCTCATCGTCAATGTGTATGTAAAAGGAATACATTGATCCTGCAGAGGTGTTCGGAAACTAATACTGGTCTCATAGGAAAGGTTCAAATGACAGACTCTAAGAAGTCTCACTCTTCTTGCACTTAAGGCTTCATTGTGCTTTTTGTATTTAATTCTGATGTAAATTCAGTGTTTCATCCTTAATGTGTATGTAAAAAGAATACATTGAACCGGCAGTGATGTATCGGAAACTAATATTGGTCTCATAGGAAAGGATCAAAGCGCAGACTCTAAGAAGTCTCACTCTTCTTGCACTTAAGGTGGCATTGTGCCTTTTGTATGTAATTCCGATGTAATTTCAGTGTTTTATCGTCAATGTGAATATCCAAGGAATACATTGAACCTGCAGTGGTATATCGGAAACTAATATTGGTCTCACAGAAATGGATCAAACCACCGACTGTAAGAAGAGTCTCTATTCTCGTACTTAAGGCGGCATTGTGCCTTTTGTATTTAATACCGATGCGATTTCTGTGTTTCAACGTCAATGTGAAAGTCGAAGGAATACATTGCACCAGCAGTGGTGTATCAGAAGCTAATACTGGTCTCACAGGAAAGGATCAAAGCACAGACTCTAAGAAGTCTCACTCTTGTTGTACTTAAGGCGGCATATTGCGTTTTGTATTTAATTCCGATGTAATTTCAGTGTTTCATCGTCAATGTGTATGTCTAAGGAATACATTGAACCTGCAGTGGTGTATCGAAAGCCAATACTGGTCTCATAGGAAAGGATCAAAGCACCGACCCTAAGAAGAGTCTATATTCTTGTACTTAAGGTGGCATTGTGCCTTTTGTATGTAATTCCGATGCGATTTCTGTGTTTCGTCGTCAATGTGAAGGTCCAAGGAATACATTGAACCTGCAGTGGTGTATCGGAAACTAATACTGGTCTCACAGGAAAGGATCCAAGCACACACCCTAAGAAGTCTCACTCTTCTTGCATTTAAGGCGGCATTGTGCCTTTTGTATTTAATTCCTATGTAATTTCAGTGTTTCATCGTCAATGTGTATGTAAAAGGAATACGTTGAACCTGCAGTGGTGTTTCGGAAACTAATACTGGTCTCATAGGAAAGAATCAAAGCACAGACTCGAAGAAGTCTCTCTCTTCATGCATTTAAGGCGGCATTGTGCCTTTTGTAATTAATTCGGATGTAATATCAGTTTTTCATCGTCAATGTCAATGTCCAAGGAATACATTGAACCTGCAGTGGTGTATCGAAACCTAATACTGGTCTCACAGGAAAGGATCAAAGCACCGACTGTAAGAAGAGTCCATATTCTTGTACTTAATGCGGCATTGTGCCTTTTGTATTTAATTCCGATGCGATTTCTGTGTTTCGTTGTCAATGTGAAGGTCCAAGACATACATTGAACCTGCAGTGGTGTATCGGAAACTAATACTGGTCTCATAGGAAAGTATCAAAGCACAGACTCTAAGAAGTCTCACTCTTCTTGCACTTAGGGCGGCATTGTGCCATTTGTATTTAACTCCGATGTAATTTTAGTGTTTGATCGTCAATGTGAATTTCTAATGAATACATTGATCCTGCAGTGGTGTATCGGAAACTAATACTGGTCTCACAGGAAAAGATCAAAGCACGGACTCTAAGAAGTCTCACTCTTCTTGCACTTAAGGCGGCATTGTGCCTTTTCTATTTAATTCCGATGTAATTTCAGTGTTTCATCGTCAATGTGTATGTAAAAGGAATACATTGAACCTGCAGTGGTGTATCGGGAACTAATACTGGTCTCATAGGAATGAACCAAAGCACAGACTCGAAGAAGTCTCTCTCTTCTTGCATTTAAGGCGGCATTGTGCCTTTTGTATTTAATTCGGATGTAACATCAGTTTTTCATCGTCAATGTGAATGGCCAAGGAACACATTGAACCTGCAGTGGTGTATCGGAAACTAATACTGGTATCACAGGAAAGGATCAAAGCAACGACTGTAAGAAGAGTCCATATTCTTGTACTTAAGGCAACATTGTGCGTTTTGTATTTAATTCCGATGCGGTTTCTGTATTTCGTTGTCAATGTGAAGGTCCAAGAAATACATTTAACCTGCAGTGGTGTATTGGAAACTAATACTGGTCTCATAGGAAAGTATCAAAGCACAAACTCTAAGAAGTCTCACTCTTCATTCATTTAAGGCGTCATTGTGCCTTTTGTATTCAATTCCGATGTAATTTCTGTGTTTCATCGTCAATGTGAAGGTCCAAGGAATACATTGAACCTGCAGTGGTGTATCGGAAACTAATACTGTTCTCATAGAAAAGGATCAAAGCACAGACTTCAAGATGTTTCACTCTACTTGCATTTAAGGCGGCATTGTGCCTTTTCTATGTAATTCTGATGTAATTTCAGTGTTTCGTCGTCAATGTGAATGTCCAAGGAATACATTGAACCTGCAGTGGTGAATCGGAAACTAATAGTGGTCTCACAGGAAAGGATCAAACACCAACAGTAAGAAGAGTCTCTATTCTTGTACTAAAGGCGGCATTGTGCCTTTTGTATTTAATTCCGATCCGATTTCTGTATTTCATCGTCAATGCGAAGGTCCAAGGAATACATTGAACCTGCAGTGGTCTATCGGAAACAAATACTGGTCTCACAGGAAAGGATCAAAGGACAGACTCTAAGAAGTCTCACTCTTTTTGCACTTAAGGCGGCATTGTGAATTTTGTATTTAATTCCGATGTAATTTCAGTGTTTCATCGTCAATGTGAAGGTCCAAGGATTACATTGAGCCGGCAGTGGTGTATCGAAAACTAATACTGGTCTGACACAGAGTGTTTAAGGCACAGACTGTGAGAAGAGTCTCTATTATTGTACTTCAGGCGGCATTGTGCCTTTTGTATTTAATTCCGATGCGATTTCTGTGTTTCATCGTCAATGTGAAGGTCCAAGGATTACTTTGAACCTGCAGTGGTGTACCGGAAACTAGTACTGGTCTCATAGGAAAGGATCAAATCACAGACACTAAGAAGTCTCACTCTTCTTGCATTTAAGGCGGCATTATTCCTTTTGTATTTAATTCCGATGTAATTTCAGTGTTTCATCGTCAATGTGAATGTCCAAGGAATACATTGAACTTGCAGTGGTGTATCGGAAACTAGTACTGGTCTCATAGGAAAGGATCAAATCACAGACACTAAGAAGTCTCACTCTTCTTGCATTTAAGGCGGCATTATTCCTTTTGTATTTAATTCCGATGTAATTGCAGTTTTTCATCGTCAATGTGAATGTCCAAGGAATACATTGAACTTGCAGTGGTGTATCGGAAACTAGTACTGGTCTCATAGGAAAGGATCAAATCACAGACACTAAGAAGTCTCACTCTTCTTGCATTTAAGGCGGCATTATGCCTTTTGTATTTAATTCCGATGTAATTTCTGTGTTTCATCGTCAATGTGAAGGTCCAAGGAATACATTGAACCTGCAGTGGTGTATCGGAAACTAATACTGGTCTCACAGGAAAGGAACAAAGCACAGACTCTAAGAAGTCTCACTCTTCTTGCACTTAAGGCGGCATTATTCCTTTTGTATTTAATTCCGATGTAATTTCAGTGTTTCATCGTCAATGTGTATGTAAAAGGAACACATTGAACCTGCAGTGGTGTTCGGAAACTAATACTGGTCTCATAGGAAAGGATCAAATCACAGACACTAAGAAGTCTCACTCTTCTTGCATTTAAGGCGGCATTATTCCTTTTGTATTTAATTCCGATGTAATTTCAGTGTTTCATCGTCAATGTGAATGTCCAAGGATTACTTTGAACCTGCAGTGGTGTATCGGAAACTAGTACTGGTCTCATAGGAAAGGATCAAATCACAGACACTAAGAAGTCTCACTCTTCTTGCATTTAAGGCGGCATTATTCCTTTTGTATTTAATTCCGATGTAATTGCAGTTTTTCATCGTCAATGTGAATGTCCAAGGAATACATTGAACTTGCAGTGGTGTATCGGAAACTAGTACTGGTCTCATAGGAAAGGATCAAATCACAGACACTAAGAAGTCTCACTCTTCTTGCATTTAAGGCGGCATTATGCCTTTTGTATTTAATTCCGATGTAATTTCTGTGTTTCATCGTCAATGTGAAGGTCCAAGGAATACATTGAACCTGCAGTGGTGTATCGGAAACTAATACTGGTCTCACAGGAAAGGAACAAAGCACAGACTCTAAGAAGTCTCACTCTTCTTGCACTTAAGGCGGCATTATTCCTTTTGTATTTAATTCCGATGTAATTTCAGTGTTTCATCGTCAATGTGTATGTAAAAGGAATACATTGAACCTGCAGTGGTGTATCGGAAACTAATACTGGTCTCACAGGAAAGGAACAAAGCACAGACTCTAAGAAGTCTCACTCTTCTTGCACTTAAGGCGGCATTATTCCTTTTGTATTTAATTCCGATGTAATTTCAGTGTTTCATCGTCAATGTGTATGTAAAAGGAACACATTGAACCTGCAGTGGTGTTCGGAAACTAATACTGGTCTCATAGGAAAGGAACAAATCACAGACTCTAAGAAGTCTCACTCTTCTTGCACTTAAGGCGGCATTGTGCCTTTTGTATTTAATTCCGATGTAATTTCAGTGTTTCATCGTCAATGTGAATGTCCAAGGATTACTTTGAACCTGCAGTGGTGTATCGGAAACTAGTACTGGTCTCATAGGAAAGGATCAAATCACAGACACTAAGAAGTCTCACTCTTGTTGCATTTAAGGCGGCATTATGCCTTTTGTATTTAATTCCGATGTAATTTCTGTGTTTCATCGTCAATGTGAATGTCCAAGGATTACTTTGAACCTGCAGTGGTGTATCGGAAACTAGTACTGGTCTCATAGGAAAGGATCAAATCACAGACACTAAGAAGTCTCACTCTTCTTGCATTTAAGGCGGCATTATTCCTTTTGTAATTAATTCCGATGTAATTTCAGTGTTTCATCGTCAATGTGAATGTCCAAGGATTACTTTGAACCTGCAGTGGTGTATCGGAAACTAGTACTGGTCTCATAGGAAAGGATCAAATCACAGACACTAAGAAGTCTCACTCTTCTTGCATTTAAGGCGGCATTATTCCTTTTGTAATTAATTCCGATGTAATTTCAGTGTTTCATCGTCAATGTGAATGTCCAAGGATTACTTTGAACCTGCAGTGGTGTATCGGAAACTAGTACTGGTCTCATAGGAAAGGATCAAATCACAGACACTAAGAAGTCTCACTCTTCTTGCATTTAAGGCGGCATTATTCCTTTTGTATTTAATTCCGATGTAATTGCAGTGTTTCATCGTCAATGTGAATGTCCAAGGATTACTTTGAACCTGCAGTGGTGTATCGGAAACTAATACTGGTCTCACAGGAAAGGGTCAAAACACAGACTCTAAGAAGTCTCACTCTTCTTGCATTTAAGGCGGCATTATTCCTTTTGTAATTAATTCCGATGTAATTGCAGTGTTTCATCGTCAATGTGAATGTCCAAGGATTACTTTGAACCTGCAGTGGTGTATCGGAAACTAGTACTGGTCTCATAGGAAAGGATCAAATCACAGACACTAAGAAGTCTCACTCTTCTTGCATTTAAGGCGGCATTATTCCTTTTGTATTTAATTCCGATGTAATTTCAGTGTTTCATCGTCAATGTGTATGTAAAAGGAACACATTGAACCTGCAGTGGTGTTCGGAAACTAATACTGGTCTCATAGGAAAGGAACAAATCACAGACTCTAAGAAGTCTCACTCTTCTTGCACTTAAGGCGGCATTGTGCCTTTTGTATTTAATTCCGATGTAATTTCAGTGTTTCATCGTCAATGTGAATGTCCAAGGATTACTTTGAACCTGCAGTGGTGTATCGGAAACTAGTACTGGTCTCATAGGAAAGTATCAAATCACAGACACTAAGAAGTCTCACTCTTCTTGCATTTAAGGCGGCATTATTCCTTTTGTATTTAATTCCGATGTAATTGCAGTTTTTCATCGTCAATGTGAATGTCCAAGGAATACATTGAACCTGCAGTGGTGTATCGGAAACTAGTACTGGTCTCATAGGAAAGGATCAAATCACAGACACTAAGAAGTCACACTCTTCTTGCATTTAAGGCGGCATTATTCCTTTTGTAATTAATTCCGATGTAATTTCAGTGTTTCATCGTCAATGTGAATGTCCAAGGAATACATTGAACCTGCAGTGGTGTATCGGAAACTAATACTGGTCTCACAGGAAAGGATCAAATCACAGACACTAAGAAGTCTCACTCTTCTTGCATTTAAGGCGGCATTATTCCTTTTGTAATTAATTCCGATGTAATTTCTGTGTTTCATCGTCAATGTGAATGTCCAAGGATTACTTTGAACCTGCAGTGGTGTATCGGAAACTAGTACTGGTCTCATAGGAAAGGATCAAATCACAGACACTAAGAAGTCTCACTCTTCTTGCATTTAAGGCGGCATTATTCCTTTTGTATTTAATTCCGATGTAATTGCAGTTTTTCATCGGCAATGTGAATGTCCAAGGAACACATTGAACCTGCAGTGGTGTATCGGAAACTAGTACTGGTCTCATAGGAAAGGATCAAATCACAGACACTAAGAAGTCTCACTCTTCTTGCATTTAAGGCGGCATTATTCCTTTTGTAATTAATTCCGATGTAATTGCAGTGTTTCATCGTCAATGTGAATGTCCAAGGATTACTTTGAACCTGCAGTGGTGTATCGGAAACTAGTACTGGTCTCATAGGAAAGGATCAAATCACAGACACTAAGAAGTCTCACTCTTCTTGCATTTAAGGCGGCATTATTCCTTTTGTAATTAATTCCGATGTAATTGCAGTGTTTCATCGTCAATGTGAATGTCCAAGGAATACATTGAACCTGCAGTGGTGTATCGGAAACTAGTACTGGTCTCATAGGAAAGGATCAAATCACAGACACTAAGAAGTCTCACTCTTCTTGCATTTAAGGCGGCATTATTCCTTTTGTAATTAATTCCGATGTAATGTCAGTGTTTCATCGTCAATGTGAATGTCCAAGGATTACTTTGAACCTGCAGTGGTGTATCGGAAACTAGTACTGGTCTCATAGGAAAGGATCAAATCACAGACACTAAGAAGTCTCACTCTTCTTGCATTTAAGGCGGCATTATTCCTTTTGTATTTAATTCCGATGTAATTGCAGTTTTTCATCGGCAATGTGAATGTCCAAGGAACACATTGAACCTGCAGTGGTGTATCGGAAACTAGTACTGGTCTCATAGGAAAGGATCAAATCACAGACACTAAGAAGTCTTACTCTTCTTGCATTTAAGGCGGCATTATTCCTTTTGTAATTAATTCCGATGTAATTTCAGTGTTTCATCGTCAATGTGAATGTCCAAGGATTACTTTGAACCTGCAGTGGTGTATCGGAAACTAGTACTGGTCTCATAGGAAAGGATCAAATCACAGACACTAAGAAGTCTCACTCTTCTTGCATTTAAGGCGGCATTATTCCTTTTGTATTTAATTCCGATGTAATTGCAGTTTTTCATCGTCAATGTGAATGTCCAAGGAATACATTGAACCTGCAGTGGTGTATCGGAAACTAGTACTGGTCTCATAGGAAAGGATCAAATCACAGACACTAAGAAGTCTCACTCTTCTTGCATTTAAGGCGGCATTATTCCTTTTGTAATTAATTCCGATGTAATTGCAGTGTTTCATCGTCAATGTGAATGTCCAAGGAATACATTGAACCTGCAGTGGAGTATCGGAAACTAGTACTGGTCTCATAGGAAAGGATCAAATCACAGACACTAAGAAGTCTCACTCTTCTTGCATTTAAGGCGGCATTATTCCTTTTGTATTTAATTCCGATGTAATTGCAGTTTTTCATCGGCAATGTGAATGTCCAAGGAACACATTGAACCTGCAGTGGTGTATCGGAAACTAGTACTGGTCTCATAGGAAAGGATCAAATCACAGACACTAAGAAGTCTTACTCTTCTTGCATTTAAGGCGGCATTATTCCTTTTGTAATTAATTCCGATGTAATTTCAGTGTTTCATCGTCAATGTGAATGTCCAAGGATTACTTTGAACCTGCAGTGGTGTATCGGAAACTAGTACTGGTCTCATAGGAAAGGATCAAATCACAGACACTAAGAAGTCTCACTCTTCTTGCATTTAAGGCGGCATTATTCCTTTTGTATTTAATTCCGATGTAATTGCAGTTTTTCATCGTCAATGTGAATGTCCAAGGAATACATTGAACCTGCAGTGGTGTATCGGAAACTAGTACTGGTCTCATAGGAAAGGATCAAATCACAGACACTAAGAAGTCTCACTCTTCTTGCATTTAAGGCGGCATTATTCCTTTTGTAATTAATTCCGATGTAATTGCAGTGTTTCATCGTCAATGTGAATGTCCAAGGAATACATTGAACCTGCAGTGGTGTATCGGAAACTAATACTGGTCTCACAGGAAAGGATCAAATCACAGACACTAAGAAGTCTCACTCTTCTTGCATTTAAGGCGGCATTATTCCTTTTGTATTTAATTCCGATGTAATTGCAGTTTTTCATCGGCAATGTGAATGTCCAAGGAACACATTGAACCTGCAGTGGTGTATCGGAAACTAGTACTGGTCTCATAGGAAAGGATCAAATCACAGACACTAAGAAGTCTTACTCTTCTTGCATTTAAGGCGGCATTATTCCTTTTGTAATTAATTCCGATGTAATTGCAGTTTTTCATCGGCAATGTGAATGTCCAAGGAACACATTGAACCTGCAGTGGTGTATCGGAAACTAGTACTGGTCTCATAGGAAAGGATCAAATCACAGACACTAAGAAGTCTTACTCTTCTTGCATTTAAGGCGGCATTATTCCTTTTGTAATTAATTCCGATGTAATTTCAGTGTTTCATCGTCAATGTGAATGTCCAAGGATTACTTTGAACCTGCAGTGGTGTATCGGAAACTAGTACTGGTCTCATAGGAAAGGATCAAATCACAGACACTAAGAAGTCTCACTCTTCTTGCATTTAAGGCGGCATTATTCCTTTTGTATTTAATTCCGATGTAATTGCAGTTTTTCATCGTCAATGTGAATGTCCAAGGAATACATTGAACCTGCAGTGGTGTATCGGAAACTAGTACTGGTCTCATAGGAAAGGATCAAATCACAGACACTAAGAAGTCTCACTCTTCTTGCATTTAAGGCGGCATTATTCCTTTTGTATTTAATTCCGATGTAATTGCAGTTTTTCATCGGCAATGTGAATGTCCAAGGAACACATTGAACCTGCAGTGGTGTATCGGAAACTAGTACTGGTCTCATAGGAAAGGATCAAATCACAGACACTAAGAAGTCTCACTCTTCTTGCATTTAAGGCGGCATTATTCCTTTTGTATTTAATTCCGATGTAATTGCAGTTTTTCATCGTCAATGTGAATGTCCAAGGAATACATTGAACCTGCAGTGGTGTATCGGAAACTAGTACTGGTCTCATAGGAAAGGATCAAATCACAGACACTAAGAAGTCTCACTCTTCTTGCATTTAAGGCGGCATTATTCCTTTTGTATTTAATTCCGATGTAATTGCAGTTTTTCATCGTCAATGTGAATGTCCAAGGAATACATTGAACCTGCAGTGGTGTATCGGAAACTAGTACTGGTCTCATAGGAAAGGATCAAATCACAGACACTAAGAAGTCTCACTCTTCTTGCATTTAAGGCGGCATTATTCCTTTTGTAATTAATTCCGATGTATTTGCAGTGTTTCATCGTCAATGTGATGTCCAAGGATTAATTTGAACCTGCAGTTGTGTATCGGAAACTAATACTGGTCTCACAGGAAAGGGTCAAAACAGAGACTCTAAGAAGTCTCACTCTTCTTGCATTTAAGGCGGCATTATTCCTTTTGTAATTAATTCCGATGTAATTGCAGTGTTTCATCGTCAATGTGAATGTCCAAGGATTACTTTGAACCTGCAGTGGTGTATCGGAAACTAGTACTGGTCTCATAGGAAAGGATCAAATCACAGACACTAAGAAGTCTCACTCTTCTTGCATTTAATTCGGCATTATTCCTTTTGTATTTAATTCCGATGTAATTTCAGTGTTTCATCGTCAATGTGTATGTAAAAGGAACACATTGAACCTGCAGTGGTGTTCGGAAACTAATACTGGTCTCATAGGAAAGGAACAAATCACAGACTCTAAGAAGTCTCACTCTTCTTGCACTTAAGGCGGCATTGTGCCTTTTGTATTTAATTCCGATGTAATTTCAGTGTTTCATCGTCAATGTGAATGTCCAAGGATTACTTTGAACCTGCAGTGGTGTATCGGAAACTAGTACTGGTCTCATAGGAAAGGATCAAATCACAGACACTAAGAAGTCTCACTCTTCTTGCATTTAAGGCGGCATTATTCCTTTTGTAATTAATTCCGATGTAATTTCAGTGTTTCATCGTCAATGTGAATGTCCAAGGATTACTTTGAACCTGCAGTGGTGTATCGGAAACTAGTACTGGTCTCATAGGAAAGGATCAAATCACAGACACTAAGAAGTCTCACTCTTCTTGCATTTAAGGCGGCATTATTCCTTTTGTAATTAATTCCGATGTAATTTCAGTGTTTCATCGTCAATGTGAATGTCCAAGGAATACATTGAACCTGCAGTGGTGTATCGGAAACTAGTACTGGTCTCATAGGAAAGGATCAAATCACAGACACTAAGAAGTCTCACTCTTCTTGCATTTAAGGCGGCATTGTGCCTTTTGTATTTAATTCCGATGTAATTTCAGTGTTTCATCGTCAATGTGAATGTCCAAGGATTACTTTGAACCTGCAGTGGTGTATCGGAAACTAGTACTGGTCTCATAGGAAAGGATCAAATCACAGACACTAAGAAGTCTCACTCTTCTTGCATTTAAGGCGGCATTATTCCTTTTGTAATTAATTCCGATGTAATTTCAGTGTTTCATCGTCAATGTGAATGTCCAAGGATTACTTTGAACCTGCAGTGGTGTATCGGAAACTAGTACTGGTCTCATAGGAAAGGATCAAATCACAGACACTAAGAAGTCTCACTCTTCTTGCATTTAAGGCGGCATTATTCCTTTTGTAATTAATTCCGATGTAATTTCAGTTTTTCATCGTCAATGTGAATGTCCAAGGATTACTTTGAACCTGCAGTGGTGTATCGGAAACTAGTACTGGTCTCATAGGAAAGGATCAAATCACAGACACTAAGAAGTCTCACTCTTCTTGCATTTAAGGCGGCATTATTCCTTTTGTATTTAATTCCGATGTAATTTCAGTGTTTCATCGTCAATGTGAAGGTCCAAGGAATACATTGAACCTGCAGTGGTGTATCGGAAACTAATACTGGTCTCACAGGAAAGGAACAAAGCACAGACTCTAAGAAGTCTCACTCTTCTTGCACTTAAGGCGGCATTATTCCTTTTGTATTTAATTCCGATGTAATTTCAGTGTTTCATCGTCAATGTGAATGTCCAAGGATTACTTTGAACCTGCAGTGGTGTATCGGAAACTAATACTGGTCTCACAGGAAAGGGTCAAAACACAGACTCTAAGAAGTCTCACTCTTCTTGCACTTAAGGCGGCATTATTCCTTTTGTGTTTAATTCCGATGTAATTTCTGTGCTTCATCGTCAATGTGAATGTCCAAGGAACACATTGAACCTGCAGTGGTGTATCGGAAACTAATACTGATCTCACAGGAAAGGATCAAAAACCGACTGTAAGAAGAGTCTATATTCTTGTACTTAAGGCGGAATTGTGCCTTTTGTATTTAATTCGGATGCGATTTCTGTGTTTCGTCGTCAAAGTGAAGGTCCAAGAAATACATTGAACTTGCAGTGGTGTATCGGAAACTAATACTGGTCTCACAGGAAAGGATCAAAGCACCGACTGTAAGAAGAGTCCATTTTCTTGTACTTAAGGCGGCATTGTGCGTTTTGTATTTAATTCCGAAGCGGTTTCTGTATTTCGTTGTCAATGTGAAGGTCCAAGAAATACATTGAACCTGCAGTGGTGTATCGGAAACTAATACAGGTCTCATAGGAAAGTATCAAAGCACAGACTCTAAGAAGTCTCACTCTTCTTTCATTTAAGGCGTCATTGTGCCTTTTGTATTCAATTCCGATGTAATTTCTGTGTTTCATCGTCAATGTGAATGTCCACGGAATACATTGAACCTGCAGTGGTGTATTGGAAACTAATACTGTTCTCATAGAAAAGGATCAAAGCACAGACTCTAAGATGTTACACTCTTCTTGCATTTAAGGCGGCATTGTGCCTTTTCTATGTAATTCTGATGTAGTTTCAGTGTTTCGTCGTCAATGTGAATGTCCAAGGAATACATTGAACCTGCAGTGGTGTATCGGAAACTAATACTGGTCTCATAGGAAAGTATCAAAGCACAGACTCTAAGAAGTCTCACTCTTCTTTCATTTAAGGCGTCATTGTGCCTTTTGTATTCAATTCCGATGTAATTTCTGTGTTTCATCGTCAATGTGAATGTCCAAGGAATACATTGAACCTGCAGTGGTCTATCGGAAACAAATACTGGTCTCACAGGAAAGGATCAAAGGACAGACTCTAAGAAGTCTCACTCTTTTTGCACTTAAGGTGGCATTGTGCCATTCGTATGCAATTCCGATGTAAATTCAGTGTTTCATCGTCAATGTGAATGTCCAAGGAATACATTGAACCTGCAGTGGTGTATCGGAAACTAATACTGGTCTGACACAGAGTGTTTAAGGCACAGACAGTAAGAAGAGTCTCTATTATTGTACTTAAGGCGGCATTGTGCCTTTTGTATTTAATTCCGATCCGATTTCTGTATTTCATCGTCAATGCGAAGGTCCAAGGAATACATTGAACCTGCAGTGGTCTATCGGAAACAAATACTGGTCTCACAGGAAAGGATCAAAGGACAGACTCTAAGAAGTCTCACTCTTTTTGCACTTAAGGCGGCATTGTGAATTTTGTATTTAATTCCGATGTAATTTCAGTGTTTCATCGTCAATGTGAAGGTCCAAGGATTGCATTGAGCCGGCAGTGGTGTATCGAAAACTAATACTGGTCTGACACAGAGTGTTTAAGGCACAGACTGTAAGAAGAGTCTCTATTATTGTACTTAAGGCGGCATTGTGCCTTTTGTATTTAATTCCGATGAGATTTCTGTGTTTCATCGTCAATGTGAAGGTCCAAGGATTACTTTGAACCTGCAGTGGTGTATCGGAAACTTTTACTGGTCTCACAGGAAAGGATCAATGCACAGACTCTAAGAAGTCTCACTCTTCTTGCATTTAATGCGGCATTGTGCCTTTTGTATTTAATTTTGATGTAATTTCAGTGTTTCATCGTCAATGTGAATGTCCAAGGAATACTTTGAACTTGCAGTGGTGTATCAGAAACTAATACTGGTCTCACAGGAAAGGATCAAAGAACCGACTGTAAGAAGAGTCTGTATTCTTGTACTTAAGGAGGCACTGTGCCTTTTGTATTTAATTCCGATGTAATTGCAGTTTTTCATCGTCAATGTGAATGTCCAAGGAATACATTGAACTTGCAGTGGTGTATCGGAAACTAATACTGGTCTCACAGGAAAGGAACAAAGCACAGACTCTAAGAAGTCTCACTCTTCTTGCACTTAAGGCGGCATTATGCCTTTTGTATTCAATTCCGATGTAATTTCTGTGTTTCATCGTCAATGTGAAGGTCCAAGGAATACATTGAACCTGCATTGGTGTATCGGAAACTAATACTGGTCTCACAGGAAAGGAACAAAGCACAGACTCTAAGAAATCTCACTCTTCTTGCACTTAAGGCGGCATTATTCCTTTTGTATTTAATTCCGATGTAGTTTCAGTGTTACATCGTCAATGTGTATGTAAAAGGAACACATTGAACCTGCAGTGGTGTTCGGAAACTAATACTGGTCTCACAGGAAAGGGTCAAAGCACAGACTCTAAGAAGTCTCACTCTTCTTGCACTTAAGGCGGCATTATGCCTTTTGTATTTAATTCCGATGTAATGTTAGTGTTTCATCGTCAATGTGTATGTAAAAGGAATACATTGAACCTGCAGTGGTGTATCGGAAACTAATACTGGTCTCACAGGAAAGGGTCAAAGCACAGACTCTAAGAAGTCTCACTCTTCTTGCACTTAAGGCGGCATTATGCCTTTTGTATTTAATTCCGATGTAATGTTAGTGTTTCATCGTCAATGTGTATGTAAAAGGAATTCATTGAACCTGCAGTGGTGTTTCGGAAACTATTACTGGTCTCATAGGAAAGGATCAAAGCACCGACTCTAAGAAGAGTCTATATTCTTGTACTTAAGGTGGCATTGTGCCAATTGTATTTAATTCCGATGCGATTTCTGTGTTTCGTCGTCAATGTGAAGGTCCAAGGAATACAATGAACCTGCAGTGGTGTATCGGAAACTAATACTGGTCTCACAGGAAAGGGTCAAAGCACACACCCTAAGAAGTCTCACTCTTCTTGCATTTAAGGCGGCATTGTGCCTTTTGTATTTAATTCCGATGTAATTTCTGTGTTTCATCGTCAATGCGTATGTAAAAGGAATACATTGAACCTGCAGTGGTGTTTCGGAAACTAATACTGGTCTCATAGGAAAGAATCAAAGCACAGACTCGAAGAAGTCTCTCTCTTCATGCATTTAAATTGGCATTGTGCCTTTTGTAATTAATTCGGATGTAATATCAGTTTTTCATCGTCAATGTCAATGTCCAAGGAATACATTGAACCTGCAGTGGTGTATCGAAACCTAATACTGGTCTCACAGGAAAGTATCAAAGCACCGACTGTAAGAAGAGTCCATATTCTTGTACTTAAGGCGGCATTGTGCCTTTTGTATTTAATTCCGATGCGATTTCTGTGTTTCGTTGTCAATGTGAAGGTCCAAGAAATACATTGAACCTGCAGGGGTGTATCGGAAACTAATACTGGTCTCATAGGAAAGTATCAAAGCACAGACTCTAAGAAGTCTCACTCTTCTTGCACTTAGGGCGGCATTGTGCCATTTGTATTTAACTCCGATGTAATTTTAGTGTTTGATCGTCAATGTGAATTTCTAATGAATACATTGATCCTGCAGTGGTGTATCGGAAACTAATACTGGTCTCACAGGAAAAGATCAAAGCACGGACTCTAAGAAGTCTCACTCTTCTTGCACTTAAGGCGGCATTGTGCATTTTCTATTTAATTCCGATGTAATTTCAGTGTTTCATCGTCAATGTGAATGTCCAAGGAACACATTGAACCTGCAGTGGTGTATCGGAAACTAATACTGGTATCACAGGAAAGGATCAAAGCACCGACTGTAAGAAGAGTCCATATTCTTGTACTTAAGGCGGCATTGTGCGTTTTGTATTTAATTCCGATGCGGTTTCTGTATTTCGTTGTCAATGTGAAGGTCCAAGAAATACATTGAACCTGCAGTGGTGTATCGGAAACTAATACAGGTCTCATAGGAAAGTATCAAAGCACAGACTCTAAGAAGTCTCACTCTTCTTTCATTTAAGGCGGCATTGTGCCTTTTGTATTCAATTCCGATGTAATTTCTGTGTTTCATCGTCAATGTGAATGTCCAAGGAACACATTGAACCTGCAGTGGTGTATTGGAAACTAATACTGTTCTCATAGAAAAGGATCAAAGCACAGACTCTAAGATGTTACACTCTTCTTGCATTTAAGGCGGCATTGTGCCTTTTCTATGTAATTCTGATGTAGTTTCAGTGTTTCGTCGTCAATGTGAATGTCCAAGGAATACATTGAACCTGCAGTGGTGTATCGGAAACTAATACTGGTCTCATAGGAAAGTATCAAAGCACAGACTCTAAGAAGTCTCACTCTTCTTTCATTTAAGGCGTCATTGTGCCTTTTGTATTCAATTCCGATGTAATTTCTGTGTTTCATCGTCAATGTGAATGTCCAAGAAATACATTGAACCTGCAGTGGTCTATCGGAAACAAATACTGGTCTCACAGGAAAGGATCAAAGGACAGACTCTAAGAAGTCTCACTCTTTTTGCACTTAAGGTGGCATTGTGCCATTCGTATGCAATTCCGATGTAAATTCAGTGTTTCATCGTCAATGTGAATGTCCAAGGAATACATTGAACCTGCAGTGGTGTATCGGAAACTAATACTGGTCTGACACAGAGTGTTTAAGGCACAGAATGTAAAAAGAGTCTCTATTATTGTACTTAAGGCGGCATTGTGCCTATTGTATTTAATTCCGATCCGATTTCTGTATTTCATCGTCAATGCGAAGGTCCAAGGAATACATTGAACCTGCAGTGGTCTATCGGAAACAAATACTGGTCTCACAGGAAAGGATCAAAGGACAGACTCTAAGAAGTCTCACTCTTTTTGCACTTAAGGCGGCATTGTGAATTTTGTATTTAATTCCGATGTAATTTCAGTGTTTCATCGTCAATGTGAAGGTCCAAGGATTACATTGAGCCGGCAAGGGTGTATCGAAAACTAATACTGGGCTGACACAGAGTGTTTAAGGCACAGACTGTAAGAAGAGTCTCTATTATTGTACTTAAGGCGGCATTGTGCCTTTTGTATTTAATTCCGATGAGATTTCTGTGTTTCATCGTCAATGTGAAGGTCCAAGGATTACTTTGAACCTGCAGTGGTGTATCGGAAACTAGTACTGGTCTCACAGGAAAGGATCAATGCACAGACTCTAAGAAGTCTCACTCTTCTTGCATTTAATGCGGCATTGTGCCTTTTGTATTTATTTTTGATGTAATTTCAGTGTTTCATCGTCAATGTGAATGTCCAAGGAATACATTGAACTTGCAGTGGTGTATCGGAAACTAGTACTGGTCTCATAGGAAAGGATCAAATCACAGACACTAAGAAGTCTCACTCTTCTTGCATTTAAGGCGGCATTATGCCTTTTGTATTTAATTCCGATGTAATTTCTGTGTTTCATCGTCAATGTGAAGGTCCAAGGAATACATTGAACCTGCAGTGGTGTATCGGAAAGTAATACTGGTCTCACAGGAAAGGAACAAAGCACAGACTCTAAGAAGTCTCACTCTTCTTGCACTTAAGGCGGCATTATTCCTTTTGTATTTAATTCCGATGTAGTTTCAGTGTTACATCGTCAATGTGTATGTAAAAGGAACACATTGAACCTGCAGTGGTGTTCGGAAACTAATACTGGTCTCATAGGAAAGGATCAAATCACAGACTGTAAGAAGTCTCACTCTTCTTGCACTTAAGGCGGCATTGTGCCTTTTGTATTTAATTCCGATGTAATGTTAGTGTTTCATCGTCAATGTGTATGTAAAAGGAATACATTGAACCTGCAGTGGTGTATCGGAAACTAATACTGGTCTCACAGGAAAGGGTCAAAGCACAGACTCTAAGAAGTCTCACTCTTCTTGCACTTAAGGCTGCATTATTCCTTTTGTATTTAATTCCGATGTAGTTTCAGTGTTTCATCGTCAATGTGTATGTAAAAGGAACACATTGAATCTGCAGTGGTGTTCGGAAACTAATATTGGTCTCATAGGAAAGGATCAAATCACAGACACTAAGAAGTCTCACTCTTTTTGCATTTAAGGCGGAATTGTGCCTTTTGTATTTAATTCGGATGCGATTTCTGTGTTTCGTCGTCAAAGTGAAGGTCCAAGAAATACATTTAACTTGCAGTGGTGTATCGGAAACTAATACTGGTCTCACAGGAAAGGGTCAAAGCACACACCCTAAGAAGTCTCACTCTTCTTGCATTTAAGGCGGCATTGTGCCTTTTGTATTTAATTCCGATGTAATTTCTGTGTTTCATCGTCAATGCGTATGTAAAAGGAATACATTGAACCTGCAGTGGTGTTTCGGAAACTAATACTGGTCTCATAGGAAAGAATCAAAGCACAGACTCGAAGAAGTCTCTCTCTTCATGCATTTAAATCGGCATTGTGCCTTTTGTAATTAATTCGGATGTAATATCAGTTTTTCATCGTCAATGTCAATGTCCAAGGAGTACATTGAACCTGCAGTGGTGTATCGAAACCTAATACTGGTCTCACAGGAAAGGATCAAAGCACCGACTGTAAGAAGAGTCCATATTCTTGTACTTAAGGCGGCATTGTGCCTTTTGTATTTAATTCCGATGCGATTTCTGTGTTTCGTTGTCTATGTGAAGGTCCACGAAATACATTGAACCTGCAGGGGTGTATCGGAAACTAATACTGGTCTCATAGGAAAGTATCAAAGCACAGACTCTAAGAAGTCTCACTCTTCTTGCACTTAGGGCGGCATTGTGCCATTTGTATTTAACTCCGATGTAAATTTAGTGTTTGATCGTCAATGTGAATTTCTAATGAATACATTGATCCTGCAGTGGTGTATCGGAAACTAATACTGGTCTCACAGGAAAAGATCAAAGCACGGACTCTAAGAAGTCTCACTCTTCTTGCACTTAAGGCGGCATTGTGCATTTTCTATTTAATTCCGATGTAATTTCAGTGTTTCATCGTCAATGTGTATGTAAAAGGAATACATTGAACCTGCAGTGGTGTATCGGAAACTAATACTGGTCTCATAGGAATGAACCAAAGCACAGACTCGTAGAAGTCTCTCTCTTCTTGCATTTAAGGCGGCATTGTGCCTTTTGTATTTAATTCGGATGTAATATCAGTTTTTCATCGTCAATGTGAATGTCCAAGGAACACATTGAACCTGCAGTGGTGTATCGGAAACTAATACTGGTATCACAGGAAAGGATCAAAGCACCGACTGTAAGAAGAGTCCATATTCTTGTACTTAAGGCGGCATTGTGCGTTTTGTATTGAATTCCGATGCGGTTTCTGTATTTCGTTGTCAATGTGAAGGTCCAAGAAATACATTGAACCTGCAGTGGTGTATCGGAAACTAATACTGGTCTCATAGGAAAGTATCAAAGCACAGACTCTAAGAAGTCTCACTCTTCTTTCATTTAAGGCGTCATTGTGCCTTTTGTATTCAATTCCGATGTAATTTCTGTGTTTCATCGTGAATGTGAATGTCCAAGGAATACATTGAACCTGCAGTGGTGTATTGGAAACTAATACTGTTCTCATAGAAAAGGATCAAAGCACAGACTCTAAGATGTTTCACTCTTCTTGCATTTCAGGCGGCATTGTGCCTTTTCTATGTAATTCTGATGTAGTTTCAGTGTTTCGTCGTCAATGTGAATGTCCAAGGAATACATTGAACCTGCAGTGGTGTATCGGAAACTAATACTGGTCTCATAGGAAAGTATCAAAGCACAGACTCTAAGAAGTCTCACTCTTCTTTCATTTAAGGCGTCATTGTGCCTTTTGTATTCAATTCCGATGTAATTTCTGTGTTTCATCGTCAATGTGAATGTCCAAGGAATACATTGAACCTGCAGTGGTCTATCGGAAACAAATACTGGTCTCACAGGAAAGGATCAAAGGACAGACTCTAAGAAGTCTCACTCTTTTTGCACTTAAGGCGGCATTGTGAATTTTGTATTTAATTCCGATGTAATTTCAGTGTTTCGTCGTCAATGTGAAGGTCCAAGGATTACATTGAGCCGGCAGTGGTGTATCGAAAACTAATACTGGTCTGACACAGAGTGTTTAAGGCACAGACTGTAAGAAGAGTCTCTATTATTGTACTTAAGGCGGCATTGTGCCTTTTGTATTTAATTCCGATGCGATTTCTGTGTTTCATCGTCAATGTGAAGGTCCAAGGATTACTTTGAACCTGCAGTGGTGTATCGGAAACTAGTACTGGTCTCACAGGAAAGGATCAATGCACAGACTCTAAGAAGTCTCACTCTTCTTGCATTTAATGCGGCATTGTGCCTTTTGTATTTAATTTTGATGTAATTTCAGTGTTTCATCGTCAATGTGAATGTCCAAGGAATACATTGAACTTGCAGTGGTGTATCAGAAACTAATACTGGTCTCACAGGAAAGGATCAAAGAACCGACTGTAAGAAGAGTCTGTATTCTTGTACTTAAGGAGGCACTGTGCCTTTTGTATTTTATTTTGATGTAATTGCAGTTTTTCATCGTCAATGTGAATGTCCAAGGAATACATTGAACCTGCAGTGGTGTATCGGAAACTAATACTGGTCTCATAGGAAAGTATCAAAGCACAGACTCTAAGAAGTCTCACTCTTCTTGCACTTAGGGCGGCATTGTGCCATATGTATTTAACTCCGATGTAATTTTAGTGTTTGATCGTCAATGTGAATTTCTAATGAATACATTGATCCTGCAGTGGTGTATCGGAAACTAATACTGGTCTCACAGGAAAAGATCAAAGCACGGACTCTAAGAAGTCTCACTCTTCTTGCACTTAAGGCGGCATTGTGCATTTTCTATTTAATTCCGATGTAATTTCAGTGTTTCATCGTCAGTGTGTATGTAAAAGGAACACATTGAACCTGCAGTGGTGCATCGGAAACTAATACTGGTATCACAGGAAAGGATCAAAGCACCGACTGTAAGAAGAGTCCATATTCTTGTACTTAAGGCGGCATTGTGCGTTTTGTATTTAATTCCGATGCGGTTTCTGTATTTCGTTGTCAATGTGAAGGTCCAAGAAATACATTGAACCTGCAGTGGTGTATCGGAAACTAATACTGGTCTCATAGGAAAGTATCATAGCACAGACTCTAAGAAGTCTCACTCTTCTTTCATTTAAGGCGTCATTGTGCCTTTTGTATTCAATTCCGATGTAATTTCTGTGTTTCATCGTCAATGTGAATGTCCAAGGAATACATTGAACCTGCAGTGGTGTATTGGAAACTAATACTGTTCTCATAGAAAAGGATCAAAGCACAGACTCTAAGATGTTTCACTCTTCTTGCATTTAAGGCGGCATTGTGCCTTTTCTATGTAATTCTGATGTAGTTTCAGTGTTTCGTCGTCAATGTGAATGTCCAAGGAATACATTGAACCTGCAGTGGTGAATCGGAAACTAATAGTGGTCTCACAGGAAAGGATCAAACACCAACAGTAAGAAGAGCATCTATTCTTGTACTAAAGGCGGCATTGGGCCTTTTGTATTTAATTGCGATCCGATTTCTGTATTTCATCGTCAATGCGAAGGTCCAAGGAATACATTGAACCTGCAGTGGTCTATCGGAAACAAATACTGGTCTCACAGGAAAGGATCAAAGGACAGACTCTAAGAAGTCTCACTCTTTTTGCACTTAAGGTGGCATTGTGCCATTCGTATGCAATTCCGATGTAAATTCAGTGTTTCATCGTCAATGTGAATGTCCAAGGAATACATTGAACCTGCAGTGGTGTATCGGAAACTAATACTGGTCTCACAGGAAAGGATCAAAAAACCGACTGTAAGAAGAGTCTATATTCTTGCACTTAAGGAGGCACTGTGCCTTTTGTATTTAATTACGATGTAATTGCAGTTTTTCATCGTCAATGTGAATGTCCAAGGAATACATTGAACTTGCAGTGGTGTATCGGAAACTAGTACTGGTCTCACAGGAAAGGATCAATGCACATACTCTAAGAAGTCTCACTCTTCTTGCATTTAAGGCGGCATTATGCCTTTTGTATTTAATTCCGATGTAATTTCTGTGTTTCATCGTCAATGTGAAGGTCCAAGGAATACATTGAACCTGCAGTGGTGTATCGGAAACTAATACTAATCTCACAGGACAGGAACAAAGCACAGACTCTAAGAAGTCTCACTCTTCTTGCACTTAAGGCGGCATTATTCCTTTTGTATTTAATTCCGATGTAATTTCAGTGTTTCATCGTCAATGTGTATGTAAAAGGAACACATTGAACCATCAGTGGTGTTCGGATACTAATACTGGTCTCATAGGAAAGCATCAAATCACAGACTCTAAGAAGTCTCACTCTTCTTGCACTTAAGGCGGCATTGTGCCTTTTGTATTTAATTCCGATGTAATGTTAGTGTTTCATCGTCAATGTGTATGTAAAAGGAATACATTGAACCTGCAGTGGTGTATCGGAAACTAATACTGGTCTCACAGGAAAGGGTCAAAGCACAGACTCTAAGAAGTCTCACTCTTCTTGCACTTAAGGCGGCATTATTCCTTTTGTATTTAATTCCGATGTAATTTCAGTGTTTCATCGTCAATGTGTATGTAAAAGGAACACATTGAATCTGCAGTGGTGTTCGGAAACTAATATTGGTCTCATAGGAAAGGATCAAATCACAGACACTAAGAAGTCTCACTCTTTTTGCATTTAAGGCGGCATTGTGCCTTTTGTATTTAATTCCGATGTATTTTCCGTGTTTCATCGTCAATGTGAATGTCCAAGGAACACATTGAACCTGCAGTGGTGTATCGGAAACTAATACTGATCTCACAGGAAAGGATCAAAGAACCGACTGTAAGAAGAGTCTATATTCTTGTACTTAAGGCGGAATTGGGCCATTTGTATTTAATTCCGATGCGATTTCTGTGTTTCGTCGTCAAAGTGAAGGTCCAAGAAATACATTGAACTTGCAGTGGTGTATCGGAAACTAATACTGGTCTCATAGTAAAGGATCAAAGCACCGACTCTAAGAAGAGTCTATATTCTTGTACTTAAGGTGGCATTTTGCCTTTTGTATTTAATTCCGATGCGATTTCTGTGTTTCGTCGTCAATGTGAAGGTCCAAGGAATACATTGAACCTGCAGTGGTGTATCGGAAACTAATACTGGTCTCATAGGAAAGGATCAAAGCACAGATTCTAAGAAGTCTCACTCTTCGAGCATTTAATGCGGCATTGTGCCCTTTGTATTTAATTTTGTTGTAATTTCAGTGTTTCATCGTCAATGTGAATGTCCAAGGAATACATTGAACCTGCAGTGGTGTATCGGAAACTAATACTGGTCTCACAGGAAAGGATCAAAGCACAGACTCTAAGAACTCTCACTCTTCTTGCATTTGAAGCGTCATTGTGCCTTTTGTATTTAATTCCGATGTAATTTCTGTGTTTCATCGTCAATGTGAAGGTCCAAGGAATACATTGAACCTGCAGTGGTCTATCGGAAACAAATACTGGTCTCACAGGAAAGGATCAAAGGACAGACTCTAAGAAGTCTCACTCTTTTTGCACTTAAGGCGGCATTGTGAATTTTGTATTTAATTCCGATGTAATTTCAGTGTTTCATCGTCAACGTGAAGGTCCAAGAAATACATTGAACCTGCAGTGGTGTATCGGAAACTAATACTGGTCTCATAGGAAAGTATCAAAGCACAGACTCTAAGAAGTCTCACTCTTCTTTCATTTAAGGCGTCATTGTGCCTTTTGTATTCAATTCCGATGTAATTTCTGTGTTTCATCGTCAATGTGAATGTCCAAGGAATACATTGAACCTGCAGTGGTGTATTGGAAACTAATACTGTTCTCATAGAAAAGGATCAAAGCACAGACTCTAAGATGTTTCACTCTTCTTGCATTTCAGGCGGCATTGTGCCTTTTCTATGTAATTCTGATGTAGTTTCAGTGTTTCGTCGTCAATGTGAATGTCCAAGGAATACATTGAACCTGCAGTGGTGTATCGGAAACTAATACTGGTCTCATAGGAAAGTATCAAAGCACAGACTCTAAGAAGTCTCACTCTTCTTTCATTTAAGGCGTCATTGTTCCCTTTGTATTAAATTCCGATCTAATTTCAGTGTTTCATGGTCACGTGTGTGTCCAAGGAATACATTGAACCTGCAGTGGTGTATCGCAAACTAATACTGGTCTCACAGGGAATGCTCAAAGCACCGACTGTAAGAAGAGTCTCTATTCTTGTACTTAAGGCGGTATTGTGCCTTTTGTATTTAATTCCGATGCGATTTCTGTGTTTCATCGTCAATGTGAAGGTCCAAGGAATACATTGAACCTGCAGGGGAGTATCGGCAACTAATACAGGTCTCATTGGAAAGGATCAATGCACAGCCTCTAAGAAGTCTCACTCTTCTGGCACTTAAGGCGGCATTGCACCTTTTGTATTTAATTCCGATGCGATTTCTGTGTTTCATCGTCAATGTGGAGGTATAAGGAATACATTGAACCTGCAGTGGTGTGTCGGAAACTAATACTGGTCTCACAGGAAAGGATCAAAGCACCGACTGTAAGAAGAGTCTCGATTCTTGTACTTAAGGCGGCATTGTGCCTTTTGTATTTAATTCCGATGCGAGTTCTGTGTTTCATCGTCAATGTATATGTCCAAGGAATACATTGAACCTGCAATGGGCTATCGGAAACTAATACTGGTCTCACAGGGAATGCTCAAAGCACCGACTGTAAGATGAGTCTCTATTCTTGTACTTAAGGCGGCATTGTGTCTTTTGTATTTAATTCCGATGCGATTTCTGTGTTTCATCGTCAATGTGTATGTCCAAGGAATACATTGAAACGGCAGTGGTGTATCGGAAACTAATGCTGGTTTCACAGGAAAGGATCAAATGACAGATTCTAAGAAGTCTCACTCTTCTTGCACTTAAGGCGGCATTGTGGCTTTTGTATTAAATTCCGATTTAATTTCAGTGTTTCATCGTCAATGTGTATGTCCAAGGAATACATTGAACCAGCAGTGGTGTATCGGAAACTAATACTGGTCTCACAGGAAACTGTCAAACACCGACTGTAAGAAGAGTCTCTATTCTTGTACTTAAAGCGGCATTGTGCCTTTTTGTATTTAATTCCGATGTGATATCTGTGATTCATCGTCAATATGAAGGTCCAAGGAAGACATTGAACCTGCAGTGGTGTATCGGAAACTAATACTGGTCTCACAGGAAAGGATCAAAGCACAGACTCTAAGAAGTCTTACTCTTCTTGCACTTAAGGCGGCATTGTGCCTTTTGTATTTAATTGCGATGCGATTTCAGTGTTTCATCGTCAATGTGATGGTCCAAGGAATACATTAAACTTGCAGTTGTGTATCGGAAACTAATACTGGTCTCACAGGAAAGGATCAAAGCACAGACTCTAAGAAGTCACACTCTTCTTGCACTTAAGTCGGCATTGTGCCTTTAGTATTTAATTCCGTTGCCATATCTGTGTTTCATCGTCAATGTGAATGTCCAAGGAATACATTGAACCGGCAGTGGTGTATCGGAAACTAATACTGGTCTCACAGGGAAAGCTCAAATCACCGACTGTAAGAAGAGTCTCTATTCTTGTACTTAGGGCGGCATTGTGCCTTTTGTATTTAATTCCGATGCGATTTCTGTGTTTCATCGTCATTGTGAAGGTCCAAGGAATACATTGAACCTGCAGTGGTGTATCGGAAACCAATACCGGTCTCACAGGAAAGGTTCAAAGCACAGACTCTAAGAAGTCTCACTTTTCTTGCACTTAAGGCGGCATTGTGCCTTTTGTATTTAATTCCGATTGGATTTCTGTGTTTCATCGTCAATGTGAAGGTCCAAGGAATACATTGAACCTGCAGTGGTCTATCGGAAACTAATACAGGTTCACAGGAAAGGATCAAAGCACAGCCACTAAGAAGTCTTACTCTTCTCGCACTTAAGTTGCATTGTGCCTTTTGCATTTAATTCCGATCTAATTTCAGTGTTTGATCGTCAACTTTTGTGTCCAAGGAATACATTGAACCTGCAGTGGTGTATCGGAAACTAATACTGGTTTCACAGGGAATGCTAAAAGCACCGACTGTAAGAAGAGTCTCTATTCTTGTACTTAGGGCGGCATTGTGCCTTTTGTATTTAATTCCGATGCGATTATTGTGTTTCATCGTCAATGTAATGGTCCAAGGAATACATTAAACCTTCAGTGGTGTATCGGAAACTAATACCGGTCTCACAGGAAAGGTTCAAAGCACAGACTCTAAGAAGTCGCACTTTTCTTGCACTTAAAGCGGCAATGTGCCTTTTGTATTTAATTCCGATGCGATTTCTGTTTTTCATCGTCAATGTGAAGGTCCAAGGAATACATTAAACCTGCAGTGCTGTATCCGAAACTAATACTGGTCCCACAGGAATGGATCAAACCACAGACTCTAAGAAGTCACACTCTTCTTGCACTTAAGGCGGCATTGTGCCTTTTGTATTTAATTCCGTTGCGATATCTGTGTTTCATCGTCAATGTGAATGTCCATGGAATACATTGAATTTGCAGTGGTGTATCGGAAACTAATACTGATCTCACAGGAAAGGATCAAAACACAGACTCTAAGGAGCCTCACTCTTCTTGCACTTAAGGCGGCATTGTGCCTTCTGTATTTAATTCCGATGCGATTATTGTGTTTCATCGTCAATGTGAAGGTCCAAGGAATACATTAAACCTGCAGTGGTGTATCGGAAACTAATACTGGTCTCACAGGAAACTGTCAAACACCGACTGTAAGAAGAGTCTCTATTCTTGTATTTAAAGCGGCATTGTGCCTTTTTGTATTTAATTCCGATGTGATATCTGTGATTCATCGTCAATATGAAGGTCCAAATAAGACATTGAACCTGCAGTGGTGTATCGGATACTAATACTGGTCTCACAGGAAAGGATCAAAGCACAGACTCTAAGAAGTCTTACTCCTCTTGCACTTAAGGCGGCATTGTGCCTTTTGTATTTAATTGCGATGCGATTTCAGTGTTTCATCGTCAATGTGATGGTCCAAGGAATACATTAAACTTGCAGTTGTGTATCGGAAACTAATACTGGTCTCACAGGAAAGGATCAAAGCACAGACACTAAGAAGTCACACTCTTCTTGCACTTAAGTCGGCATTGTGCCTTTAGTATTTAATTCCGTTGCCATATCTGTGTTTCATCGTCAATGTGAATGTCCAAGGAATACATTGAATTTGCAGTGGTGTATCGGAAACTAATACTGATCTCACAGGAAAGGATCAAAACACAGACTCTAAGGAGTCTCACTCTTCTTGCACTTAAGGCGGCATTGTGCCTTTTGTATTTAATTACGATGCGATTTCTGTGTTTCATCGTCAATGTGAAGGTCCAAGGAATACACTGAACCTGCAGTGGTCTATCGGAATCTAATACTGGTTCACAGGAAAGGATCAAAGCACAGCCACTAAGAAGTCTTACTCTTCTCGCACTTAAGTTGCATTGTGCCTTTTGCATTTAATTCCGATCTAATTTCAGTGTTTCATCGTCAACTTTTGTGTCCAAGGAATACATTGAACCTGCAGTGGTGTATCGGAAACTAATACTGGTTTCACAGGGAATGCTCAAAGCACCGACTGTAAGAAGAATCTCTATTCTTGTACTTAGGGCGGCATTGTGCCTTTTGTATTTAATTCCGATGCGATTATTGTGTTTCATCGTCAATGTAAAGGTCCAAGGAATACATTAAACCTGCAGTGGTGTATCGGAAACTAATACCGGTCTCACAGGAAAGGTTCAAAGCACAGACTCTAAGAAGTCTCACTTTTCTTGCACTTAAAGCGGCATTGTGCCTTTTGTATTTAATTCCGATGCGATTTCTGTGTTTCATCGTCAATGTGAAGGTCCAAGGAATACATTAAACCTGCAGTGCTGTATCCGAAACTAATACTGGTCCCACAGGAATGGATCAAACCACAGACTCTAAGAAGTCACACTCTTCTTGCACTTAAGGCGGCATTGTGCCTTTTGTATTTAATTCCGTTGCGATATCTGTGTTTCATCGTCAATGTGAATGTCCATGGAATACATTGAATTTGCAGTGGTGTATCGGAAACTAATACTGATCTCACAGGAAAGGATCAAAGCACAGACTCTAAGGAGTCTCACTCTTCTTGCACTTAAGGCGGCATTGTGCCTTCTGTATTTAATTCCGATGCGATTATTGTGTTTCATCGTCAATGTGAAGGTCCAAGGAATACTTTAAACCTGCAGTGGTGTATCGGAAAGTAATACAGGTCTCACAGGAAAGGACCAAAGCACAGACTCTAAGAAGTCATACTCTTCTTGCACTTAAGTCGGCATTGTGCCTTTAGTATTTAATTCCGTTGCGATATCTGTGTTTTTCGTCGTCAATGTGAATGTCCAAGGAATACATTGAACCTGCAGTGGTGTATCGGAAACTAATACTGGTCTCAAAGGGAAAGCTCAAATCACAGACTGTAAGAAGAGTCTCTATTCTTGTACTTAGGGTGGCATTGTACCTTTTGTATTTACTTCCGATGCGATTTCTGTGTTTCATCGTCATTGTGAAGGTCCAAGGAATACATTGCACCTGCAGTGGTGTATCGGAAACTAATACCGGTCTCACAGGAAAGGATCAAAGAACAGACTCTAAGAGGTCTCACTTTTCTTGCACTTAAGGCGGCATTGTGCCATTTGTATTTCATTCCGATGCGATTTCTGTGTTTCATCGTCAATGGGAAGGTCCAAGGAATACATTAAACCTGCAGTGGTGTATCCGAAACTAATACTGGTCCCACAGGAAAGGATCAAAGCACAGACTCTAAGAAGTCACACTCATCTTGCACTTAAGTCGGCATTGTGCCTTTAGTATTTACTTCCGTTGCGATATCTGTGTTTCATCGTCAATGTGAATGTCCAAGGAATACATTGAACCTGCAGTGGTGTATCGGAAACTAATACTGGTCTCACAGGGAAAGCTCAAATAACCTACTGCAAGAAGAGTCTCTATTCTTCTACATAGGGCGGCATTGTGCCTTTTGTATTTAATTCCGATGCGATTTCTGTGTTTCATAGTCAATGTGAATGTCCATGGAGTACATTGAATTTGCAGTGGTGTATCGGAAACTAATACTGGTCTCACAGGATAGGTCCAAAACACAGACTCTAAGGAGTCTCACTCTTCTTGCACTTAAGGCGGCATTGTGCCTTTTGTATTTAAGTCCGATCAACTTACAGTAGTTCATCGTCAGTGTGTTTGTCCAAGGAATACATTGAACCTGCAGTGGTGTAACGGAAACTAATACTGGTCTCTCAGGGAATGCTCAAATCACCGACTGTAAGAAGAGTCTCTATTTTTGTACTTAAGGCTGCATTGTGTCTTTGTATTTAATTCCGACGCGATTACTGTGTTTCATCGTCAATGTGAAGGTCCAAGGAATACATTGAAACTGCAGTGGTGTATCGGAAACTAATACTGGTCTCATAGGGAATGCTCAAAGCACCGACTGTAAGAGGAGTCTCTATTCATGTACTTAAGGCAGCATTGTGCCTTTTGTATTTAACTGCGATGCGATTTCTGTGTTTCATCATCAATGTTAATATCCAATGAATCCATTGAACCTGCAGTGGTGTATCCGAACCTAATACTGGTTCACAGGAAAGGATCAAAGCACAGACCCTAAGAAGTCTCACACTTCTTGCACTTAAGTTGCATTGTGCCTTTTGTATTTAATTCTGATCTAATTTCAGTGTTTCATCGTTAACGTTAGTGTCCAAGGAATACATTGAACCTGCAGTGGTGTATCTGAAACTAATACTGGTCTCACAGGGAATGCTCAAAGCACCGACTGTAAGAAGAGTCTCTATTCTTGTACTTAAGGCGGCATTTTGCCTTTTGTATTTAATTGCGATGCGATTTCTGTGTTTCATCATCAATGTTAATATCCAATGAATACATTGAGCCTGCAGTGGTGTATCCGAAACTAATACTGGTCTCACAGGAAAAGATCAAAGCACAACTTTAAGAAGTCTCACTCTTCTTGCAACAAAGGCAGCATTGTGCCTTTTGTATTTAATTCCGATGCGATTTCTGTGTTTCATCGTCAATGTGAAAGTCCAAGGAATACATTGAAATTGCAAATGAGTATCGGAAACTAATACTGGTCTCACAGGAAAGGATCAATGCACAGACTCTAAGAAGTCTTACCCTTCTTGCACTTACGGCGGCATTGTGCCTTTTGTATTTAATTCCGATGTAATATCAGTGGTTCATCGGCAACGTGTATGTCCTAGGAATACATTGAACCTGCAGTGGTGTATCGGAAACTAAGACTGGTTTCACAGGGAATGTTCAAAGCACCGACTTTAAGAAGAGTCTCGATTCTTGTACTTAGGGCGGCATTTTTCCTTTTGTATTTAATTCCGATGCGATTTCTGTGTTTCATCGTCAATGTGTATGTCCAAGGAATACATTTAACCTGCAGTGGTGTATCGGAAACTAATACTGGCCTCACAGGAAAGGATCAAAGCACAGACTCTAAGAAGTCTCACTCTTCTTGCACTTAAGGCGGCATTGTGCCTTTGGATTGACCTCCGATGTGATTTCTGTGTTTCATCGTCAATGTGAAGGTCCAAGGAATACATTGAACCTGCAGTGGTTTATCGGAAAGTAATACTGGTCTCACAGGAAAGGATCAAATCACAGACTCTAAGAAGTGTCACTCTTCTTGCACTTAATGCGGCATTGTGCCTTTTGTATTTAATTCCGATGCGATTTCTGTGTTTCATCGTCAATGTGAAGGTCCAAGGAATACATTGAACCTGCAGTGGTTTATCGGAAACTAATTCTGGTCTCACAAGAAAGGATCAAATCACAGACTCTAAGTAGTGTCACTCTTCTTGCACTTAATGCGGCATTGCGCCTTTTGTATTTAATTCCGATGCGATTTCTGTGTTTCATCGTCAATGTGAAGGTCCAAGGAATACATTGACCCTGCAGAGGAGTCTCGGAAACTAATACTGGTCTCACAGGAAAGGATCAAAGCACAGACTCTAAGAAGTCTCACTCTTCATGCACTTAAGGTGGCACTGCGCATTTTGTATTTAATTCCGATGTAATTTCAGGGGTTTATCGTCAATGTGAATGTCCAGGGAATACATTGAACCTGCAGAGGTGTGTCAGAATTTAATACTGGTCTCACAGGGAATGCTCAAAACTCCGACTGTAAGAGGAGTCTCTATTCTTATATTTAAGGCGGCATTGTGCCTTTTGTATTTAATTCCGACTCGATTTCTGTGTTTCATCGTCAATGTGAAGGACCAAGGAGTACATTGAACCTGCAGTGGTGTGTCGGAAACTAATACTGGTCTTACAGGAAAGGACCAAAGCACAGACTCTAAGAAGTCACACTCTTCTTGCACTTAAAGCGGCATTGTGCCTTTTGAATTTAATACCGATGGGATATCTGTGTTTCATCGTCAATGTTAATGTCCAAGGAATACATTAAACCTGGAGTGGTGTAACGGAAACTAATACTGGTCTCACAGGAAAGAATCAAAGCACAGACTCTAAGAAGTCTCACTCTTCTTGCACTTAAGTCGCATTGTGCCTATTGTATTTAATTCCGATGCGATTTCTATGTTTCTTCGACAATGTGAAGGACCAAGGAATACATTGAACCTGCAGTCGTGTATCGGAAACTAATACTGGTCTCACAGGAAAGGATCAAAGCACAGACTCTAAGAAGTCTCACTCTTCTTGCACTTAAGGCGGCATTGTGCCTTTTGTATTTAATTCCGATCTAATTTCAGTGTTTCATCATCAACTTATACGTCCAAGGAATACATTGAACCTGCAGTGGTGTATCGGAAACTAATACTGGTCTCACAGGAGAGGATCAAAGCACAGACTCTAAGAAGTCTCACTCTACTTGTACTTATGGCGGCATTGTGCCTTTTGTATTTAATTCCGATGCGATTACTGTGTTTCATCGTAAATGTGAAGGTCCAAGGAATACATTGACCTGCAGTGGAGTAACGGAAACTAATACTGGTCTCAGAGGAAGTGATCAATGCACAGACTCTAAGAAGTCTCACTCTTCTTGCACTTAAGGCGGCATTGTTTTTTTTTGTATTTAATTCCTATGCGATTTCTGTGTTTTATCGTCAATGTAAAGGTAAAAGCAATAGATTGAACCAGCTGTGGTGTATCGGAAACTAATACTGGTGTCACAGGAAAGGATCAAAGCACAGACTCTAAGAAGTCTCACTCTTCTTGCTCTTAAGGCGGCATTGTGCCTTTGGATTTATCTCCGATGTGATTTCTGTGTTTCATCGTCAATGTGAAGGTCCAATGAATACATTGAACGTGCAGTGGTTTATCGGAAACTAATACTGGTCTCACAGGAAAGGTTCAAAGCACAGACTCTATGAAGTGTCACTCTTCTTGCACTTAATGAGGCATTGTGCCTTTTGTATTTAATTCCGATGCGATTTCTGTGTTTCATCGTCAATGTGAAGGTCCAAGGAATACATTGACCCTGCAGTGGAGTATCGGAAACTGATACTGGTCTCACAGAAAAGGATCGAAGCACAGATTCTAAGAAGTCTCACTCTCCTTGCACTTAAGGTGGCACTGCACTTTTGTATTTAATTCCGATGTAATTTCAGTGGTTTATCGTCAATGTGTATGTCCTAGGAATACATTGACCCTGCAGTGGTGTATTGGAAACTAATACTGGTCTCACAGAGAATGCTCAGAACACCGTCTGTATGAAGAGTCTCTATTCTTGTACTTAAGGCGGCATTGTGCCTTTTGTATTTAATTGCGATGCGATATCTGTGATTCATCGTCAATGTGAAGGTCCAAGACACACATTGACCCTTTAGTGGTGTATCAGAAACTAAAACTGGTCTCACAGGAAAGGATCATAGCACAGACTCTAAGAAGTCTCACTCTTCTTGCATTTAAGGCGGCATTGCGCCTTTTGTATTTAATTCCGATGTAATTTCAGTGGTTCATCGGCAACGTGTATGTCGTAGGAATACATTGAACCTGCAGTGGTGTATCGGAAACTAAGACTTGTCTCACAGGGAATGATCAAAGCACCGACTTTAAGAAGAGTCTCTATTTTTGTACTTAAGGCGGCATTTTGCCTTTTGTATTTAATTCCAATGCGATTTCTGTGTTTCATCATCAATGTGAAGGTCCAAGGAATACATTGAACTTGCAGTGGTGTATCGGAAACTAATACTGGTCTCACAGGAGAGGATCAAAGCACAGACTCTAAGAAGTCTCACTCTTCTTGCACTTAAGGCGGCATTGTGCCTTTTGTATTTAATTCCGATGCGATTTCTGTGTTTCAGCGTCAATGTGAAGGTCCTAGGAATATATTGAACCTGCAGTGGAGTATCGGCAACTACTACTGGTCTCATAGGAAAGGATCAGTGCACAGCCTCTAAGAAGTCTCACTCTTCTGGCACTTAAGGCGGCATTGTGCCTTTTGTATTTAATTCCGATACGATTTCTGTGTTTCTTCGTCAATGTGAAGGTATAAGGAATACATTGAACCTGCAGTGGTGTATCGGAAACTAATACTGGTCTCACAGCATAGGATCAAAGCACAGACTCTAAGAAGTCTCACTCTTCTTGCACTTAAGGGGGCACTGCGCCCTTTGTATTTAATTCCGATTTAATTTCAGTGTTTCATCGTCAATGTGTATGTCCAAGGAATACATTGAACCTGCAGTGGTGTGTCAGAGACTAATACTGGTCTCACAGGGAATGCTCAAAACACCGACAGTAAGAGGAGTCTCTATTTTTATATTTAAGGCGCCATTGTGCCTTTTGTATTTAATTCCTGCGCGATTTCTGTATTTCATCGTCAATGTGAAGGTCCAAGGAGTACATTGAACCTGCAGTGGTGTGTCGGAAACTAATACTGGTCTCACAGGAAAGGACCAAAGCACAGACTCTAAGAAGTCACACTTTTCTTGCACTTAAAGCGGCATTGTGTCTCTGGTATTTAATACCGATGAGATAACTGTGTTTCATCGTCAATGATAATGTCCAAGGAATACATTGAACCTGCAGTGGTGTATCGGAAACTAATACTGGTCTCACAGGAAAGGATCAAAACACAGACTCTAAGGAGTCTCACTCTTCTTGCACTTAAGTCGCATTGTGCATTTTGTATTTAATTCCGATCTAATTTCAGTGATTCATCGTCAACGTGTATGTCCAAGGAATACATTGAACCTGCAGTGGTGTATCGGAAACTAATACTGGTCAAACAGGAAAGGAATAAAGCACAGACTCAAAGAAGTCTCACTTTTCTAGCACTTAAGTCGTACTGTGCCTTTTGTTTTTAATTCTGATCTAATTTCAGTGTTTCATCGTCAACGTGTATGTCCAAGGAATACATTGAACCTGCAGTGGTGTATTGGAAACTAATGCTGCTCTCACAGGGAAAGCTCAAAACACCGACTGTAAGAAGAGTCTCTACTCTTGTACTTAAGGCAGCATTGTGCCTTTTGCATTTAATTCCGATGCGATTTCTGTGTTTCATCGTCAATGTGAAGGTCCAAGGAATACATTGAACCTGCAGTGGTGTATCGGAAACTGATACTGGCCTCACAGGAAAGGATCAAAGCACAGACTCTAAGAAGTCTCACTCTTCTCGCACTTAAAGCGGCATTGTGCCTTTTGTATTTAATTCCGATGCGCTTTCTGTGTTTCACCGTCAATGTGAAGGTCCAAGGAATACATTGAATCTGCAGTGGTATATCGGAAACCGATACTGGTCTCACAGGAAAGGATCAAAGCACAGACTCTAAGAAATCACACGCTTCTTGCACTTTAGGCGGCATTGAGCCTTTTGTATTTAATTCCGAAGCGATTTCTGTGTTTCATCGTCAATGTGATTGTCCAACAAATATATTGAACCTGCAGTGGTGTGTCGGAAACTAATACTGGTATCGCAGGAGAGGATCAAAGCACGGACTCTAAGATGTCTCACTCTTCTTGCACTTAAGGCGGCTTTGTGGATTTTGTATTTAATTCCGATGCAATTTCTGTGTTTCATCGTGATTGTGAACGTCGAAGGAATACATTGAACCTGCAGTGATGTATCAGAAACTAATACTGGTCTCATAGGAAAGGATCAAAGCACCGACTGTAAGAGGAGTCTCTATTCTTGTACTTAAGGCGGCATTGTGCCTTTTGTATTTAATTGCGATGCGATTTCTGTGTTTCATCATCAATGTGAAGGTCCAATGAATACATTGAACCTGCAGTGGTGTATCGGAATCTAATACTTGTTCACAGGAAAGGATCGAAGCACAGACTCTAAGAAGTCGCACTCTTCTTTCACTTAAGTAACATTGTGCCATTTGTATTTAATTCCGATCTAATTTCAGTGTTTCATCGTCAATATGTATGTCCAAGGAATACATTGAACCTGCAGTGGTGTGTCAGAAACTAATACTGGTCTCACAGGGAATGCTCAAAACACTGACTGTAAGAAGAGTCTCTATTCTTATACTTAAGGCGGCATTGTGCGTTTTGTATATAATTCCGATGCGATTTCTGTGTTTTATCGTCAATGTGAAGATCCAAGGAATACATTGAACCTGCAGTGGTGTATCGGAAACTAATACTGGTCTCACAGGAGAGGATCAAAGCACAGACTCTAAGATGTCTCACTCTTCTTGCACTTAGGGCGGCTTTGTGGCTTTTGTATTTGATTCCGATGCGATTTCTGTGTTTCATCGTCAATGTGTATGTCCAAGGAATACTTTGAACCTGCAGTGGTGTATCGGAAACTAATACTGGTCTCACAAGAAAGCACAAAGCACAGACTCTAAGAAGTCTCACTCTTTATGCACTTAAGGTGGCACTGCGCCTTTTGTATTTAATTCCGATGTAATTTCAGTGGTTTATCGTCAATGTGTATGTCCTAGGAATACATTGAACCTGCAGTGGTGTATCGGAAACTAATACTGGTCTCACAGGAAGGGATCAAAGCACAGACTCTAAGAAGTCTCACTCTTCTTGCACTTAAGGCGGCATTGTGAGTTTTGTATTTAATTCCGATTTAATTTCAGTGTTTCATCGTCAATGTGTATGTCCAAGGAATACATCGAACCTGCAGTGGTGTATCGGAAACTAATACTGGACTCACAGGAAAGGATCAAAACACAGACTCTGAGAAGTCTCACTCTTCTTGCACTTAGGTCGCATTGTGCCTTTTGTATTTAATTCCGATCTAATTTCAGTGTTTCATCGTCAACGTGTATGTCCAAGGAATACATTGAACCTGCAGTGGTGTATCGGAAACTAATACTGGTCAAACAGGAAAGGATCAAAGCACAGACTGTAAGAAGTCTCACTTTTCTTGCACTTAAGTCGTATTGTGCCTTTTGTATTTAATTCTGATCTAATTTCAGTGTTTCATCGTCAACGTGTATGTCCAAGGAATACATTGAACCCGCAGTGGTGTACCGGAAACTAATACTGGTCTCACAGGGAAAGCTCAAAGCACCGACTGTAAGAAGAGTCTCTATTCTTGTACTTAAGGCGGCATTGTGCCTTTTGCATTTAATTCCGATGCGATTTCTGTGTTTCATCGTCAATGTGAAGGTCCAAGGAATACATTGAACCAGCAGTGGTGTATCGGAAACTGATACTGGCCTCACGGGAAAGGATCAAAGCACAGACTCTAAGAAGTCTCACTCTTTTCGCACTTAAGGCGGCATTGTGCCTTTTGTATTTAATTCCGAGGCGCTTTCTGTGTTTCATCGTCAATGTGAAAGTCCAAGGAATACATTGAATCTGCAGTGGTATATCGGAAACCGATACTGGTCTCACAGGAAAGGATCAAAGCACAGACTCTAAGAAGTCACACGCTTCTTGCACTTAAGGCGGCATTGAGCCTTTTGTATTTAATGCCGATGCGATTTCTGTGTTTCATCGTCAATGTGAATGTCCAACAAATATATTGAACCTGCAGTGGTGTATCGGAAATTAATACTGGAATCGCAGGAAAGGATCAAAGCACGGACTCTAAGATGTCTCACTCTTCTTGCACTTAAGGCGGCATTGTGCCTTTTGTATTTAATTCCGATGCGATATCTGTGTTTCATCGTCAATGTGAAGGTATATGGAATACATTGAACCTGCAGTGGTGTATCGGAAACTAATACTGGTCTCACAGGAAAGGATCAAAGCACAGACTCTAAGAAGTCTCACTCTTCTTGCACTTAAGGTGGCACTGCGCCCTTTGTATTTAATTCCGATGTAATTTCAGTGGTCTATCGTCAATGTGTACGTCCTAGGAATACATTGAACCTGCAGTGGTGTATCGGAAACAAATTCTGGTCTCACAGGAAAGGATCAAAGCACAGAGGGTATCAGTGATCATAAGTCAGTGGTTGCATCAATGACTACAAGTGTAATAAGAAATGCCAAGAAAGGAAGGAAAATATATTTGCTTAACAAGAGTGATAGGGCACAAATCGCAGAATATCTGAGTGACCACCATCAAACGTTCATTTCTGAGGAAGAGGATGTGGAACAAAAATGGAAAAAATTCAGAAACATCGTCCAGTACGCCTTAGATAAGTTCGTACCGACTAAGGTCCAAAGCGAGGGGAAAGATCCACCGTGGTATAACAATCATGTACGAAAGGTACTACGGAAACAAAGAAAGCTTCATCATACGTTTAAGAGTAGTCGAATCATAGCTGATGAGGAAAAGCTGAACGAAGCGAAAAAGAGCGTAAAGACAGCAATGAGAGAAGCATTCAACGAATTCGAACATAAAACATTGGCAAACAATCTAAACAAGAACCCTAAAAAGTTTTGGTCATATGTAAAATCGGTAAGCGGATCTAAATCCCCTATTCAGTCACTCGTTGACCATGATGGAACCGAAACAGAGGACGACCGAAGAAAGGCAGAAATACTGAATTCAGTGTTCCGAAACTGTTTCACTGCGGAAAATCGTAACACGGTCCCTGACTTCAGCCGTCGCACGGACGCCAAAATGGAAAATATTGAAATAAACGATATCGGAATTGAAAAACAACTGCTATCACTTAGTAGCGGAAAAGCATCCGGACCAGACGAGATACCATTAAGATTCTACAGTGATTATGCTAAAGAACTTGCCCCCTTTCTATCAGCAATTTATCGTAGATCGCTGGAAGAACGTAAAGTACCTAGCGACTGGATGAAAGCGCAGGTCGTTCCCATTTTCAAGAAGGGTCATAAATCTGATGCGAATAATTATAGGCCTATTTCGCTTACGTCAATATGTTGCAGAATAATGGAACATGTTTTGTGTTCTCGTATTATGACGTTCTTAGATAATACAAATCTCCTTCATCATAACCAACATGGATTCCGCAAACAGAGATCATGTGAAACTCAGCTCGCCCTATTTGCCCAAGAAATTCACAGTGCCGTAGACACTGGCGAGCAGATTGATGCCGTATTCCTGGACTTCAGGAAGGCATTTGATACGGTTCCGCACTTACGTTTAGTGAAAAAAATACGAGCTTACGGAATATCGGACCAGGTTTGTGATTGGATTCAGGATTTCCTAGAAGAAAGAACACAACATGTCATTCTTAACGGTTCAAAATCTGCAGATGTAGAGGTAATTTCGGGAGTACCGCAGGGAAGCGTGATAGGACCTTTATTGTTTACAATATACATAAATGACTTAGTTGACAACATCGGTAGCTCCGTGAGGCTATATGCAGATGACACGGTTGTCTACAAGAAAGTAGCAACATCAGAAGACTCGTACGTACGCCAGGAGGACCTGCAGAGGATTAATGCATGGTGCGACAGCTGGCAGCTTTCCCTAAACGTAGATAAATGTAATATAATGCGCATACATAGTGGCAGAAATCCATTCCAGTATGATTATGCCATAGGTGGTAAATCATTGGAAGCGGTAACGACCGTAAAATACTTAGGAGTTACTATCCGGAGCGATCTGAAGTGGAATGATCACATAAAACAAATAGTGGGAAAAGCAGGCGCCAGGTTGAGATTCATAGGAAGAATTCTAAGAAAATGTGACTCATCGACGAAAGAAGTAGCTTACAAAACGCTTGTTCGTCCGATTCTTGAGTACTGCTCATCAGTATGGGACCCTTACCAGGTTGGATTAATAGAAGAGATAGACATGATCCAGCGAAAAGCAGCGCGATTCGTCATGGGGACATTTAGTCAGCGCGAGAGCGTTACGGAGATGCTAAACAAGCTCCAGTGGCGGACACTTCAAGAAAGGCGTTACGCAATACGGAGAGGTTTATTATCGAAATTACGAGAGAGCACATTCCGGGAAGAGATGGGCAACATATTACTACCGCCCACATATATCTCGCGTAATGATCACAACGAAAAATCCTAGAAATTAGAGCAAATACGGAGACTTACAAGCAGTCGTTCTTTCCACGCACAATTCGTGAATGGAACAGGGAAGGGGGGATCAGATAGTGGTACAATAAGTACCCTCCGCCACACACCGTAACGTGGCTCGCGGAGTATAGATGTAGATGTAGACTCTAAGAAGTCTCACTCTTCTTGCACTTAAGGCGGCATTGTGAGTTTTGTATTCAATTCCGATTTAATTTTAGTGTTTCATCGTCAATGTGTATGTCCAAGGAATACATTGAACCTGCAGTGGTGTGTCAGAGACTAATACTGGTCTCACAGGGAATGCTCAAAACACCGACTGTAAGAGGAGTCTCTATTCTTATATTTAAGGCGCCATTGTGCCTTTTGTATTTAATTCCGACGCGATTTCTGTGTTTCATCGTCAATGTGAAGGTCCAAGGAGTACATTGAACCTGCAGTGGTGTGTCGGAAACTAATACTTGTCTCACAGGAATGGACCAAAGCACAGACTCTAAGAAGTCACACTCTTCTTGCACTTAAAGCGGCATTGTGCCTTTTGTATTTATTACCGATGAGATAAATGTGTTTCATCGTCAATGATAATGTCCAAGGAATACATTGAACCTGCAGTGGTGTATCGGAAACTAATACTGGTCTCACAGGAAAGGATCAAAACACAGCCTCTAAGAAGTCTCACTTTTCTAGCACTTGAGTCATATTGTGCCTTTTGTATTTAATTCTGATCTAATTTCAGTGTTTCATCGTCAACGTGTATGTCCAAGGAATACATTGAACCTGCAGTGGTGTATTGGAAACTAATACTGGTCTCACAGGGAAAGCACAAAGCACCGACTGTAAGAAGAGTCTCTACTCTTGTACTTAAGGCGGCATTGTGCCTTTTGCATTTAATTCCGATGCGATTTCTGTGTTTCATCGTCAATGTGAAGGTCCAAGGAATACATTGAACCTGCAGTGGTGTATCGGAAACTGATACTGGCCTCACAGGAAAGGATCAAAGCACAGACTCTAAGAAGTCTCACTCTCCTCGCACTTAAAGCGGCATTGTGCCTGTTGTATTTAATTCCGATGCGCTTTCTGTGTTTCATCGTCAATGTGAAGGTCCAAGGAATACATTGAATCAGCAGTGGTATATCGGAAACCGATACTGGTGTCACAGGAAAGGATCAAAGCACAGACTCTAAGAAATCACACGCTACTTGCACTTAAGGCGACATTGAGCCTTTTGTATTTAATTCCGATGCGATTTCTGTGTTTCATCGTCAATGTGAATGTCCAACAAATATATTGAACCTGCAGTGGTGTGTCGGAAACTAATACTGGTATCGCAGGAGAGGATCAAAGCACGGACTCTAAGATGTCTCACTATTCTTGCACTTAAGGCGGCATTGTGGCTTTTGTATTTAATTCCGATGCGAGTTCTGTGTTTCATCGTGATTGTGAAGGTCGAAGGAATACATTGAACCTGCAGTGATGTATCAGAAAATAATACTGGTCTCATAGGAAAGGATCAAAGCACCGACTGTAAGAAGAGTCTCTATTCTTGTACTTAAGGCGGCATTGTGCCTTTTGTATTTAATTGCGATGCGATTTCTGTGTTTCATCATCAATGTGAAGGTCCAAGGAATACATTGAACTTGCAGTGGTGTATCGGAAACTAACACTGGTCTCACAGGAGAGGATCAAAGCACACACTCTAAGAAGTCTCACTCTTCTTGCACTTAAGGCGGCATTGTGCATTTTGTATTTAATTGCGATGCGATTTCTGTGTTTCATCATCAATGTGAAGGTCCAAGGAATACATTGAACTTGCTGTGGTGTATCGGAAACTAATACTGGTCTCACAGGAGTGGATCAAAGCACAGACTCTAAGATGTCTCACTCTTTTTGCACTTAAGGCGGCATTGTGGCTTTTGTATTTGATTCCGATGCGATTTCTGTGTTTCATCGTCAATGTGTATGTCCAAGGAATACATTGAACCTGCAGTGGTGTATCGGAAACTGATACTGGTCTCACAAGACAGGACAAAGCACAGACTCTAAGAAGTCTCACTCTTCTTGCTCTTAAGGCGGCATCGTGCCTTTGGATTTATCTCCGATGTGATTTCTGTGTTACATCGTCAATGTGAAGGTCCAAGGAGTACATTGAACATGCAGTGGTTTGTCGGAAACTAATACTGGTCTCACAGGAAAGGTTTAAAGCACAGACTCTAAGAAGTGTCACTCTTCTTGCACTTAATGCGGCATTGTGCCTTTTGTATTTAATACCGATGAGATAACTGTGTTTCATCGTCAATGATAATGTCCAAGGAATACATTGAACCTGCAGTGGTGTATCGGAAACTAATACTGGTCTCACAGGAAAGGATCAAAACACAGACTCTAAGAAGTCTCACTCTTCTTGCACTTAAGTCGCATTGTGCCTTTTGTATTTAATTCCGATCTAATTTCAGTGTTTCATCGTCAACGTGTATGTCCAAGCAATACATTGAACCCGAAGTGGTGTATCGGAAACTAATACTGGTCAAACAGGAAAGGATCAAAGCACAGACTGTAAGGAGTCTCACTTTTCTTGCACTTAAGTCGTATTGTTCCTCTTGTATTTAATTCTGATCTAATTTCAGTGTTTCATCGACAACGTGTATGTCCAAGGAATACATTGAACCTGCAGTGGTGTGTCGAAAACTAATACTGGTCTCACAGGGAAAGCTCAAAGCACCGACTGTAAGTAGAGTCTCTATTCTTGTACTTAAGGCGGCATTGTGCCTTTTGCATTTAATTCCGATGCGATTTCTGTGTTTCATCGTCAATGTGAAGGTCCAAGGAATACATTGAACCTGCAGTGGTGTATTGGAAACTGATACTGGCCTCACGGGAAAGGATCAAAGCACAGACTCTAAGAAGTCTCAGTCTTCTCGCACTTAAGGCGGCATTGTGCCTTTTGTATTTAATTCCGAGGCGCTTTCTGTGTTTCATCGTCAATGTGAAGGTCCAAGGAATACATTGAATCTGCAGTGGTATATCGGAAACCGATACTGGTCTCACAGGAAAGGATCAAAGCACAGACTCTAAGATGTCACAGGCCTCTTGCACTTAAGGCGGCTTTGAGCCTTTTGTATTTAATGCCGATGCGATTTCTGTGTTTCATCGTCAATGTGAATGTCTAACAAATATATTGAACCTGCAGTGGTGTATCGGAAATTAATACTGGTATCGCAGGAGAGGATCAAAGCACAGACTCTAAGATGTCTCACTCTTCTTGCACTTAAGGCGGCATTGTGGCTTTTGTATTTGATTCCGATGCGATTTCTGTGTTTCATCGTGATTGTGAAGGTCGACGGAATACATTGAACCAGCAGTGATGTATCAGAAACCAACACTGGTCTCATAGGAAAGGAGAGTCTCTATCCTTGTACTTAAGGCGGCATTGTGCCTTTTGTATTTAATTGCGATTCGATTTCTGTGTTTCATCATCAATATGAAGGTCCAATGAATACATTGAACCTGCAGTGGTGTGTCAGAAACTAATACTGGTCTCACAGGGCATGCTGAAAACACTGACTGTAAGAAGAGTCTCTATTCTTATATTTAAGGCGGCATTGTGCCTTTTGTATGTAATTCCGACGCGATTTCTGTGTTTCATCGTCAATGTGAAGGTCCAAGGAGTACATTGAACCTGCAGTGGTGTGTCGGAAACTAATACTGGTCTCACAGGAAAGGACCAAAGCAGAGACTCTAAGAAGTCACACTCTTCTTGCACTTAAAGCGGCATTGTGCCTTTTGTATTTAATACCGATGAGATAACTGTGTTTCATCGTCAATGATAATGTCCAAGGAATACATTGAACCTGCAGTGGTGTATCGGAAACTAATAATGGTCTCACAGGAAAGGATCAAAACACAGACTCTACGAAGTCTCACTCTTCTCGCACTTAAGGCGGCATTGTGCGTTTTGTATTTAATTCCGATGCGATTTCTGTGTTTTATCGTCAATGTGAAGGTCCAAGGAATACATTGAACCTGCAGTGGTGTATCGGAAACTAGTACTGGTCTCACAGGAGAGGATCAAAGCACAGACACTATGATGTCTCACTCTTCTTGCACTTAAGGCGGCATCGTGCCTTTGGATTTATCTCCGATGTGATTTCTGTGTTTCATCGTATAAAGGCACATTTGCATGCCGAGCGTGAGTTTCCGCTGAAACGCGAAATTCTAATTAAATAAATGATCAGTGACAAATAAATAAAGCCTATGGCACACAACTGCAGCGCTGTGTCGCTGATAAAACAAAAGCACAATTACGTTTCTCTTATGTTTGGATTAAGAAAGAGAGAGCTCTGGTTGAAGTGGTGCGAGAAGCACGTATTTTATTTTATTGTCTGGCACACCGCCATATTTCATGTTATAGAAGAATACTGCGTGTTGCAACCACACTAGGCACTCGATTCTGTAAAGAATTATATTTATAAAAGTAAGTAGGATTGTGAACTGTAGGCTTATTCATTGAATATATCTGATTTAACTGTGTAACTTTTTTATGTTTAGTAGGCAATCACCTCTGTACGACGTATTGGCATGGCTGGCAAATTATTGTAATATTGAGATTTAGATTATGAGTCCACATCTACCGCAGCAGTCTTTGGAAACGATTTATTTACGAAGTCCGATTATTCAGTTTTATTTCACGGTCAACTACGAGTAACATTGCCTTTACGAAAAAGCCATTGTCAAGCGTCTGATCCCGAATAATTAAACGTCCACTTTCCAGATAAGCAAACACAATTGCAATCACAATCACCATCATACAGATAGAATAATCAATATCTAAATAACAATATATTTTTTATATTATTAATTTTATTTATTTTATATTGGCGACTGCGTGTCGGACCTGTTATTTTGTCATTTGTTACATTGTTCTCTTTGTTTCATGTAAAAAATCAACTTTCTGGACCTGGACGTCAATGTATGAGAGATAACAAAATCTGAAGATATTTTCCAATTCTGAAATTTTGCGGGAAGACGCAATGAAACTTCCAGCAAAATAAGGTAAGACGCAGCATCTTTGCATTAGCAGGCTTGACCAGACGTATAATTCAGTGTATTAGCTTTTCAGTAAATTCTGTAGTGTTTCTTTTCTGCATAACAGTTTCAGTGATAAATTTCATTCTCAGTACTTTTCCCTAAACAATAACGTATGCAACAATACCAATACACGAGTGTACAATATGGCCGACTTCTGTACGATATCATGTAACATGGCTAGCAGCCATTACCAATAATCTCAAATTCAGTTAATATTTTTAAATTAACAGACAGCCATTGTTGCTACGAGCGATTTATGCTCAACTACATTTTATTTTAAAATCAGTGTCAAAAATTTTCTTCAAACATATATCACGTGTGGCATGGTAATAACTAGAAAACAATACGCAAAAATGGTACAGCAAGGACGTACTATTCAGGCGCAATCCGACTCGGACGTGAGACAAGTGTTAGAAAATGACTTTACGACAGCAACCGGTAGTGACGATTCATCAAACATTGACGCAAGTGTTGACGAAAATTTTGACAATAGGCCGTCCACATCAAAAATTTCAAAATCTCAATCAGAGCCCATGTTAATGCATGACGTCACGTCTAATGACGCGGCGGGGGCAGAGACCTTGCAAACGGTAAACATTGCCGACATGTTACAAATGCTAATGAAACAAAACGCAGAAAATATGGCAACCATAAGGAAACAGAACGCCGAAAACATGGCAACCTTAAAGGCACAATTAGAGACACAAAATGAACAGTTAAAAACACAAAATGACGAAATCAAATCTGATCTCATAGCAATCAAGATAGGTAATGACACTTTGTGTAAACGTGTGGAACTTATAGACGCCACACTGACCAAACAGATGACCGAACTCAGTACTAAATTTTCCCAGCTCAATACGAGACAAGAAAAGACTACAACTGACGTAGCACTTTTGCAGACACAAGTAAAAAACCTTAATGTCACGTGTGAAGTTCTCACTGAACAAATTCAAACATATCCTTCAGTACATGACAATCTTGAAAAACGAATTACTGACGTACAGAATAAATTTGACAATGTTGAACAACACCTGACTGACATCTTACAATCAGATGCCACAGCTCATTTTCAAAATATTAATAAAGAATTTCATGATTGGGTTGAGAACAAAGACAAACATTTTGATAGATGCTTACGTGAAAATTTACCAACAATTGTGCACGACTCCGTAGCGCAATACATTACTAATAACAAACAGCTGATCAGTGACGCAGTACAACCCGTCACTGCACCCATGAGACAATTCACCGATCAACTACAGTCTGAATGTAACGAAAATATCAGTCAAAATGTACAGTTCAGAAACCAATATACATTCGAGTATGATACACACATTCCGCAAAACACACCACGGCTACAACACATACCACGATGTGGAAACACAAACACAAGCTATTATCATGGTAAACCACAGCAACATTATCGTAATTACTCGCCAGCTGAACATACCAGTAATTACAGTGGAATAAATGCATATCACAATGCGAAGGAAGATGAAAGCTTAATGAAACACAGGCAATTTCAGATTTTTATCCCAGAAAAACGAACCATTCATCCGGTGATTTTTCTTAAATCTTTTAGTAACGCATTTCCACGCACTTGGAGTGACCGGAAAAAGATTTCATATATTGTCGGTTACATCCAAGGCGATGCAGCTGTCTGGGCATACAGTCAAGCTGACGTATGTACCACGTACAATGAGTTTGAGCGTGCTTTTCTGAACAAATTCTGGTCGCAATCCGTCCTGGAGCGACTCAGTAGACAAATTTTAGAACCTGAAACTTTTAACAGTAAAAATGGTAACTTACGCAGATATTTTGAAAAATACTTGAACATGGGACATTTTTTAGACGAACCAGTCGCAACGCGTGATATACTCCGAGCGTTGAAGGCCAAATTGCCTTACAACATTAAGGAAAAACTTCTACATATCCCGGATGACGATTCTGATTATTTTTTAACAGCCTTAGATTCGGTTGACATGTTACTTCAAGATCAGCGCTTCGCGCGGCAAAACAGCAGCCACAATGTTTACACTAGTGGTATGCAAAACATGCAGGCTTGCCAACTCAATTCTGGCGCGCCCACAGTTGGATACGCGGTACAGCAAAAACAGCAAACTCACATGCCGTCTCAATACGGAAATCAAAATCAACACGCGTATTCCAATACAAACAATAGTTACAACAGTAATAACATTTCATGCGGCAATCCATACAAAAGGCACCGCGGTAATAACTACAACGGTAACAACGCATACAAAGGTAATAACAAAAACACAAACAGAAATAGAAATAATAGTAACTACGAGCCAAGACAGCATCAAGGTTGGACTCGTAACGATCAGTACTTTCATTCAAACTCTGCTTTACCACAGCAGCCACCAGGTCAAAATTGGAGCATACCTTACGACCGACAGGTAAGTTATAATGCGCAACAGCAACAACAACCGCAAAAAGTTGGAGATCATAATAGGCAATATCCGAATGTGAATATAATAGAAATGACACCTGATGCACAACCTCAATCTGTGTCAGTACCTAGTACAAATGATAATCCAACAAACTAGAAACAGTCACTACCTTGCCCCAGGTCGTGGCTGAAGAATTCTTGGGGGGCGACTTCAATGTTAATCAGTTATTTGACACCACACTTGAACAACAGAATAATGATAAGCCGAGTAATTCTAAACAAAAACTACCTGTTTTATTTATAAGATACAACCACAATAGCAATATATCAGATGAACTTTTACAAGACAGTACATAATGTCGTTTAAACACAAATGAAATTGTTTTAGCATCTACTACTGGTGTAGTAGGTGGGATTCCAACTACTATTATCCTAGATACAGGTGCAGCTGTGAGCGTTTTGTCTTTTAATTTCTATAAAAAGATGTGTGAATTGGAACCTGTGCCTGAGTTTCCTGCCCAAAACTGTAAAATAACTACTGCACTAGGTAATAAGTCATGTAGGGTTACGAAGCAAGTTTTTGTAAACGTTAAAATAGGTAATGGAACCGTACAATGGCCATTCCTGGTTGTACAAAACCTTGTGACAAATTGCATATTAGGAATAGATATTATGAGCGAGAAGGACTGCATTATAGACTTCTCCAAAGGTAAATGTATTTTAAATGATAAAAGCAGTGTAATTATTATTGATTTGGACAGGAGAACTCTAAAGCATGACAAACACTGTACAGGGTACAAGGTTCAGTTAGTACTTGACAAAGACATTCAAGACATGCAAACACACTCATCTGACACAGAGATAATGGACTTGAAAACATTGCTTGATCATAAGATAAGTGAAGCTACAGCTCTCAGTGTACATGAACGTATAAAACTACAGGAAGTGTTATCCAAATATTTACAAGTTTTTACCAAACGATTAGGTGTTATCAACACGTATGTGTACAAGATTGAAGTTAAGCCTCACAAGATCTTCTACCATAAGACATATAACGTACCGTTATCTCAACGACCTGCTGTGTTCAAAAAAATGGTTCAAATGGCTCTGAGCACTATGGGACTTAACATCTGTGGTCATCAGTCCCCTAGAACTTAGAACTACTTAAACCTAATTAACCTAAGGACATCACACACATCCATGCCCGAGGCAGGATTCGAACCTGCGACCGTAGCTGTCACGCGGTTCCAGACTGAAGCGCCTTTAACCGCACGGCCACACCGGCCGGCGACCTGCTGTGTGGCAAGAATTAAAACAAATGTTAGACTGGAAGGTCATTGAACCATCCACCTCACCTTATTGTAGTCCTCTACTTGTTGTCAAAAAATCAAATGGAAGCATTAGGTTAGTGTTAGACGCACGAGCTATTAATGAAATAATTTTACCGGTTCACACAAAACCTGAAAATTTAGAAGAGCAATTACAGAAATTTCTAGATGCAAAATATTTTTCCACAATAGATCTCGCTAATTCGTTTTGGCAGGTGGGTATCACTCCTGATTCTCGGAAATATACTGCATTTATGTTCGGGGGGCGAACCTATCAGTTTTGTGTTCTACCCTTCGGACTGAATGTCAGCTCTGGGGTATTCATTACAGCCCTGGATACCGTGCTTGGCGACGATTTAGTTGAGACAGTCACACACTATGTAGATGATATACTGATAGCTACACAATCTTGGAATGAACACGTTGACACTCTTCAAAGAATTTTAGAAAAATTTGCACAAGCTGGAGTCACAGCCAACATAAGAAAATCAAAATTTGGTTGCAGTGAGATAAAGTATTTAGGACATATCATTAATTCACAGGGCATACGTCCGGATCCCAGTAAATTAGATGCTATCAGAAACTTTCCTAGCCCTCGAACTAAAAAGCAGTTAAAATAATTCCTTGGGCTATGTTCATTTTTCAGACGTTTTTTGCCACAACCACTTTTGAACAGTAAACATCTGCTAAATCTACTCAGAAAGAATCAAGTTTGGATCTGGTCGGAACAGTGCCAGTATGACTTTAATACAATTAAACATGCTTTAGTGAATGCTAACATATTGAGCCATCCAGAATTCAATTTAGATTTTTGTATGACTTGTGATGCTTCACGTACTGGCTTGGGCTGTTGCTTATTTCAAGTTGTAAAGAATAAAGAGGAGGAACAGATAAGAATTATTGGGTTTGCGAGTCGCAATCTAACTGAATGTGAGCGTACATACTCCACTACTGAGTTAGAAACACTTTCCATAGTATGGGCATTCAAGAAATTCAATTGTTATTTATTTGTTAACTTGTAAACTTGTACATCCTAGACTATCACACTTCAGAACTACTCTTTTGAAATTAAGTACATAAGAGGTAAGGACAACACCATTGCAGACACTTTGTCTAGACTTCCACAAGGTATGAATGATACCAACAGTGACTTAGAAAATATAAATGACTACAGGATTCTCTTGATGCAAGACAAGCAGTATCACCAATATTATATTGATATGTGCAGAAACATGGCTGAATTACAAAAATCTGATCCTCACTGGTATAAGATAATAACATTACTGGTAGAAAAACACAATCATCCTTTGACTAAGTATTACAAGTTACACAATGATGTGTTATTTTACCGCCGACATCCAAATGCTACTAACTGGTGTGTATGCATTCCCAAAGAGTCTGAACGTAATCTAATTTGGCACACACACTTAGTTTGGGGTCATTCTGGGACGAAAAAGTGTTTGGCAAAGCTCAGTACATACTGTTATTTTAGCAATATGAGAAGAAAAATTTACAGGGAACTAAAAACATGTGTCATATGTCAAAAATCAAAACCTCATAATTTATCCACAAAAACAGATTTACATTCTATTTTACCCAGTAAACCCCTGGAAATTCTGTGTACTGACATCAGTGGACCGCATCCAGCAAGCTCTGGAGGCGTCAAATATATCTTAGCTTTTTACGATATATTTTCTAAACATGTAAAACTTTATGCTTTAAAATCCGCCACTGCAAATGCTATAATACGAAGATTCTCAAGTGATTACCTGACGCACGTGGAAAAACCTAAAGCAATTCTATCAGATAATGCAGCATACTACTCTGGGTACAAATGGAGAAATTTCTTGAAGGAGAATAACATTAAAAGTATATTTATTTCGAGGTTTAGTCCACAATGTAACGCGACTGAGAGACTTTTCCGAGAATTAAATCGATTCATGAGGACCTATATTTCATCAAAACATACTAATTGGGTGTCCTACCTAAGTCTTTTCGAAGACGTACACAATAACTTAAATATTTACGATACGAATTACACACCTAACGAGATCATGTTCAATTGCAAACAGAACGATCAGTGGATAGAACCATTACCTAAGTTGTCAGACAAGGAAATCACACCTGAACAGAAAATAAAAGAAGTATTGACTACATTGACACATCACGCACAAATACGAAACAAACATCACAGAAACATAACAAAAAGAAAACAAAAATTCGAGGTAGGAATGCTTGTACTACTTCGTACTCATCATAAATCTGTAGCACTCAAACGACGCAACGCTAAGTGGCGTCTGCTATATGAAGGACCTTACATAATTGTTAACATTCCGCATCCTGGTGCGTATTTGTTACAACATCCTAGAACTAAAAAAATTATTGGGCTATACGCACACCGAGATCTTAGAGCATTTCATGCTGAGTAATGTCAAAGTCATACCCATCAAAATATTGCTAAGCAACTCGAAAAACTCTGTTGTTACAACACAGATAATAAGTAGTATAGAAATTTTCGTTTCAGCGGCTCCAGTGACGCAGTTGAAGACAGAAGAACTCTTCTTTCAGCGCGCGCCTCCACCTGAAAGACGGAATATTAAAGTAAAATTTATGATTACGTAGCAGTGAATGACATATTAATTTTTCACGGAACATTTGTTACTGAAGGTACCACTGACTTGGTGTGACACCTGACGAACTGACAGACGTCATCTGTGAAGCGATCTTTTACTTTGAGAAATAGATTAGACGCACATCTCTCAACACGAAAAGCATCTATCAGTAGTCAAGGCCACACAGACACTCTACACACACGCACAAAACGCGAGGAATCGAACATTTTTCTCTCTCTTACTATTTTGAATATTTATTGAGTAGTGAAAACGCCTGGTCTTGCCTACTGATGTAATGAATGTTGTGTCTAACCTATCTTAATTTCAGATGACATCACAAAAAAAACGTCGATAATATCCCAGCAAAACCGCTAAAGAGGATGTAAATATCTGCAATTCATGAAATCAAATGTGACACAATGTAATAACCTATAGCGAGGTAATGATGATGTAAACATGTTTATGTGCAACTATATTATGTTTATGCTAAGAAAATATGTGACGTGTGTATGTATAATTACTTATTTTTTTAACTGATGTATAGTGTAACTGTTACTATGTAAAAATTTGAACAAAACGAGTGCCAAAAAGACATTGCATAGTGAACCACTGTTCACGGACATTAACGAACATTACTAACTCCACAACTACGCGGAAATCTATGTGAAAGAAACTGTTAATGCCATTCATTATGCAGCGTATCAATGTAAACGCGATGAACGATTTCCTTGATTAATAACTAGGAACATTTAGGTGAGCTATATTCAGCAAAAAACTGAAAATGTGAGGTGCATAATTCGTGCATCGTCTAGTGACATTACTACAGTACCCAACTTCAAGATGTTAACTGGATTAAATGGACACAAAGTGCCCGTCCAGAAAACAACACGACGGGTGGAAGAATTTTGGTTGGAACTTCAGGGAATGAAATGTTCTCGAAATGTGACGGACACTCTTACCTGGACTGTCCAAGGATCGACGCCAGCTATGTGCCGTCCGAGGTTCTGCAACCAAGCTTCCACGGAATGTAAAAAACGAACTGCACGTGGACCAATTACTCGACGGGTCACGTCTGATCTGTAATAAGCAATGCTTTTAGTCACAACGAACTGCATCACTACGACTATAATGGAAATGAGAAATGGACACGCTTATGTATTAATCACGTTGTTATACAACGATGTTACTGTGATCAAAAAACTTTACCACGACAATACTAACCTGTAAAAAATTATTGTGCAGCGGATGAATATGAACTGTAATAACGACACGATGTGTATAGGTCAACGCACCTGAAAAATACGGACATTTTTCTTGAAGTATTTCAAAACAATACTATGTAACTAAGAACATTCAACAATCTAAGTTGTATTGTGTTATAACAAATGTTGTAAATTTAAAACTAAGTTACCTGTCATAGAATGTAGTCTTCATATGTAATCTTGGTTGAATATTTTCTTTGTGCAACGACTGAAAAACGCGCGCACACGAACAATATGAACTGCAATACTGTGCCGCGTGATCTAACTGTACGATATAACGGCAGTCCCGCAGTTACACAGACGCTTCTGCGCATGCGCGCACTCTATCTGCCAACATAGGAACTTTTACGGCGCACCCGCGTCAATCAAATTTTGTATATAATGTGTATAATGTGTAATGTAAGTCATGTAAATAGTTGTAGATAACTTAGATTTTCTTGTGCCTTTAGGTGAATTGCTCGCCTGCAGGTGTGTCCTTTCTCCTCGCAATTCAGGGGGCAATATAAAGGCACATTTGCATGCCGAGCGTGAGTTTCCGCAGAAACGCGAAATACTAATTAAATAAATGATCAGTGACAAATAAATAAAGCCTATGGAACACAACTGCAGCGCTGTGTCGCTGATAAAACAAAAGCACAATTACGTTACTCTTATGTTTGGATTAAGAAAGAGAGAGCTCTGGTTGAAGTGGTGCGAGAAGCACGTATTTTATTTTATTGTCTGGCACACCGCCATATTTCGTGTTATAGAAGAATACTGCGAGTTGCAACCACACTAGGCACTCGATTATGTAAAGAATTATATTTATAAAAGTAAGTAGGATTATGAACTGTAGGCTTATTCATTGAATATATCTGATTTAACTAACTGAGTAACTTTTTTATGTTTAGTAGACAATCACCTCTGTATGACGTATTGGCATGGCTGACAAATTATTGTAATATTGAGATTTAGATTATGAGTCCGCACCTACCGCAGCAGTCTTTGGAAACGACTTATTTACGAAGTCTGATTATTCAGTTTTATTTCACGGTCAACTACGAGTAACATTGCCTTTACGAAAAAGCCATTGTCAAGCGTCTGATACGGAATAATTAAACGTCCACGTTCCAGATAAGCGAACACAATTGCAATCACAATCACCATCATACAGATAGAATAATCAACATATTTAAAATAATAACATTTTATTTATTTATATATTTATTTTATTTATTTTATAATCGTCAATGTGGAGGTCCAAGGAATACATTGACCCTGCAGTGGAGTATCGGAAACTAATACTGGTCTCTCAGGAAAGGATCATAGCACAGACTCTAAGAAGTCTCACCCTTCTTGCACTTAAGGTGGCACTGCGCCTATTATATTTAATTCCGATGTAATTTCAGTGGTTTATCGTCAATGTGTATGTCCTAGGAATACATTGAACCTGCAGTGGTGTATCGGAAACTAATACTGGTCTCACAGGAAAGGATCAAAGCACAGACTCTAGGAAGTCTCACTCTTCTTGCACCTAAGGCGGCATTGTGAGTTTTGTATTTAATTCCGATTTAATTTCAGTGTTTCATCGTCAATGTGTATGTCCAAGGAATACATTGCACCTGCAGTGGTGTGTCAGAAACTAATACTGGTCTCACAGGGAATGCTCAAAACACCGACTGTAAGAGGAGTCTCTATTCTTATATTTAAGGCGGCATTGTGCCTTTTGTATTTAATTCCGACGCGATTTCTGTGTTTCATCGTCAATGTGAAGGTCCAAGTAGTACATTGAACCTGCAGTGGTGTGTCGGAAACTAATACTGGTCTCACAGGAAAGGACCAAAGCAGAGACTCTAAGAAGTCACACTCTTCTTGCACTTAAAGCGGCATTGTGCCTTTTGTATTTAATACCGATGAGATAACTGTGTTTCATCGACAATGATAATGTCCAAGGAATATATTGAACCTGCAGTGGTGTATCGGAAACTAATACTGGTTTCACAGGAAAGGATCAAAACACAGACTCTAAGAAGTCTCACTCTTCTTGCACTTAAGTCGCATTGTGCGTTTTGTATTTAATTCCGATCTAATTTCAGTGTTTCATCGTCAACGTGTATGTCCAAGGAATACATTGAACCTGCAGTGGTGTATCGGAAACTAATACTGGTCAAACAGGAAAGGATCAATGCACAGACACTAAGAAGTCTCACTTTTCTTGCACTTAAGTCGTATTGTGCCTTTTGTATTTAATTCTGATCTAATTTCAGTGTTTCTTCGTCAACGTGTATGTCCAAGGAATACATTGAACCTGCAGTGGTGTATCGGAAACTAATACTGGTCTCACAGTTAAAGCTCAAAGCACCGACTGTATGAAGAGTCTCTATTCTTGTACTTAAGGCGGCATTGTGCCTTTTGCATTTAATTCCGATGCGAATTCTGTGTTTCATCGTCAATGTGAAGGTCCAAGGAATACATTGAACCTGCAGTGGTGTATCGGAAACTGATACTGGCCTCACAGGAAAGCATCAAAGCACAGACTCTAAGAAGTCACACGCCTCTTGCACTTAAGGCGGCATTGAGCCTTTTGTATTTAATGTCGATGCGATTTCTGTGTTTCATCGTCAATGTGAAGGTCCAATGAATACATTGAACCTGCATTGGTGTATCGGAAACTAATACTGGTTCACAGGAAAGGATCGAAGCACAGACTCTAAGAAGTCTCACTCTTCTTTCCTTTAAGTTGCATTGTGCCTTTTGTATTTAATTCCGATCTAATTTCAGTGTTTCATCGTCACGTGTGTGTCCAAGGAATACATTGAACCTGCAGTGGCGTATCGGAAACTAATACTCGTCTCACAGGGAATGCTCAAAGCACCGACTGTATGAAGAGTCTCTATTCTAGTACTTAAGGCGGCATTGTGCCTTTTGTATTTAATTGCGATGCGATTTCTGTGTTTCATCATCAATGTGAAGGTCCAAGGAATACATTGAACTTGCAGTGTTGTATCGGAAACTAATACTGGTCTCACAGGATAGGATCAAAGCACAGACTCTAAGAAGTCTCACTCTTATTGCACTTAAGGCGGCATTGTGATTTGTGTATTCAATTCCGATTTAATTTCAGTGTTTCATCGTCAATGTGTATGTCCAAGGAATACATTGAACCTCCAGTGGTGTGTCAGAAACTAATACTAGTCTCACAGGGAATGCTCAAAACACTGACTGTAAGAAGAGTCTCTATTCTTATACCTAAGGCAGCATTGTGCGTTTTGTATTTAATTCCGATGCGATTTCTGTGTTTTATCGTCAATGTGAAGGTCCAAGGAATACATTGAACCTGCAGTGGTGTATCGGAAAATAATACTGGTCTCACAGGAGAGGATCAAAGCGCAGACTCTAAGATGTCTCACTCTTCTTGCACTTAAGGCGGCATCGTGCCTTTGGATTTATCTCCGATGTGATTTCTGTGTTTCATCGTCAATGTGAAGGTCCAAGGAATACATTTAACATGCAGTGGTTTGTCGGAAACTAATACTGGTCTCACAGGAAAGGATCAAAGCACTGACTGTAAGAAGTCTCACTCTTCTTGCACTTAAGGTGGCACTGCGCCTTTTGTATTTAATTCCGATGTAATTTCAGTGGTTTATCGTCAATGTGTATGTCCTAGGAATACATTGAACCTGCAGTGGTGTATCGGAAACTAATACTGGTCTCTCAGGAAAGGATCAAAGCACAGACTCTAAGAAGTCTCACTCTTCTTGCACTTAAGGTGGCACTGCGCCTTTTGTATTTAATTCCGATGTAATTTCAGTGGTTTATCGTCAATGCGTATGTCCAAGGAATACAATGAACCTGCAGTGGTGTGTCAGAAACTAATACTGGTCTCACCGGGAATGCTCAAAACACCGACTGTAAGAGGAGTCTCTATTCTTATATTTATGGCGGCATTGTGCCTTTTGTATTTAATTTCAACGCGATTTCTGGTTTTCATCGTCAATGTGAAGGTCCAAGGAGTACATTGTACCTGCAGTGGTGTGTCGGAAACTAATACTGGTCTCACAGGAAAGGACCAAATCAGAGACTCTAAGAAGTCACACTCTTCTTGCACTTAAAGCGGCATTGTGTCTTTTGTATTTTATAGCGATGAGATATCTGTGTCTCATCGTCAATGATAATGTCCAAGGAATAAATTGAACCTGCAGTGGTGTATCGGAAACTAATACTGGTCTCACAGGAAAGGAACAAACCACAGACTTTAAGAAGTCTCACTCTTCTTGCACTTAAGTCGCATTGTGCCTTTTGCATTTAATTCCGATCTAATTTCAGTGTTTCATCGGCAATGTGAAGGTCCAAGGAATACATTGAACCTGCAGTGGTGTATCGGAAACTAATACTGGCCTCACAGGAAAGGATCAAAGCAGATACTCTAACAAGTCACACGCCTCTTGCACTTAAGGTGGCATTGTGCCTTTTGTATTTAATTCCGATGCGATCTCTGTGTTTCATCGTCAATGTGAATGTCCAAGAAATACATTGAACCTGCAGTGGTGTATCGGAAACTAATACTGGTATCGCAGGAAAGGATCAAAGCACAGACTCTAAGAAGTCTCACTCTTGTTGCACTTAAGGCGGCATTGTGCCATTTGTATTTAAATCCGATGCGATTTCTGTGTTTCATCGTCAAAGTGAAGGTCCAAGGAATACATTGTACCTGCAGTGGAGTATCGGAAAGTAATACTGGTCTCACAGGAAAGGATCAATGCACAGACTCTAAGAAGCCTCACTCTTCTTGCACTTAAGGCGGCATTGTGAGTTTTGTATTCAATTCCCATATAATTTCAGTGTTTCATCGTCAATGTGTATGTCCAAGGAGTACATTGTACCTGCAGTGGTGTGTCAGAAACTAATACTGGTCTCACAGGGAATCCTCAAAAAACCGACTCTAAGAAGAGTCTCTATTCTCATACTTAAGGCGGCATTGTGACTTTTGTATTTCATTCCGACGCGATTTCTGTGTTTCATCGTCAATGTGAAGGTCCAAGGAGTACATTTAACCTGCAGTGATGTATCGGAAACTAATACTGGTCTCACAGGAAAGGATCAAAGCACAGACTCTAAGAAGTCACACTCTTCTTGCCCTTAAGGCGGCGTTGTGCCTTTTGCATTTATTACCGATGCGATTTCTGTGTTTCATCGTCAATGTGAATGTCCAAGGAATACATTGAACCTGCAGTGGTGTATCGGAAACTAATACTGGTCTCACAGGAAAGGATCAAAGCACAGACTCTAAGAAGTCTCACTCTTCTTGCACTCAAGTTGCATTGTGCCTTTTGTATTTAATTCTGATCTAATTTCAGTGTTTCATCGTCAACGTGTATGTCCAAGGAATACATTGAACCTGCAGTGGTGTATCGGAAACTAATACTGGTCTCACAGGGAATGCTCAAAGCACCGGGTGTAAGAAGAGTCTCTGTTCTTGTACTTATGGCGGCATTGTGCCTTTTGTATTTAATTCCGATGCGATTTCTGTGTTTCATCGTCAATTTGAAGGTCCAAGGAATACATTGAACCTGCAGTGGTGTATCGGAAACTAATACTGGTCTCACAGGAGAGGATCAATGCACAGACTGTAAGATGTCTCACTCTTCTTGCACTTAAGCGGCATTGTGGCTTTTGTATTTAATTCCGATGCGATTCGTGTGTTTCATCGTCAATGTGTACGTCCAAGGAATACATTGAACCTGCAGTGGTGTATCGGAAAATAATATGTATCGGAAACTAATACTGGTCTCACAGGAAAGGATCAAAGCACATACTCTATGAAGTCTCACTCTTCTTGCACTTAAGGCGGCATTGTGCATTTGGATTTATCTCCGATGTGATTTCTGAGTTTCTTCGTCAATGTGAAGGTCCAAGGAATACATTGGACCTGCAGTGGTTTATCGGAAACTAATGCTGGTCTCACAGGAAAGGATCAAAGCACAGACTCTAAGAAGTGTCACTCTTCTTGCACTTAATGCGGCATTGTGCCTTTTGTATTTAATTCCGATGCGATTTCTGTGTTTCATCGTCAATGTGGAGGTCCAAGGAATACATTGACCCTGCAGTGGACAATCGGAATCTAATACGGGTCTCACAGGAAAGGATCAAAGCACAGACTGTAAGAAGTCTCACTCTTCTTGCAGTTATGGCGGCATTGTGTGTTTTGTATTCAATTCCCATTTCATTTCAGTGTTTCATCGACGATTAATATGTCCAAGGAATACATTGAATTTGCAGTGGTGTGTCAGAAACTAATACTGGTCTCACAGGGAATACTCAAAAAACCGACTGTAAGAAGAGTCTCTATTCTTATATTTAAGGCGGCATTGTGCCTTTTGTATTTAATTCCGACGCGATCTCTGTGTTTCATCGTCAATGTGAAGGTCCAAGGAATACACTGAACCTGCAGTGGTGTATCGGAAACTAATACTGGTCTCACAGGAGAGGATCAAAGCACAGACTCTAAGATGTCTCACTCTTCTTGCACTTAAGGCGGCATTGTGGCTTTTGTATTTAATTCCGATGCGATTTCTGTGTTTCATCGTCAATGTGTATGTCCAAGGAATACATTGAACCTGCAGTGGTGTATCGGAAACTAATACTGGTCTCACAGGGAAAGTTCAGAGCACCGACTGTAAGGAGGGTCTCTATTCTTGTACTTAAGGCGACATTGTGCCTTTTGCATTTGATTCCGAATCGATGTCTGTGTTTCATCGTCAATGTGAAGGTCAAAGGAATACTTTGAACCTGCAGTGGGTTATCGGAAACTAATACTGGCCTCACAGGAAAGGATCAAATCTCAGACTCTAAGAAGTCTCACTCTTCTCGCACTTAAGACGGCATTGTGCCTTTTGTATTTAATTCCGATGCGATTTCTGTGTTTCATCGTCAATGTGAAGGTCCAAGGAATACATTGAACCAGCAGTGATGTATCGGAAACTAATACTGGTCTCACAGGAAAGGATCAAAGCACAGACTCTAAGAAGTCTCACTCTTCATGCACTTAAGGCGGCATTGTGCCTTTTGCATTTAATACCGATGCGATTTCTGTGTTTCATCGTCAATGTGAATGTCCAAGGAATACAATGAACCTGCAGTGGTATATCGGAAACTAATACTGGTCTCACAGGAGAGGATCAAAACACAGACCTTAAGATGTCTCACTCTTCTTGCACTTAAGGCGGCATTGTGGCTTTTGTATTTAATTCCGATGCGATTTCTGTGTTTCATCGTCAATGTGTATGTCCAAGGAATACATTGAACCTGCAGTTGTGAATCGGAAACTAATACTGGACTCACAGGGAAGGATCAAAGCACAGACTCTAAGAAGTGACACTCTTCTTGCACTTAATGCGGCATTGTGCCTTTTGTGTTTAATTCCGATGCGATTTCTGTGTTTCATCGTCAATGTGGAGGTCCAAGGAATACATTGACCCTGCAGTGGAGTATCGGAAACTAATACTGGTCTCACTGGAAAGGATCAAAGCACAGACTCTAAGAAGTCTCACTCTTCTTGCACTTAAGGTGGCACTGCGCCTTTTGTATTTAATTCCGATCTAATTTCAGTAGTTCATCGTCAATGTGTATGCCCAAGGAATACATTGAACCTGCAGTGGTGTATCGGAAACTAATACTGGTCTCACAGGGAATGCTCAAAGCACCGACTGTAAGAAGAGTCTCTATTCTTGTACTTATGGCGGCATTGTGCCTTTTGCAGTTAATTCCGATGCGATATTTGTTTTTCATCGTCAATGTGAAGGTCCAAGGAATACCTTGAACCTGCAGTGGTGTATCGGAAACTAATACTGGCCTCACAGGAAACGATCAAAGCACAGACTGTAAGAAGTCTCACCCTTCTCGCACTTAAGGCGGCATTGTGCTTTTTGTATTTAATTCCGATGCGATTTCTGTGTTTCATCGTCAATGTGAAGGTCCAAGGAATACATTGAATCTGCAGTGGTATATCGGAAACTGATACTGGTCTCACAGGAAAGGATCAAAACACAGACTCTAAGAAGACACAGGCCTCTTGCACTTAAGGCGGCATTGTGCCTTTTGTATTTAATTCCGATGCGATTTCTGTTTTTCATCGTCAATGTGAATGTCCAACAAATACGTAGAACCTGCAGTGGTGTATCGGAAACTAATACTGGTATCGCAGGAAAGGATCAAAGCACAGACTCTAAGAAGTCTCACTCTTGTTGCATTTAAGGCGGCATTGTGCCTTTTGTATTTAATTCCGATGCGATTTCTGTGTTTCATCGTTTAAGTGAAGGTCCAAGGAATACATTGAACCTGCAGTGGAGTATCGGAAAGTAATACTGGTCTCACAGGAAAGGATCATTGCACAGACATTAAGAAGCCTCACTCTTCTTGCACATAAGGCGGCATTGCGAGTTTTGTATACAATTCCCATATAATTTCAGTGTTTCATCGTCAATGTGTATGTCCAAGGAGTACATTGTACCTGCAGTGGTGTGTCAGAAACTAATACTGGTCTCACAGGGAATGCTCAAAACACCGACTGTAAGAAGAGTCTCTATTCTTTTACTTAAGGCGGCATTGTGCCTTTTGTATTTAATTCCAACGCGATTTCTGTGTTTCATCGTCAATGTGAAGGTCCAGGGAGTACATTTAACCTGCAGTGATGTATCGGAAACTAATACTGGTCTCACAGGGGAGGATCAAAGCACAGACTCTAAGAAGTCACACTCTTCTTGCACTTAAAGCGGCATTGTGCCTTTCGTATTTAATATCGATGAGATATCTGTGTTTCATCGTCAATGATAATGTTGAAGGAATACATTGAATCTGCAGTGGTGTACCGGGAACTAAAACTGGTCTCACAGGAAAGGATCGAAGCACAGACTCTAAGAAGTCTCACTCTTCTTGCACTTAAGGTGGCACTGCGCCTTTTGTATTTAATTCCAATGTATTTTCAGTGGTTTATCGTCAATGTGTACGTCCTAGGAATACATTGAACCTGCAGTGGTGTATCGGAAACTAATACTGGTCTCACAGGAAAGGGTCAAAGCACAGACTCTAAGAAGTCTCACTCTTCTTGCACTTAAGGCGGCATTGTGAGTTTTGAATTCAATTCCGATTTAATTTCAGTGTTATCGTCAATGTGTATGTCAAGGAATACATTGAACCTCCAGTGGTGTGTCAGAAACTAATACTGGTCTCACAGGGAATGCTCAAAACACCGACTGTAAGAGGAGTCTCTATTCTTATATTTAAGCCGGCATTGTGCCTTTTGTATTTAATTCCGACGCGATTTCTGTGTTTCATCGTCATTGTGAAAGTCCAAGGAGTACATTGAACCTGCAGTGGTGTGTCGGAAACTAATACTGGTCTCACTGGAAAGGACCAAAGCAGAGACTCTAAGAAGTCACACTCTTCTTGCACTTAAAGCGGCATTGTGCCTTTTGTATTTAATACCGATGAGATATCTGTGTTTCATCGTCAATTATAATGTCCAAGGAATACATTGAACCTGCAGTGGTGTATCGGAAATTAATACTGGTCTCACAGGAAAGGATCAAAACACAGACTCTAAGAAGTCTCACTCTTCTTGCACTTAAGTCGCATTGTGCCTTTTGTATTTAATTCCGATCTAATTTCAGTCTTTCATCGTCAACGTGTATGTCCAAGGAATGCATTGAACCTGCAGTGGTGTATCGGAATCTAATACTGGTCAAACAGGAAAGGATCAAAGCACAGACTCTAAGAGGTCTCACATTACTTGCACTTAAGTCGTAATGTGCCTTTCGTATTTAATTCTGATCTAATTTCAGTGTTTCATCGTCAACGTGTATGTTCAAGGAATACATTGAACCTGCAGTGGTGTATCGGAAATTAATACTGGTCTCACAGGGAATGCTCAAAACACCGACTGTAAGCAGAGTCTCTATTCCTGTACTTAAGGCCGCATTGTGCCTTTTTTTATTTAATTGTGATGCGATTTCTGTGTTTCATCATCAATGTGAAGGTCCAAGGAATACATTGAATCTGCAGTGGTATATCGGAAACTGATAATGGTCTCATAGGAAAGGGTCAAAGCACAGACTCTAAGAAGTCACACGCCTCTTGCACTTAAGGTGGCATTGTGCCTTTTGTATTTCATTCCGATGAGATTTCTGTGTTTCATCGTCAATGTGAATGTCCAACAAATACATTGAACCTGCAGTGGTGTATCGGAAACTAATACTGGTATCGCAGGAAAGGATCAAAGCACAGACTCTAAGAAGTCTCACTCTTGTTGCACTTAAGGCGGCATTGTGCCTTTTGTATTTAATTCCGATGCGATTTCTGTGTTTCATCGTCAAAGTGAAGGTCCAAGGAATACATTGAACCTGCAGTGGAGTATCGGAAAGTAATACTGGTCTCACAGGAAAGGATCAATGCACAGACTCTAAGAAGCCTCACTCTTCTTGCACTTAAGGCAGCATTGTGAGTTTTGTATTCAGTACCATATAATTTCAGTGTTTCGTCGTCAATGTGTATGTCCAAGGAGTACATTGTACCTGCAGTGGTGTGTCAGAAACTAATACTGGTCTCACAGGGAATGCCCAAACACCGACTGTAAGAAGAGTCTCTATTCTTATACTTAAGACGGCATTGTGCCTTTTGTATTTAATTCCGACGCGATTTCTGTGTTTCATCGTCAATGTGAAGGTCCAAGGAGTACATTTAACCTGCAGTGATGTATCGGAAACTAATACTGGTCTCACATGAAAGGATCAAAGCACAGACTCTAAGAAGTCTCACTCTTCTTGCACTTAAGGCGACATTGTGCCTTTTGCATTTAATACCGATGCGATTTCTGTGTTTCATCGTCAATGTGAATGTCCAAGGAATACATTGAACCTGCAGTGGTATATCGGAAACTAATACTGGTCTCACAGGAAAGGATCAAAGCACAGACTCTAAGAAGTCTCACTCTTCTTGCACTCAAGTTGCATTGTGCCTTTTGTATTTAATTCCGATCTAATTTCAGTGTTTCATCGTCAACGTGTATTTCCAAGGAATACATTGAACCAGCAGTGGTGTATCGGAAACTAATACTGGTCACACAGGGAATGCTCAAAGCACCGGGTGTAAGAAGAGTCTGTGTTCTTGTACTTATGGTGGCATTGTGCCTTTTGTATTTAATTCAGATGCGATTTCTGTGTTTCATCGTCAATGTGAAGGTCCAAGGAATGCATTGAACCTGCAGTGGTGTGTCAGAAACTAATACTGGTCTCACAGGGAATACTCAAAACACCGACTGTAAGAGGAGTCTCTATTCTTATATTTAAGGCGGCATTGTGCATTTTGTATTTAATTCCGACGCGATCTCTGTGTTTCATCGTCAATGTGAAGGTCCAAGGAGTATATTGAACCTGCAGTGGTGTGTCGGAAACTAAAACTGGTCTCACTGGAAAGGACCAAAGCACAGACTCTAAGAAGTCACACCCTTCTTGCACTTAAAGCGGCATTGTGCCTTTCGTATTTAATACCGATGAGATATCTGTGTTTCATCGTCAATGATAAAGTCGAAGGAATACATTGAACCTGCAGTGGTGTATCGGGAACTAAAACTGGTCTCACAGGAAAGGATCAAAGCACAGACTCTAAGAAGTCTCACTCTTGTTGCACATAAGTCGCATTGTGCCTTTTGTATTTAATTCCGATCTAATTTCGGTGTTTTATCGTCAACGTATATGTCCAAGGAATACACTGAACCTGCAGTGCTGTATCGGAAATTAATACTGGTCACACAGGAAAGGATCAAAACACAGACTCTAAGAAGTCTCACTTTTCTTGCACTTAAGTCGTATTGTGCCTTTTGTATTTAATTCTGATCTAATTTCAGTGTTTCATCGTCAACGTGTATGTCCAAGGAATACTGTTGAGTGTTACTTAAGTAAATAAATTAGTGAAATCAAAGTGAACTAAAAATTAGAATATAAATGGAAAACTTGGTTTAGTTTAGAGAGTTACATACTGGCATTCAGCGGGCAGAGCAGAAGAAACAATGACCGTGGAGATAGCGAGTTCCACATAAGCGGGCGCTGTCGATTCAGCCTTCAGGGCATCGCCCGACCGGCTCACGTGTTTCTCAGTTGTCGCATGTGAGCAAAGGCCCTCGCCTACATTCCAAGAGCCAATGACAGACGTTAAGAAGATTCTTCGAGAAGCTTTTCAACGTGACGGAAGAGGCAATGACCGGCTCACGTGTTTCTCAGTCGTCACATGCGATCAGAGGCCCCCGCCTACATTCCAAGAGCCAATGACCGAGGTCAAGAAGATTCTTCGAGAAGCTTTTCAACGTGACAGAAGAGGCAATGTCCGTGAAGTCGTTCACCTCCAGTGAACTGAAGTGAATAAATACGCGAGACGCGGTGGGCCCGAGAGATGAAGACAGTTGAGGAGAGAGGAAGACAGATGAAGACAGAGGAAGACGGATGAAGACAGAGGAAGACGGATGAAGACGGGGACGAAGACGAAGACGGAGACGGGAACGGAGACGAAGACGAGAGACGAAGGAAGAAAAGAAGAGTAGCAGTAGTTTTCAGTCAGTTTCGGTGCTGAAGACCGTCATGCAAGAAGAGACTGCATCATGCACAGACGCACCAAGTCCGCCGCTGTAATGGAATAGCAAGCAGCAGCCGCGGCGCCAGAAGACAGAAGTTAAAAGGTATTTGAAGTCTGGTTTTTACATACCCAGGTGACTCGTGCGGACGGGAAGGAGACGGCCTCACATCAGTAGTCACCTATGAGCTGGGATGAAGAGCTGACAGCCGAAGACTGGCAAGCTGGAGTCCGTGGTTCGAGTCCGCTACACTGGCCTTCTCCCGCCGCACCGCTCCGCTGGCCGACGCAGAATACACGCGGCCGCTTAGAGACGAGAAACACTGGGACGCCGCACCCAAGGTATCATCCGATGCACGATTTCGCTCGCAATAATTAAACGGGCCACCTCGCGCTGCGCGTCTCCCGTCAGCTGGGCGAGACGGCGACACGAGATTCACACCGCTACGCGTAATCAGACGCCGCCGCCGCCGCCGCCGCCGCCGCTGCCGCAGCAGAAGATTCACAAACGACACAGCTGCCGCTCTCCGAACCAGAACGTCCCAGTAAGATACAGTTGTACGAAACTTTCAATAATAGTTATCTTATGTAAAAATGATGTTTCATTCGACCTCATACCCGAGCCAAGGGAGAACCCACCCTGCCCACATGTTGTTAAGAGAGAAAAGTTAATTTCTTTAATATTTTCACCCTGACAGAATGCTTTAGAGTGCTCATCCTGACAATTGACAGCATCAAAAGAGAAAACCCAGTTACATTGAGTGACAGAACTGTCACATTTAGTAACACAACCGTTACATTTGATGTCAGAAGCACGTTCAAGTTGTTACAATACATTGAACCTGCAGTGGTGTATCGGAAACTAATACTGGTCTCACAGGGAATGCTCAAAGCACCGACTGTAGGAAGAGTCTCTATTCCTGTACTTAAGGCGGCATTGTGCCTTTTGTATTTAATTGTGATGCGATTTCTGTGTTGCATCATCAATGTGAAGGTCCAAGGAATACATTGAACCTGCAGTGGTGCATCGGAAACTAATACTGGTTCACAGGAAAGGATCAAAGCACAGACTATAAGAAGTCCCACTCTTCTTGCACTTAAGCCGGTATTGTGCCTTTTGTATTTAATTCCGATCTAATTTTAGTAGTTCATCGTCAGTGTGTATGTCCAAGGAATACATTGAACCTGCAGTGGTGTATCGGAAACTAATACTGGTCTCACAGGGAATGCTCAAAGCACCGACTGTAAGAAGAGTCTCTATTCTTGTACTTAAGGCGGCATTATGCCTTTTGCATATAATTCCGATGCGATATTTGTTTTTCATCGTCAATGTGAAGGTCCAAGGAATACCTTGAACCTGCAGTTGTGTATCGGAAACTAATACTGGCCTCACAGGAAAGGATCAAAGCACAGACTCAAAGAAGTCTCACACTTCTCGCACTTAAGGCGGCATTGTGCTTTTTGTATTTAATTCCGATGCGATTTCTGTGTTTCATCGTCAATGTGAAGGTCCAAGGAATACATGGAATCTGCAGTGGTATATCGGCAACTAATACTGGTCTCACAGGAAAGGATCAAAGCACAGACTCTAAGTAGTCTCACTCTTCTTGCACTCAAGTTGCATTGTGCCTTTTGTATTTAATTCCGATCTAATTTCAGTGTTTCATCGTCAACGTGTATGTCCAAGGAATACATTGAAACTGCAGTGGTGTATCGGAAACTAATACTGGTCTCACAGGGAATGCTCAAAGCACCGGGTGTAAGAAGAGTCTCTATTCCTGTACTTATGGCGGCATTGTGCCTTTTGTATTTAATTCCGATGCGATATCTGTGTTTCATCGTCAATGTGAAGGTCCTAGGAATACATTGAACCTGCAGTGGTGTATCGGAAACTAATACTGGTCTCACAGGAGAGGACCAAAGCACAGACTCTAAAATGTCTCATTCTTCATTTACTTAAGGCGGCATTGTGGCTTTTGTATTCAATTCCTATGCGTTTTCTGTGTTTCATCGTCAATGTGTACGTCCAAGGAATACATTGAACCTGCAGTGGTGTATCGGAAACTAATACTGGTCTCACAGGGAAGGATCAAAGCACAGACTCTGCGAAGTGTCACTCTTCTTGCACTTAATGCGGCATTGTGCCTTTTGTATTTAATTCCGATGCGATTTCTGTGTTTCATCGTCAATGTGGAGGTCCAAGGAATACATTGACCCTGCAGTGGAGTATCGGAAACTAATACTGGTCTCACAGGAAAGGATAAAAGCACAGACTCTAAGAAGTCTCACTCTTCTTGCACTTAAGGTGGCACTGCGCCTTTTGTATTTAATTCCGATGTAATTTCAGTGGTTTATCGTCAATGTGTATGTCCTAGGAATACATTGAACCTGCAGTGGTGTATCGGAATCTAATACTGGTCTCACAGGAAAGGATCAAAGCACAGACTCTAAGAAGTCTCACACTTCTTGCACTTAAGGCGGCATTGTGTGTTTTGTATTCAATTCCGATTTAATTTCAGTGTTTCATCGTCAATTAATATGTCCATGGAATACATTGAACCTGCAGTAGTGTGTCAGAAACTAATACTGGTCTCACAGGGAATACTCAAAACACCGACTGTAAGAGGAGTCTCTATTCTTATATTTAAGGCGGCATTGTGCCTTTTGTATTTAATTCCGCCGCGATCTCTGTGTTTCATCGTCAATGTGAAGGTCCAAGTAGTATATTGAACCTGCAGTTGTGTGGCGGAAACTAATACTGGTCTCCCTGGAAAGGACCAAAGCACAGACTCTAAGAAGTCACACTCTTCTTGCACTTAAAGCGGCATTGTGCCTTTCGTATTGAATACCGATGAGATATCTGTGTTTCATCGTCAATGATAATGTCGAAGGAATACATTGAACCTGCAGTGGTGTATCGGGAACTAAAACTGGTCTCACAGGAAAGGATCAAAGCATAGACTCTAAGAAGTCTCACTCTTCTTGCACTTACGTCGCATTGTGCCTTTTGTATTTAATTCCTATCTAATTTCGGTGTCTTATCGTCAACGTATATGTCCAAGAAATACATTGAACCTGCAGTGGTGCATCGGAAACTAATACTGGTTCACACTAAAGGATCAAAGCACAGACTATAAGAAGTCCCACTCTTCTTGCACTTAAGGCGGCATTGTGTTTTTTGTATTTATTTCCGATGCGATTTCTGTGTTTCATCGTCAATGTGAAGGTCCATGGAATACATTGAATCTGCAGTGGTATATCGGAAACTGATACTGGTCTCACAGGAAAGGATCAAAGCGCAGACTCTAAGAAGTCATAGGCCTGTTGCACTTAAGGCGGCATTGTGCCTTCTCTATTTAATTCCGATGCGATTTCTGTGTTTCATCGTCAATGTGAATGTCCAACAAATACATTGAACCTGCAGTGGTGTATCGGAAACTAACACTGGTCTCACAGGAAAGGATCAATGCACAGACTCTAAGAAGCCTCACTCTTCTTGCACTTAAGGCGGCATTGTGAGTTTTGTATTCATTTCCGATATAATTTCAGTGTTTCATCGTCAATGTGTATGTCCAAGGAGTACGTTGTACCTGCAGTGGTGTGTCAGAAACTAATACTGGTGTCACAGGGAATGCTCAAAACACCGACTGTAAGAAGAGTCTCTATTCTTATACTTAAGACGGCATTGTGCCTTTTGTATTTAATTCCGACGCGATTTCTGTGTTTCATAGTCAATGCGAAGGTCCAAGGAGTACATTGAACCGGCAGTGGTGTATCGGAAACTAATACTGGTCTCACAGGAAAGGATCAAAGCACAGACTCTAAGAAGTCACACTCTTCTTGCACTCAAGTCGCATTGTGCCTTTTGTATTTAATTCCGATCTAATTTCAGTGTTTCATCGTCAACGTGTATGTCCAAGGAATACATTGAACCTGCAGTGGTGTATCGGAAACTAATACTGGTCTCACAGGGAATGCCCAAAGCACCGGGTGTAAGAAGAGTCTCTGTTCTTGTACTTAAGGCGGCATTGTGCCTTTTGTATTTAATTGAGATGCGATTTCTGTGTTTCCTCGTCAATGTGTATGTCCAAGGAAAACATTGACCTGCAGTGGAGTATCAGAAACTAATACTGGTCTCACAGGAACGGATCAAAGCACAGACTCTAAGAAGTCTCACTCTTCTTGCACTTAAGGTAGCACTGCGCATTTTGTATTTAATTCCGATGTAATTTCCGTGGTTTATCGTCAATGTGTATGTCCTAGGAAAACACTGAACCTGCAGTGGTGTATCGGAAACTAATACAGGTCTCACAGGAAAGGATCAAAGCACAGCCTCTAAGAAGTCTCACTCTTCTCGCACTTAAGGTGGCATTGTGCCTTTTGTATTAAATTCCGATGCGATTTCGGTGTTTCATCGTCAATGTGAAGGTCCAAGGAATACATTGAATCTGCAGTGGTATATCGCAAACTAATACTGGTCTCACAGGAAAAGATCAATGCACAGACTCTAAGAAGTCTCTCTCATCTTGCACTTAAGGCGGCATTGTACCTTTTGTATTTAATTCCGATGCGATTTCTGTGCTTCATCGTCAATGTGAAGGTCCAAGGAATACATTGAAACTGCAGTGGTATATCGCAAACTAATACTGGTCTCACAGGAAAGCATCAACGTACAGACTCTAAGAAGTCTCTCTCATCATGCACTTAAGGCGGCATTGAACCTTTTGTATTCAATTCCGATATAATTTTAGTGTTTCATCGTCAATGTGTATGTCCAAGGAGTACATTGTACCTGCAGTGGTGTGTCAGAAAGTAATACTGGTCTCACAGGCAATGCTCAAATCACCGACTGTAAGAAGTGTCTCTATTCTTATACTTAAGGCGGATTTGTGCCTTTTGTATTTAATTCCGACGCGATTTCTGTGTTTCATCGTCAATGTGAAGCTCCAAGGAGTACATTGAACCTGCAGTGGTGTATTGGAAATTAATACTGGTCTCAAAGGAAAGGATCAAATTACAGGCTCTAAAAAGTCACACTCTTCTTGCACTTAATGCGGCATTGTGCCATTTGTATTTAATGCCGATGGGATATCTGTGTTTCATCGTCAATGATAATGTCCAAGGAACACATTGAACCTGCAGTGGTGAATCGGAAACTAATACTGGTCTCACAGGAAAGGATCAAAGCACAGTCTCTAAGAAGTCTCACTCCTCTTGCACTTAAGTCGCATTGTGCCTTTTGTATTTAATTCCGAACTAATTTCAGTGTTTCATCGTCAACGTGTATGTCCAAGGAATACATTGAACCTGCAGTGGTGTAGCGGAAACTAATACTGGTCACACAGGAAAGGATCAAAGCACAGACTCTAAGAAGTCTCACTTTTCTTGCACATAAGTAGTATTGTGCCTATTGTATTTAATTCTGGTCTAATTTCAGTGTTTCATCGTCAACGTGTATGTCCAAGGAATACATTGAACCTGCAGAGGTGTATCGGAAACTAATACTGGTGTCACAGGAAAGGATCAAAGCACAGACTCTAAGAAGTCTCACCCTCTTGCACTTAAGGCGGCGTTGTGCCATTTGTATTTAATTCCGATGCGATTTCTGTGTTTCATCAGCAATGTGAATGTCCAAGGAGTACATTGAACCTGCAGTGGTGTATCGGAAACTAATACTGGTCTCACGGGAAAGGATCAAAACACAGACTCTAAGAAGTGTCACTCTTCTTGCACTTAATGCGGCATTGTGCCTTTTGTATTTAATTCCGATGCGATTTCTGTGTTTCATCGTCAATGTGAAGGTCCAAGGAATACATTGACCCTGCAGTGGAGTATCGGAAAATAATACTGGTCTCACAGAAAGGATCAAAGCACAGACTCTAAGAAGTCTCACTCTTCTTGCACTTAAGGTGGCACTGCACCTTTTGTATTTAATTCCGATGTAATTTCAGTGGTTTATCGTCAATGTGTATGTCCTAGGAATACATTGAAACTGCAGTGGTGTATCGGACACTAATAATGGTCTCACAGGAAAGGATCAAAGCACAGACTCTAAGAAGTCTCACTCTTCTTGCACTCAAGTCGCATTGTGCCTTTTGTATTTAATTCTGATCTAATTTCAGTGTTTCATCGTCAACGTGTATGTCCAAGGAATACATTGAACCTGCAGTGGTGTATCGGAAACTAATACTGGTCTCACAGGGAATGCTCAAAGCACCGACCGTAAGAAGAGTCTGTATTCCTGTACTTAACGCGGCATTGTGCCTCTTGTATTAATTTGTGATGCGATTTCTGTGTTTCATCATCAATGTGAAGGGCCGAGGGATACATTGGACCTGCAGTGGTGCATCGGAAACTAATATTGGTTCACAGTAAAGGATCAAAGCACAGACTATAAGAGGTCCCACTCTTCTTGCACTTAAGGCGGCATTGTGCCATTTGTATTTAATTCAGATCTAATTTCAGTAGTTCATCTTCACTGTGTATGTCCAAGGAATACATTGAACATGCAGTGGTGTATCGGAAACTAATACTGGTCTCACAGGGAAAGCTCAAAGCACCGACTGTAAGAAGAGTCTCTATTCTTGTGCTTAAGGCTGCATTGTGCCTTTTGCATTTAATTCCGATGCGATTTCTGTGTTTCATCGTCAAAGTGAATGTCCAAGGAATACATTGAACCTGCAGAGGTCTATCGGAAACATATACTGGTCTCGCAGAAAGGGATCAAAGCACAGACTCCAAGAAGTCTCACTCTTGTTGCACTTAAGGCGGCAATGTGCCTTTTGTGTTTAATTCCGATGCGATTTTAGTGTTTCATCGTCAATGTGTATGTCCAAGGAGTACATTGTACCTGCAGTGGTGTGTCAGAAACTAATACTGGTCTCGCAGGGTATGCTCAAAACACCGACTGTAAGAAGAGTCTCTATTCTTATATTTATGGCGGCATTGTGCCTTTTGTATTTAATTCCGACGCGATTTCTGTGTTTCATCGTCAATGTGAAGGTCCACGGAGTATATTGAACGTGCAGTGGTGTTTATCGGAAACTAATGCTGGTCTCACAGGAAAGGATCAAAGCACAGACTCTAAGAAGTCACACTCTTCTTGCACTTTAGGCGGCATTGTGCCTTTTGTATTTAATACCGATGCGATTTCTGTGTTTCATCGTCAATGTGAATGTCCAAGGAATACATTGAATCTGCATTGGTGTAACGGAAACTAATACTGGTCTACCAGGAAAGGATCAAAGCACAGGCTCTAAGAAGTCTCACTCTTCTTGCACTCAAGTCGCATTGTGCCTTTTGTATTTAATTCCGATCTAATTTAAGTGTTTCATCATCAACGTGTATGTCCAAGGAATACATTGAACCTGCAGTGGTGTATCGGAAACTAATACTGATCTCACAGGGAATGCTCAAAGCATCGTGTGTAAGAAGAGTCTCTGTTCTTGTACTTCAGGCGGCGTTGTGCCTTTCGTAATTAATTCCAATGCGATTTCTGTGTTTCATAGTCAATGTGAAGGTCGAAGGAATACATTGAACCTGCAGTGGTGTATCGGAAACTAATACTGGTCTCAAAGGAAAGGATCAAAGCACAGACTCTAAGAAGTCTCACTCTTCTTGCACTTAATGCGGCATTGTGAGTTTTGTATTCTATTCCGATTTAATTTCAGTGTTTCATCAGCAATGTGTATGTCCAAGGAATACATTGAACCTGCAGTGGTGTGTCAGAAACTAATAATGGTCTCACAGAGAATGCTCAAAACACCGACTGTAAGAAGAGTCTCTATCCTCATACTTAAGGCGGCATTGTGCATTTTGTATAAAAATCCGATGTGATTTCTGTGTTTTATCGTCAATGTGAAGGTCCAAGGAATACATTGAACCTGTAGTGGTGTATCGGAAACTAATACTGGTCTCACAGGAGAGGATCAAAGCACAGACTCTAAGAAGTCTCATTCTTCTTGCACTTAAGGCGGTATTGTGGCTTTTGTATTTAATTCCGATGCGATTTCTGTGTTTCATCGTCAATGTGAAGGTCCATAGAATACATTGAACTTGCAGTTTTTTATCGGAAACTAATACTGGTCTCACATGAAAGGATCAAATCACAGACTCTGAGAAGTTTCACTCTTCTTGCACTTAAGGCGGCATTGTGAGTTTTGTATTAAATTCCGATTTAATTTCAGTGTTTCATCGTCAATGTGTATGTCCAAGGAATACATTGAACCTGCAGTGGTGTATCGGAAACTAATACTGGTCTCACAGGGAAAGCTCAAATCACCGACTGTAAGAAGAGTCTCTATTCTTGTACTTAAGGCGGCATTGTGCCTTTTGTATTTAATTCCGATGCGATTTCTGTGTTTTATCGTGAATGTGAAGGTCCAAGGAATACATTGAACCTGCAGTGGTGTATCGGAAACTAATACTGGTCTCACAGGAGTAGATCAAAGCACAGACTCTAAGAAGTCTCATTCTTCTTGCACTTAAGGCGGCATTGTGGCTTTTGTATTTAATTCCGATGCGATATCTGTGTTTCATCGTCAATGTGAATGTCCAAGGAATACATTGAACCTGAGTGGTGTATCGGAAACTAATACTGGTCTCACAGTAAAGGATCAAAGCACAGACTCTAAGAAGTCTGACTCTTCTTGCACTTAAGTCGCATTGTGCCTTTCTTATTTAATTCCGATCTTATTTCAGTGTTTCATCGTCAACGTGTATGTCCAAGGAATACATTGACCCTGCGGTGGTGTATCGGAAACTAATACTGGTCTCACAGGAAAGGATCAAAGCACAGACTCTAAGAAGTCTCACACTTCTTGCACTTAAGTCGTATTGTGCCTTTGGTATTTAATTCCGTCTAATTTCAGTGTTTCATTGGCAACGTGTATGTCCAAGAAATACATTGAACCGGCAGTGGTGTATCGGAAACTAATACTGGTCTCACAGGGAATGCTCAAAGCACCGACTGTAAGAAGAGTCTCTATTCCTGTACTTAAGGCGGCATTGTAAATTTTGTATTTAATTGCGATGCTATTTCTGTGTTTCATCGTCAATGTGAATGTCCAAGGAATACATTGAACCTGCAGTGGTGTATCGGAAACTAATACTGGTCTCACAGGAAAGGATCAAAGCACAGACTCTAAGAAGTCTCACTCTTCTTGCACTTAATGCGGCATTGTGAGTTTTGTATTCTATTCCGATTTAATTTCAGTGTTTCATCGTCAATGTGTATGTCCAAGGAATACATTGAACCTGCAGGGGTGTGTCAGAAACTAATACTGGTCTCACAGAGAATGCTCAAAACACCGACTGTAAGAAGAGTCTCTATTCTTATACTTAAGGCTGCGTTGTGCATTTTGAATTAAATTCCGATGCGATTTCTGTGTTTTATCGTCAATGTGAAGGTTCAAGGAATACATTGAACCTGTAGTGGTGTATCGGAAACTAATACTGGTCTCACAGGAGAGGATCAAAGCACAGACTCTAAGAAGTCTCATTCTTCTTGCACTTAAGGCGGTATTGTGGCTCTTGTATTTAATTCCGATGCGATTTCTGTGTTTCATCGTCAATGTGAGGGTCCAAGGAATACATTGAACCGGCAGTTTTGTATCGCAAACTAATACTGGTCTCACAGGAAAGGATCAAATCACAGACTCTGAGAAGTTTCACTCTTCTTGCACTTAAGGCGGCATTGTTGGTTTTGTATTAAATTCCAAATTTAATGCCAGTGTTTCATCGTCAATGTGTATGTCCAAGGAATAAATTGAACCTGCAGTGGTGTGTCAGAAACTAATACTGGTCTCACAGGGAATGCTCAAAACACCGACTGTAAGAAGAGTCTCTATTCTTATACTTAAGGCGGCATTGTGCCTTTTGTATTTAATTCCGATGCGATATCTGTGTTTTATCGTGAATGTGAAAGTCCAATAAATACATTGAACCTGCAGTGGTGTATCGGAAACTAATACTGGTCTCCCAGGAGTAGATCAAAGCACAGACTCTAAGAAGTCTCATTCTTCTTGCACTTAAGGCGGCATTGTGGCTTTTGTAGTTAATTGCGATGCGATATCTGTGTTTCATCGTCACAGTGTGTGTCCAAGGAATACATTGAACCTGAGTGGTGTATCGGAAACTAATACTGGTCTCACAGTAAAGGATCAAAGCACAGACTCTAAGAGGTCTGACTCTTCTTGCACTTAAGTCGCATTGTGCCTTTTTTATTTAATTCCGATCAAATTTCAGTAGTTCATCGACAGTGTGTATGTCGAAGGAATACATTGAATCTGCAGTGGTGTATCGGAAACTAATACTGGTCTCACAGGGAAAGCTCAAAACACCGAAAGTATGAAGAGTCTCTATTCTTGTACTTAAGGCGGCATTGTGCCTTTTGTATTTAATTCCGATGCGATTTCTGTGTTTCATCGTCAATGTGAATGTCCAAGGAATACATTGAACCTGCAGTGGTGTATCGGAAACTAATACTGGTCTCACAGGAAAGGATCAAAGCACAGACCCTAAGAAGTATCACTCTTCTTGCACTTAAGGCGGCATTGTGCCATTTGTATTTCATTCCGATGCGATGTCTGTGTTTCATCGTCAATGTGAAGGTCCAAGGAATACATTGAACCTGCAGATGTGTATCGAAAACTAATACTGGTCTCACAGGAAAGGATCAAATCACAGACTCTGAGAAGTCTCACTCTTCTTGCACTTAAGGCGGCATTGTGAGTTTTGTATTAAATTCCGATTTAATTTCAGTGTTTCATCGTCAATGTGTATGTCCAAGGAATACATTGAACCTGCAGTGGTGTGTCAGAAACTAATACTGGTCTCACAGGGAATGCTCAAAACACCGACTGTAAGAAGAGTCTCTATTCTTATACTTAAGGCGGCATTGTGCCATTTTTTAATTAATTCCGATGCGATTTCTGTGTTTTATTGTGAATGTGAAGGTCCAAGGAATACATTGAACCTGCAGTGGTGTATCGGAAACTAATACTGGTCTCACAGGAGAGGATCAAAGCACAGACTCTAAGAAGTCTCATTCTTCTTGCACTTAAGGCGGCATTGTGGCTTTTGTATTTAATTCCGATGCGATATCTGTGTTTCATCGTCAATGTGAATGTTGTAACGTCTAGAGAAACAAAAACAATATGTTATGTAGTAATTAGAGAATTAGATGTATCATATTGTGTCATTGTATAAAATTATGTATTTTTTTTTTACTATTTATTTCTGAAAACGTCTGCGTCGGCGAGTAATAAAACCGACACAGAAGATAAATGTTAAACAGAGATTAAAAAAGGAACTAGTATATAATACGTGTTGAATTTGAATGTCTTTGTCGTCTTAATTTGGAAGTTGTGCGAGTAAGATCTCCTGTTGTTGTCGTAGAGAACGCCAATGTAGCATTCTTTTGTCGAGACTAAGCAATGTACGCCATTACGTGTGAATTCACAAAGGTCTGTAATCACTGAGATATTTAAAGGTTTTAATAGAGGTGTTCAAATGAAAACTTGTATTATTTGTTGTTAAGCTTCCTTGCATATTATCCCATTCTGTTGAGACATTTTTCAGTTATATAAATATTATCTGTGGTGCTGAGCTGCGTGGAGAACGAAGGGCCGCTGCCGCGGCGTATTTAAACGACTTACAATATAGTCGAACATACCGCAAGGAAGCGGTAAAATAATAGTAAAATAATATTATTTCTTTTAGCTCCCAGACTGGCAGTGAGGATCAGCAGATTTTATGATGTGTTGCAGATTGACGCGGGCTGCTGATAGGATATAATTTACAGTGCAAATAATTTAATGTACCTTCAGAATCTGATAGGAATCTTGCTGTGCTCCGTTCTGATCTGGCAAACTTTATAGTGACAACGTATTTTTTAATGAGAGTCTCATGTTCTTGGGCTATTCGTGGTATGAAATAGCATTTTAACGAGAAATAAAATCCACTGCGAACTTGTCTTTTTGAACGATCACACGAACTGTAACATCAGTGTTCATAACAAAGTAATTTTAACTTTTACTCACTATGAAGTAGGGAAGATATATTGATTCTTAGCATGAGTTGCAGTTATGAAAAATCGTTCCTTAAATTGTAGGCCAGATACAGAATAATAAGACTTCCATATATACATTTTATTTCGCTAAAAGGTAATGATGATAAAGAAAAGCAAAGCACAGCATTGCTAAAAGTATTTCACGTAACTCTTTTCGTAAATGTGTTGTTACAAAGAGAATAAATAAACCAAAGAGCAACAATTTTACAATCCGCGAGAGAGTAGGACGTGAAACTGTCGCCCAAAAACGCGGGGCCCGAATTTGCAGTGGCCACAAATATAAAATTTTATGTATTTTTTCTTTCAGTGTTGATAGTTATGTATGTGTAGATATATATGTATCTAGTGATAAATGTATGTATGTATACCATGATCAATGCTATGTTTTAATGAATGTGTAAATACTCTTTCATGACAAACCGTACTACTGCAAACGAGTCTGAGAAGACGATCCTGATAGTACTGAGAAGCTGTAACGACTACGTAATCCGGGGGCAGCCGAACCCCGAGATAAGATAAACTAAAGGTAAGACTACAGTGTAGTTGTCCTGTTTGTAGAAGTCGAGCTCCAGTGAAGTGATCTCATTTCGTTAGTGGTGTGCATATTGTGCGTAGTTTGATGTTAGTGTTTGTGACAGGACAAAGTTGATGGTAGATAGTAATTTTTAGTGTGCAGTTAGTGTAGATAAATTAACGTATTTTGTGAGCAAGGGGCAAAACTGTCAGACTTTGTGTTTTAGTAAGCAATTTATGAATATGGTTAAGTTGCGTAGTCAACGTCCGAGCAATATGGATACTGAGGAACAACAATTAGTTAGTGCAGGAAATGTGGAACCGGGTACCTCAAGTAGTACTAGTACTCTCTTTGAGGACATAACATGTGAGAATGTGGGGGCAGGGGCACAGGAAGTGGTGCCACCGCCCATTAGTCCTCAAGGGGATGTAGAGAAAGAAGTTGTACCACCACCAGAAAAGCAGGAACCAGAGATTGGTAATCTGCCTGGTGGGTATTCACTTCAGGCTATATTAGAGCGCGTGCTGAATTACCAGGCAGAATTTGCGCAACAGCAAGTCGAGCGAGACCGCCAGCAAGCTGAGCGAGATCGCCGGGAAGCTGAGCGGGACCAGCAACTTGTGCAATCGTTAGAAAACATGAAAAAAGAGATTGCAGATATGAAACAGAATTATGAGTCGATACCTAAGGCCGTGCAGGAGTTGACTGAATAGGTCAACAACCTGCAAGTAGCAAACACTAACAGGGTAGACGAAATAGGTGTATTAGCCAATCGAGTAGAAAAGCTAGAAATAGATTCCACGCAGCTTGTAGAGCAGAAGTGGAACGAACAAGCAACTAAAATTGAAACAGAATTCAACTCATGGCTAGAAGTGAAGGAGTGTGAGATTGACAAGAACATTAATTCCAAAGTACAAGCAGCCATAGCAAATAGAGGCTCCGAATCGTTCAGTACCGCAGTGAATAGTCAGGTACAGAACGACGTGCAAACCATCAAACAAATACTCAGTGAGGATATTCCGCAGTGGCAAGTGAATATGAACAAACGGATATCCGACCTGGAGAAGGGTTTAGCACAAAGCAGAAAACATTTGGAACAGGAACCTCTGTCGCCAACAGCCCATGGTTTTGGCAACGCACAAACTTATACGCGATACAACAATGGGGAATCTGTAGTCGATAATGCGAAGAGCTGTAGCTTCGGTTCGGAGCACACAGCATATGTCCAAGGAGCAAAACCATGTAGTTCAAAAATATTAGTGGAAGAAAGTTTAATCAAAAATAGACAATTTCAAACGTTTACTACTGAACGGAAATCAGTACACCCAGTAGTATTCATAAAAAGCTTTAAAAATATCTTGCCCAGTATGTGGAACGAAACACAGAAAATTAAATACGTAATGTCGTACATTCAAGGTGATGCAGCGTTGTGGGCTACAGAAGTAGCAGACAGCTGCATGACATATGAACAGTTCGAAAGGGCATTTCTATCGAAATATTGGTCGCCTTGTATACAAGAGCGGCTAAGAAAAGAAGTATATAATCCCGAACCGTACTCACCTCGTCTGGGGAATTTGAGACGGTATTTTGAAAAATATGTAAACAAAACACGCTACTGGGACGAGCCTATATCACCAAGAGACATAATAAGACTACTAAAATCACATTTACCCATTCATATCAAAGAGAAATTAATACACGTACCAGAAAGCGATATGGAAAACTTCCTGTCTGTTCTAGATTCTATAGACTTGATACAGGAAGACGCAAAATCAGCGTGTGATCACTCGCGGAATAATGGGTCAGGATGTAAACATGACAGAAATAGTAGTGCACAAAACCACAACCATGGAAATGGTGGGCAAGCGGCAAGCGGCAAGCGGCAAGAACATTCGCAAAATGGTAGTAATGGTAGAGGCCAGAACGGGTATGGACAAACAACCTATAACAAAAGGCGTCGATTTGACGACCGGTACGAATCTGGAATGTCAGGGACCAACCGCGGGAAAAATGCGCGAGGTCAGTGGCAGAGCTATTATAGTGATAGTAATCGAAATTGGCAGCAAAATCAGCGAAGAAGCCCAGAGCGACAGGGTAATGACCGGTATGACAACAATAGACCACCGCCGCAAAACGCGCCTATTGCGCAGCCGTGGCGGCCGACAAATCAGAGTGTACATATAGTGGAGGTCGCGGACAATAGCCTTCCAAGTACTTCACAAGTAACTAATTCAACAAACTAGAATCGGCCTCGATATGCTCTCCATCGATGGCCGAGGGATGGAGTGAGAGCAACACGAGTGATAATAATATACCTGGGATACGTATGCTGCGATACAACGATGGTGTCAGTATGGATAAAGATCTACTGAACGAACCACACGAATGTAAGAAAGATAATAACGAAAATGTGCAAGCTATTATCGAAGCGAAAATCAATGATGTTGCAGTGAATATAATCATCGACACAGGTGCCTCAGTAAGTGTAATGAGTATGGAGTTATTTAAGGCACTGGGAAAAGGACATAGCATTCCGACTTTCCCGGTTAATAATTGTAAGGTGTCTGGAGCCATTGGTGCACAGAGCCAATCAGTTAAGTACCAGGTGCAGGTGGAGATTTGTAAGGAGGGCGAAGCCATAGTGAGCTCGTTCCTCGTTGTTAAAGGATTGAAGGTGGCCTGCATTGTGGGAGTAGATTTTCTCCGTGAGTGGGACGCATTGATCGACCTCTCCTTGGGGAAATTAAGCATAGTTAATAGGGGTAGGAGGATTGAGTTATCTATGATGAAATCGAAGGAGGTACTTGTGCCGTGTTGTAATCGAATCAATATCAAGGGTAGGAACCCTTGAGTACTACACCTTGATGATTTGTCACATGCAGCAGACCTCTATCACCCGAATTTAGAGGATCGAAATTTTGAAACAAATGTTGAGGCATTTCAAACTAAAGTGCAGGAATCTGAAGGTTTAAGCGATAAACAAAAGCAAAAGTTGACGCAGCTGCTATCGGAATACACTATGGTATTTACCGACCGACCAGGAATAGTCAAAGGGTACCACTATCACATAGAGGTGATGCCCCACAAAACATACTGTCGCGCAACTTACTCCATCCCTTGGTCGAGGAGGGAATTAGTAGCTAAAGAGATTCGGAAGATGTTAGATTGGGATATCATTGAGCCCTCCTTCTCTCCATACAGTAGTCCTCTTGTAGCAGTGGCGAAATCCAATGGAAAAATCAGGCTAGTCTTAGATGCGAGGGACATTAACAAAATTATCATACCTGTCCGGACTCGCCCTGAGAATTTAGATGAGCAGATACAATAATTTCATGGAGCACAGTACTTGACATCGGTCGATCTGAAAAGTTCATATTGGCAAATTCCCCTTACACCGGAATCCAGGAAGTACACAGCTTTCATATTCGGAGGGCGGAGTTACCAATTCAAGGTACTTCCCTTCGGATTGAATGTGAGTGCTGGAGCGTTTATTACTGCACTAGATACGGTACTGGGTCCAGACTTATTAGAAAAAATCACTGTATATGTTGATGATCTGGTAATCGCTACTGCTACTTGGGACGAACATATGGAATTGTTGCGTAGGGTACTAGAGAGATTTAAGCAAGCAGGTGTGACAGCAAACCTAGAAAAGTCAAAATTTGGACGAAATAAAATTAAATTTTTAGGCCATCTTATTACACCACTTGGTATACGCCCAGACAACAAAAAACTAGAGGCGATCCGAGAATTTCCAAGCCCCCACACTAAGAGGCAATTGAAAGCGTTTCTTGGGCTCACGTCTTTTTTCAGAAGGTTTGTGCCCAATCAGTTGTTAAATGACGCGTCGCTACTAAATCTGCTACGAAAAAGTGTGCAGTGGGTTTGGACTGACAAATGTCAACAAGCTTTTGAAGTGATTAAAACCGCCCTACTGAATGCAAATATTTTGCAGCACCCAGATCTGTCAAAAGATTTTTGTCTTGCGACGGATTCATGTTCCTATGGCCTGGGAGCGTGCTTATTTCAGTGGGAGGAAGGAAACGACCCGACAACAATAAAGATTATCGGCTTAGCCAGTAGGACTTTAACTAGCTGCGAGAGAGCCTACTCGGCAACCAACTAGAAGCACTTGCAGTAGTCTGGGCTGTGAAAAAGTTTAATTATTATTTACAAGGGAAGGAGATTAAAGTGTATAGTGACCACCAGGCGTTAAGTTTTTTGATGTCATGCAAACTATTCCATACCAGACTGAGGAGATGGATGCTTGTCTTACAAGAATACCGGATAAAGATTATGTACATAAAAGGCCAAGATAACGTAATAGCGGATGCTCTGTCGCGACTGCCGGTAGGATTACCGGATTTAGCAGAAATGTTAGAGCAATCCGCGGAGTATAAAGTGCTGTTGGTGCGTGACAATACTTACATGAAGGATTTTTTATATATATGTAAAAACATGTGCGAATTACAAAGGGCAGATCCGATGTGGAAAAAAATCATTAATAATATTGAAGAGGGTGTTAACAATAGAGATGAGCAAAGTTTTAAAATAGTGAACCATATTTTGTATCATAAACTTAGTACGAAAGGAGACTGCTGGGCAGTATGTATACCGAACCAGTCGGTAAAAGTTATGATATGGCACACCCACTTGGCATGGGGCCATGCAGGGATTGGAAAGTGTGCAGAGATCATGGCGAGATACTGCTACTTTCCCCGTATGAAACACCAGATTCAGGCAACAGTTAGAACTTGCGTGATATGTCAAAAAGCAAAACATTATAATAGATCCACTAAGTTTGAGCTACATCCCATAGTTCCACTCAGGCCGCTTCAAATAGTATCTGTGGATGTAGCGGGTCCTTATCCCATGGCCAGAGGAGGTATGAAATATATACTGGCCATGTACGATATTTTTTCCAAATACTTGGCAATTTATTGCATAAAATCAGCTACTGCCAAAACCATGGTCAGGCGGATCAGTCAAGAATACTTGCCTCGAGTGGGAAAACCCGAAGCCATAACGACTGATAATGCTTCTTATTTCACGGGTCGAACATGGAAAAATTACCTACGGGAACAAAATATACAGCATATTCTGGTATCCCGGTTCCATCCCGAAGTCAGTCTAGTTGAAAGAATATTCAGAGAATTGAATAAGTTCCTTAGAATCTACATAGGGAACCAACATACAAAATGGCCAGGGCTAATACCGAAATTTGTAGAAATACACAATTTAACACCCCATTCAAGTACAGGCTATCCACCAGTAGAGATATTGAAGGGATTTAATGAGACACCGAATGAATGGCTCACGCCTTTGCCGAGACTACCAGTCAAGGCAGAAACAAGGGAGGAAAAGGTGATAAAGATATGGAACAGACTAACCAGCTGTGCGGCAAAGAGGAAAAGGAAGTACGACCGAGGTGGAACTAACGAACAGAAATATAATGTAGGAGATCTAGTACTTATTCGTAACCACGCTAAATCCTCAGCCACCTTAAAACAGAATAGTAAGTGGCAATTGCTATATTCATTGCCTTTTGAAGTAATAAGCGTGCCACACGAATGTAGCTATTTGTTAGCACATCCCCATACGGGGAAGATCAAAGGATTGTATCCATGTAAAGATGTGAAGTTATTTATTCAGTGACATATCACATATAAAGAGTAATAGTTGTAAGAAGATTTTAATTGTGTTTTAGAATATAAGTATGTTAGTATTAAGAAAGAAATTTGTGTGTAATGAAACTTGGAGGAAGTGGATTCAGAAAGTAGGCAATAGCTTACACAGGAAAGATTTTGTTTACAGACAATTAGAGCCATTTAAAAATTATAGGCTCATTAAGCAACGAACAATCTTCTTGTTGATAAAGTGAGGATTAATTTCTTGAATCATGATACAAAGGATTAATTTCTTGAACCATTTTTTATGTGTAGTATGTAAGTGCAATTAATGATGCAATCTAATATAGTAAGGTAACTGTTGTAATTGTATTAGGATAAGGAACCCTGAGAGAGAGAGTCTTGGCTAGCCAAACATGGACTCTGTAATATGCAACAATGTTTGCTGCCAGTAGTGATATGAGAACGACACTGGAGCATAAGCTAATCAAAAACAAGCCCGTTCCGTGGAAAATCCGCTTTGTATATAACAATGCTTCAATTGAAGCCTGTGTACTTGGTACACGCCCTTGAATATTCATTACGCGATACGCGAATTAAGTCAACCAATGTGGAACCTACACTGTAGTCATATAGGAAAAATTATCAAAAATAATGCTAGTATTAAATGAAGAATTTATTGATCAATATGCCCAAGTCAAGCTGTCATGCACATGGTAAAATCTGTTTGATAGATGGGTGATAACCAGGCAAGCTACACTGATAAGAAAATTAAAAATTTTTTACAAAAGGGCTGTATACGCCTAGTAACAGTATGAAAAGTGGATTGTGATAAGGTAAAAACAAATAGACGCCATGTAGATGAGAGTGAGTATGCGAAGAACAGTTAAAAGGTATTAAAAAATAAACTGTGTGCATAAACAATGGAGGAAAGGACGGAATATTGTGTGTAGCAGGGACAGAAAATGACTGTTGTATCTGCACCAATATATACGTCGATAAGTCTAGTGTTGTGTGACAGACTGTGCTAGTGCAGTGCTCAACGAACAATAGACAGTGTATAAAAACAGTAGTTATTGATTCGTTCGGAGTCGAGTTAAACGAACATCGATCGACGGGGACATTTAGTATGTGTGTTACGAAACATTTTCACGTGTTGAAAGACGCTCTGGCAGTGTACCAACCGTGGAGTGAGTGAAAATGTGTAGTACAATGTGCGTGTGACGAACCTTGAATACCAGTGTCACAATGCCACAAGAAACCTGTTATCACGCCAAACCATCCTGTGCATACCAGTGAAGCGACGGCTTACTGAACAATAAACGCTTTTAACAAGTTGCATCTTCTTCCACAGCTAGTAATCTGTGTCCTTAAAGACAGTACACCGTTGTGGAATGTTTGTTTCATGCGCTACAACGGGGAGCCATGCGGAGAAGCCGAGACGAGTGCCGTGCCGCCAGCCAGCCGGTCACGGTAAACCACTGCCACTCGCCAACATCGGCGAATGGTTCGCCGCGGTTCGCGACTGCTTGGGCGCCACGTCAGCACGACGTCGCTGTTACTCAGAGCCGGTCGTCGAACCCAGCGGCCGTCGGCACGCGGCGTTCCAGACGACGCTACTCAACAATTGCTTCGCGCCGCCAGCTCCGTACAACATTGTTGTCATTCAAATGAACTATCAAATATGTGTTTAATGCACTAACATGAATAGGGTTTAGTGGACACGAAATGACGTGACAAACATTTGTTTTTTTTTCTTGAGTTATTCAATACGGACTCAAAGTATTCATTGGTTCAGTGATATATAGATATCATATGTTTTCGTCATGTTAATGAAGTATACTCGCATGAATGCTGGACATTTTAAACCAATTGTCGCGAGTAAATACAAGGGCGATTCATTATACTACTGTAAAAATGTGTAACAAGTGACTTTCATTACAATCCAAAACACAAATATTATATGGGTAACAAAGAGACTAAAGGTTTAACATGCTCTCACTAATAGCCTTCGTTATATGTGAACATTGGATAGAATCTGAACTTTTTGTGATCAAACTGGGTATTAAAACAAACCAGACGAGATGACCATGGCTCCGGCGCAGTTTTCCCAGGTTTTCTGATAAGCACGTAGCCCGAATGGGGGAGCCAAATAAATGTAATGACCCTGGGACTAGGTTGACGGTCACCTCGCAAAGTGAAAGAACAGTATAAAAAGTGTAATTAAACCTACAGTGTAAAAGAACTAAAAAGTGTAAAGTGAATGATCCAACCAAGGTAACAGACAATAACCAAACAGACGTTAGTGGCAGCATATTGCCGAACATTTCCAACGTTAGGCAATTGCTGCCAGGGGGCATTGTAACGTCTAGAGAAACAAAAACAATATATTATGTAGTAATTACAGAATTAGATGTATCATATTGTGTCATTGTATAAAATTATGTTTTTTTTTTATTATTTATTTCTGAAAACGTCTGCGTCGGCGAGTAATAAAACCGACACAGAAGATAAATGTTAAACAGAGATTAAAAAAGGAACTAGTATATAATACGCGTTGAATATGAATGTCTTTGTCGTCTTAATTTGGGAGTTGTGCGAGTAAGATCTCCTGTTGTTGTCGTAGAGAACGCCAATGTAGCATTCTTTTGTCGAGACTAAGCAATGTACGCCATTACGTGTGAATTCACAAAGGTCTGTAATCACTGAGATATTTAAAGGTTTTAATAGAGGTGTTCAAATGAAAACTTGTATTATTTATTGTTAATCTTGCTTGCATATTATCCCATCCTGTTGAGACATTTTTCAGTAATATAAATATTATCTGTGGTGCTGAGCTGCGTGGAGAACGAAGAGCCGCTGCCGCGGCGTATTTAAACGAACATACCGCAAGGAAGCGGTAAAATAATAGTAAAATAATATTATTTCTTTTAGCTCCCAGACTGGCTGTGAGGATCAGCATATTTTATGATGTGTTGCAGATTGACGCGGGCTGCTGATAGGATATAATTTACAGTGCAAATAATTTAATGTACCTTCAGAATCTGATAGGAATCTTGCTGTGCTCTGTTCTGATCTGGCAAACTTTATAGTTACAACGTATTTTATAATGAGAGTCTCATGTTCTTGGGCTAGTCGTGGTATGAAATAGCATTTTAACGAGAAATAAAATCCACTGCGAACTTGTGTTTTTGAACGATCACACGAACTGTAACATCAGTGTTCATAACAAAGTAATTTTAACTTTTACTCACTATGAAGTAGGGAAGATATATTGATTCTTAGCATGAGTTGCAGTTATAAAAAATCGTTCCTTAAATTGTAGGCCAGATACAGAACAATAAGACTTCCATATATACAATTTATTCCGCTAAAAGGTAATGATGATAAAGAAAAGCAAAGCACAGCATTGCTAAAAGTATTTCACGTAACTCTTTTCATAAATGTGTTGTTACAAAGAGAATTAATAAACCAAAGAGCAACAATTTTACAATCCGCGAGAGAGTATGTACGTGAAAATGTCCAAGGAATACATTGAACCTGAGTGGTGTATCGGAAACTAATACTGGTCTCACAATAAAGGATCAAAGCATAGACTCTAAGAAGTATGACTATTCTTGCACTTAAGTCGCATTGTGCCTTTTTTATTTAATTCCGATCTAATTTCAGTGTTTCATCGTCAACGTGTATGTCCAAGGAATACATTGACCCTGCAGTGGTGTATCGGAAACTAATACTGGTCTCACAGGAAAGGATCAAAGCACAGACTCTAAGAAGTCTCACACTTCTTGCACTTAAGTCGTATTGTGCCTTTTGTATTTAATTCCGATCTAATTTCAGTGTTTCATCGGCAACGTGTATGTCCTAGGAATACATTGAACCTGCAGTGGTGTATCGGAAACTAATACTGGTCTCACAGGGAATGCTCAAAGCACCGACTGTAAGAAGAGTCTCTATTCCTGTACTTAAGGCGGCATTGTGAATTGTGTATTTAATTGCGATGCGATTTCTGTGTTTCATCATCAATGTGAAGGTCCAAGGAATACATTGATCCTGTAGTGGTGCATCGGAATCTAATACTGGTAAACAGGAAAGGATCATAGCACAGACTATAAGTAGTCCCACTCTTCTTGCACTTAAGGGGGCATTGTGCCATTTGTATTTAATTCCGATCTAATTTCAGTAGTTCATCGTCAGTGTGTATGTCCAAGGAATACATTGAACCTGCAGTGGTGTATCGGAAACTAATACTGGTCTCACAGGGAAAGCTCAAATCACCGACTGTAAGAAGAGTCTCTATTCTTGTACTTAAGGCGGCATTGTGACTTTTGTATTTATTTCCGATGCGATTTCTGTGTTTCATCGTGAAAGTGAATGTCCAAGGAATACATTGAACCTGCTGTGGTGTATCGGAAACTAATACTGGTCACACAGGAAAGGATCAAAGCACAGACCTTAAGAAGTGTCACTCTTCTGGCACTTAAGGCGGCATTGTGCCATTTGTATTTCATTCCGATGCGATTTCTGTGTTTCATCGTCAATGTGAAGGTTCAAGGAATACATTGAACCTGCAGTGGAATATCGGAAACTAATACTGGTCTCACAGGAAAGGATCAAAGAACACACTCGAAGAAGTCACACTCTTCTTGCACTTAAGGCGGCATTGTGCCATTTGTATTTCATTCCGATGCGATTTCTGTGTTTCATCGTCAATGTGAAGGTTCAAGGAATACATTGAACCTGCAGTGGAATATCGGAAACTAATACTGGTCTCACAGGAAAGGATCAAAGAACACACTCGAAGAAGTCACACTCTTCTTGCACTTAAGGCGGCATTCTGCCTTTTGTATTTCATTCCGATGGGATATCTGTGTTTCATCGTCAATGTGAATGTCCAAGGAATACATTGAACCTCAGTGGTGTATCGGAAACTAATACTAGTCTCACAGGAAAGGATCAATGCACAGACTCTAAGAAGTGTCACTCTGCTTGCACTTAAGGCGGCATTGTGCCCTTGGATTTATCTGCGATGTGATTTCTGTGTTTCATCGTCAATATGAAGGTCCAAGGAATACATTGAACTGGCAGTGGTGTATCGGAAACTAATACTGGTCTCACAGGAAAGGATCAAAGCACAGACTCTAAGAAGTGTCACTCTCCTTGCACTTAATGCGGCATTGTGCCTTCTGTATTTAATTCCGATGCGATTTCTGTGTTTCATCGTCAATGTGAAGGTCTAAGGAATAAATTGACCCTGCAGTGGAGTATCGGAAACTAATACTGGTCTCACAGGAATGGATCAAAGCACAGACTTTAAGAAGTCTCACTCTTCTTGCACTTAAGGCGGCACTGCGCCTTTAGTATTTAATTCCGATGTAATTTCAGTGGTTTATCGTCAATATGTGTGTCCTAGGAATACATTGAACCTGCAGTGGTGTATCGGAAACTAATACTGGGTCTCAATGGAAATAATCGAAGCACAGACTCTAAGATGTCTCAAACTTCTTACACTTAAGGCGGCATTGTGAGTTTTGTATTCAATTCCGATTTAATTTCAATGTTTCATCGTCAATGTGTATGTCCAAGGAATACATTGAACCTGCAGTGGTGTGTCAGAAACTATTACTGGTCTCATAGGGAATGCTCAAAACACCGACTGTAAGAAAAGTCTCTATTCTTATACTTAAGGCGGCATTGTGCTTTTTGTATTTAATTCCGAGGCGATTTCTGCGTTTCATCGTCAATGTGAAGGTCCAAGGAGTACAATGCACCTGCAGTGGTGTGTCGGAAACTAATACTGGTCTCACAGGAAAGGATCAAAGCACAGCCTCTAAGAAGTCACACCCTTCTTGCACTTAATGCGGCATTGTTCCTTTTGTACTTAGTTCCGATCTAATTTCAGTGTTTCATCGTCAACGTGTATGTCCAAGGAATACATTGAACCTGTAGTGGTGTATCGGGAACTAATACTGGTCTCACAGGGAATGCTCAAAGCACCGACTGTAAGAAGAGTCTCTATTCCTGTACTTAAGGCGGCATTGTGCCTTTTGTATTTAATTGCGATGCGATTTCTGTGTTTCATCGTCAATTTGAAGGTCCAAGGAATACATTGAACCTGCAGTGGTGTGTCGGAAACTAATACTGGTCTCACAGAAAAGGATCAAAGCAAAGACTAAGAAGTCTCACTCTTGTTGCACTTAAACCGCATTGTGCCTTTTGTATTTAATTCAGATCTAATTTCAGTGTCTCATCGTCTACGTGTATGTCCGAGGAATACATTGAACCTGCAGTGGTATATCGGAAACTAATACTGGTTTCACAGGAAAGGATCAATGCACAGACTCGAAGAAGTCACACTCTTCTTGCACTTAAGGCGGCATTCTGCCTTTTGTATTAAATTCCGATGCGATTTCTGTGTTTCATCGTGAATGTGATGGTCCAAGGAATACAATGAACCTTCAGTGGTGTATCGGAAACAAATACTGGTCTCGCAGGAAAGGATCAAAGCACAGACTCTAAGAAGTCTCACTCCTGTCGCACTTGAGGCGGCATTGTGCCTTTTGTATTTAATTCCGATGCGATTTCCGTGTTTCATCGTCAATGTGAAGGTCCAAGGAATACATTGAACCTGCAGAGGTGTATCGGAAACTAATACTGGTCTCACAGGAAAGGATCAATGCACAGACTCTAAGAAGTCTCACTCTTGTTGCACTTAAGGCGGGATTGTGCCTTTTGTATTTAATTCCGATCTAATTTCAGTGTTTCATCGTCAAAGTGTATGTCCAAGGAATACATTGAACCTGCAGTGGTATATCGGAAACTAATACTGGCCTCACAGGAAAGGATCAAAGCACAGACTATAAGGAGTCAAACTCTTCTTGCACTTAAGGCCGCATTGTGCCTTTTGTATTTAATTCCGATGCGATTTGTGTGTTTCATCGTCAATGTGAGTGTCCAAGGAATACGTTGAACCTCCAGTGGTTTATCGGAAACTAATACTGGTCTCACAGGAAAGGATCAAAGCACAGACTCTATGAAGTCTCACCCTTCTTGCACTTAAGGCGGCATTGTGCCTTTTGTATTTAATTCCGATCTAGTTTCAGTGTTTCATCGTCAACGTGTATGTCCGAGGAATACATTGAACCTGCAGTGGGGAATCGGAAACTAACACTGGTCTCACAGGAAAGGATCAAAGCCCAGACTCTAAGAAGTCTCACTCTTCTTGCACTTAAGTCGTATTGTGCCTTTTGTATTTAATTCCGATCTAATTTCAGTGTTTCATCGTCAACGTGTATGTCCAAGGAATACATTGAACCAGTAGTCGAGTATCGAAAACTAATACTGGTCTCACAGGGAATGCTCAAAGCACCGACTGTAAGAAGAGTCTCTATTCCTGTACTTAAGGCGGCATTGTGCCCTTTGTATTTAATTGCGAAACGATTCTGTGTTTCATCATCAATGTGAAGGTCCAAGGAATACATTGAACCTGGAGTGGTGCATCGGAAAGTAATACTGGTTCACAGGAAAGTTTCAAAGTACGGACTATAAGAAGTCCCACTCTTCTTGCACATAAGGCGGCATTGTGCCTTTTCTATTTATTTCCGACCTAATTTCAGTAGTTCATCGTCAGTGTGTATGTCCAAGGAATACATTGAACCTGCAGTGGTGTATCGGAAACTAATACTGGTCTCACACGGAAAGCTCAAAGCACCGACTGTAAGAAGAGTCTGTATTCTTGTACATAAGGCGGCATTGTGCCTTTTGTATTTAATTCCTATGCGATTTCTGTGTTTCATCGTCAATGTCAATGTGTAAGGAATACAATGAACTTGCAGTGGTGTATCGGAAACTAATACTGGTCTCGCAGGAAAGGATCAAAGCACAGACTCTAAGAAGTCTCACTCTTGTTGCACTTAAGGTAGCATTGTGTCTTTTGTATTTAATTCCGACGCGATTTCTGTGTTTCATCGTCAATGTGAAGGTCCAAGGAATACATTGAACCTGCAGTGGTGGATCGGAAACTAATACTGTTCTCACAGGAAAGGATCAAAGCACTGACGCTAAGAAGTCTCACTCTTGTTGCTCTTAAGGCGGCATTGTGCCTTTTGTATTTAATTCCGATCTAATTTCAGTGTTTCATCGTCAAAGTGTATGTCCATGGAATACATTGAACCAGCAGTGGTGTATCGGAAACTAATACTGGTCTCACAGGGAATGCTCAAAACACCGACAGTAAGAAGAGTCTCTATTTTTGTACTTAAGGCTGCATTGTGCCTTTTGTATTTAATTCCGACGCGATTTCTTAGTTTCGTCGTCAATGTGAAGGTCCAAGGAATACAGTTAACCTGCAGTGGTGTGTCGGAAAGTAATACTGGCCTCTCAGGGATTGCTCAAAGCACCGACTGTAAGAAGAGGCTCTGTTCTTGTACTTAAGGTGACAGTGTGCCTTTTGTATTTAATTCCGACGCGATTTCTGAGTTTCGTCGTCAATGTGAAGGTCCAAGGAATACATTGAACCTGCAGTGGTGAATCGCAAACTAATTCTGGTCTCACAGGCAATGCTCAAAACACCGACTGTAAGAAGAGTCTCTATTCTTGTAAGTAAGGCGGCATTGTGCCTTTTGTATTTAATTCCGATGCTATTTCTGTGCTTCATCGTCAATGTGAAGGTCCAAGGAATACATTGAACCTGCAGTGGTGTATCGGAAACTATTACTGGTCTCACAGGAAAGGATCAAAGCACAGACTCTAAGAAGTCTCACTCTTCTTGCACTTAAGGCAACATTGTGCCTTGTATTTAATTCCGATGCGATTTCTGTGTTTCATCGTCAATGTGAAGGTACAAGGAATACATTGAACCTGCAGTGGTGCATCGGAAAATAATACTGGTCTCTCAGGAAAGGATCAAATCACAGACTCTAAGAAGTGTCACTCTTCTTGCACTTAAGGCGGCATTGTGCCTTTTGTACTTTATTCCAATGCGATTTCTGTGTTTCATCGTCAACGTGAAGGTTCAAGGAATACATAGAAACTGCAGTGGTGCATCGGAAACTAATATTGGTCTCACAGGAAAGGATCAAAGCACAGACTCTAAGTAGTCTCACTCTTCTAGCACTTAAGGCAGCATTGTGCCTTTTGTATTTAATTCCGATGCGATCTCTGTGTTTCATCGTCAATGTGAAGGTCCAAGGAAAACACTGACCCTGCAGTGGTGTACCGGAGACTGATATTGGTCTCACAGGAAACGATCAAAGCACAGACTCTAAGAAGTCTCACTCTTCTTGCACTTAAGGCGGCATTGTGCCTTTCGTATTTAATTCCGATCTAATTTCAGTGTTTCATCGTCAATGTGTATGTCCAAGGAATACATTGAACCTGCAGTGGTGTATCGGAAACTAATACTGGTCTCACAGGGAATGCTCAAAACACCGACTGTAAGAAGAGTCACTATTCTTGTACTTAAGGCTGCATTCTGCCTTTTGTATTTAATTCCGACGCGATTTCTGAGTCTTCGTAAATGCGAAGGTATAAGGAATACATTGAACCTGCAGTGGTGCATCGGAAACCAATATTGGTCTCACAGGAAAGGATCAAAGCACAGACTCTAAGAAGTCTCACTCTTCTTGCACTTAAGTCGGCATTGAGCCTTTTGTATTTAATTCCGATGAGATTTCTGTGTTTCTTCGTCAATCTGAACGTCCAAGGAATGCATTGAACCTGCAGTGGTGTATCGCAAACTAATACTGGTCTCACAGGGAGTGCTCAAAACGACGACTGCAAGAAGAGTCTTTATTCTTGTACTTATGGAGGCATTGTGCTTATTGTATTTAATTCCGATGCGATTTCTGTGTTTCATCGTCAATGTGAAGGTCCAAAGGAATAACTTGAAATTGCAGTGGTGTATCGGAAACTAATATTGGTCTCACAGGAAAGGATCAAAGCACAGACTATAAGAAGTCTCACTCTTCTTGCACTTAAGGCGGCATTGAGCCTTTTTTATTTAATTCCGATCTAATTTCAGTGTTTCATCGTCAATGTGTATGTCGAAGGAATACATTGAACCTGCAGTGGTGTATCGCAAACTTATACTGGTGTCACAGGGAGTGTTCAAATCACCGACTGTGAGAAGAGTCTCTATTCTTGTACTTATGGAGGCAATGTGCCTTTTGTATTTAATTCCGATGCGATTTCTGTGTTTCATCGTCAATGTGAAGGTCCAAGGAATACATAGAACCAGCAGTGGTGTATCGGAAACTAATACTGGTCTCACAGGAAAGGATCAATGCACAGACTCTAAGAAGTCTCACTCTCCTTGCACTTAAGGCAGCATTGTGCCTTTTGTATTTAATTCCGATGCGATTTCTGTGTTTCATCGTCAATGTGAAGGTCCAAGGAAAACATTGAACCTGCAGTGGTGTATCGGAAACTAATACTGGTCTCAGAGGAAAGGATCAAAGCACAGACTCTAAGAAGTCTCACTCTTCTTGCACTTAAGGCGGCATTGAGCCTTTTTTATTTAATTCCGATCTAATTTCAGTGTTTCATCGTCAATGTGTATGTCCAAGGAATACATTGAACCTGCAGTGGTGTATCGCAAACTATTACTGGTCTCACAGGGAGTGCTCAAAACACCGACAGTAAGAAGAGTCTCTCTTCTTGTACTTATGGAGGCATTGTGCCTTTTGTATATAATTCCGATGCGATTTCTGTGTTTCATCGTCAATGTGAAGGTCCAAGGAATACATAGAACCTGCAGTGGTGTATCGGAAACTAATACTGGTCTCACAGGAAAGGATCAATGCACATACTCTAAGAAGTCTCACTCTTCTTGCACTAATGGCGGCATTGTGCCGGTTGTATTTATCTCCGATGTGATTTCTGTGTTTCATCGTCAATTTGAAGGTCCAAGGAATACATTGAACCTGCAGTGGTGTATCGGAAACTAATACTGGTCTCACAGGAAAGGATCAAAGCACAGACTCTAAGAAGTCTCACTCTTCTTGCACTTAAGGCGGCATTGAGCCTTTTTTATTTAAATCCGATCTAATTTCAGTGTTTCATCGTCAATGTGTATGTCCAAGGAATACATTGAACCTGCAGTGGTGTATCGGAAACTAATACTGGTCTCACAGAAAAGGATCAAAGCACAGACACTGAGAAGTCTCACTCTTCTTGCACTTAAGGCGGCATTGGGCCTTTTTTATTTAATTCCGATCTAATTTCGGTGTTTCATCGTCAATGTGTATGTCCAAGGAATACATTGAACCTGCAGTGGTGTATCGCAAACTAATCCTGGTCTCACAGGGAGTGCTCAAAACTCCGACTGTAAGAAGAGTCTCTATTCTTTTACTTATGGAGGCATTGTGCCTTTTGTATTTAATTCCGATGCGATTTCTGTGTTTCATCGTCAATGTGAAGGTCCAAGGAATACATTGAACCAGCAGTGGTGTATCTGAAAGTATTACTGGTCTCACAGGAAAGGATCAATGCACAGACTCTAAGAAGTCTCCCTCTTCTTGCACTTAAGTCGGCATTGTGCCTTTTGTATTTAATTCCGATGCGATTTCTGTGTTTCATCGTCAATGTAAAGGTCCAAGGAATACATTGAACATGCAGTGGTGTATGAGAAACTAATACTGGTCTCACAGGGAGTGCTCAAAACACCGACTGTAAGAAGGGTCTCTATTCATGTACTTATGGAGGCATTGTGCCTATTGTATTTATTTCCGATGCGATTTCTGTGTTTCATCATCAATGTGAGGGTCCAAGGAATACATTGAAACTGCAGTGGTGTATCGGTAACTAATACTGGTCTCACAGGAAAGGATCAAAGCACAAACTCTAAGAAGACTCTCTCTTCTTGCACTTAAGGCGGCATTGAACCATTTTATGTAATTCCGATCTAATTCCAGTGTTTCATCGTCAATGTGTATGTCCAAGGAATTAATTGAACCTGCAGTGGTGTATCGCAAGCTAATTCTGGTCTCACAGGGAGTGCTCAAAACACCGACTGTAAGAAGAGTTTCTATTCTTGTACTTATGGATGCATTGTGCCTTTTGTATTTAATTCCGATGCGATTTCTGTGTTTCATCGTCTATGTGAAGGTCCAAGCAATACATAGAACCTGCAGTGGTGTATCGGAAACTAATACTGGTCTCACAGGAAAGGATCAATGCCCAGACTCTGAGAAGTCTCACTCTTCTTGCACTTAAGTCGGCATTGTGCCTTTTGTATTTAATTCCGATGCGATTTCTGTGTTTCATCGTCAATATGAAGGTCCAAGGAATACATTGAACCTGCAGTGGTGTATCGGAAACTAATACAGGTCTCACAGGAAAGGATCAAAGCACAGACTCTAAGAAGTCTCACTCTTCTTGCACTTAAGGCGGCATTGAGCCTTTTTTATTTAATTCCGTTCTAATTTCAGTGTTTCATCGTCAATGTGTATGTCCAAGGAATACATTGAACCTGCAGTGGTGTATCGCAAACTAATACTGGTCTCACAGGGAGTGCTCAAAACACCGACTGTAAGAAGAGTCTCTATTGTTGTACTTATGGAGGCATTGTGCCTTTTGTATTTAATTCCGTTGCGATTTCATTGTTTCATCGTCAATGTGAAGGTCCAAGGAATACATTGAACCTGCAGTGGTGTATCGGAAACTAATACTGGTCTCACAGGAAAGGATCAATGCACAGACTCTGAGATGTCTCACTCTTCTTGCACTGAAGTCGGCATTGTCCCTTTTGTATTTATTTCCGATGCGATTACTGTGTTTCATCGTCAATGTGAAGGTCCGAGGAATACATTGAACCTGCAGTGGTGTATCGGAAACTAATACTGGCCTCACAGGAAAGGATCAAAGCACAGACTCTAAGAAGTGTCACTCTTCTTGCACTTAAGGCGGCATTGAGCCTTTTGTATTTAATTCCGATGCGATTTCTGTGTTTCATCGTCAATGTGAAGGTCCGAGGAATACATTGAACCTGCAGTGGTGTATTGGAAACTAATACTGGTCTCACAGGAAAGGATCAATGCACACACTCTAAGAAGTCTCACTCTTCTTGCACTTAAGTCGGCAATGTGTCTTTTGTATTTAATTCCGATGCGAATTCTGTATTTCATCGGTAATGTGAAGGTCCAAGGAATACATTGAACCTGCAGTGGTGTATCGGAAACTAATACTGGTCTCACAGGAAAGGATCAATGCACAGACTCTGAGATGTCTCACTCTTCTTGCACTTAAGTCGGCGTTGTGCCTTTTGTATTTAAATCCGATGCGATGTCTGTGTTTCATCGTCAATGTGAAGGTCCAAGGAATACATTAAACCTGCAGTGGTGTATCGGAAACTAATACTGGTCTCACAGGAAAGGATCAAATCACAGTCTCTAAGAAGTCTCTCTCTTCTTGCACTTAAGGCGGCATTGAGCCTTTTTTATTTAATTTCGTTCTAACATCAGTGTTTCATCGTCAATGTGTATATCGAAGGAATACATTGAACCTGCAGTGGTGTATCGCAATCTAATACTGGTCTCACAGGGAGTGCTCAAAACACCGACTATAAGAAGAGTCTCTATTCTTGTACTTATGGAGGCATTGTGCCTTTTGTATTTAATTACGATGCGATTTCTGTGTTTCATCGTCAATGTGAAGGTCCAAGGAATACATTGAACCTGCAGTGGTGTATCGGAAACTAATACTGGTCTCACAGGAAAGGATCAATGCACAGACTCTAAGAAGTCTCACTCTTCTTGCACTTAAGTCGGCATTGTGCATTTTGTTGTTAATTCCGATGTGATTTCAGTGTTTCATCGTCAATGTGAAGGTCCAAGGAATAAATTGAACCTGCAGTGGTGTATCGCAAACTAATACTGGTCTCACAGGAAAGGATCAATGCACAGCCTCTATGAAGTCTCACTCTTCTTGCACTTAAGTTGGCATTGTGCCTTTTGTATTTAATTCCGATGCGATTTCTGTGTTTCATCGTCAATGTGAAGGTCCAAGGAATACAATGAACCTGCAGTGGTGTATCGGAAACTAATACTGGTCTCACAGGAAAGGATCAATGCACAGACTCTAAGAGGTCTCACTCTTCTTGCACTTAAGTCGGCAATGTGCCTTTTGTTTTTAATTCCGATGCGATGTCTGTCTTTCATCGTCAATGTGAGGGTCCAAGGAATACATTGAACCTGCAGTGGTGTATCGGAAACTAATACTGGCCTCACAGGAAAGGATCAAAGCACAGACTCTAAGAAGTCTCACTCTTCTTGCACTTCAGGCGGCATTGAGCCTTTTTTATTTAATTCCGATCTAATTTCAGTGTTTCATCGTCAATGTGTATGTCCATGGAATACATTGCACCTGCAGTGGTGTATCGCAAACTAATACTGGTCTCACAGGGAGTGCTCAAAACACCGGCTGTAAGAAGAGTCTCTATTCTTGTACTTATGGAGGCATTGTGCATTTTGTATTTAATTCCGATGCGATTTCTGTGTTTCATCGTTAATGTGAAGGTCCAAGGAATACATTGAACCTGCAGTGGTGTATCGGAAACTAATACTGGTCTCACAGGAAAGGATCAATGCAAAGACTCTAAGAAGTCTCACTCTCCTTGCACTTAAGTCGGCATTGTCCCTTTTGTATTTATTTCCGATGCGATTTCTGTGTTTCATCGTCAATGTGAAGGTCCAAGGAATACATTGAACCTGCAGTGGTGTATCGGAAACTAATACTGGCCTCACAGGAAAGGATCAAAGCACAGACTCTAAGAAGTCTCACTCTTCTTGCACTTCAGGCGGCATTGAGCCTTTTTTATTTAATTCCTATCTAATTTCAGTGTTTCATCGTCAATGTGTATGTCCAAGGAATACATTGAACCTGCAGTGGTGTATCACAAACTAATACTGGTCTCCAGGGAGTGCTCAAAACACCGACTGTAAGAAGAGTCTCTATTCTTGTACTTATCGAGGTATTGTGCCTTTTGTATTTAATTCCGATGCGATTTCTGTGTTTCATCGTCAATGTGAAGGTCCAAGGAATGCATTGAACCTGCAGTAGTGCATCGGAAACGAATACTGGTCTCAAAGGAAAGGATCAATGCACAGACTCGAAGAAGTCTCACTCTTCTTGCACTTAAGTCGGCATTATGCATTTTGTATTTAATTCCGATGCGATTTCTGTGTTTCATCGTCAATGTGAAGGTCCAAGGAATAAACTGAACCTGCAGTGGTGTATCGCAAACTAATACTGGTCTCACAGGAAAGGATCAATGCACAGACTCTATGAAGTCTCACTCTTCTTGCACTTAAGTCGGCATTGTGCCTTTTGTATTTAATTCCGATGCGATTTCTGTGTTTCATCGTCAATGTGAAGGTCCGAGGAATACATTGAACCTGCAGTGGTGTATCGGAAACTAATACTGGTCTCACAGGAAAGGATCAATGCACACACTCTAAGAAGTCTCACTCTTCTTGCACTTAAGTCGGCAATGTGTCTTTTGTATTTAAATCCGATGCGATTTCTGTGTTTCATCGTCAATGTGAAAGTCCAAGGAATACATTAAACCTGCAGTGGTGTATCGGAAACTAATACTGGTCTCACAGGAAAGGATCAAAGCACAGTCTCTAAGAAGTCTCACTCTTCTTGCACTTAAGGCGGAATTGAGCCTTTTTTATTTAATTCCGTTCTAATATCAGTGTTTCATCGTCAATGTGTATATCTCACAGCGAGTGCTCAAAACACCGACTATAAGAAGAGTCTCTATTCTTGTACTTATGGAGGCATTGTGCCTTTTGTATTCAATTACGATGCGATTTCTGTGTTTCATCGTCATTGTGAAGGTCCAAGGAATACTTTGAACCTGCAGTGGTGTATCGGAAACTAATACTGGTCTCACAGGAAAGGATCAATGCAAAGACTCTAAGAAGTCTCACTCTCCTTGCACTTAAGTCGGCATTGCCCCTTTTGTATTTATTTCCGATGCGATTTCTGTGTTTCATCGTCAATGTGAAGGTCCAAGGAATACATTGAACCTGCAGTGGTGTATCGGAAACTAATACTGGCCTCACAGGAAAGGATCAAAGCACAGACTCTAAGAAGTCTCACTCTTCTTGCACTTCAGGCGGCATTGAGCATTTTTTATTTAATTCCTATCTAATTTCAGTGTTTCATCGTCAATGTGTATGTCCAAGGAATACATTGAACCTGCAGTGGTGTATCACAAACTAATACTGGTCTCCAGGGAGTGCTCAAAACGCCGACTGTAAGAAGAGTCTCTATTCTTGTACTTATCGAGGCATTGTGCCTTTTGTATTTAATTCCGATGCGATTTCTGTGTTTCATCGTCAATGTGAAGGTCCAAGGAATGCATTGAACCTGCAGTAGTGTATCGGAAACTAATACTGGTCTCACAGGAAAGGATCAATGCACAGACTCTAAGCTCACTCTTATTGCACTTAAGTCGGCATTGTGCATTTTGTATTTAATTCCGATGCGATTTCTGTGTTTCATCGTCAATGTGAAGGTCCAAGGAATAAACTGAACCTGCAGTGGTGTATCGCAAACTAATACTGGTCTCACAGGAAAGGATCAATGCACAGACTCTATGAAGTCTCACTCTTCTTGCACTTAAGTCGGCATTGTGCCTTTTGTATTTAATTCCGATGCGGTTTCTGAGTTTCATCGTCAATGTGAAGGTCCAAGGAATACATTGAACCTGCAAAGGTGTATCGGAAACTAATACTGGTCTCACAGCAAGGGATCAAAGCACAGACTCTAAGAAGTCTCACTCTTCTTGCACTTAAGGCGGCATTGAGCCTTTTTATTTAATTCCGATCTAATTTCAGTGTTTCATCGTCAATGTGTATGTCCAAGGAATACATTGGACCTGCAGTGGTGTACCGCAAACTAATACTGGTCTCACAGGGAGTGCTCAAAACACCGGCTGTAAGATGAGTCTCTATTCTTGTACTTATGGAGGCATTGTGCATTTTGTGTTTAATTCCTATGCGATTTCTGTGTTTCATTGTCAATGTGAAGGTCCAAGGAATACATTGAACCTGCAGTGGTGTATCGGAAACTAATACTGGTCTCACAGGAAAGGATCAATGCACAGACTCTAAGAAGTCTCACTCTTCTTGCACGTAAGTCGGCATTGTCCCTTTTGTATTTATTTCCGATGCGATTTCTGTGTTTCATCGTCAATGTGAAGGTCCATGGAATACATTGAACCTGCAGTGGTGTATCGGAAACTAATACTGGCCTCACAGGAAAGGATCAAAGCACAGACTCTAAGAAGTCTCACTCTTCTTGCACTTAAGGCGGCATTGAGCCTTTTTTATTTAATTCCGATCTAATTTCAGTGTTTCATCGTCAATGTGTATGTCCAAGGAATACATTGAACCTGCAGTGGTGTATCACAAACTAATACTGGTCTCCAGGGAGTGCTCAAAACACCGACTGTAAGAAGAGTCTCTATTCTTGTACTTATGGAGGCATTGTGCCTTTTGTATTTAATTCCGATGCGATTTCTGTGTTTCATCGTCAATGTGAAGGTCCAAGGACTGCATTGAACCTGCAGTGGTGTATCGGAAACTAATACTGGTCTCACAGGAAAGGATCAATGCACACACTCTAAGAAGTCTCACTCTTCTTGCACTTAAGTCGGCAATGTGTCTTTTGTATTTAATTCCGGTGCGAATTCTGTATTTCATCGGTAATGTGAAGGTCCAAGGAATACATTGAACCTGCAGTGGTGTATCGGAAACTAATACTGGTCTCACAGGAAAGGATCATAGCACAGACTCTAAGAAGTCTCACTCTTCTTGCACTTAAGGCGGCATTGAGCCTTTTTTATTTAATTCCGATCTAATTTCAGTGTTTCATCGTCAATGTGTATGTCCAAGGAATACATTGAACCTGCAGTGGTGTATCGCAAACTAATACTGGTCTCACAGGGAATGCTCAGAACACCGACTGTAAGAAGAGTCTCTATTCTTGTACTTATGGAGGCATTGTGACTTTTGTATTTAAGTCCGATGCGATTTCTGTGTTTCATCGTCAATGTGAAGGTCCAAGGAATACATTGAACCTGCAGTGGTGAATCGGAAACTAATACTGGTGTCACAGGAATGGATCAAAGCACAGACTACAAGAAGTCTCACTCTTCTTGCACTTAAGGCGGCATTGAGACTTTTTAATTTAATTCCGATCTAATTTCAGTGTTTCATCGTCAATGCGTATGTTCAAGGAATACATTGAAACTGCAGTGGTGTATCGGAAACTAATACTGGTCTCACAGGGAGTGCTCAAAACACCGGCTGTAAGATGAGTCTCTATTCTTGTACTTATGGAGGCATTGTGCATTTTGTGTTTAATTCCTATGCGATTTCTGTGTTTCATTGTCAATGTGAAGGTCCAAGGATTACATTGAAATTGCAGTGGTGTATCGGAAAAAAATACTGGTCTCACAGGAAAGTATCAATGCACAGACTCTAAGAAGTCTCACTTTTCTTGCACTTAAGTCGGCATTGTGCCTCTTGTATTTAATTTCGATGCGATTTCTGTGTTTCATCGTCAATGTGAAGGTCCAAGGAATACATTGAACCATCAGTGGTGTATCGGAAACTAATACTGGACTCACAGGAGAGGATCAAAGCACAGACTATAAGAAGTCTCACTCTTCTTGCACTTAAGGCGGCATTGAGCATTTTTATTTAATTCCGATCTATTTTCAGTGTTTCTTCGTCAATGTGTGTGTCCAAGGAATACATTGAACCTGCAGTGGTGTATCGGAAACTAATACTGGTCTCACAGGGAGTGCTCACAGCAACGACTGTAAGAAGAGTCTCTATTCTTGTACTTATGGAGGCATTGTGCCCTTTGTATTTAATTCCGATGCGATTTCTGTGTTTCATCGTCAATGTGGAGGTCCAAGGATTACATTGAAATTGCAGTGGTGTATCGGAAACTAATACTGGTCTCACAGGAAAGGATCAAAGCACAGACTATAAGAAGTTCACTCTTCTTGCACTTAAGGCGGGATTGAGCCATTTTTATTTAATTCCGATCTAATTTCAGTGTTTCATCGTCAATGCGTATGTTCAAGGAATACATTGAAACTGCAGTGGTGTATCGGAAACTAATACTGGTCTCACAGGGAGTGCTCAAAACACCGACTGTAAGAAGAGTCTCTATTCTTGTACTTATGGAGGCACTGTTCCTTTTGTATTTAATTCCGATGCGATTTCTGTGTTACATCGTCAATGGGAAGGTCCAAGGAATACATAGAACCTGCTGTGGTGTATCGGAAACTAATAGTGGTCCCACAGAAAAGGATCAAAGCGCAGACTATAAGACGTCTCACTCTTATTGCACTTAAGTCGGCATTGAGCGTTTTGTAATTAATTCCGATGCGATTTTTGTGTTTCATCGTCAATCTGAAGATCCAAGGAATGCATTGAACCTGCAGTGGTGTATCGCAAACTAATACTGATCTCACAGGGAGTGCTCAAAACACCGACTGTAAGAAGAGTCTCTATTCTTGTACTTATGGATTCATTGTGCCATTTGTATTTAATTCCGATGCGATTTCTGTGTTTCATCGTCAAAGTGAAGGTCCAAGGATTACATTGAAATTGCACTGGTGTATCGGAAACTAATACTAGTCTCACAGGAAAGGATCAAAGCACAGACTATAAGAAGTCTCACTCATCTTGCACTTAAGGCGGCATTGAGCCTTTTTCATTTAATTCCGATCTAATTTCAGTGTTTCATCGTCAATGTGTATGTCCAAAGAATACATTGAACCTGCAGTGGTGTATCGCAAACTAATACTGGTCTCACAGGGAGTGCTCAAAACACCGAGTGTAAGAAGAGTCTCTATCCTTGTACTTACGGAGGCACTGTTCCTTTTGTATTTAATTCCGATGCGATTTCTGTGTTACATCGTCAATGGGAAGGTCCAAGGAATACATAGAACCTGCTGTGGTGTATCGGAAACTAATAGTGGTCTCACAGAAAAGGATCAAAGCGCAGACTATAAGAAGTCTCACTCTTCTTGCACTTAAGTCGGCATTGAGCGTTTTGTATTTAATTCCGATGCGACTTCTGTGTTTCATCGTCAATCTGAAGGTCCAAGGAATGCATTGAACCTGCAGTGGTGTATCTCAAACTAATACTGATCTCACAGGGAGTGCTCAAAACATGGACTGTAAGAAGAGTCTCTATTCTTGTACTTATGGAGGCATTGTGCCTTTTGTATTTAATTCCGATGCGATTTCTGTGTTTCATCGTCAATGTGAAGGTCCAAGGATTACATTGAAATTGCAGTGGTGTATCGGAAACTAATACTGGTCTCACAGGAAAGGATCAAAGCACAGCCTATAAGAAGTCTCAATCTTCTTGCACTTAAGGCGGCATTGAGCCTATTTTATTTAATGCCGATCTAATTGCAGTGTTTCATCGTCAATGTGTATGTCCAAGGAATACATTGAAACTGCAGTGGTGTATCGCAAACTAATACTGGTCAGACGGAGTGCTCAAAACACCGACTGTAAGAAGAGTCTCTATTCTTGTACTTATGGAGGCATTGTGCCTTTTGTATTTAATACCGATGCGATTTCTGTGTTTCATCGTCAATGTGAAGGTCCAAGGATTACATTGAAATTGCAGAGGTGTGTCGGAAACTAATACTGGTCTCACAGGAAAGTATCAAAACACAGACTATAAGAAGTCTCACTGTTCTTGCACTTAAGGCGGCATTGAGCCTTTTTTATTTAATTCCGATCTAATTTCAGTGTTTCATCGTCAATGTGTATGTCCAAGGAATTCATTGAAACTGCAGTGGTGTATCGCAAACTAATACTGGTCTCAGAGGGAGTGCTCAAAACACCGACTGTAAGAAGAGTCTCTATTCTTGTACTTATGGAGGCATTGTGCCTTTTGTATTTAATTCCGATGCGATTTCTGTGTTTCATCGTCAATGTGAAGGTCCAAGGATTACATTGAAATTGCAGTGGTGTATCGGAAACTAATACTGGTCTCCAGGGAGTGCTCAAAACACCGACTGTAAGAAGAGTCTCTAATCTTGTACTTATCGAGGCATTGTGCCTTTTGTATTTAATTCCGATGCGATTTCTGTGTTTCATCGTCAATGTGAAGGTCCAAGGAATGCATTGAACCTGCTGTAGTGTATCGGAAACTAATACTGGACTCACAGGAAAGGATCAATGCACAGACTCTAAGCTCACTCTTATTGCACTTAAGTCGGCATTGTGCATTTTGTATTTAATTCCGATGCGACTTCTGTGTTTCATCGTCAATGTGAAGGTCCAAGGAATAAATTGAACCTGCAGTGGTGTATCGCAAACTAATACTGGTCTCACAGGAAAGGATAAATGCACAGACTCTATGAAGTCTCACTCTTCTTGCACTTAAGTCGGCATTGTGCCTTTTGTATTTAATTCCGATGCGGTTTCTGAGTTTCATCGTCAATGTGAAGGTCCAAGGAATACATTGAACCTGCAGTGGTGTATCGGAAACTAATACTGGTCTCACAGCAAGGGATCAAAGCACAGACCCTAAGAAGTCTCACTCTTCTTGCACTTAAGGCGGCATTGAGCCTTTTTATTTAATTCCGATCTAATTTCAGTGTTTCATCGTCAATGTGTATGTCCAAGGAATACATTGGACCTGCAGTGGTGTACCGCAAACTAATACTGGTCTCACAGGGAGTGCTCAAAACACCGGCTGTAAGATGAGTCTCTATTCTTGTACTTATGGAGGCATTGTGCATTTTGTATTTAATTCCTATGCGATTTCTGTGTTTCATTGTCAATGTGAAGGTCCAAGGAATACATTGAACCTGCAGTGGTGTATCGGAAACTAGTACTGGTCTCACAGGAAAGGATCATTGCACAGACTCTAAGAAGTCTCACTCTTCTTGCACGTAAGTCGGCATTGTCCCTTTTGTATTTATTTCCGATGCGATTTCTGTGTTTCATCGTCAATGTGAAGGTCCATGGAATACATTGAACCTGCAGTGGTGTATCGGAAACTAATACGGGCCTCACAGGAAAGGATCAAAGCACAGACTATAAGAAGTCTCACTCTTCTTGCACTTAAGGCGGCATTGAGACTTTTTAATTTAATTCCGATCTAATTTCAGTGTTTCATCGTCAATGTGTATGTCCAAGGAATACATTGAAACTGCAGTGGTGTATCGCAAACTAATACTGGTCTCAGAGGGAGTGCTCAAAACACCGACTGTAAGAAGAGTCTCTATTCTTGTACTTATGGAGGCATTGTGCCTTTTGTATTTAATTCCGATGCGATTTCTGTGTTTCATCGTCAATGTGAAGGTCCAAGGATTACATTGAAATTGCAGTGGTGTATCGGAAAAAAATACTGGTCTCACAGGAAAGTATCAATGCACAGACTCTAAGAAGTCTCACTCTTCTTGCACTTAAGTCGGCATTGTGCCTCTTGTATTTAATTTCGATGCGATTTCTGTGTTTCATCGTCAATGTGAAGGTCCAAGGAATACATTGAACCATCAGTGGTGTATCGGAAACTTATACTGGACTCACAGGAGAGGATCAAAGCACAGACTATAAGAAGTCTCACTCTTCTTGCACTTAAGGCGGCATTGAGCCTTTTTCATTTAATTCCGATCTAATTTCAGTGTTTCATCGTCAATGTGTATGTCCAAGGAATACATTGAACCTGCAGTGGTGTATCACAAACTAATACTTGTCTCCAGGGAGTGCTCAAAACACCGACTGTAAGAAGAGTCTCTATTCTTGTACTTATGGAGGCATTGTGCCCTTTGTATTTAATTCCGATGCGATTTCTGTATTTCATCGTCAATGTGAAGGTCCAAGGATTACATTGAAATTGCAGTGGTGTATCGGAAACTAATACTGGTCTCACAGGAAAGGATCAAAGCACAGACTATAAGAAGTTCACTCTTCTTGCACTTAAGGCGGGATTGAGCCATTTTTATTTAATTCCGATCTAATTTCAGTGTTTCATCGTCAATGCGTATGTTCAAGGAATACATTGAAACTGCAGTGGTGTATCGCAAACTAATACTGGTCTCACAGGGAGTGCTCAAAACACCGACTGTAAGAAGAGTCTCTATTCTTGTACTTATGGAGGCACTGTTCCTTTTGTATTTAATTCCGATGCGATTTTTTTGTTACATCGTCAATGGGAAGATCCAAGGAATACATAGAACCTGCTGTGGTGTATCGGAAACTAATAGTGGTCCCACAGAAAAGGATCAAAGCGCAGACTATAAGAAGTCTCACTCTTATTGCACTTAAGTCGGCATTGAGCGTTTTGTAATTAATTCCGATGCGATTTCTGTGTTTCATCGTCAATCTGAAGATCCAAGGAATGCATTGAACTTGCAGTGGTGTATCGCAAACTAATACTGATCTCACAGGGAGTGCTCAAAACACCGACTGTAAGAAGAGTCTCTATTCTTTGACTTATGGATTCATTGTGCCATTTGTATTTAATTCCGATGCGATTTCTGTGTTTCATCGTCAATGTGAAGGTCCAAGGATTACATTGAAATTGCAGTGGTGTATCGGAAACTAATACTAGTCTCACAGGAAAGGATCAAAGCACAGACTATAAGAAGTCTCACTCATCTTGCACTTAAGGCGGCATTGAGCCTTTTTCATTTAATTCCGATCTAATTTCAGTGTTTCATCGTCAATGTGTATGTCCAAGGAATACATTGAACCTGCAGTGGTGTATCGCAAACTAATACTGGTCTCACAGGGAGTGCTCAAAACACCGAGTGTAAGAAGAGTCTCTATTCTTGTACTTATGGTGGCACTGTCCCTTTTGTATTTAATTCCGATGCGATTTCTGTGTTACATCGTCAATGGGAAGGTCCAAGGAATACATAGAACCTGCTGTGGTGTATCGGAAACTAATAGTGGTCTCACAGAAAAGGATCAAAGCGCAGACTATAAGAAGTCTCACTCTTCTTGCACTTAAGTCGGCATTGAGCGTTTTGTATTTAATTCCGATGCGATTTCTGTGTTTCATCGTCAATCTGAAGGTCCAAGGAATGCATTGAACCTGCAGTGGTGTATCTCAAACTAATACTGATCTCACAGGGAGTGCTCAAAACAAGGACTGTAAGAAGAGTCTCTATTCTTGTACTTATGGAGGCATTGTGCCTTTTGTATTTAATTCCGATGCGATTTCTGTGTTTCATCGTCAATGTGACGGTCCAAAGAATACATAGAACCTGCAGTGGTGTATCGGAAACTAATACTATTGTCACAGGAAAGGATCAAAGCACAGACTATAAGAAGTCTCACTCTCCTTGCACTTAAGGCGGCATTGAGCCTTTTTAATTTAATTCCGATCTAATTTCAGTGTTTCATCGTCGATGTGTATGTCCAAGGAATTCATTGAAACTGCAGTGGTGTATCGCAAACTAATACTGGTCTCAGAGGGAGTGTTCAAAACACCGACTGTAAGAAGAGTCTCTATTCTTGTACTTATGGAGGCATTGTGCCTTTTGTATTTAATTCCGATGCGATTTCTGTGTTTCATCGTCAATGTGAAGGTCCAAGGATTACATTGAAATTGCAGTGGTGTATCGGAAACTAATACTGGTCTCACAGGAAAGGAGCAAAGCACAGCCTATAAGAAGTCTCAATCTTCTTGCACTTAAGGCGGCATTGAGCCTTTTTTATTTAATTCCGATCTAATTTCAGTGTTTCATCGTCAATGTGTTTGTCCAAGGAATACATTGAAACTGCAGTGGTGTATCGCAAACTAATACTGGTCAGACGGAGTGCTCAAAACACCGACTGTAAGAAGAGACTCTATTCTTGTACTTATGGAGGCATTGTGCCTTTTGTATATAATACCGATGCGATTTCTGTGTTTCATCGTCAATGTGAAGGTCCAAGGATTACATTGAAATTGCAGTGGTGTATCGGAAACTAATACTAGTCTCACAGGAAAGGATCAATGCCCAGACTATAAGAAGTCGCACTCTTCTTGCACTTAAGGCGGCATTGAGCCTTTTTTATTTAATTCCGATCTAATTTCAGTGTTTCATCGTCAATGTGTATGTCCAAAGAATACATTGAACCTGCAGTGGTGTATCGCAAACTAATACTGATCTCACAGGGAGTGCTCAAAACACCGACTGTAAGAAGAGTCTCTATTCTTATACTTATGGAGGCATTGTGCCTTTTGTATTTAATTCCGATGCGATTTCTGTGTTTCATCGTCAATGTGAAGGTCCAAGGATTACATTGAAATTGCAGTGGTGTATCGGAAACTAATACTGGTCTCACAGGAAAGGATCAAAGCACAGCCTATAAGAAGTCTCAATCTTCTTGCACTTAAGGCGGCATTGAGCCTTTTTTATTTAATTCCGATCTATTTCAGTGTTTCATCGTCAATGTGTATGTCCAAGGAATACATTGAAACTGCAGTGGTGTATCGCAAACTAATACTGGTCAGACGGAGTGCTCAAAACACCGACTGTAAGAAGAGTCTCTATTCTTGTACTTATGGAGGCATTGTGCCTTTTGTATTTAATACCGATGCGATTTCTGTGTTTCATCGTCAATGTGAAGGTCCAAGGATTACATTGAAATTGCAGTGGTGTGTCGGAAACTAATACTGGTCTCACAGGAAAGGATCAAAGCACAGACTATAAGAAGTCTCTCTCTTCTTGCACTTAAGGCGGCATTGAGCCTTTTTTATTTAATTCCGATCTAATTTCACCGTTTCATCGTCAATGTGTATGTACAAGGAATACATTGAAAATTCAGTGGTGTATCGCAAACTAATACTGGTCTCACAGGGAGTGCTCAAAACACCGACTGTAAGAGGAGTCTCTATTCTTGTACTTATGGAGGCATTGTGCCTTTTGTATTTAATTCCGATGCGATTTCTGTGTTTCATCGTCAATGTGACGGTCCAAAGAATACATAGAACCTGCAGTGGTGTATCGGAAACTAATACTGGCGTCACAGGAAAGGATCAAAGCACAGACTATAAGAAGTCTCACTCTTCTTGCACTTAAGGCGGCATTGAGCCTTTTTAATTTAATTCCGATCTAATTTCAGTGTTTCATCGTCAATGTGTATGTCCAAGGAATACATTGAAACTGCAGTGGTGTATCGCAAACTAATACTGGTCGCAGAGGGAGTGCTCAAAACACCGACTGTAAGAAGAGTCTCTATTCTTGTACTTATGGAGGAATTGTGCCTTTTGTATTTAATTCCGATGCGATTTCTGTGCTTCATCGTCAATGTGGAGGTCCAAGGAATAAACAGAACCTGCAGTGGTGTATCGGAAACTGATACTGGCTCACAGGAAAGGATCAAAGCACAGACTCTAAGAAGTCTCACACCTCTTGCACTTAAGGCGACATTGAGCCTTTTTTATTTAATTCCGATTCAATTTCAGTGTTTTATCGTCAATGTGTATGTCCAAGGAATACATTGAACCTGCAGTGGTGTATCGCAAACTAATCCTGGTCTCACAGGCAGTGCTCAAAACACCGACTGTAAGAAGAGTCTCAATTCTTGTACTTATGGAGGCATTGTGCCTTTTGTATTTAATTCCGATGCGATTTCTGTGTTTCATCGTCAATGTGAAGGTCCAAGGATTACATTGAAATTGCAGTGGTGTATCGGAAAAAAATACTGGTCTCACAGGAAAGGATCAAAACACAGACTCTAAGAAGTCTCACTCTTCTTGCCCTTAAGGCGGCATTGAGCCTTTTTTATTTAATTCCGATCTAATTTCAGTGTTTCATCGTCAATGTGTATGTCCAAGGAATACATTGAACCTGCAGTGGTGTATCATAACTAATACTGGTCAGACGGAGTGCTCAAAACACCGACTGTAAGAAGAGACTCTATTCTTGTACTTATGGAGGCATTGTGCCTTTTGTATTTAATACCGATGCGATTTCTGTGTTTCATCGTCAATGTGAAGGTCCAAGGATTACATTGAAATTGCAGTGGTGTATCGGAAACTAATACTAGTGTCACAGGAAAGGATCAATGCCCAGACTATAAGAAGTCGCACTCTTCTTGCACTTAAGGCGGCATTGAGGCTTTTTTATTTAATTCCGATCTAATTTCAGTGTTTCATCGTCAATGTGTATGTCCAAAGAATACATTGAACCTGCAGTGGTGTATCGCAAACTAATACTGGTCTCACAGGGAGTGCTCAAAACACCGACTGTAAGAAGAGTCTCTATTCTTGTACTTATGGAGGCACTGTTCCTTTTGTATTTAATTCCGATGCGATTTCTGTGTACATCGTCAATGGGAAGGTCCAAGGAATACATAGAACCTGCTGTGGTGTATCGGAAACTAATAGTGGTCTCACAGAAAAGGGTCAAAGCGCAGACTATAAGAAGTCTCACTCTTCTTGCACTTAAGTCGGCATTGAGCGTTTTGTATTTAATTCCGATGCGATTTCTGTGTTTCATCGTCAATCTGAAGGTCCAAGGAATGCATTAAACCTGCAGTGGTGTATCGCAAACTAATACTGATCTCACAGGGAGTGCTCAAAACACCGACTGTAAGAAGAGTCTCTATTCTTGTACTTATGGAGGCATTGTGCCTTTTGTATTTAATTCCGATGCGATTTCTGTGTTTCATCGTCAATGTGAAGGTCCAAGGATTACATTGAAATTGCAGTGGTGTATCGGAAACTAATACTGGTCTCACAGGAAAGGATCAAAGCACAGCCTATAAGAAGTCTCAATCTTCTTGCACTTAAGGCGGCATTGAGCCTTTTTTTTTTAATTCCGATCTATTTCAGTGTTTCATCGTCAATGTGTATGTCCAAGGAATACATTGAAACTGCAGTGGTGTATCGCAAACTAATACTGGTCAGACGGAGTGCTCAAAACACCGACTGTAAGAAGAGTCTCTATTCTTGTACTTATGGAGGCATTGTGCCTTTTGTATTTAATACCGATGCGATTTCTGTGTTTCATCGTCAATGTGAAGGTCCAAGGATTACATTGAAATTGCAGTGGTGTGTCGGAAACTAATACTGGTCTCACAGGAAAGGATCAAAGCACAGACTATAAGAAGTCTCTCTCTTCTTGCACTTAAGGCGGCATTGAGCCTTTTTTATTTAATTCCGATCTAATTTCACCGTTTCATCGTCAATGTGTATGTACAAGGAATACATTGAACCTTCAGTGGTGTATCGCAAACTAATACTGGTCTCACAGGGAGTGCTCAAAACACCGACTGTAAGAGGAGTCTCTATTCTTGTACTTATGGAGGCATTGTGCCTTTTGTATTTAATTCCGATGCGATTTCTGTGTTTCATCGTCAATGTGACGGTCCAAAGAATACATAGAACCTGCAGTGGTGTATCGGAAACTAATACTGGCGTCACAGGAAAGGATCAAAGCACAGACTATAAGAAGTCTCACTCTTCTTGCACTTAAGGCGGCATTGAGCCTTTTTAATTTAATTCCGATCTAATTTCAGTGTTTCATCGTCAATGTGTATGTCCAAGGAATACATTGAAACTGCAGTGGTGTATCGCAAACTAATACTGGTCGCAGAGGGAGTGCTCAAAACACCGACTGTAAGAAGAGTCTCTATTCTTGTACTTATGGAGGAATTGTGCCTTTTGTATTTAATTCCGATGCGATTTCTGTGCTTCATCGTCAATGTGGAGGTCCAAGGAATAAACAGAACCTGCAGTGGTGTATCGGAAACTAATACTGGTCTCACAGGAAAGGATCAAAGCACAGACTCTAAGAAGTCTCACACCTCTTGCACTTAAGGCGACATTGAGCCTTTTTTATTTAATTCCGATTTAATTTCAGTGTTTTATCGTCAATGTGTATGTCCAAGGAATACATTGAACCTGCAGTGGTGTATCGCAAACTAATCCTGGTCTCACAGGGAGTGCTCAAAACACCGACTGTAAGAAGAGTCTCAATTCTTGTACTTATGGAGGCATTGTGCCTTTTGTATTTAATTCCGATGCGATTTCTGTGTTTCATCGTCAATGTGAAGGTCCAAGGATTACATTGAAATTGCAGTGGTGTATCGGAAAAAAATACTGGTCTCACAGGAAAGTATCAATGCACAGACTCTAAGAAGTCTCCCTCTTCTTGCACTTAAGTCGGCATTGTGCCTCTTGTATTTAATTTCGATGCGATTTCTGTGTTTCATCGTCAATGTGAAGGTCCAAGGAATACATTGAACCTTCAGTGGTGTATCGGAAACTAATACTGGTCTCACAGGAAAGGATCAAAACACAGACTCTAAGAAGTCTCACTCTTCTTGCACTTAAGGCGGCATTGAGCCTTTTTTATTTAATTCCGATCTAATTTCAGTGTTTCATCGTCAATGTGTATGTCCAAGGAATACATTGAACCTGCAGTGGTGTATCATAACTAATACTGGTCTCAGAGGGCGTGCTCAAAGCACCGACTGTAAGAAGGATCTCTATTCTTGTACTTATGGAGGCATTGTGCCTTTTGTATTTCATTCCGATGCGATTTCTGTGTTTCATCGTCAATGTGAAGGTTCAAGGAATACATAGAACCTGCAGTGGTGTATCGGAAACTAATACTGGTCTCACAGGAAAGGATCAATGCACAGACTCTAAGAAGTCTTACTCTTCTTGCACTTATGGCGGCATTGTGCCTGTTGTATTTCTCTTCGATGTGATTTCTGTGTTTCATCGTCAATGTGAAGGTCCAAGGAATACATTGAACCTGCAGTGGTGTATCGGAAACTAATACTGGTCTCACAGGAAAGGATCAAAGCACAGACTGTAAGAAGTCTCACTCTTCTTGCACTTAAGGCGGCAATGAGACATTTTTGTTTAATTCCGATCTAATTTCAGTGTTTCATCGTCAATGTGTATGTCCAAGGAATACATTGAACCTGCAGTGGTGTATCGCAAACTATTACTGGTCTCACAGGGAGTGCTCAAAACACCGACTGTAAGAAGAGTCTCTATTATTGTACTTATGGAGCCATTGTGCCTATTGTATTTAATTCCGACGCGATTTCTGTGTTTCATCGTCAATGTGAAGGTCCAAGGATTACATTGAACCTGCAGTGGTGTATCGGAAACTAATACTGGTCTCACAGGAAGGATCAAAGCATAGACTATAAGAAGTCTCACTCTTCTTGCACTTAGGTCGGCATTGTGCCTTTTGTATTTAATTCCGATGCGATTTTTGTGTTTCATCGTCAATGTGTATGTCCACGGAATACATTGAACCAGCAGTGGTGTATCGGAAACAAATACAGTTCTCACAGGAAAGGATCAATGCACAGACTATAAGAAGTCTCACTCTTCTTGTACTTATGGCGGCATTGTGCTTGTTGTATTTATCTCCGATGTGATTTATGTGTTTCATCGTCAATGTGAAGGTCCAAGGAATACATTGAACCTGCAGTGGGGTATCGGAAACTAATACTGGTCTCACAGGAAAGGATTAATGCACAGACTCTAAGAAGTCTCACTCTTCTTGCACATATGGCGGCATTGTGCCTGTTGTATTTATCTCCAATGTGATTTCTGTGTTTCATCGTCTATGTGAAGGTCCAAGGAATACATTGAACCTGCAGTGGTGTATCGGAAACTAATACTGGTCTCACAGGAAAGGATCAAAGCACAGTCCCTAAGAAGTGTCACTCTTCTTGCACTAAAGGCTGCATTGTGCCTTTTGTATTTAATTCCGATGCGATTTCTGTGTTTCATCGTCAACGTGAAGGTCCAAGGAATACATAGAGCCTGCAGTGGTGTATCGGAAACTAATACTGGTCTCACAGGAAAGGATCAAAGCACAGACTCTAAGAAGTCTCACTCTTCTTGCACTTAAGGTGGCATTGAGCCTTTTTTATTTAATTTCGATCTAATTTCTGTGTTTCATCGTCAATGTGCATGTCCAAGGAATACATTGAACAAGCAGTGGTGTATCGGAAACTAATACTGGTATCACAGGGAGTGCTCAAAACACCGACTGTATGAAGAGTCTCTATTCTTGTACCTATGGAGGCATTGTGCCTATTGTATTTAATTCCGACACGATTTCTGTGTTTCATCGTCAATGTGAAGGTCCAAGGATTACATTGAACCTGCAGTGGTGTATCGGAAACTAATACTGGTCTCACAGGAAAAGATCAAAGCACAGACTATAAGAAGTCTCACTCTTCTTGCACTTATGTCGGCATTGTGCCCTTTGTATTTAATTCCGATGCGATTTCTGTGTTTCATCGTCAATGTGTATGTCCAAGGAATACATTGAACAAGCAGTGGTGTATCGGAAACCAATACTGGTATCACAGGAAAGGATCAATGCACAGACTCTAAGAAGTCACACTATTCTTGCACTTAAGGCTGCATTGTGCCTGTTGTATTTATCTCCGATGTGATTTCTGTGTTTCATCGTCAATGTGAAGGTCCAAGGAATACATTGAACCTGCAGTGGAGTATCGGAAATTAATATTGGTCTCACAGGAAAGGATCAACGCACAGACTCTAAGAAGTGTCACTCATCTTTCACCTAAGGCGGCATTGTGCCTTTTGTATTTAATTCCGATGTGATTTCTGTGTTTCATCGTCAATTTGAAGGTCCAAGGAATACATTGAACCTGCAGTGGTGTATCGCAAACTAATACTGGTCTCGCAGGGAGTGCTCAAAACACCGACTGTAAGGAGAGTCTCTATTCTTGTACTTATGAGGGCATTGTGCCTTTTGTATTTAATTCCGATGCGATTTCTGTGTTTCATCGTCAATGTGAAGGTCCAAGGATTACATTGAACCTGCAGTGGTGTATCGCAAACTAATACTGGTCTCACAGGGAGTGCTCAATACACCGACTGTAAGAAGAGTCTCTATTTTTGTACTTATGGAGGTTTTGTGCCTGTTGTATTTAATTCCGATGCGATTTCTGTGTTTCATCGTCAATGTGAAGGTCCAAGGATTACATTGAAATTGCAGTGGTGTATCGGAAACTAATACTGGTCTCACAGGAAAGGATCAATGAACAGACTCTAAGAAGTCTCACTCTTCTTGCACTTAAGGCGGCATTGTGCTTTTTGTATTTAATTCCGATGCGATTTCTGTGTTACATCGTCAATGTGAAGGTCCAAGGAATACACTGAACCTTCAGTGGTGTATCGGAAACTAATACTGGTCTCACAGGAAAGGATCAAAGCATAGACTCTAAGAAGTCTCACTCTTCTTGCACTTAAGGCGGCATTGAGCCTTTTTTGTTTAATTCCGATCTAATTTCAGTGTTTCATCGTCAATATGTATGTCCAAGGAATACATTGAACATGCAGTGGTGTATCGCAAACTAATTCTGGTCTCACAGGGAGTGCTCAAAACACCGACTGTAAGAAGAGTCTCTATTCTTATACTTATGGAGGCACTGTGCCTATTGTATTTAATTCCGATGCGATTTCTGTGTTTCATCGTCAATGTGAAGGTCCAAGGATTACATTGAAATTGCAGTGGTGTATCGGAAACTAATACTGTTCTCACAGGAAAAGATCAATGCACCGACTATAAGAAGTCTCACTCTTCTTGCACTTAAGGCGGCATTGTGCCTGTTGTATTTATCTCCGATGTGATTTATGTGTTTCATCGTCAATTTGAAGGTCCAAGGAATACATTGAACCTGCAGTGGTGTATCGGAAACTAATACTGGTCTCACAGGAAAGGATCAATGCACAGACTCTAAGAAGTCTCACTCTACTTGCACTTATGGCGGCATTGTGCCTGTTGTATTTATGTCCGATGTGATTTCTGTGTTTCATCGTCAATGTGAAGGTCCAAGGAATACATTGAACCTGCAGTGGTGTATCGGAAACTAATACTGGTCTCACAGGAAAGGATCAAAGCACAGACTACAAGAAGTGTCACTCTTCTTGCACTTAAGGCTGCATTGTGCCTTTTGTATTTAATTCCGATGCGATTTCTGTGTTTCATCGTCAATGTGAAGGTCCAAGGATTACATTGAAATTGCAGTGGTGTGTCGGAAACTAATACTGGTCTCACACGAAAGGTTCAAAACACAGACTATAAGAAGTCTCACTCTTCTTGCACTTAAGGCGGCATTGAGCCTTTTTTATTTAATTCCAATCTAATTTCACTGTTTCATCGTCAATGTGTATGTACAAGGAATACATTGAACCTGCAGTGGTGTATCGCAAACTAATACTGGTCTCACACTGAGTGCTCAAAACACCGACTGTAAGACGAGTCTCCATTCTTGTACTTATGGAGGCATTGTGCCTTTTGTATTTAATTCCGATGCGATTTCTGTGTTTCATCGCCAATGTGACGGTCCAAAGAATACATAGAACCTGCAGTGGTGTATCGGAAACTAATACTGGTGTCACAGGAAAGGATCAAAGCACAGACTATAAGAAGTCTCACTCTTCTTGCACTTAAGGCGGCATTGAGCCTTTTTAATTTAATTCCGATCTAATTTCAGTGTTTCATCATCAATGTGTATGTCCAAGGAATACATTGAAACTGCAGTGTTGTATCGCAAACTAATACTGGTCGCAGAGGGAGTGCTCAAAACACCGACTGTTAGAGGAGTCTCTATTCTTGTACTTATGGAGGAATTGTGCCTTTTGTATTTAATTCCGATGCGATTTCTGTGCTTCATCGTCAATGTGAAGGTCCAAGGAATAAACAGAACCTGCAGTGGTATATCGGAAACTAATACTGGTCTCACAGGAAAGGATCAAAGCACAGACTCTAAGAAGTCTCACTCCTCTTGCACTTAAGGCGACATTGAGCCTTTTTTATTTAATTCCGATCTAATTTCAGTGTTTAATCGTCAATGTGTATGTCCAAGGAATACATTGAAACAGCAGTGGTGTATCGCAAACTAATCCTAGTCTCACAGGGAGTGCTCAAAACACCGACTGTAAGAAGAGTCTCAATTCTTGTATTTATGGAGGCATTGTGCCTTTTGTATTTCATTCCGATGCGATTTCTGTGTTTCATCGTCAATGTGAAGGTCCAAGGATTACATTGAAATTGCAGTGGTGTATCGAAAAAAAATACTGGTCTCACAGGAAAGTATCAATGCACAGACTCTAAGAAGTCTCCCTCTTCTTGCACTTAAGTCGGCATTGTGCCTCTTGTATTTAATTTCGATGCGATTTCTGTGTTTCATCGTCAATGTGAAGGTCCAAGGAATACATTGAACCTACAGTGGTGTATCGGAAACTAATACTGGTCTCACAGGAAAGGATCAAAACACAGACTCTAAGAAGTCCCACTCTTCTTGCACTTAAGGCAGCATTGAGCCTTTTTTATTTAATTCCGATCTAATTTCAGTGTTTCATCGTCAATGTGTATGTCCAAGGAATACATTGAACATGCAGTGGTGTATCGCAAACTAATACTACTCTCACAGGGAGTGCTCAATACACCGACTGTAAGAAGAGTCTCTATTCTTGTACTTATGGAGGCATTGTGCCTATTGTATTTAATTCCGATGCGATTTCTGTGTTTCATCGTCAATGTGAAGGTCGAAGGATTACATTGAAATGGCAGTGGTGTATCGGAAACTAATACTGGTCTCGCAGGAAAGGATCAAAGCACAGACTATAAGAAGTCTCACTCTTCTTGCACTTAAGGCGGCATTGAGCCTTTCTAATTTAATTCCGATCTAATTTCAGTGTTTCATCGTCAATGTGTATGTCCAAGGAATACATTGAAACTGCAGTGTTGTATCGCAAACTAATACTGGTCGCAGAGGGAGTGCTCAAAACACCGACTGTAAGAAGAGTCTCTATTCTTGTACTTATGGAGGAATTGTGCCTTTTGTATTTAATTCCGATGCGATTTCTGTGCTTCATCGTCAATGTGAAGGTCCAAGGAATAAACAGAACCTGCAGTGGTATATCGGAAACTAATACTGGTCTCACAGGAAAGGATCAAAGCACAGACTCTAAGAAGTCTCACTCCTCTTGCACTTAAGGCGACATTGAGCCTTTTTTATTTAATTCTGATCTAATTTCAGTGTTTTATCGTCAATGTGTATGTCCAAGGAATACATTGAAACAGCAGTGGTGTATCGCAAACTAATCCTGGTCTCACAGGGAGTGCTCAAAACACCGACTGTAAGAAGAGTCTCAATTCTTGTATTTATGGAGGCATTGTGCCTTTTGTATTTAATTCCGATGCGATTTCTGTGTTTCATCGTCAATGTGAAGGTCCAAGGATTACATTGAAATTGCAGTGGTGTATCGGAAAAAAATACTGGTCTCACAGGAAAGTAACAATGCACAGACTCTAAGAAGTCTCCCTCTTCTTGCACTTAAGTCGGCATTGTGCCTCTTGTATTTAATTTCGATGCGATTTCTGTGTTTCATCGTCAATGTGAAGGTCCAAGGAATACATTGAACCTTCAGTGGTGTATCGGAAACTAATACTGGTCTCACAGGAAAGGATCAAAACACAGACTCTAAGAAGTCTCACTCTTCTTGCACTTAAGGCGGCATTGAGCCTTTTTTATTTAATTCCGATCTAATTTCAGTGTTTCATCGTCAATGTGTATGTCCAAGTAATACATTGAACATGCAGTGGTGTATCGCAAACTAATACTAATCTCACAGGGTGTGCTCAATACACCGACTGTAAGAAGAGTCTCTATTCTTGTACTTATGGAGGCATTGTGCCTATTGTATTTAATTCCGATGCGATTTCTGTGTTTCATCGTCAATGTGAAGGTCGAAGGATTACATTGAAATGGCAGTGGTGTATCGGAAACTAATACTGGTCTCGCAGGAAAGGATCAAAGCACAGACTATAAGAAGTCTCACTGTTCTTGCACTTAAGGCGGCATTGAGCCTTTTTTATTTAATTCCGATCTAATTTCAGTGTTTCATCGTCAATGTGTATGTCCAAGGAATACATTGAACCTGCAGTGGTGTATCGCAAACTAATACTGGTCTCAGAGGGCGTGCTCATAGCACCGACTGTAAGAAGGGTCTCTATTCTTGTACTTATGGAGGCATTGTGCCTTTTGTATTTCATTCCGATGCGATTTCTGTGTTTCATCGTCAATGTGAAGGTTCAAGGAATACATAGAACCTGCAGTGGTGTATCGGAAACTAATACTGGTCTCACAGGAAAGGATCAATGCACAGACTCTAAGAAGTCTCACTCTCCTTGCACTTATGGCGGCATTGTGCCTGTTGTATTTATCTTCGATGTGATTTCTGTGTTTCATCGTCAATGTTAAGGTCCAAGGAATACATTGAACCTGCAGTGGTGTATCGGAAACTAATACTGGTCTCACAGGAAAGGATCAAAGCACAGACTGTAAGAAGTCACACTCTTCTTGCACTTAAGGCGGCATTGAGCCATTTTTGTTTAATTCCGATCTAATTTCAGTGTTTCATCGTCAATGTGTATGTCCAAGGAATACATTGAACCTGCAGTGGTGTATCGCAAACTATTACTGGTCTCACAGGGAGTGCTCAAAACACCGACTGTAAGAAGAGTCACTATTATTGTACTTATGGAGGCATTGTGCCTATTGTATTTAATACCGACGCGATTTCTGTGTTTCATCGTCAATGTGAAGGTCCAAGGATTACATTGAACCTGCAGTGGTGTATCGGAAACTAATACTGGTCTCACAGGAAGGATCAAAGCATACACTATAAGAAGTCTCACTCTTCTTGCACTTAAGTCGGCATTGTGCCTTTTGTATTTAATTCCGATGCGATTTCTGTGTTTCATCGTCAATGTGTATGTCCACGGAATACATTGAACCAGCAGTGGTGTATCGGAAACAAATACAGTTCTCACAGGAAAAGATCAATGCACAGACAATAAGAAGTCTCACTCTTCTTGTACTTATGGCGGCATTGTGCTTGTTGTATTTATCTCCAATGTGATTTCTGTGTTTCATCGTCAATGTGAAGGTCCAAGGAATACATTGAACCTGCAGTGGTGTATCGGAAACTAATACTGGTCTCACAGGAAAGGATCAAAGCACAGACTCTAAGAAGTGTCACTCTTCTTGCACTAAAGGCTGCATTGTGCCTTTTCTATTTAATTCCGATGCGATTTCTGTGTTTCATCGTCAACGTGAAGGTCCAAGGAATACATAGAGCCTGCAGTGGTGTATCGGAAACTAATACTGGTCTCACAGGAAAGGATCAAAGCACAGACTCTAAGAAGTCTCACTCTTCTTGCACTTAAGGCGGCATTGAGCTTTTTTTTATTTAATTCCGATCTAATTTCTGTGTTTCATCGTCAATGTGCATGTCCAAGGAATACATTGAACCTGCAGTGGTGTATCGCAAACTATTACTGGTCTCACAGGAAGTGCTCAAAACACCGACCGTATGAAGAGTCTCTATTCTTGTACCTATGGAGGCACTGTGCCTTTTGTATTTAATTCCGATGCGATTTCTGTGCTTCATCGTCAATGTGAAGGTCCAAGGAATAAACAGAACCTGCAGTGGTATATCAGAAACTAATACTGGTCTCACAGGAAAGGATCAAAGCACAGACTCTAAGAAGTCTCACTCCTCTTGCACTTAAGGCGACATTGAGCCTTTTTTATTTAATTCCGATCTAATTTCAGTGTTTTATCGTCAATGTGTATGTCCAAGGAATACATTGAAACAGCAGTGGTGTATCGCAAACTAATCCTGGTCTCACAGGGAGTGCTCAAAACACCGACTGTAAGAAGAGTCTCAATTCTTGTATTTATGGAGGCATTGTGCCTTTTGTATTTAATTCCGATGCGATTTCTGTGTTTCATCGTCAATGTGAAGGTCCAAGGATTACATTGAAATTGCAGTGGTGTATCGGAAAAAAATACTGGTCTCACAGGAAAGTAACAATGCACAGACTCTAAGAAGTCTCCCTCTTCTTGCACTTAAGTCGGCATTGTGCCTCTTGTATTTAATTTCGATGCGATTTCTGTGTTTCATCGTCAATGTGAAGGTCCAAGGAATACATTGAATCTTCAGTGGTGTATCGGAAACTAATACTGGTCTCACAGGAAAGGATCAAAACACAGACTCTAAGAAGTCTCACTGTTCTTGCACTTAAGGCGGCATTGAGCCTTTTTTATTTAATTCCGATCTAATTTCAGTGTTTCATCGTCAATGTGTATGTCCAAGGAATACATTGAACCTGCAGTGGTGTATCGCAAACTAATACTGGTCTCAGAGGGCGTGCTCATAGCACCGACTGTAAGAAGGGTCTCTATTCTTGTACTTATGGAGGCATTGTGCCTTTTGTATTTCATTCCAATGCGATTTCTGTGTTTCATCGTCAATGTGAAGGTTCAAGGAATACATAGAACCTGCAGTGGTGTATCGGAAACTAATACTGGTCTCACAGGAAAGGATCAATGCACAGACTCTAAGAAGTCTCACTCTCCTTGCACTTATGGCGGCATTGTGCCTGTTGTATTTATCTTCGATGTGATTTCTGTGTTTCATCGTCAATGTTAAGGTCCAAGGAATACATTGAACCTGCAGTGGTGTATCGGAAACTAATACTGGTCTCACAGGAAAGGATCAAAGCACAGACTGTAAGAAGTCTCACTCTTCTTGCACTTAAGGCGGCATTGAGCCATTTTTGTTTAATTCCGATCTAATTTCAGTGTTTCATCGTCAATGTGTATGTCCAAGGAATACATTGAACCTGCAGTGGTGTATCGCAAACTATTACTGGTCTCACAGGGAGTGCTCAAAACACGGACTGTAAGAAGAGTCTCTATTATTGTACTTATGGAGGCATTGTGCCTATTGTATTTAATACCGACGCGATTTCTGTGTTTCATCGTCAATGTGAAGGTCCAAGGATTACATTGAACCTGCAGTGGTGTATCGGAAACTAATACTGGTCTCACAGGAAGGATCAAAGCATACACTATAAGAAGTCTCACTCTTCTTGCACTTAAGTCGGCATTGTGCCTTTTGTATTTAATTCCGATGCGATTTCTGTGTTTCATCGTCAATGTGTATGTCCACGGAATACATTGAACCAGCAGTGGTGTATCGGAAACAAATACAGTTCTCACAGGAAAAGATCAATGCACAGACTATAAGAAGTCTCACTCTTCTTGTACTTATGGCGGCATTGTGCTTGTTGTAATTATCTCCAATGTGATTTCTGTGTTTCATCGTCAATGTGAAGGTCCAAGGAATACATTGAACCTGCAGTGGTGTATCGGAAACTAATACTGGTCTCACAGGAAAGGATCAAAGCACAGACTCTAAGAAGTGTCACTCTTCTTGCACTATAGGCTGCATTGTGCCTTTTGTATTTAATTCCGATGCGATTTCTGTGTTTCATCGTCAACGTGAAGGTCCAAGGAATACATAGAGCCTGCAGTGGTGTATCGGAAACTAATACTGGTCTCACAGGAAAGGATCAAAGCACAGACTCTAAGAAGTCTCACTCTTCTTGCACTTAAGGCGGCATTGAGCTTTTTTTTATTTAATTCCGATCTAATTTCTGTGTTTCATCGTCAATGTGCATGTCCAAGGAATACATTGAACCTGCAGTGGTGTATCGCAAACTATTACTGGTCTCACAGGAAGTGCTCAAAACACCGACTGTATGAAGAGTCTCTATTCTTGTACCTATGGAGGCATTGTGCCCATTGTATTTAATTCCGACACGATTTCTGTGTTTCATCGTCAATGTGAAGGTCCAAGGATTACACTGAACCTGCAGTGGTGTATCGGAAACTAATACTGGTCTCACAGGAAAAGATCAAAGCACAGACTATAAGAAGTCTCACTCCTCTTGCACTTATGTCGGCATTGTGCCCTTTGTATTTAATTCCGATGCGATTTCTGTGTTTCATCGTCAATGTGTATGTCCAAGGAATACATTGAACCAGCAGTGGTGTATCGGAAACTAATACTGGAATCACAGGAAAGGATCAATGCACAGACTCTAGGAAGTCACACTTTTCTAGCACTTAAGGCTGCATTGTGCCTGTTGTATTTATCTCCGATGTGATTTCTGTGTTTCATCGTCAATGTGAAGGTCCAAGGAATACATTGAACCTGCAGTGGAGTATCGGAAATTAATATTGGTCTCACAGGAAAGGATCAACGCACAGACTCTAAGAAGTGTCACTCTTCTTTCACCTAAGGCGGCATTGTGCCTTTTGTATTTAATTCCGATGTGATTTCTGTGTTTCATCGTCAATGTGAAGGTCCAAGGAATACATTGAACCTGCAGTGGTGTATCGCAAACTAATACTGGTCTCGCAGGGAGTGCTCAAAACACCGACTGTAAGGAGAGTCTCTATTCTTGTACTTATGAAGGCATTGTGCCTTTTGTATTTAATTCCGATGCGATTTCTGTGTTTCATCGTCAATGTGAAGGTCCAAGGATTACATTGAACCTGCAGTGGTGTATCGCAAACTAATACTGGTCTCACAGGGAGTGCTCAAAACACCGACTGTAAGAAGAGTCTCTATTCTTGTACTTATGGAGGCATTGTGCCTTTTGTATTTAATTCCGATGCGATTTCTGTGTTTCATCGTCAATGTGAAGGTCCAAGGTTTACATTGAAATTGCAGTGGTGTATCGGAAACTAATACTGGTCTCACAGGAAAGGATCAATGCACAGACTCTAAGAAGTCTCACTCTTCTTGCACTTAAGGCGGCATTGTGCTTTTTGTATTTAATTCCGATGCGATTTCTGTGTTACATCGTCAATGTGAAGGTCCAAGGAATACACTGAACCTTCAGTGGTGTATCGGAAACTAATACTGGTCTCACAGGAAAGGATCAAAGCACAGACTCTAAGAAGTCTCACTCTTCTTGCACCTAAGGCGGCATTGTGCCTTTTGTATTTAATTCCGATGTGATTTCTGTGTTTCATCGTCAATGTGAAGGTCCAAGGAATACATTGAACCTGCAGTGGTGTATCGCAAACTAATACTGGTCTCGCAGGGAGTGCTCAAAACACCGACTGTAAGGAGAGTCTCTATTCTTGAACTTATGAAGGCATTGTGCCTTTTGTATTTAATTCCGATGCGATTTCTGTGTTTCATCGTCAATGTGAAGGTCCAAGGATTACATTGAACCTGCAGTGGTGTATCGCAATCTAATACTGGTCTCACAGGGAGTGCTCAAAACACCGACTGTAAGAAGAGTCTCTATTCTTGTACTTATGGAGGCATTGTGCCTTTTGTATTTAATTCCGATGCGATTTCTGTGTTTCATCGTCAATGTGAAGGTCCAAGGTTTACATTGACATTGCAGTGGTGTATCGGAAACTAATACTGGTCTCACAGGAAAGGATCAAAGCACAGACTATAAGAAGTCTCACTCGTCTTGCACTTAAGGCGGCATTGAGCCTTTTTTATTTAATTCCGATCTAATTTCAGTGTTTTATCGTCAATGTGTATGTCCAAGGAGTACATTGAACCTGCAGTGGTGTATCGCAAACTAATACTGGTCTCACAGGGAGGGCTCAAAACACCGACTGTAAGAAGAGTCTCTATTCTTGTACTTATGGAGGCATTGTGCCTTTTGTATTTAATTCCGACGCGATTTCTGTGTTTCATCGTCAATGTGAAGGTCCAATGATTACATTGAACCTGCAGTGGTGTATCGGAAAATAATACTTGTCTCACAGGAAAGGATCAAAGCATAGACTATAGGAAGTCTCACTCTACTTGCACTTAAGTCGGCATTGTGCCTTTTGCATTTAATTCCGATGCGATTTCTGTGTTGCATCGTCAATGAGTATGTCCAAGGAATACATTGAACCAGCAGTGGTGTATCGGAAACTAATACTGTTCTCACAGGAAAGGATCAATGCACCGACTATAAGAAGTCTCACTCTTCTTGCACTTAAGGCGGCATTGTGCCTGTTGTATTTATCTCCGAGGTGATTTATGTGTTTCATCGTCAATGTGAAGGTCCAAGGAATACATTGAACCTGCAGTGGTGTATCGGAAACTAATACTGGTCTCACAGGAAAGGATAAATGCACAGACTCTAAGAAGTCTCACTCTTCTTGCACTTATGGCGGCATTGTGCCTGTTGTATTTATGTCCGATGTGATTTCTGTGTTTCATCGTCAATGTGAAGGTCCAAGGAATACATTGAACCCGCAGTGGTGTATCGGAAACTAATACTGGTCTCACAGGAAAGGATCAAAGCACAGACTCCAAGAAGTGTCACTCTTCTTGCACTTAAGGCTGCATTGTGCCTTTTGTATATAATTCCGATGCGATTTCTGTTTTTCATCGTCAACGTGAAGGTCCAAGGAATACATAGAGCCTGCAGTGGTGTATCGGAAACTAATACTGGCCTCACAGGAAACGTTCAAAGCACAGACTCTAAGAAGTCTCACTCTTCTTGCACTTACGGCGGCATTGAGCCTTTTTTATTTAATTCCGATCTAATTTCAGTGTTTCATAGTCAATGTGTATGTCCAAGGAATACATTGAACCTGCAGTGGTGTATCGCAAACTTTTACTGGTCTCACAGGGAATGCTCAAAACAATAACTGTATGAAGAGTTTCTATTCTTGTACATATGGAGCATTGTGCCTTTTGTATTTAATTCCGACGCGATTTCTGTGTTTCATCGTTAATGTGAAGGTCCAAGGATTACATTGAACCTGCAGTGGTGTATTGGAAACTAATACTGGTCTCACAGGAAAGGATCAAAGCACAGACTATAAGATGTCTAACTCTTCTTGCACTTAAGTCGGCATTGTGCCTTTTGTATTTAATTCCGATGCGATTTCTGTGTTTCATCGTCAATCTGAAGGTCCAAGGAAGGCATTGAACCAGCAGTGGCGTATTGCAAACTAATACTGGTCTCACAGGGAGTGCTCAAAACACCGACTGTATGAAGAGTCTCTATTCTTGTACTTATGGAGGCATTGTGCCTTTTGTATTTAATTCTGACGCGATTTCTGTGTTTCATCGTCAATGTGATGGTCCAAGGATTACATTGAAATTGCAGCGGTGTATCGGAAACTAATACTGGTCTCCCAGGAAAGGATCAAAGCACAGACTATAAGTAGTCTCACTCTTCTTGCACTTAAGGCGGCATTGAGCCTTTTTTATTTAATTCCGATCTGATTTCAGTGTTTCATCGTCAATGTGTATGTCCAAGGAATACATTGAACCTGCAATGGTGTATCGGAAACTAATACTGGTCTCACAGGAAAGGATCAAAGCACAGACTATAAGAAGTCTCACTCTTCTTGCACTTAAGTCGGCATTGTGCCTTTTGTGTTTAATTCCGATGCGATTTCTGTGTATCATCGTCAATGTGTATGTCCAAGGATTATATTGAACCAGCAGTGGTGTACCGGAAACTGATACTTGTCTCACAGGAAAGGATCAAAGCACAGACTCTATGAAGTCTCACTCTTCTTGCACTTAAGGCGGCTTTGTGCCTTTTGTATTTAATACCGATCTAATTTCAGTGTTTCATCGTCAATTTGTATGTCCAAGGAATACATTGACCCTGCAGTGGTGTATCGGAAACTAATACTGGTCTCACAGGGAATGCTCAAAACAATAACTGTAAGAAGAGTGCCTATTCTTGTACTTAAGACTGCATTGTGCCTTTTGTATTTAATTCTGTCGCGTTTTCTGAATTTCATCGTCAATGTGAGGGTCCAAGGAATACATTGAACCTGCAGTGGTGTGTCGGAAACTAATACTGGTCTCACACGGAATGATCAAAGCACCGACTGTAAGAAGAGTCTCTGTCCTTGCACTTAAGTCGGCATTGTGCCTATTGTATCTAATTCCGATGCGATTTCTGTGTTTCATCGTCAATGTGAATGTCCAAGGAATGCATTGAACCTGCAGTGGAGTATCGGAAACTAATACTGGTCTCACAGGAAAGGATCAATTCACAGACTCTAAGAAGTCTCACTCTTCTTCCACTTAAGGCAGCATTGTGCATTTTGTATTTAATTCCGATGCGATTTCTGTGTTTCATCGTCAATGTGAAGGTCCAAGGAATACATTGAACCCGCAGTGGTGTATCGGAAACCATTACTGGTCTCACAGGAAAGGATCAAAGCACAGACTCTAAGCAGTCTCACTCTTCTTGCACTTAAGGCGGCATTGTGCACTTTGTATTTAATTCCGATCTAATTTCAGTGTTTCATCGTCAATGTGTATGTCCAAGGAATACATTGAACCTGCAGTGGTGTATCGGAAACTAATACTGGTCTCACAGGGAATGCTCAAAACACCGACTGTAAGAAGAGTCTCTACTCTTGTACTTAAGGCTGCATTGTGCCTTATGTATTTTATTCCGATTCGATTTCTGTGTTTCATCGTCAATATGAAGGTACAAGGAATACATTGAACCTGCAGTGGTGCATCGGAAACTAATACTGGTCTCACAGGAAAGGAACAAAGCACAGACTCTAAGAAGGCTCACTCTTCTTGCACTTAAGGCGGTATTGCGCCTTTTGTATTTAATTCCGATGCAATTTCAGTGTTTCATCGTCAATGTGTATGTCCAAGGAATACATTGAAACAGCAGTGGTGTATCGGAAACTAATACTGGTCTCACAGGGATTGCTCAAAACACCGACTGTAAGAAGAGTCTCTTATCTTATACTTAAGGCAGCATTGTGCCTTTTGTATTTAATTCCGAGCCGATTTCTGTGTTTCATCGTCAAAGTGAAGGTTCAAGGAATACATTGAACCTGCAGTGGTGCATCAGAAACTAATACTGGTTTCACAGGAAAGGATCAAAGCACAGACTATAAGAAGTCTCACTCATCTTGCACTTAAGTCGGCATTGTGCCTTTTGTGTTTAATTCCGATGCGATTTCTGTGTTTCATCGTCAATGTGTATGTCCAAGGAATACATTGAACCAGCAGTGGTGTACCGGAAACTGATACTTGTCTCACAGGAAAGGATCAAAGCACAGACTCTATGAAGTCTCACTCTTCTAGCACTTAAGGCGGCTTTGTGCCTTTTGTATTTAATACCGATCTAATTTCAGTGTTTCATCGTCAATGTGTATGTCCAAGGAATACATTGACCCTGCAGTGGTGTATCGGAAACTATTACTGGTCTCACAGGGAATGCTCAAAACAATAACTGTAAGAAGAGTGCCTATTCTTGTACTTAAGACTGCATTGTGCCTCTTGTATTTAATTCTGTCGCGTTTTCTGAATTTCATCGTCAATGCGAGGGTCCAAGGAATACATTGAACCTGCAGTGGTGTGTCGGAAACTAATACTGGTCTCACACGGAATGATCAAAGCACCGACTGTAAGAAGAGTCTCTGTCCTTGCACTTAAGTCGGCATTGTGCCTATTGTATCTAATTCCGATGCGATTTCTGTGTTTCATCGTCAATGTGAATGTCCAAGGAATGCATTGAACCTGCAGTGGAGTATCGGAAACAAATACTGGTCTCACAGGAAAGGATCAATTCACAGACTCTATTAAGTCTCACTCTTCTTCCACTTAAGGCAGCATTGTGCATTTTGTATTTAATTCCGATGCGATTTCTGTGTTTCATCGTCAATGTGAAGGTCCAAGGAGTACATTGAACCCGCAGTGGTGTATCGGAAACCATTACTGGTCTCACAGGAAAGGATCAAAGCACAGACTCTAAGCAGTCTCACTCTTCTTGCACTTAAGGCGGCATTGTGCATTTTGTATTTAATTCCGATCTAATTTCAGTGTTTCATCGTCAATGTATATGTCCAAGGAATACATTGAAACAGCAGTGGTGTATCGGAAACTAATACTGGTCTCACAAGGAATGCTCAAAACACCGACTGTAAGAAGAGTCTCTACTCTTGTACTTAAGGCTGCATTGTGCCTTTTGTATTTTATTCCGATTCGATTTCTGTGTTTCATCGTCAATAGAAGGTACAAGGAATACATTGAACCTGCAGTGGTGCATCGGAAACTAATACTGGTCTCACAGGAAAGGAACAAAGCACAGACTCTAAGAAGGCTCACTCTTCTTGCACTTAAGGCGGTATTGCGCCTTTTGTATTTAATTCCGATGCAATTTCAGTGTTTCATCGTCAATGTGTATGTCCAAGGAATACATTGAAACAGCAGTGGTGTATCGGAAACTAATACTGGTCTCACAGGGATTGCTCAAAACACCGACTGTAAGAAGAGTCTCTTATCTTATACTTAAGGCAGCATTGTGCCTTTTGTATTTAATTCCGATGCGATTTCTGTGTTTCATCGTCAAAGTGAAGGTCCAAGGAATACATTGAACCTGCAGTGGTGCATCAGAAACTAATACTGGTCTCACAGGAGAGGTTCAATGCACAGACTCTAAGAAGTCCCTCTCTTCTTGCACGTAAGCCGGCATTGTGCCCTTTGTATTTCATTCCGATGTAATTTCAGTGTTTCATCGTCAATGTGTATGTCCAGGAACACACTGAACCTGCAGTGGTGTATCGGAAACTAATACTGGTCTCACAGGGAATGCTCAAAGCTCCGACATTAAGAGGAGTCTCTATTCTTGTACTTAAGGCGGCATTGTGCCTTATGTATTTAATTCCGATGCGATTTCTGTGTTACGTCGTCAATGTGTAGGTCCAAGGAATACATTCAATCTGCAGTGGAGTATCGGAAACTAATACTGGTCTCACAGGGAATGCTCAAAACACCGACTGTAAGAAGAGTCTCTATTCTTGTCCTTAAGGCGGCATTGTCCATTTTGTATTTCATTACGACGCGATTTCTGTGTTTCATCGTTAATGTGGAGGTCCAAGAAGTGCATTGAACCTGCAGAGGTGTATCGGAAACTAATACTGGTCTCACAGGAAAAGATGAAAGCACAGACTCTAAGAAGTCTCACTCTTCTTGCGCTTAAGAATGCATTGTGCCTATTGTATTTAATTCCGATGTAATTTCAGTGATTCATCGTCAATGTGTATGTCCAAGGAATACATTGAACCAGCAGTGGTGTATCGGAAACTAATAATGGTCTCACAGGGAATGCTTAAAGCACCGACTGTAAGAAGGGTCTCGATTCATGTACTTAAGGCGCCATTGTGCCTTTTGTATTTAATTCCGACGCGATTTCTGTGTTTCATCGTCAATGTGAAGGTCCAAGGAATACATTGCACCTGCAGTGGTGTATCGGAAACTAATACTGGTCTCACAGGGATTGCTCGAAACACCGACTGTAACAAGAGTTTCTAATCTTATACTTAAGGAAGCATTGTGCCTTTTGTATTTAATTCCGATGCGATTTCTGTGATTCATCGTCAATGAGAAGGTCCAAGGAATACATTGAACCTGCAGTTGTGTATCGGAAACTATTACTGGTCTCACAGGAAAAAATCAAACACAGACTCTAAGAAGCCTCACTCTTCTTGCACTTAAGGCGGCGTTGTGAGTTTTGTATTTAATTCCGTTCTAACTTCAGTGTTTCATCGTCAATGTCTATGTCCAAGGAATACATTGAACCAGCAGTGTAGTATCGGAAACTAATACTGGTCTCACAGGGATTGCTCAAAACACCGACTGTAAGAAGAGTCTCTACTCTTGTACTTAAGGCAGCATTGTGCCTTTTGCATTTAATTCGACGCGATTTCTGTGTTTCATCGTCTTTGTGAAGGTCCAAGGAATACATTGAACCTGAAGTGGTGTATCGGAAATTGATACTGGTCTCACAGGAAAGGATCAATGCACAGACCCTAAGAAGTCTCACTCTTCTTGCACTTAAGGCGGCGTTGTGCCTTTTGTATTTAATTCCGTTGCGATATCTGTGTTTCATCGTCAATGTGAAGGTCCAAGGAATACATTGAACCTGCAGTGGTGTATCGGAAACTAATACTGGTGTCATAGGAAAGGATCAAAGCACCGACTGTAAGATGAGACTCTATTCTTGTACTTAAGGCGGCATTGTGCCATTTGTATTTCGTTCCGATGCGATCTCTGTGTTTCATCGTCAATGTGAAGGTCCATGGAATACATTCGACCTGCAGTGGTGTATCGGAAACAAATACTGGTCTCATAGGAAAGGATCAAAGAACCGACAGTAAGAAGAGTCTCTATTCTTGTACCTAAGGCGGCATTGTGCCTTTTGTATTGAATTACGATGCGATTTCTGTGTTTCATCGTCAATGTGAAAGTCCAAGGAATACATTGAACCTGCAGTGGTGTATCGGAAACAAATACTCGTCTCACAGGAAAGGATCAAAGCACCGACAGTAAGAAGAGCCTCTATTCTTGTACTAAAGGCGGCATTGTGCCTTTTGTATTTAATTCCGATGCGATTTCTGTGTTTCATCGTCAATGTGAAGGTCCAAGGAATACATTGAACCTGCAGTGGTGTATCGAAAACTAGAACTGGTGTCTTAGGAAAGGATCAAAGCACCGACTGTAAGAAGAGTCTCTATTCTTTTACTTAAGGCGGCATTGTGCCTTTTGTATTTAATTCCGATGCGATTTCTGTGTTTCATCGTCAATGTGAATGTCCAAGGAATACATTGAACCTGCCATGGTGTATCGGTAAGTAAAATTGGTCCCATAGGAAAGCATTAAATCACCGACTGTAAGAAAAGTCTCTCTTCTTGTACTTAAAGCGGCATTGTTCCTTTTGTAATCAATTCCGATGCGATTTCTGTGTTTCATCGTCAATGTGAAGGTCCAAGGAATACATTGAACCTGCAGTGGTGTATCGGAAACTAATACTGGTGTCATAGGAAAGGATCATAGCACCGACTGTAAGATGAGACTCTATTCTTGTACTTAAGGCGGCATTGTGCCATTTGTATTTCGTTCCGATGCGATCTCTGTGTTTCATCGTCAATGTGAAGGTCCATGGAATACATTCGACCTGCAGTGGTGTATCGGAAACAAATACTGGTCTCACAGGAAAGGATCAAAGAACCGACAGTAAGAAGAGTCTCTATTCTTGTACCTAAGGCGGCATTGTGCCTTTTGTATTGAATTACGATGCGATTTCTGTGTTTCATCGTCAATGTGAAGGTCCAAGGAATACATTGAACCTACAGTGGTGTATCGGAAAATAATACTGGTGCCATAGGAAAGGATCAAAGCACCGACTGTAAGAAGAGTCTCTATTCTTTTACTTAAGGAGGCATTGTGCCTTTTGTATTTAATTCCGATGCGATTTCTGTGTTTCATCGTCAATGTGAATGTCCAAGGAATACATTGAACCTGAAATGGTGTATCGGAAACTAAAACTGGTCTCATTGGAAAGGACTAAATCACCGACTGTAAGAAGAGTCTCTATTCTTGTACTTAAAGCGGCATTGTTCCTTTTGTATTTAATTCCGATGCTATTTCTGTGTTTCATCGTCAATGTGAAGGTCCAAGGAATACATTGAACCTGCAGTGGTGTATCGGAAACTAATACTGGTCCCACAGGAAAAGATGAAAGCACAGACTCGAAGATGTCTCACTCTTCTTGCGGTTAAGAATGCATTGTGCCTTTTGTATTTAATTCCGATTAATTTCAGTATTTTCATCGCCAATGTGTATGTCCAAGGAATACATTGAACCAGCAGTGGTGTATCGGAAACTAAGACTGGTCTCACAGGGAATGCTCAAAGCACCGACTGTAAGAAGAATCTCTATTCTTGTACTGAAGGTGGCCTTTTGCGTTTTGTACTTAATTTCGACGCGTTTTTTGTGTTTCATCGTCAATGTGAAGGTCCAAGGAATACATTGAACCTGCAGTGGTGTATCGGAAACTAATACTGGTCTCACAGGGATTGCTCAAAACACCGACTGTAAGAAGAGTCTCTATTCTTGTACTTAAGGCGGCATTGTGCCTTTTGAATTTCATTCCGACGCGATTTCTGTGTTTCATCGTCAATGTGACGGTCCAAGGAATACATTGAACCTGCAGTGGTGTATCGGAAACTAACACTGGTCTCACAGGAATGGAACAATGCACAGACTCTAAGAAGTCTCACCCTTCTTGCACTTAAGGCGGCATTGTGCCATTCGTATTTAATTCCGATTCGATTTCTGTGTTTCATCGTCAATGTGAAGGTCCAAGGAATACATTGAACCAGCGGTTGTGTATCGGAAACTAATACTGGTCTCACAGGAAAAAATCAAAACACCGACTCTAAGAAGTCCCACTCTTCTTGCACTTAAGGCGGCATTGTGAGTTTTGTTTTTATTCCGATCTAATTTCAGTGTTTCATCGTCAATGTGTATGTCCAAGGAAAACATTGAACCTGCAGTGGTGTATCGGAAACTAATACTGCTCTCACAGGGAATGCTCAAAACACCGACTGTAAGAATAGTCTCTATTGTTATACCTAAGGCGGCATTGTGCCTTTTCTGTTTAATTCCGATGCGATTTCTGTGTTTCATCACCAATGAGAATATCCAATGTATACACAGAACCTGCAGTGGTGTATCGGAAACTAAAACTGGTGTCATAGGAAAGAATCAAATCACCGACTGTAAGAAGAGTCTCTATTCTGTTACTTAAGGCGGCATTGTGCCTTTTGTATTTAATTCCGATGCGATTTCTATGTTTCATTGTCAATGTGAATGTCCAAGGAATACATTGAACCTGCAGTGGTGTGTGGGAAACTAATACTGGTCTCACAGGAAAGGATCAAAGCAGAGACACGAAGAAGTCTTACGCTTCTTGCACTTAAGGCATCATTGTGCCTGTTGTACTTATCTCCGATGTGATTTCTGTGTTTCATCGTCAATGTGAAGGTCCAAGGAATACATTGAACCTGCAGTGGTGTATCGGAAACTAATACTGGATTCACAGGAAAGGATCAAAGCACCGACAGTAAGAAGAGTCTCCATTCTTGTACCTAAGGCGGCAATGTGCCTTTTGTATTTAATTCCGATGCGATTTCTGTGTTTCATCGTCAATGTGAAGGTCCAACCAATACATTGACCCTGCAGTGGTGTATCGGAAACTAATACTGGTGTCATAGGAAAGGATCAAAGCACCGACTGTAAGAAGAGTCTCTATTCTTTTACTTAAGGCGGGATGCGATTTCTGTGTTTCATCGTCAATGTGAATGTCCAAGGAATACATTGAACCTGCAATGGTGTATCAGAAACTAAAACTGGTCTCATTGGAAAGGATTAAATCGCAGACTGTAAGAAATGTCTCTATTCTTGCACTTAAAGCGGCATTGTTCCTTTTGTATTTAATTCCGATGGGATTTCTGTGTTTCATCGATAATGTGAAGGTCCAAGGAATACATTGAACCTGCAGTGGTGTATCGGAAGCTAATACTGGTCTCACAGGAAAAGATGAAAGCACAGACTCTCAGAAGTTTCACTCTTCTTGCGGTTGAAGAATGCATTGTGCCTTTTGTATTTAATTCCGATGTAATTTCAGTGTTTCTTCGTCAATGTGTATGTCCAAGGAATACATTGAACCAGCAGTGGTGTATCGGAAACTAAGACTGGTCTCACAGGGAATGCTCAAAACAACGACCGTAAGAAGAGTCTCTATTCTTGTACTTAAGGCGGCATTGTGCCTTTTGAATTTAATTCCGACGCGATCTGTGTTTCATCGTCAATGTGACGGTCCAAAGATTACATTGAACCTGCAGTGGTGTATCGGAAACTAAAACTGGTCTCACAGGAATGGATCAATGCACAGACTCTATGAAGTATCACCCTTCTTGCACTTAAGGCGGCATTGTGCGTTTTGTATTTAATTCCGATGCGATTTCTGTGTTTCATCGTCAATGTGAAGGTCCAAGGAATACATTGAACCTGCGGTCGTGTATCGGAAACTAATACTGGTCTCACAGGAAAAGATGAAAGCACAGACTCTAAGAAGTTTCACTCTTCTTGCGGTTGAAGAATGCATTGCGCCTTTTGTATTTAATTCCGATGTAATTTCAGTGTTTCATCGTCAATGTGTATGTCTAAGGAATATATTGAACCAGCAGTGGTGTATCGGAAACTAAGACTGGTCTCACAGGGAATGCTCAAAGCACCGACTGTAAGAAGAGTCTCTATTCTTGTACTTGAGGCGGACTTGTGCGTTTTTTATTTAATTCCGATGCGCTTTCTGTGTTACATCGCCAATGTGATGGTCCAAGGAATACATTGAACCTGCAGTGTAGTATTGGAAACTAATACAGGTCTCACAGGAAAGGATCAAAGCACAGACCCTAAGAAGTATCACACTTCTTGCACTTAAGGCGGCATTGTGCCTTTTGTATTTAATTCCGAAGGTATTTCTGTGTTCCATCGTCAATGTGAAGGTCCAAGGAATACATTGAACCTGCAGTGGTGTATCGGAAACTAATACTGGTCGCACAGGAGAGGATCAAACGACAGATTCTAGAAGTCTCACACTTCTTACACTTAAGCGGCATTGTGCCTTTTGTAATTAATTCCGATGTAATTTCAGTGTTTCCTTGTCATTGCGTACGTCCAAGGAATACATTGAACCGGCAGTGGTGTATCGGACACCAAAACTGGTCTCACAGGAAAGGATCAAAGCACAGACTATAAGAAGGCTCACGCTTCTTGCACTTAAGTCGGCATTGTGCCTTTTGTATTTAATTCCGATGCGATTTCTGTGTTTCATCGTCAATGTGTATGTCCAAGGAATACATTGAACCTGCAGTGGTGTATCGGAAACTAATACTGGTCTCACAGGAAAGGATCAAAGAACAGACTCTAAGAGGTGTCACTCTTCTTGCACTTAAGGCGACATTGTGCATTTCGTATTTAATTCCGAGTCGATTTCTGTGTTTCATCGTCAACGTGTATGTCCAAGGAATACATTGAACCTGCAGTGGTGTATCGGAAACTAATACTGGTCTCACAGTTAAGGATCAAAGCACAGACTCTAAGAAGTCTTACTGCTCTTGCACTTAAGGCGGCATTGTGCCTTTTGTATTTAATTCCGATGTAAATTCAGTGTTTCATCGTCATTGTGTATGTAAAAGGAATACATTGAACCTGCAGTGGTGTATCGGAAACAAATACTGGTCTCACAGGAAAGGATCAAAGCACCGACTGAAAGAAGAGTCTCTATTCTTGTACTTAAGGCGGCATTGTGCCTTTTGTATTTAATTCCGATGCGATTTCTGTGTTTCATCGTCAATGTTAAGGTCCAAGAATTACATTGAACCTGCAGTGGTGTATCGGAAACAAATACTGGTCTCACAGGAAAGAATCAAAGCACAGACTCTAAGAAGTCTCACTCTTCTAGCACTTAAGGCGGTATTGTGCCTTTTGTGTTTCATTCCGATGTAATTTCAGTGTTTCATCGTCAATGTGTGTGTAAAAGGAATACATTGAACCTGCAGTTGTGTATTTGAAACTAAAACTGGTCACATAGGAAAGCATCAAAGCACCGTCTGTAAGGAGAGTCTCTATTCTTGTACTTAAGGCGGCACTGTGCCATTTGTATTTAGTTCCAATGCGATTTCTGTGTTTCATCGCCAATGTGAAGGTCCAAGGAATTCATTAGACCTGCTGTGGTGTTTCGGAAACAAATACTGGTCTCACAGGAAAGGATCAAAGCACCGACTGTAAGAAGAGTCTCTATTCTTGTACTTTAGGCGGCATTGTGCCTTTTGTATTCAATTCCGATGCGATTTCTGTGTTTCATCATCAATGTGAAGGTCCAATGAATACATTGAACATGCAGTGGTGTATCGGAAACTAATACTGGTGTCATAGGAAAGGATCAAAGCACCGACTGTATGAAGAGTCTCTATTCTTTTACTTATGGGGGCATTGAGCCTTTTGTATTTATTTCCGATGCGATTTCTGTGTTTCATCGTCAATGTGAATGTCCTAGGAATACATTGAACCTGCAGTGGTGTGTCGGAAACTAATACTGGTCTCACAGGAAAGGATCAAATCTGAGACACTAAGAAGTCTTACGCATCTTGCACTTAAGGCGGCATTGTGCCTTTTGTATCTAATTCCGATGAAAATTCAGTGCTTCATCGGCAATGTGAAGAACCAAGGAATACATTGAACCTGCAGTGGTGTATCGGAAACTAATACTGGACTCATAGGAAAGGATCAAAGCACCGACTGTAAAATGAGTCTCTATTCTTGTACTTAAAGCGGCATTGTGCCTTTTGTATTTAATTCCGATCTAATTTCACTGTTTCATAGTCAATGTGTATGTCCAAGGAATACAGTGAACCTGCAGTGGTGTATCGGAAACTAATACTGGTCTCACAGGGAATGCTCAAAACACCGACCGTAAGAAGAGTCTCTATTCTTATACTTATGGCGGCATTGTGCAGTTTGTATTTAGTTTCGACGCGATTTCTGTGTTTCATCGTCAATGTGAAGGTCCAAAGAATACATTGAACCTGCAGTGGTGTATCGGAAACCAATACTGGTCTCACAGGAATTGCTCAAAACACCGACTGTGAGAAGAGTCTCTAGTCTTGTACTTAAGGCGGCATTGTGCCTTTTGAATTAATTCCGACGCGATTTCTGTGTTTCATCGTCAATGTGACGGTCCAAACAATACATTGAACCTGCAGTGGTGTATCGGAAACTAAAACTGGTCTCACAGGAATGGATCAATGCACAGACTCTAAGAAGTATCACCCTTCTCGCACTTAAGGCGGCATTGTGCCTTTTGTATTTCATTCCGGTGCGATTTCTGTGTTTCATCGTCAGTGTGAAGGTCCAAGGAATACATTGAACCTGCGGTTGTGTATCGGAACCTAATACTGGTCTCACAGGAAAAAATCAAAACACAGACTCTAAGAAGTCTCACTCTTCTTGCGCTTAAGGCGGATTTGTGAGTTTGGATTTAATTCCGATCTAATTTCAGTGCTTCATCGTCAATGTGTATGCCCCAGGAAAACATTGAACCTGCAGTGGTGTATCGGAAACTAATACTGGTCTCACAGAGAATGCTCAAAACACCGACTGTAAGAATAGTCTCTATTCCTATACCTAAGGCAGCATTGTGTCTTTTGTATTTAATTCCGACGCGATTTCTGTGTTTCATCGTCAATGTGAAGGTCCAAGGAATACATTGAACCTGCAGTCGTGTATCGGAAACTAATACTGGTCTCACAGGAAAGGATCAAAGCACAGACTCAAAGAAGTCTTACTGTTCTTGCACTTAATGCGGCATTGTGCCTTTTGTATTTAATTCCGAAGGTATTTTCTGTGTTCCATCGTCAATGTGAAGGTCCAAGGAATACATTGAACCTGCAGTGGTGTATCGGAAACTAATACTGGTCTCACAGGAAAGGATCAAAGCACCGACTGTAAGAAGAGTCCCTATTCTTGTAGATAAGGCGGCATTGTGCCTTTTGTATTTAATTGCGATGGGATTTCTGTGTTTCATCGTCAATGTGTATGTTCAAGGAATACATTGAACCTGCAGTGGTGTATCGGAAACTAATACTGGACTTACAGGAAAGGATCAAAGCACAGACTCTAAGAAGTCTTACTCTTCTTGCACTTAAGGCGGCATTGTGCCTGTTGTATTTATGTCCGAAGTGGTTTCTGTGTTTCGTTGTCAATGTGAAGATCCAAGGAATACATTGAACCTGCAGTGGTGTATCGGAAACTAATACTGGTCTCACAGGAAAGGATCAAAGCACAGACTCTAAGAGGTGTCACTCTTCTTGCACTTAAGGCGACATTGTTCATTTCGTATTTAATTCCGATGCGATTTCTGTGTTTCATCGTCAACGTGTATGTCCAAGGAATACATTGAACCAGCAGTGGTGTATCGGAAACTAATACTGGTCTCACAGTTAAGGATCAAAGCACAGACTCTAAGAAGTCTTACTGCTCTTGCACTTAAGGCGGCATTGTGCCTTTTGTATTTAATTCCGATGTAAATTCAGTGTTTCATCGTCATTGTGTATGTAAAAGGAATACATTGAACCTGCAGTGGTGTATCGGAAACAAATACTGGTCTCACAGGAAAGGATCAAAGCACCGACTGAAAGAAGTGTCTCTATTCTTGTACTTAAGGCGGCATTGTGCATTTTGTATTTAATTCCGATGCGATTTCTGTGTTTCATCGTCAATGTTAAGGTCCAAGAATTACATTGAACCTGCAGTGGTGTATCGGCAACTAAAACTGGTCTCATAAGAAAATTACTAAATCACCGACTGTAAGAAGAGTCTCTATTCTTGTACTTAAAGCGGCATTGTTCCTTTTGTATTTAATTCCGATGGGATTTCTGTGTTTCATCGGCAATGTGAAGATCCAAGGAATACATTGAACCTGCAGTGGTGTATCGGAAACAAATACTGGTCTCACAGGAAAGAATCAAAGCACAAACTCTAAGAAGTCGCACTCTTCTAGCACTTAAGGCGGTATTGTGCCTTTTGTATTTCATTCCGATGTAATTTCAGTGTTTCATCGTCAATGTGTGTGTAAAAGGAATACATTGAACCTGCAGTTGTGTATTTGAAACTAAAACTGGTCTCATAGGAAAAGCATCAAAGCACCGTCTGTAAGGAGAGTCTCTATTCTTGTACTTAAGGCGGCGCTGTGCCATTTGTATTTAGTTCCAATGCGATTTCTGTGTTTCATCGTCAATGTGAAGGTCCAAGGAATTCATTAGACCTGCTGTGGTGTATCGGAAACAAATACTGGTCTCACAGGAAAGGACCAAAGCACCGACTGTAAGAAGAGTCTCTATTCTTGTACTTAAGGCGGCATTGTGCCTTTTGTATTTAATTCCGATGAAAATTCAGTGCTTCATCGTCAATGTGTATGTAAAAGGAATACATTGAACCTGCGGTGGTGTATCGGAAACTAAACTTGGTGTCATAGGAAAGGATCAAAGAACCGACTGTAAGAAGATTCTCTATTCTTCTACTTAAGGCGGCATTTTGCCTTTTGTGTTTAATTCCGATGCGATTTCTGTGTTTCATCGTCAATGTGAAGGTCCATGGAATACATTGAACCTGCAGTGGTGTATCGGCAACTAAAACTGGTCTCATAAGAAAATTACTAAATCACCGACTGTAAGAAGAGTCTCTATTCTTGTACTTAACGCGGCATTGTTCCTTTTGTATTTAATTCCGATGGGATTTCTGTGTTTCATCGGCAATGTGAAGATCCAAGGAATACATTGAACCTGCAGTGGTGTATCGGAAACTAATACTGGACTCATAGGAAAGGATCAAAGCACCGACTGTAAGAAGAGTCTCTATTCTTGTACTTAAAGCGGCATTGTGCCTTTTGTATTTATTTCCGATGCGATTTCTGTGTTTCATCGTCAATGTGTATGTTCAAGGAATACATTGAACCTGCAGTGGTGCATCGGAAACTAATACTGGTCTCACAGGAAAGGATCAAAGCACAGACTCTAAGAAGTCTCACAGTTCTTGCACTTAAGGCGGCATTGTGCCTTTTGTATTTAATTCCGATGTAATGTCAGTGTTTCATCGTCAATGTGTATGTCTAAGGAACACATTGAACCAGCAGTGGTGTATGGGAAACTAATACTGGTGTCACAGGAAAGGATCAAAGCACAGACTATAAGAAGTCTCACTCTTCTTGCACTTAAGTTGGCATTGTGCCTTGTGTATTTAATTCCGATGCGATATCTGTGTTTCATCGTCAATGTGTATGTCCAAGGAATACATTGAACCTGCAGTGGTGTATAGGAAACTAATACTGGTCTAAAAGGAAAGGATCAAAGCACAGACTCTAAGAAGTCTTACTCTTCTTGCACTTAAAGCGGCATTGTGCCTGTTGCATATATCTCCGATGTGATTTCTGTGTTTCATCGTCAATGAGAAGGTACAAGGAATACATTGAACCTGCAGTGGTGTATCGGAAGCTAATACTGGTCTCACAGGAAAGGATCAAAGCACAGACTCTAAGAGGTGTCACTCTTCTTGCACTTAAGGCGGCTATGTGCCTTTCGTATTTAAATCCGATGCATTTCTCTGTTTCATCGTCATCGTATATGTCCAAGGAATACATTGAACCTGCAGTGGTGTATCGGAAACTAATACTGGTCTCACAGTTCAGGATCAAAGCACTGACTCTAAGAAGTCTAACTCCTCTTGAACTTAAGGCGGCATTGTGCCTTTTGTAATTATTTCCGATTTAAATTCAGTGTTTCATCGTCAATGTGTATGTAAAAGGAATACATTGAACCTACAGTGATGTATCGGACACTAATACTGGTCTCACAGGAAAGCATCAAAGCACCGACTGAGAGAAGAGTCTCTATTCTTGTACTTAAGGCGGCATTGTGCCTTTTGTTTTTAATTCTGATGCGAATTCTGAGCTTCATCGTCTATGTGAAGGTCCAAGGAATATATTGAACCAGCAGTGGTGTATCGGAAACTAATACAGGAGTCATAGGAAAGGATCAAAGCACCGACTGTAAGAAGAGTCTCTATTCTTTTACTTAAGGCGGCATTGTGCATTTTATATTTACTTCCTATGCGATATCTGTGTTTCATCGTCAATGTGTATGTCCAAGGAATACATTGAACCTGCAGTGGTGTATCGGAAACTAATACTGGTCTAACAGGAAAGAATCAAATCACAGACTCTAAGAAGTCTTACTCTTCTTGCACTTAAGGCGGCATTGTGCCTGTTGCATTTATCTCCGACGTGATTTCTGTGTTTCATCGTCAATGTGAAGGTCCAAGCAATACATTGAACCTGCAGTGGTGTATCGGAAACTAATACTGGTCTCACAGGGATTGCTCAAAACACCGACAGTAAGAAGAGTCTCTATTCTTTTACTTAAGGCGGCATTGTGCCTTTTGTATTTAATTCCGACGCGATTTCTGTGTTTCATGGTCAATGTGAAGGTCCAAGGGATACATTGAACCTGCAGTGGTGTATCGGAAACTAATACTGGTCTCACAGGGATTGCTCAAAACACCGACTGTAAGAAGAGTCTCTATTCTTGTACTTAAGGCGGACTTGTGCCTTTTGCATTTAATTCCGACGCGATTTCTGTGTTTCATCGTCAATGTGACGGTACGAGGAATACATTGAACCTGCAGTGGTGTAACGGAAACTAATACTGGTCTCACAGGAATGGATCTATGCACAGACTCTAAGAAATCTCACCCTTCTTGCACTCAAGGCGGCATGGTGCCTTTTGTATTTAATTCCGATGCGATTTTTGTGTTTCATCGTCAATGTGAAGGTCCAAGGAATACATTGGACCTGCGGTTGTGTATCGGAAACTAATACTGGTCTCACAATAAAAAATCAAAGCACAGACTCTGAGAAGTCTCACTCTTCTTGCACTTAAGGCGGCATTGTGAGTTTTGTATTTAATTCCGATCTAATTTGAGTGTTTCATCGTCAATTTGTATGTCCAAGGAATACATTGAACCTGCAGTGGTGTATCGGAAACTAATACTGGTCTCACAGGGAATGCTCAAAGCACCGACTGTAAGAATAGTCTCTATTGTTATACCTAAGGAAGCATTGTGCCTTTTGTATTTAATTCCGACGCGATTTCTGTGTTTCATCGTCAATGTGAAGGTCCAAGGAATACAATGAACCTGCAATCGTGTATCGGAAACTAATACTGGTCTCACAGGAAAGGATCGAATCACAGATTCTAAGAAGTATTACTGTTCTTGCCCTTAATGCGGCATTGTGCCTGTTGTGTTTAATTCCGATGCGATTTCTGTGTTTCATCGTCAATGTGAAGGTCCAACGAATACATTGAACTTGCAGTGGTGTATCGGAAACTAATACTGGTCTCACAGGAAAGGATCAAAGCACCGACTGTAAGAAGAGTCCCTATTCTTGTACTTAAGGCGGCATTGTGCCTTTTGTATTCAATTGCGACGGGGTTTCTGTGTTTCATCGTCAATGTGTATGTCCAAGGAATACATTGAACCTGCAGAGGTGTATCGGAAACAAATACTGGTCTCACAGGAAAGGATCAAAGCACAGACTCTAAGAAGTGTCTCTCTTCTTGAACTTAAGGCTGCATTGTGACTTTTGTATTTCATTCCGAGGCGATTTCAGTGTTTCCTTGTCAATGCGTATGTCCAGGGAATACATTGAACCTGCAGTGGTGTATCGGAAACTAATACTGGTCTCACAGGAATGGATCAATGCACAGAGTCTAAGAAATCTCATCCTTCTTGCACTTAAGGCGGCATTGTGCCTTTTGTATTTAATTCCGATGTAATTTCAGTGTTTCATCGTCAATGTGTGTGCAAAAGGAATACATTGAATCTGCAGTGGTGTATCAGAAACTAAATGTGGTCTCATAGGAAAGGATCAAAGCACCGTCTGTAAGAAGAGTCTCTATTCTTGTACTTAAAGCGGCACTGTGCCATTTGTATTTAGTTCCGAAGCGATTTCTGTGTTTCATCGTCAATGTGAAGGTCCAAGGAATACATTAGAACTGCAGTGGTGTATCGGAAACTAACACTGGTCTCACAGGAAAGGATCAAAGCACCGAGTGTAAGAAGAGAATCTATTCTTGTACTTAAGGCGGCATTGTGCCTTTTGTATTGAATTCCGATGCGATTTCTGTGTTTCATCATCAATGTGAAGGTTCAAGGAATACATTGAACCTGCAGTGGTGTGTCGGAAACTAATACTGGTGTCATAGGAAAGGATCAAAGCACCGACTGTAAGAAGAGTCTCTATTCCTTTACTTAAGGCGGCATTGTGCTTTTTGTATTTAATTCCGATGCGATTTCTGTGTTTCATTGTCAATGTGAATGTCCAAGGAATACATTGAACCTGCAGTGGTGTATCGAAAACTAATACTGGTCTCACAGGAAAGGATCAATGCAGAGACACTAAGAAGTCTTACGCTTCTTGCACTTAAGGCATCATTGTGCCTGTTGTATTTATCTCCGATTTGATTTCTGTGTTTCATCGTCAATGTGAAGGTCCAAGGAATACATTGAACCTGCAGTGGTGTATCGGAAACTAATACTGGTCTCACAGTTAAGGTTCAAATCAGAGAGCCTAAGAAGTCTCACTCTTCTTGCACTTAAGGCGGCATTGTGCCTTTTGTATTTAATTCCTATGTAAATTCAGTGTTTCATCGTCAATGTGTATGTAAAAGGAATACACAGAACCTGCGGTGGTGTTTCGGAAACTATAACTGGTCTCATAGGAAAGGATCAAAGCACCGACTGTAAGAAGAGTCTCTATTCTTTTACTTAAGGCGGCATTGTGCCTTTTGTATTCAATTCCGATGCGATTTCTGTGTTTCATCGTCAACGTGAAGGTACAAGGAATACATTGAACCTGCAGTGGTGTGTCGGAAACTAATACTGGTGTCATAGGAAAGGATCAAAGCACCGACTGTAAGAAAAGTCTCCATTCTTGTACTTAAGGCGACATTGTGCCTTTTGTATATAATTCCGATGCGATTTCAGTGTTTCATCGTCAATGTGAAGGTCGAGGGAATACATTGAACCTGTAGTGGTGTATCGGAAACTAATACTGGTCTCACAGAAAGGATCAAAGCACCGACTGAATGAAGAGTCTCTATTCTTGTACTAAAGCCGGCATTGTGCCTTTTGTATTTAATTCCGATGTGATTTCTGTGTTTCATCGTCAATGGGAAGGTCCAAGGAATTCATTGAACCTGCACTGGTGTATCGGAAACTAATACTGGTCTCACAGGAAAGGATCAAAGCACAGACTCTAAGAAGTCTCACTCTTCTTGCACTTAAGGCGGTATTGTGTCTTTTGCATTTAATTCCGATGAAATTTTAGTGTTTCATCGTCAATGTGTGTGTAAAAGGAATACATTGAACCTGCAGTGGTGTATCGGAAACTAAAACTGGTCTCATAGGAAAGGAGCAAAGCACCGACTGTAAGAAGAGTCTCTATTCTTGTACTTAAGGCGGCATTGTGCCATTTGTAATTAGTTCCGATGCGAATTCTGTGTTTCATCGTCAATGTGAAGGTCCAAGGAATACATTAGACCTGCAGTGGTGTATCGGAAACAAGTACTGGTCTCACAGGAGAGGATCATAGCTCCGACAGTAAGAAGAGTCTCTATTGTTGTACATAAGGCGGCATTGTGCCTTTTGTATTTAATTCCGATGCGATTTCTGTGTTTAATCGTCAATGTGAATGTCCAAGGAATACATTGAACCTGCAGTGGTGTATCGGAAAGTAATACTGGTGTCATGGGAAAGGATCATAGCACCGACTGTAAGAAGAGTCTTTATTCTTTTACTTAAGGCGGCATTGTGCCTATTGTATTTAATTCCGATCCGATATCTGTGTTTCATCGTCAATGTGTATGTCCAAGGAATACATTGAACCTGCAGTGGTGTATCGGAAACTAATACTGGTCTAACCGGAAAGGATCAAATCACAGACTCTTAGAAGTCTTACTCTTCTTGCACTTAAGGCGGCATTGTGCCTGTTGTATTTATCTCCGATGTGATTTCTGTGTTTCATCGTCAATGTGAAGGTCCAAGGAATACTTTGAACCTGCAGTGGTGTTTCGGAAACTAATACCGGTCTCACAGGAAAGGATCAAAGCACAGACATCAAGAGGTGTCACTCTTCTTGCACTTAAGGCGGCATTGTGCCTTTCGTATTTAATTCCGATGCGATTTCTTTGTTTCATCGTCAACGTGTATGTCCAAGGAGTACATTGAACCTGCAGTGCTGTATCGGAAACTACTACTGGTCTCACAGTTAAGGATCAAAGCACAGACTGTAAGAAGTCTCACTCCTCTTGCACTTAAGGCGGCATTGTGCCTTTTGTATTTAATTCCGATGTAAATTCAGTGTTTCATCGTCAATGTGTATGTAAAATTAATACATTGAACCTGCAGTGGTGTATCGGTAACTAATACTGGTCTCACCGGAAAGGATCAAATCACCGACTGAAAGAAGGGTCTCTATTCTTGTACTTAAGGCGGCATTGTGCCTTTTATATTTAATTCCGATGTGATTTCTGTGTTTCATCGTCAATGTGAAGGTCCAAGGAATACACTGAACCTGCAGTGGTGTATCGGAAACTAATACTGGTCTCACAGGAAGGGATCAAAGCACAGACTCTAAGAAGGCTCACTCTTCTTGCACTTAAGTCGGTGTTGTGCCTTTTGTAATTAATTACGATTTAATTTCAGTGTTTCATCGTCAATGTGTGTGTAAAAGGAATACATTGAACCTGCAGTGGTGTATCGGAAACTAAAACTGGTCTCATAGGAAAGGATCAAAGCACCGTCTGTAAGAAGAGTCTCTATTCTTGTACTTTAGGCGGCACTGTGCCATTTGTATTTAGTTCCGATGCGATTTCTATGTTTCAGCGTCAATGTGAAGGCCCAAGGAATACATTAGACCTGCAGTGGTGTATCGGAAAAAAATACTGGTCTCGCAGGAAAGGATCAAAGCACCGACTGTAAGAAGAGTCCCTATTCTTGTACTTAAGGCGGCATTGTGCCTTTTGTATTTAATTCAGATGCGATTTCTGTGTTCCATCCTCAATGTGAAGGTCGAAGGAAAACATTGAACCTGCAGTGCTGTATCGGAAACTAATACTGGTCTCACAGGAAAGGATCAAAGCACCGACTGGAAGAAGAGTCTCTATTCTTGTACTTAAGGCGGCATTGTGCATTTTGTATTTAATTCCGATGCGATTTCTGTGTTTCATCGTCAATGTGAAGGTCCAAGGAATTCATTGAACCTGCAGTGGTGTAACGGAAACTAATACAAGTCTCACAGAAAAAGGATCAAAGCACAGACTCTAAGAAGTCTCACTCTTCTTGCACTTAAGGCGGCATTGTACCATTTGTATTTAATTCCGTTGCGATTTCTGTGTTTCATCGTCAATGTGAAGGTCCAAGAAATACATTAGACCTGCAGTGGTGTATCGGAAACTAATACTGGTCTTACAGGAAAGGATCAAAGCACCGGCTGTAAGAAGAGTCTCTATTCTTGTACTAAACGCGGCATTGTGCCTTTTGTACTTAATTCCGACGCGATTTCTGAGTTTCATGGTCAATGTGAAGGTCCAAGGGATACATTGAACCTGCAGTGGTGTATCGGAAACTAATACTGGACTCACAGGAAAGCATCAAAGCACAGACTCTAAGAAGTCTTACTCTTCTTGCACTTAAGGCGGCATTGTGCCTGTTGTTTTTAATTCCGATGTGATTTCTGTGTTTCATCGTCAATGTGAAGGTCGAAGGAATACATTGAACCTGCAGTGGTGTATCAGAAACTAATACTGGTCTCACAGGAAAGGATCAAAGCACCGACTGGATGAAGAGTCTCTATTCTTGTACTTAAGGCGGCATTGTGCCTTTTGTATTCAATTCTGATGCGATTTCTGTGTTTCATCGTCAACGTGAAGGTCCAAGGAATACATTGAACCTGCAGTGGTGTGTCGGAAACTAATACTGGTGTCATAGGAAAGGATCAAAGCACCGACTGTATGAAGAGTCTCTATTCTTGTACTTAAGGCGGCATTGTGCCATTTGTATTTAATTCCGTTGCGATTTCTGTGTTTCATCGTCAATGTGAAGTTCCAAGAAATACATTAGACCTGCAGTGGTGTATCGGAAACTAATACTGGTCTTACAGGAAAGGATCAAAGCACCGGCTGTAAGAAGAGTCTCTATTCTTGTACTAAACGCGGCATTGTGCCTTTTGTACTTAATTCCGACGCGATTTCTGTGTTTCATGGTCAATGTGAAGGTCCAAGGGATACATTGAACCTGCAGTGGTGTATCGGAAACTAATACTGGACTCACAGGAAAGCATCAAAGCACAGACTCTAAGAAGTCTTACTCTTCTTGCACTTAAGGCGGCATTGTGCCTGTTGTTTTTAATTCCGATGTGATTTCTGTGTTTCATCGTCAATGTGAAGGTCGAAGGAATACATTGAACCTGCAGTGGTGTATCAGAAACTAATACTGGTCTCACAGGAAAGGATCAAAGCACCGACTGGATGAAGAGTCTCTATTCTTGTACTTAAGGCGGCATTGTGCCTTTTGTATTCAATTCTGATGCGATTTCTGTGTTTCATCGTCAACGTGAAGGTCCAAGGAATACATTGAACCTGCAGTGGTGTGTCGGAAACTATTACTGGTGTCATAGGAAAGGATCAAAGCACCGACTGTAAGAAGAGTCTCTATTCTTGTACTTAAGGCGGCATTGTGCCTTTTGCATTTAATTCCGATGCGATTTCTGTGTTTCATCGTCAATGTGAAGGTCCAAGGAATTCATTGTACCAGCAGTGGTGTAACGGAAACTAATACTGGTCTCACAGGAAAGGATCAAAGCACAGACCCTAAGAAGTCTCACTCTTCTTGCACTTAAGGCGGCATTGAGCCTTTTGTATGTAATTCTGATGTAATTTCAGTGTTTCATCGTCAATGTGTATGTAAAAGGAATACATTGAACCTGCAGTGGTGTATCGGAAACTAAAACTGGTCTCATAGGAAAGGATCAAAGCACCGAATGTAAGAAGAGTCTCTATTCTTGTACTTAAGGCGGCATTGTGCCATTTGTATTTAATTCCGTTGCGATTTCTGTGTTTAATCGTCAATGTGAAGGTCCAAGGAATACTTTGAACCTGCAGTGGTGTATCGGAAACTAATACTGGTCTCACAGGAAAGGATCAAAGCACAGACTCTAAGAGGTATCACTCTTCTAGCACTTAAGGCGGCATTGTGCCTTTCGTATTTAATTCCGATGCGTTTTCTTTCTTTCATCGTCAATGTGAAGGTCCAAGGAATACATTGAACCTGCAGTGGTGTATCGGAAACTAATACTGGTCTCACAGGAAGGGATCAAAGCACAGACTCTAAGAAGTCTCACTCTTCTTGCACTTAAGGCGGTATTGTGCCTTTTGTATTTAATTCCGATGTAATTTCAGGGTTTCATCGTCAATGTGTGTGTAAAAGGAATACATTGAACCTGCAGTGGTGTATCGGAAACTAAAACTGGTCTCATAGGAAAGGATCAAAGAACCGTCTGTAAGAAGAATCTCTATTCTTGTACTTAAGGCGGCACTGTGCCATTTGTATTTAGTTCCGATGCGATTTCTGTGTTTCAGCGTCAATGTGAAGGTCCAAGGAATACATTAGACCTGCAGTGGTGTATCGGAAATAAATACTGGTCTCGCAGGAAAGGATCAAACCACCGACTGTAAGAAGATTCTCTATTCTTGTACTTAAGGCGTCATTGTGCCTTTTGTATTTATTTCCGATGCGATTTCTGTGTTTCATCATCTATGTGAATGTCCAAGTAATACATTGAACCTGCAGTGGTGTGTCGGAAACTAATACTGGTGTCATAGGAAAGGATCAAAGCACCGACTGTAAGAAGAGTCTCTATTCTTTTACTTAAGGCGGCATTGTGCCTTTTGTATTTAATTCCGATGCGATTTCTGTGTATCATCGTCAATGTGAATGTCTAAGGAATACATTGAACCTGCAGTGGTGTATCGAAAACTAATACTGGTCTCACACGAAAGGATCAAAGCAGAGACACTAAGAAGTCTTACGCTTCTTGCACTTAAGGCATCATTGTGCCTGTTGTATTTATCTCCGATGTGATTTCTGTGTTTCACCGTCAATGTGAAGGTCCATGGAATGCATTGAACCTGCAGTGGTGTATCGGAAACTAATACTGGTCTCACAGTTAAGGATCAAAGCACAGACCCTAAGAAGCCTCACTCTTCTTGCACTTAAGGCGGCATTGTGCCTTTTGTACTTAATTCCGATTTAATTCAGTGTTTCATCGTCAATGTGTATGTAAAAGGAATACATTGAACCTGCAGTGGTGTATCGGAAACTAATACTGGTCTCACAGGAAAGGATCAAAGCACCGACTGAAAGAAGAGTCTCTATTCTTGTACTAAAGGCGGCATTGTGCCTTTTGTGTTTAATTCCGATGTGATTTCTGTGTTTCATCGTCAATGTGAAGGTCCAAGGAATACATTGAACCTGCAGTGGTGTGTCGGAAACTAATACTGGACTCACAGGAAAGGATCAAAGCAGAGACACTAAGAAGTCTTACGCTTCTTGCACTTAAGGCATCATTGTGCCTGTTGTATTTATCTCCAATGTGATATCTGTGTTTCATCGTCAATGTATAGGTCGAAGGAATACATTGAACCTGCAGTGGTGTATCAGAAACTAATACTGGACTCACAGGAAAGGATCAAAGCACAGACCCTAAGAAGTCTCACTCTTCTTGCACTTAAATCGGCATTGTTTCTTTTGTATTTAATTCCGATGTAAATTCAGTGTTTCATCGTCAGTGTGTATGTAAAAGGAATACATTGAACCTGCGGTGGTGTATCGGAAACTAAAACTGGTCTCATAGGAAAGGATCAAAGCACCGACCGTAAGAAGAGTCTCAATTCTTTTACTTATGGCGGCATTGTGCCTTTTATATTTAATTCCGATGCTATTTCTGTGTTTCATCGTCAACGTGAAGGTCCAAGGAATACATTGAACCTGCAGTGGTGTGTCGGAAACTAATACTGGCGTCATAGGAAAGGATCAAAGCACTGACTGTAAGAAGGGTCTCTATTCTTGTACTTAAGGCGGCATTGTGCCTTTTGTATTTAATTCCGATGTAATGTCAGTGTTTCATCGTCATAGTGTATGTCTAAGGAACACATTGAACCCGCAGTGGAGTCTCGGAAACTAATACTGGTCTCACAGGAAAGGATCAAAGCACAGACTATAAGAAGTCTCACTCTTCTTGCACTTAAGTCGGCATTGTGCCTTTTGTATTTAATTCCGATGCGATAAATGTGTTTCATCGTCAATGTGTATGTCCATGGAATACATTGAACCTGCAGTGGTGTATCGGAAACTAATACTGGTCTAACAGGAAAGGATCATAGCACAGACTCTAAGAAGGCTTACTCTTCTTGCACTTAAAGCGGCATTGTGCCTGTTGCATTTATCTCCGAGTGATTTCTGTGTTTCATCGTCAACGTGAAGGTCCAAGGAATACATTGAACCTGCAGTGGTGTGTCGGAAACTAATACTGGCGTCATAGGAAAGGATCAAAGCACCGACTGTAAGAGGAGTCTCTATTCTTGAACTTGTGGCGGCTTTGTGCCTTTTGTATCTAATTCCGATGCGATTTCAATGTTTCATCGTCAATGTGAAGGTCGTAGGAATACATTGAACCTGCAGTGGTGTATCGGAAACTAATACTGGTCTCACAGGAAAGGATCAAAGCACTGACTGAAATAAGGGTCTCTATTCTTGTACTTAAGGCGGCATTGTGCCTTTTGTATTTAATTCTGATGCGATTTCTGTGTTTCATCTTCAACGTGAAGGTCCAAGGAATACATTGAACCTGCAGTGGTGTGTCGGACACTAATACTGGGGTCATAGGAAAGGATCAAAGCACCGACTGTAAGAAGGGTCTCTATTCTTGTACTTAAGGCGGCATTGTGCCTTTTGTATTTAATTCCGATGTAAATTCAGTGTTTCATCGTCAATGTGTATGTAAAAGGAATACATTGAACCTGCGGTGGTGTATCGGAAACTAAAACTGGTCTCATAGAAAAGGATCAAAGAACCGACTATAAGAAGTGTCTCTATTCTTGTACTTAAGGCGGAATTGTGCCTTTTGTATTTAATTACGATGCGATTTCTGTGTTTCACCGTCAACGTGAAGGTCCAAGGAATACATTGAACCTGCAGTGGTGTGTCGGAAACTAATACTGGCGTCATAGGAAAGGATCAAAGCACCGACTGTAAGAAGAGTCTCTATTCTTGTACTAAAGGCGGCATTGTGCCTTTTGTATTTAATTCTGATGCGATTTCTGTGTTTCATCGTCAACGTGAAGGTCCAAGGAATACATTGAACCTGCAGTGGTGTGTCGGACACTAATACTGGGGTCATAGGAAAGGATCAAAGCACCGACTGTAAGAAGGGTCTCTATTCTTGTACTTAAGGCGGCATTGTGCCTTTTGTATTTAATTCCGATGTAAATTCAGTGTTTCATCGTCAATGTGTATGTAAAAGGAATACATTGAACCTGCGGTGGTGTATCGGAAACTAAAACTGGTCTCATAGAAAAGGATCAAAGAACCGACTATAAGAAGTGTCTCTATTCTTGTACTTAAGGCGGAATTGTGCCTTTTGTATTTAATTACGATGCGATTTCTGTGTTTCATCGTCAACGTGAAGGTCCAAGGAATACATTGAACCTGCAGTGGTGTGTCGGAAACTAATACTGGCGTCATAGGAAAGGATCAAAGCACCGACTGTAAGAAGAGTCTCTATTCTTGTACTTAAGGCGGCATTGTGCCTTTTATATTTTATTCCGATGCGATTTCTGTGATTCATCATCAATGTGAAGGTCCAACGAATACATTGAACCTGCAGTGGTGTGTCGGACACTAATACTGGGGTCATAGGAAAGGATCAAAGCACCGACTGTAAGAAGAGTCTCTATTCTTGTACTTAAGGCGGAATTGTGCCTTTTGTATTTAATTACGATGCGATTTCTGTGTTTCATCGTCAACGTGAAGGTCCAAGGAATACATTGAACCTGCAGTGGTGTGTCGGAAACTAATACTGGCGTCATAGGAAAGGATCAAAGCACCGACTGTAAGAAGGGTCTCTATTCTTGTACTTAAGGCGGCATTGTGCCTTTTGTATTTAATTACGATGCGATTAATGTGATTCATCGTCAATGTGAAGGTCCAAGGAATACATTGAACCTGCAGTGGTGTGTCGGACACTAATACTGGCGTCATAGGAAAGGATCAAAGCACCGACTGTAAGAAGAGTCTCTATTCTTGTACTTAAGGCGGAATTGTGCCTTTTGTATTTAATTACGATGCGATTTCTGTGTTTCATCGTCAACGTGAAGGTCCAAGGAATACATTGAACCCGCAGTGGTGTGTCGGAAACTAATACTGGCGTCATAGGAAAGGATCAAAACACCGACTGTAAGAAGAGTCTCTATTCTTGTACTTAAGGCGGAATTGTGCCTTTTATATTTTATTCCGATGCGATTTCTGTGATTCATCGTCAATGTGAAGGTCCAACGAATACATTGAACTTGCAGTGGTGTGTCGGACACTAATACTGGGGTCATAGGAAAGGATCAAAGCACCGACTGTAAGAAGGGTCTCTATTCTTGTACTTAAGGCGGCATTGTGCCTTTTGTATTTAATTCCGATGTAAATTCAGTGTTTCATCGTCAATGTGTATGTAAAAGGAATACATTGAACCTGCGGTGGTGTATCGGAAACTAAAACTGGTCTCATAGAAAAGGATCAAAGAACCGACTGTAAGAAGTGTCTCTATTCTTGTACTTAAGGCGGAATTGTGCCTTTTGTATTTAATTACGATGCGATTTCTGTGTTTCATCGTCAACGTGAAGGTCCAAGGAATACATTGAACCTGCAGTGGTGTGTCGGAAACTAATACTGGCGTCATAGGAAAGGATCAAAGCACCGACTGTAAGAAGAGTCTCTATTCTTGTACTTAAGGCGGCATTGTGCCTTTTATATTTTATTCCGATGCGATTTCTGTGATTCATCGTCAATGTGAAGGTCCAACGAATACATTGAACCTGCAGTGGTGTGTCGGACACTAATACTGGGGTCATAGGAAAGGATCAAAGCACCGACTGTAAGAAGGATCTCTATTCTTGTACTTAAGGCGGCATTGTGCCTTTTGTATTTAATTCCGATGGAAATTCAGTGTTTCATCGTCAATGTGTATGTAAAAGGAATACATTGAACCTGCGGTGGTGTATCGGAAACTAAAACTGGTCTCATAGAAAAGGATCAAAGAACCGACTGTAAGAAGAGTCTCTATTCTTGTACTTAAGGCGGCATTGTGCCTTTTGTATTTAATTCCGATGTAAATTCAGTGTTTCATCGTCAATGTGTATGTAAAAGGAATACATTGAACCTGCGGTGGTGTATCGGAAACTAATACTGGCGTCATAGGAAAGGATCAAAGCACCGACTGTAAGAAGAGTCTCTATTCTTGTACTTAAGGCGGAATTGTGCCTTTTGTATTTAATTACGATGCGATTTCTGTGTTTCATCGTCAACGTGAAGGTCCAAGGAATACATTGAACCTGCAGTGGTGTGTCGGAAACTAATACTGGCGTCATAGGAAAGGATCAAAGCACCGACTGTAAGAAGAGTCTCTATTCTGGTACTTAAGGCGGCATTGTGCCTTTTATATTTTATTCCGATGCGATTTCTGTGATTCATCGTCAATGTGAAGGTCCAACGAATACATTGAACCTGCAGTGGTGTGTCGGACACTAATACTGGGGTCATAGGAAAGGATCAAAGCACCGACTGTAAGAAGAGTCTCTATTCTTGTACTTAAGGCGGAATTGTGCCTTTTATATTTTATTCCGATGCGATTTCTGTGTTTCATCGTCAACGTGAAGGTCCAAGGAATACATTGAACCTGCAGTGGTGTGTCGGAAACTAATACTGGCGTCATAGGAAAGGATCAAAGCACCGACTGTAAGAAGAGTCTCTATTCTTGTACTTAAGGCGGCATTGTGCCTTTTATATTTTATTCCGATGCGATTTCTGTGATTCATCGTCAATGTGAAGATCCAACGAATACATTGAACCTGCAGTGGTGTGTCGGACACTAATACTGGGGTCATAGGAAAGGATCAAAGCACCGACTGTAAGAAGAGTCTCTATTCTTGTACTTAAGGCGGAATTGTGCCTTTTGTATTTAATTACGATGCGATTTCTGTGTTTCATCGTCAACGTGAAGGTCCAAGGAATACATTGAACCTGCAGTGGTGTGTCGGAAACTAATACTGGCGTCATAGGAAAGGATCAAAGCACCGACTGTAAGAAGAGTCTCTATTCTTGTACTTAAGGCGGCATTGTGCCTTTTATATTTTATTCCGATGCGATTTCTGTGATTCATCGTCAATGTGAAGGTCCAACGAATACATTGAACCTGCAGTGGTGTGTCGGACACTAATACTGGGGTCATAGGAAAGGATCAAAGCACCGACTGTAAGAAGAGTCTCTATTCTTGTACTTAAGGCGGAATTGTGCCTTTTGTATTTAATTACGATGCGATTTCTGTGTTTCATCGTCAACGTGAAGGTCCAAGGAATACATTGAACCTGCAGTGGTGTGTCGGAAACTAATACTGGCGTCATAGGAAAGGATCAAAGCACCGACTGTAAGAAGAGTCTCTATTCTTGTACTTAAGGCGGCATTGTGCCTTTTATATTTTATTCCGATGCGATTTCTGTGATTCATCGTCAATGTGAAGGTCCAACGAATACATTGAACCTGCAGTGGTGTGTCGGAAACTAATACTGGCGTCATAGGAAAGGATCAAAGCACCGACTGTAAGAAGAGTCTCTATTCTTGTACTTAAGGCGGCATTGTGCCTTTTATATTTTATTCCGATGCGATTTCTGTGATTCATCGTCAATGTGAAGGTCCAACGAATACATTGAACCTGCAGTGGTGTGTCGGACACTAATACTGGGGTCATAGGAAAGGATCAAAGCACCGACTGTAAGAAGAGTCTCTATTCTTGTACTTAAGGCGGAATTGTGCCTTTTGTATTTAATTACGATGCGATTTCTGTGTTTCATCGTCAACGTGAAGGTCCAAGGAATACATTGAACCTGCAGTGGTGTGTCGGAAACTAATACTGGCGTCATAGGAAAGGATCAAAGCACCGACTGTAAGAAGAGTCTCTATTCTTGTACTTAAGGCGGCATTGTGCCTTTTATATTTTATTCCGATGCGATTTCTGTGATTCATCGTCAATGTGAAGGTCCAACGAATACATTGAACCTGCAGTGGTGTGTCGGACACTAATACTGGGGTCATAGGAAAGGATCAAAGCACCGACTGTAAGAAGAGTCTCTATTCTTGTACTTAAGGCGGAATTGTGCCTTTTGTATTTAATTACGATGCGATTTCTGTGTTTCATCGTCAACGTGAAGGTCCAAGGAATACATTGAACCTGCAGTGGTGTGTCGGAAACTAATACTGGCGTCATAGGAAAGGATCAAAGCACCGACTGTAAGAAGAGTCTCTATTCTTGTACTTAAGGCGGCATTGTGCCTTTTATATTTTATTCCGATGCGATTTCTGTGATTCATCGTCAATGTGAAGGTCCAACGAATACATTGAACCTGCAGTGGTGTGTCGGACACTAATACTGGGGTCATAGGAAAGGATCAAAGCACCGACTGTAAGAAGAGTCTCTATTCTTGTACTTAAGGCGGAATTGTGCCTTTTGTATTTAATTACGATGCGATTTCTGTGTTTCATCGTCAACGTGAAGGTCCAAGGAATACATTGAACCTGCAGTGGTGTGTCGGAAACTAATACTGGCGTCATAGGAAAGGATCAAAGCACCGACTGTAAGAAGAGTCTCTATTCTTGTACTTAAGGCGGCATTGTGCCTTTTATATTTTATTCCGATGCGATTTCTGTGATTCATCGTCAATGTGAAGGTCCAACGAATACATTGAACCTGCAGTGGTGTGTCGGACACTAATACTGGGGTCATAGGAAAGGATCAAAGCACCGACTGTAAGAAGAGTCTCTATTCTTGTACTTAAGGCGGAATTGTGCCTTTTGTATTTAATTACGATGCGATTTCTGTGTTTCATCGTCAACGTGAAGGTCCAAGGAATACATTGAACCTGCAGTGGTGTGTCGGAAACTAATACTGGCGTCATAGGAAAGGATCAAAGCACCGACTGTAAGAAGAGTCTCTATTCTTGTACTTAAGGCGGCATTGTGCCTTTTATATTTTATTCCGATGCGATTTCTGTGATTCATCGTCAATGTGAAGGTCCAACGAATACATTGAACCTGCAGTGGTGTGTCGGACACTAATACTGGGGTCATAGGAAAGGATCAAAGCACCGACTGTAAGAAGAGTCTCTATTCTTGTACTTAAGGCGGAATTGTGCCTTTTGTATTTAATTACGATGCGATTTCTGTGTTTCATCGTCAACGTGAAGGTCCAAGGAATACATTGAACCTACAGTGGTGTGTCGGAAACTAATACTGGCGTCATAGGAAAGGATCAAAGCACCGACTGTAAGAAGAGTCTCTATTCTTGTACTTAAGGCGGCATTGTGCCTTTTATATTTTATTCCGATGCGATTTCTGTGATTCATCGTCAATGTGAAGGTCCAACGAATACATTGAACCTGCAGTGGTGTGTCGGACACTAATACTGGGGTCATAGGAAAGGATCAAAGCACCGACTGTAAGAAGAGTCTCTATTCTTGTACTTAAGGCGGAATTGTGCCTTTTGTATTTAATTACGATGCGATTTCTGTGTTTCATCGTCAACGTGAAGGTCCAAGGAATACATTGAACCTGCAGTGGTGTGTCGGAAACTAATACTGGCGTCATAGGAAAGGATCAAAGCACCGACTGTAAGAAGAGTCTCTATTCTTGTACTTAAGGCGGCATTGTGCCTTTTATATTTTATTCCGATGCGATTTCTGTGATTCATCGTCAATGTGAAGGTCCAACGAATACATTGAACCTGCAGTGGTGTGTCGGACACTAATACTGGGGTCATAGGAAAGGATCAAAGCACCGACTGTAAGAAGAGTCTCTATTCTTGTACTTAAGGCGGCATTGTGCCTTTTATATTTTATTCCGATGCGATTTCTGTGATTCATCGTCAATGTGAAGGTCCAACGAATACATTGAACCTGCAGTGGTGTGTCGGACACTAATACTGGGGTCATAGGAAAGGATCAAAGCACCGACTGTAAGAAGAGTCTCTATTCTTGTACTTAAGGCGGAATTGTGCCTTTTGTATTTAATTACGATGCGATTTCTGTGTTTCATCGTCAACGTGAAGGTCCAAGGAATACATTGAACCTGCAGTGGTGTGTCGGAAACTAATACTGGCGTCATAGGAAAGGATCAAAGCACCGACTGTAAGAAGAGTCTCTATTCTTGTACTTAAGGCGGCATTGTGCCTTTTATATTTTATTCCGATGCGATTTCTGTGATTCATCGTCAATGTGAAGGTCCAACGAATACATTGAACCTGCAGTGGTGTGTCGGACACTAATACTGGGGTCATAGGAAAGGATCAAAGCACCGACTGTAAGAAGAGTCTCTATTCTTGTACTTAAGGCGGAATTGTGCCTTTTGTATTTAATTACGATGCGATTTCTGTGTTTCATCGTCAACGTGAAGGTCCAAGGAATACATTGAACCTGCAGTGGTGTGTCGGAAACTAATACTGGCGTCATAGGAAAGGATCAAAGCACCGACTGTAAGAAGAGTCTCTATTCTTGTACTTAAGGCGGCATTGTGCCTTTTATATTTTATTCCGATGCGATTTCTGTGATTCATCGTCAATGTGAAGGTCCAACGAATACATTGAACCTGCAGTGGTGTGTCGGACACTAATACTGGGGTCATAGGAAAGGATCAAAGCACCGACTGTAAGAAGAGTCTCTATTCTTGTACTTAAGGCGGAATTGTGCCTTTTGTATTTAATTACGATGCGATTTCTGTGTTTCATCGTCAACGTGAAGGTCCAAGGAATACATTGAACCTGCAGTGGTGTGTCGGAAACTAATACTGGCGTCATAGGAAAGGATCAAAGCACCGACTGTAAGAAGAGTCTCTATTCTTGTACTTAAGGCGGCATTGTGCCTTTTATATTTTATTCCGATGCGATTTCTGTGATTCATCGTCAATGTGAAGGTCCAACGAATACATTGAACCTGCAGTGGTGTGTCGGACACTAATACTGGGGTCATAGGAAAGGATCAAAGCACCGACTGTAAGAAGAGTCTCTATTCTTGTACTTAAGGCGGCATTGTGCCTTTTGTATTTAATTACGATGCGATTTCTGTGTTTCATCGTCAACGTGAAGGTCCAAGGAATACATTGAACCTGCAGTGGTGTGTCGGAAACTAATACTGGCGTCATAGGAAAGGATCAAAGCACCGACTGTAAGAAGAGTCTCTATTCTTGTACTTAAGGCGGCATTGTGCCTTTTATATTTTATTCCGATGCGATTTCTGTGATTCATCGTCAATGTGAAGGTCCAACGAATACATTGAACCTGCAGTGGTGTGTCGGACACTAATACTGGGGTCATAGGAAAGGATCAAAGCACCGACTGTAAGAAGAGTCTCTATTCTTGTACTTAAGGCGGAATTGTGCCTTTTGTATTTAATTACGATGCGATTTCTGTGTTTCATCGCCAACGTGAAGGTCCAAGGAATACATTGAACCTGCAGTGGTGTGTCGGAAACTAATACTGGCGTCATAGGAAAGGATCAAAGCACCGACTGTAAGAAGAGTCTCTATTCTTGTACTTAAGGCGGCATTGTGCCTTTTATATTTTATTCCGATGCGATTTCTGTGATTCATCGTCAATGTGAAGGTCCAACGAATACATTGAACCTGCAGTGGTGTGTCGGACACTAATACTGGGGTCATAGGAAAGGATCAAAGCACCGACTGTAAGAAGAGTCTCTATTCTTGTACTTAAGGCGGAATTGTGCCTTTTGTATTTAATTACGATGCGATTTCTGTGTTTCATCGTCAACGTGAAGGTCCAAGGAATACATTGAACCTGCAGTGGTGTGTCGGAAACTAATACTGGCGTCATAGGAAAGGATCAAAGCACCGACTGTAAGAAGAGTCTCTATTCTTGTACTTAAGGCGGCATTGTGCCTTTTATATTTTATTCCGATGCGATTTCTGTGATTCATCGTCAATGTGAAGGTCCAACGAATACATTGAACCTGCAGTGGTGTGTCGGACACTAATACTGGGGTCATAGGAAAGGATCAAAGCACCGACTGTAAGAAGAGTCTCTATTCTTGTACTTAAGGCGGCATTGTGCCTTTTGTATTTAATTACGATGCGATTTCTGTGTTTCATCGTCAACGTGAAGGTCCAAGGAATACATTGAACCTGCAGTGGTGTGTCGGAAACTAATACTGGCGTCATAGGAAAGGATCAAAGCACCGACTGTAAGAAGAGTCTCTATTCTTGTACTTAAGGCGGCATTGTGCCTTTTATATTTTATTCCGATGCGATTTCTGTGATTCATCGTCAATGTGAAGGTCCAACGAATACATTGAACCTGCAGTGGTGTGTCGGACACTAATACTGGGGTCATAGGAAAGGATCAAAGCACCGACTGTAAGAAGAGTCTCTATTCTTGTACTTAAGGCGGAATTGTGCCTTTTGTATTTAATTACGATGCGATTTCTGTGTTTCATCGTCAACGTGAAGGTCCAAGGAATACATTGAACCTGCAGTGGTGTGTCGGAAACTAATACTGGCGTCATAGGAAAGGATCAAAGCACCGACTGTAAGAAGAGTCTCTATTCTTGTACTTAAGGCGGCATTGTGCCTTTTATATTTTATTCCGATGCGATTTCTGTGATTCATCGTCAATGTGAAGGTCCAACGAATACATTGAACCTGCAGTGGTGTGTCGGACACTAATACTGGGGTCATAGGAAAGGATCAAAGCACCGACTGTAAGAAGAGTCTCTATTCTTGTACTTAAGGCGGAATTGTGCCTTTTGTATTTAATTACGATGCGATTTCTGTGTTTCATCGTCAACGTGAAGGTCCAAGGAATACATTGAACCTGCAGTGGTGTGTCGGAAACTAATACTGGCGTCATAGGAAAGGATCAAAGCACCGACTGTAAGATGAGTCTCTATTCTTGTACTTAAGGCGGCATTGTGCCTTTTATATTTTATTCCGATGCGATTTCTGTGATTCATCGTCAATGTGAAGGTCCAACGAATACATTGAACCTGCAGTGGTGTGTCGGACACTAATACTGGGGTCATAGGAAAGGATCAAAGCACCGACTGTAAGAAGAGTCTCTATTCTTGTACTTAAGGCGGAATTGTGCCTTTTGTATTTAATTACGATGCGATTTCTGTGTTTCATCGTCAACGTGAAGGTCCAAGGAATACATTGAACCTGCAGTGGTGTGTCGGAAACTAATACTGGCGTCATAGGAAAGGATCAAAGCACCGACTGTAAGAAGAGTCTCCATTCTTGTACTTAAGGCGGCATTGTGCCTTTTATATTTTATTCCGATGCGATTTCTGTGATTCATCGTCAATGTGAAGGTCCAACGAATACATTGAACCTGCAGTGGTGTGTCGGACACTAATACTGGGGTCATAGGAAAGGATCAAAGCACCGACTGTAAGAAGAGTCTCTATTCTTGTACTTAAGGCGGAATTGTGCCTTTTGTATTTAATTACGATGCGATTTCTGTGTTTCATCGTCAACGTGAAGGTCCAAGGAATACATTGAACCTGCAGTGGTGTGTCGGAAACTAATACTGGCGTCATAGGAAAGGATCAAAGCACCGACTGTAAGAAGAGTCTCTATTCTTGTACTTAAGGCGGCATTGTGCCTTTTATATTTTATTCCGATGCGATTTCTGTGATTCATCGTCAATGTGAAGGTCCAACGAATACATTGAACCTGCAGTGGTGTGTCGGACACTAATACTGGGGTCATAGGAAAGGATCAAAGCACCGACTGTAAGAAGAGTCTCTATTCTTGTACTTAAGGCGGAATTGTGCCTTTTGTATTTAATTACGATGCGATTTCTGTGTTTCATCGTCAACGTGAAGGTCCAACGAATACATTGAACCTGCAGTGGTGTGTCGGAAACTAATACTGGCGTCATAGGAAAGGATCAAAGCACCGACTGTAAGAAGAGTCTCTATTCTTGTACTTAAGGCGGCATTGTGCCTTTTATATTTTATTCCGATGCGATTTCTGTGATTCATCGTCAATGTGAAGGTCCAACGAATACATTGAACCTGCAGTGGTGTGTCGGACACTAATACTGGGGTCATAGGAAAGGATCAAAGCACCGACTGTAAGAAGAGTCTCTATTCTTGTACTTAAGGCGGAATTGTGCCTTTTGTATTTAATTACGATGCGATTTCTGTGTTTCATCGTCAACGTGAAGGTCCAAGGAATACATTGAACCTGCAGTGGTGTGTCGGAAACTAATACTGGCGTCATAGGAAAGGATCAAAGCACCGACTGTAAGAAGAGTCTCTATTCTTGTACTTAAGGCGGCATTGTGCCTTTTATATTTTATTCCGATGCGATTTCTGTGATTCATCGTCAATGTGAAGGTCCAACGAATACATTGAACCTGCAGTGGTGTGTCGGACACTAATACTGGGGTCATAGGAAAGGATCAAAGCACCGACTGTAAGAAGAGTCTCTATTCTTGTACTTAAGGCGGAATTGTGCCTTTTGTATTTAATTACGATACGATTTCTGTGTTTCATCGTCAACGTGAAGGTCCAAGGAATACATTGAACCTGCAGTGGTGTGTCGGAAACTAATACTGGCGTCATAGGAAAGGATCAAAGCACCGACTGTAAGAAGAGTCTCTATTCTTGTACTTAAGGCGGAATTGTGCCTTTTATATTTTATTCCGATGCGATTTCTGTGTTTCATCGTCAATGTGAAGGTCCAAGGAATATATTGAACCTGCAGTGGTGTATTGGAAACTAATACTGGCCTCACTGGAAAGGATCAAAGCACAGACTCTAAGAAATCTCACTCTTCTTGCACTTAAGGCGGTATTGTGCCTTTTCTATTTAATTCCGATTTAATTTCAGTGTTTCATCGTCAATGTGTGTTTAAAAGGAATACATTGAACCTGCAGTGGTGTATCGGAATCTACAACTGGTCTCATAGGAAAGGAGCAAAGCACCGACTGTAAAAAGAGTCTCTATTCTTGTACTTAAGGCGGCTTTGTGCCATTTGTATTTAGTTCCGATGCGATTTCTGTGTTTCATCGTCAATGTGAAGGTCCAAGGAATACATTAGACCTGCAGTGGTGTATCGGAAACAAATACTGGTCTCACAGGAATGGATCAAAGCACCGACAGTAAGAAGAGTCTCTATTCTTGTACTTAAATCGGCATTGTGCCTTTTGTATTTAATTCCGATGCGATTTCTGTGTTTCATCGTCAACGTGAAGGTCCAAGGAATACATTGAACCTGCAGTGGTGTATCGGAAACTAATACTGGTCTCACAGGAAAGGATCAAAGCACAGACTCTAAGAGGTGTCACTCGTCTTGCACTTAAGGCGGCATTGTGCCTTTCGTATTTAATTCCGATGCGATTTCTTTGTTTCATTGTCAACGTGTATGTCCACGGAATGCATTGAACCTGCAGTGCTGTATCGGACACTAATACTGGTCTCACAGGTAAGGATCAAAGCACAGACTCTAAGAAGTCTCACTACTCTTGCACTTAAGGCGGCATTGTGCCTTTTGTATTTAATTCCGATGTAAATTCAGATTTTCATCGTAAATGTGTATGTAAAAGGAATACATTGAACCTGCAGTGGTGTATCTTTAACTAATACTGGTCTCACAGGAAAGGATCAAACCACCGACTGAAAGAAGAATCTCTATTCTTAAACCTAAGGCGGCATTGTGCCTTTTGTATTTAATTCCGATGCGATTTTTGTGTTTCATCGTCAATGTGAAGGTCCAAGGAATACATTGAACCTGCAGTGGTGTATCGGAAACTAATACTGGTCACACAGGAAAGGATCAAAGCACAGACACTAAGAAGCCGCACTCTTCTTGCACTTATGGCGGTATTGTGCATTTTGTATTTAATTCCAATGTAATTTCAGTGTTTCATCGTCAATGTGAAGGTCCAAGGAATGCATTGAACCTGCAGTGGTGTATCGGAAACTAATACTGGTCTCACAGTTAAGGATCAAAGCACAGACCCTAAGAAGTCTCGCTCTACTTACACTTAAGGCAGCATTGTGCCTTTTGTATTTAATTCCGATGTAAATTCAGTGTTTCATCGTCAATGTGTATGTAAAAGGAATACATTGAACCTGCGGTGGTGTATCGGAAACTAAAACTGGTCTCATAGGAAAGGATCAAGGAACCGACTGTAAGAAGTGTCTCTATTCTTGTACTTAAGGCGGAATTGTGCCTTTTGTATTTAATTACGATGCGATTTCTGTGTTTCATCGTCAACGTGAAGGTCCAAGGAATACATTGAACCTGCAGTGGTGTGTCGGATACTAATACTGGGGTCATAAAAAAGGATCAAAGCACCGACTGTAAGAAGAGTCTCTATTCTTGTACTTAAGGCGGCATTGTGCCTTTTGTATTTAATTCCGATGCGGTATCTGTGTTTCATCGTCAATGTATAGGTCGAAGGAATACATTGAACCTGCAGTGGTGTATCAGAAACTAATACTGGTCTCACAGGAAAGGATCATAGCACCGACTGGAAGAAGAGTCTCTATTCTTGTACTTAAGGCGGCATTGTGCCTTTTGTATTTAATTCTGATGCGATTTCTTTGTTTCATCGTCAACGTGAAGGTCCAAGGAATACATTGAACCTGCAGTGGTGTGTCGGAAACTAATACTGGTCTCATAGGAAAGGATCAAAGCACCGAGTGTAAGAAGTGTCTCTATTCTTGTACTTTAGGCGGCATTGTGCCATTTGTATTGAATTCCGTTGCGATTTCTGTGTTTCATCGTCAATGTGAAGGTCCAAGGAATACTTTGAACCTGCAGTGGTGTATCGGAAACTAATACTGGTGTCATAGGAAAGGATCAAAGCACCGAGTATAGGAAGAGTCTCTATTCTTGCACTTAAGGCGGCATTGTTCCATTTGTATTTAATTCCGTTGCGATTTCTGTGTATCATCGTCAATGTGAATGTCCAAGGAATACATTGAACCTGCAGTGGTGTATCGAAAACTAATACTGATCTCACAGGAAAGGATCAAAGCAGAGACACTAAGAAGTCTTACGCTTCTTGCACTTAAGGCATCATTGTGCCTGTTGTATATATCTCCGATGTGATTTCTGTGTTTCATCGTCAATGTGAAGGTCCAAGGAATGCATTGAACCTGCAGTGGTGTATCGGAAACTAATACTGGTCTCACAGTTAAGGATCAAAGCACAGACCCTAAGAACTCTCACTCTTCTTGCACTTAAGGCGGCATTGTGCCTTTTGTATTTAATTCCGATGTAAATTCAGTGTTTCATCGTCAATGTGTATGTAAAAGGAATACATTGAACCTGCGGTGGTGTATCGGAAACTAAAACTGGTCTCACAGGAAAGGATCAAAGCACTGACTGAAATAAGAGTCTCTATTCTTGTACTTAAGGCGGCATTGTGCCTTTTGTAATTAATTCTGATGCGATTTCTGTGTTTCATCGTCAACGTGAAGGTCCAAGGAATACATTGAACCTGCAGTGGTGTGTCGGAAACTAATACTGGGGTCATAGGAAAGGATCAAAGCACCGACTGTAAGAAGAGTCTCTATTCTTGTACTTAAGGCGGCATTCTGCCTTTTGTATTTAATTCCGATGTAAATTCAGTGTTTCATCGTCAATGTGTATGTAAAAGGAATACATTGAACCTGCGGTGGTGTATCGGAAACTAAAACTGGTCTCATAGGAAAGAATCAATGAACCGACTGTAAGAAGTGTCTCTATTCTTGTACTTAAGGCGGAATTGTGCCTTTTGTATTTAATTACGATGCGATTTCTGTGTTTCATCGTCAACGTGAAGGTCCAAGGAATACATTGAACCTGCAGTGGTGTGTCGGAAACTAATACTGGGGTCATAGGAAAGGATCAAAGCACCGACTGTAAGAAGAGTCTCTATTCTTGTACTTAAGGCGGCATTGTGCCTTTTGTATTTAATTCCGATGCGATATCTGTGTTTCATCGCCAATGTATAGGTCGAAGGAATACATTGAACCTGCAGTGGTGTATCAGAAACTAATACTGGTCTCACAGGAAAGGATCAAAGCACCGACTGGAAGAAGAGTCTCTATTCTTGTACTTAAGGCGGCATTGTGCCATTTGTATTTAATTCTGATGCGATTTCTGTGTTTCATCGTCAACGTGAAGGTCAAAGGAATACATTGAACCTGCAGTGGTGTGTCGGAAACTAATACTGGTCTCATAGGAAAGGAGCAAATCACCGACTCTAAGAAGTCTCACTCTTCTTGCACTGAAGGCGGCATTGTGCCTTTTGTATTTAATTCTGATGTAATTTCAGTGTTTCATCGTCAATTAGTATGTAAAAGGAATACATTGAACCTGCAGTGGTGTATCGAAAACTAATACTGGTCTCACAGGAAAGGATCAAAGCAGAGACACTAAGAAGTCTTACGCCTCTTGCACTTAAGGCGTCATTGTGCCTGTTGTATTTATCTCCGATGTGATTTCTGTGTGTTCATCGTCAATGTGAAGATCCAAGGAATGCATTGAACCTGCAGTGGTGTATCGGAAACTAATACTGGTCTCACAGTTAAGGATCAAAGCACAGACCCTAAGAAGTCTCACTCTTCTTGCACTTAAGGCGGCATTGTGCCTTTTGTATTTAATTCCGATGTAAATTCAGTGTTTCATCGTCAATGTGTATGTAAAAGGAATACATTGAACCTGCGGTGGTGTATCGGAAAGTAAAACTGGTCTCATAGGAAAGGATCAAAGCACCGACTGTAAGAAGAGTCTCTATTCTTGTACTTAAGGCGGCATTGTGCCATTTGTATTTAATTCCGTTGCGATTTCTGTGTTTCATCGTCAATGTGAAGGTCCAAGGAATACAATGAACCTGCAGTGGTGTATCGGAAACTAATACTGGTCTCACAGGAAAGGATCAAAGCACAGACTCTAAGAAGTCTCACTCTTCTTGCACTGAAGGCGGCATTGTGCCTTTTGTATTTAATTCTGATGTAATTTCAGTGTTTCATCGTCAATGAGTATGTAAAAGGAATACATTGAACCTGCAGTGGTGTATCGAAAACTAATACTGGTCTCACAGGAAAGGATCAAAGCAGAGACACTAAGAAGTCTTACGCTTCTTGCACTTAAGGCGTCATTGTGCCTGTTGTATTTATCTCCGATGTGATTTCTGTGTGTTCATCGTCAATGTGAAGATCCAAGGAATGCATTGAACCTGCAGTTGTGTATCGGAAACTAATACTGGCCTCACAGTTAAGGATCAAAGCACAGACCCTAAGAAGTCTCACTCTTCTTGCACTTAAGGCGGCATTGTGCCTTTTGTATTTAATTCCGATGTAAATTCAGTGTTTCATCGTCAATGTGTATGTAAAAGGAATACATTGAACCTGCGGTGGTGTATCGGAAAGTAAAACTGGTCTCATAGGAAAGGATCAAAGCACCGACTGTAAGAAGAGTCTCAATTCTTTTACTTAAGGCGGCATTGTGCCTTTTATATTTAATTCCGATGCGATTTCTGTGTTTCATTGTCAACGTGAAGGTCCAAGGAATACATTGAACCTGCAGTGGTGTGTCGGAAACCAATACTGGGGTCATAGGAAAGGATCAAAGCACCGACTGTAAGAAGAGTCTCTATTCTTGTACTTAAGACGGCATTGTGCCTTTTGTATTTAATTCCGATGCGATATCTGTTTTTCATCGTCAATGTATAGGTCGAAGGAATACATTGAACCTGCAGTGGTGTATCAGAAACTAATACTAGTCTCACAGGAAAGGATCAAAGCACCGACTGGAAGAAGAGTCTCTATTCTTGTACTTAAGGCGGCATTGTGCCTTTTGTATTTAATTATGATGCGATTTCTGTGTTTCATCGTCAACGTGAAGGTCCAAGGAATACATTGAACCTGCAGTGGCGTGTCGGAAACTAATACTGGTCTCATAGGAAAGGATCAAAGCACCGAGTGTAAGAAGTGTCTCTATTCTTGTACTTATGGCGGCATTGTGCCATTTGTATTTAATTCCGTTGCGATTTCTGTGTATCATCGTCAATGTGAATGTCCAAGGAATACATTGAACCTGCAGTGGTGTATCGAAAACTAATACTGGTCTCACAGGAAAGGATCAAAGCAGAGACACTAAGAAGTCTTACGCTTCTTGCACTTAAGGCATCATTGTGCCTGTTGTATTTATCTCCGATGTGATTTCTGTGTTTCATCGTCAATGTGAAGGTCCAAGGAATGCATTGAACCTGCAGTGGTGTATCGGAAACTAATACTGGTCTCACAGTTAAGGATCAAAGCACAGACCCTAAGAAGTCTCACTCTTCTTGCACTTAAGGCGGCATTGTGCCTTTTGTATTTAATTCCGATGTAAATTCAGTGTTTCATCGTCAATGTGTATGTAAAAGGAATACATTGAACCTGCGGTGGTGTATCGGAAACTAAAACTGGTCTCATAGGAGAGGATCAAAGCACCGACTGGAAGAAGAGTCTCTATTCTTGTACTTAAGGCGGCATTGTGCCTTTTGTATTTAATTCTGATGCGATTTCTGTGTTTCATCGTCAACGTGAAGGTCCAAGGAATACATTGAACCTGCAGTGGCGTGTCGGAAACTAATACTGGTCTCATAGGAGAGGATCAAGGCACCGACTGGAAGAAGAGTCTCTATGCTTGTACTTAAGGCGGCATTGTGCCTTTTGTATTTAATTCCGATGCGATTTCTGTGTTTCATCGTCAACGTGAAGGTCCAAGGAATACATTGAAACTGCAGCGGTGTGTCGGATACTAATACTGGTGTTATAGGAAAGGATCAAAGCACCGACTGTAAGAAGAGTATCTATTCTTTAACTTAAGGCGGCATTGTGCCATTTGTATTTAATTCCGATGCGATTTCTGTGTTTCATCGTCAATGTGAAGGTCGAAGGAATACATTGAACCTGCAGTGGTGTAATGGAAACTAATACTGGTCTCACAGGAAAGGATCAAAGCACCGACTGGAACAAGAGTCTCTATTATTGTACTAAACTCGGCATTGTGCCTTTTATATTTTATTCCGATGCGATTTCTGTGATTCATCGTCAATGTGAAGGTCCAACGAATACATTGAACCTGCAGTGGTGTATCGGCAACTGAAACTGGTCTCATAGGAAAATTATTAAATCACCGACTGTAAGAAGAGTCTCTATTCTTGTACTTGAAGCGGCATTGTTCCTTTTGTATTTAATTCCGATGTAATTTCAGTGTTTCATCGTCAATGTGTATGTCTAAGGAAAACATTGAACCTGCAGTGGTGTATCGGAAACCAATACTGGTCTCACAGGAAAGGATCAAAGCACAGACTTTAAGAAGTCTCATTTCTCTTGCACTTAAGGCGGCATTGTGTCTTTTGTATTTAATTCCGATGTAATGTCAGTGTTTCATCGTCATAGTGGATGTCTAAGGAACACATTGAACCTGCCGTGGTGTATCGGAAACTAATACTGGTCTCACAGGAAAGCATCAAAGCACAGACAATAAGAAGTCTCACTCTTCTTGCACTTAAGTCGGCATTGTGCCTTTTGTATTTAATTCCGACGCGATATCTGTGTTTCATCGACAATGTGTATGTCCAAGGAATACATTTAAACTGCAGTGGTGTTTTGGAAACTAATACTGGTCTAACAGGAAAGGATCAAAGCACAGACTCTAAGAAGGCTTACTCTTCTTGCACTTAAAGCGGCATTGTGCCTGTTGCATTTATCTCCGATGTGATTTCTGTGTTTCATCGTCAATGTGAAGGTCCAAAGAATACATTGAACCTGCAGTGGTGTATCGGAAACTAATACTGGTCTCACAGTTAAGGATCAAAGCACAGACTCTAAGAAGTCTAACTCCTCTTGCACTTAAGGCGGCATTGAGCCTTTTGTATTTATTTCCGATGTAAATTCAGTGTTTCATCGTCAATTTGTATGTAAAAGGAATACATTGAACCTGTAGTGATGTATCGGACACTAATACTGGTCTCACAGGAAAGGATCAAAGCACCGACTGAGAGAAGAGTCTCTATTCTTGTACTTAAGGAGGCACTGTGCCTTTTGTTTTTAATTCCGATGCGATTTCTGTGTTTCATCGTCAATGTGAAGGTCCAAGGAATATATTGAACCTGCAGTGGTGTATTGGAAACTAATACTGGGCTCACAGGAATGGATCAAAGCACAGACTCTAAGAAATCTCACTCTTCTTGCACTTAAGGCGGTATTGTGCCTTTTGTATTTAATTCCGATTTAATTTCAGTGTTTCATCGTCAATGTGTGTGTAAAAGGAACACATTGAACCTGCAGTGGTGAATCGGAATCTAAAACTGGTCTCATAGGAAAGGAGCAAAGCACCGACTGTAAGAAGAGTCTCTATTCTTGTACTTATGGCGGCATTGTGCCATTTGTATTTAGTTCCGATGCGATTTCTGTGTTTCATCGTCAATGTGAAGGTCCAAGGAATACTTTAGACCTGCAGTGGTGTATCGGAAACAAATACTGGTCTCACAGGAATGGATCAAAGCACCGACAGTAAGAAGAGTCTCTATTCTTGTACTTAAATCGGCATTGTGCCCTTTGTATTTAATTCCGATGCGATTTCTGTGTTTCATCGTCAACGTGAAGGTCTAAGGAATACATTGAACCTGCAGTGGTGTATCGGAAACAAATACTGGTGTCATAGGAAAGGATCAGAGCACCGACTGTAAGAAGAGTCTCTATTCTTGTACTTAAGGCGGCATTGTGCCTTTTGTATTTAATTCCGATGCGATATCTGTGTTTCATCGTCAATGTGTATGTCCAAGGAATACATTGAACCTGCAGTGGTGTATCGGAAACTAATACTGGTCTAACATGAAAGGATCAAATCACAGACTCTAAGAAGTCTTACTCTTCTTGCACTTAAGGCGGCATTGTGCCTGTTGCATTTATCTCCGATGTGATTTCTGTGTTTCATCGTCAATGTGAAGGTCCAAGGAATACATTGAACCTGCAGTGGTGTATCGGAAACTAATACTGGCCTCACAGGAATGGATCAAAGCACCGACTGTAAGAAGAGTCCCTATTCTTGTACTTAAGGCGGCATTGTGCCTCTTGTATTTAATTGCGATGGGATTTCTGTGTTTTATCGTCAATGTGTATGTTCAAGGAATACATTGAACCTGCAGTGGTGTATCGGAAACTAATACTGGTCGCACATGAGAGGATCAAACCACAGACTCTAAGAAGTCTCACTCTTCTTACACTTAAGCGGCATTGTGCCTTTTGTATTTAATTCCGATGTAATTTCAGTGTTTCCTTGTTAATGCGTATGTCCATGGAATACATTGAACCTGCAGTCGTGTATCGGAAACTAATACTGGTCTCACAGGAATGGATCAAAGCACAGACTATAAGAAGTCTCACTCTTCTTGCACTTAAGTCGGCATTGTGCCTTTTGTATTTAATTCCGATGCGATATCTGTGTTTCATCGTCAATGTGTATGTCCGAGGAATAAATTGAACCTGCAGTGGTGTATCGGAAACTAATACTGGTCTAACAGGAAAGGATCAAATCACAGACTCTAAGAAGTCTTACTCTTCTTGCACTTAAGGCGGCATTGTGCCTGTTGCATTTATCTCCGATGTGATTTCTGTATTTCATTGTCAATGTGAAGGCCCAAGGAATACATTGAACCTGCAGTGGTGTATCGGAAACTAATAGTGGTCTCGCAGGGAATGCTCAAAAACACCGACTGTAAGAAGAGTCTCTATTCTTATACTTATGGCGGCATTATGCCTTTTGTATTTAATTCCGACGCGATTTCTGTGTTTCTTCGAAAATGTGAAGGTCCAGGGAATACATTGAACCTGCTGTGGTGTATCGAAAACTAATACTGGTCTCACAGGAAAGGATCAAAGCAGAGACACTAAGAAGTCTTACGCTTCTAGCACTTAAGGCATCATTGTGCCTGTTGTATTTATCTCCGATGTGATTTCTGTGTTTCATCGTCAATGTGAAGGTCCAAGGAATACATTAGACCTACAGTGGTGTATCGGAAACTAATACTGGTCTCACAGGAAAGGATCAAAGCACCGAGTGTAAGGTGAGTTTCAATTCTTGTACTTAAGGCGGCATTGTGCCATTTGTATTTAATTCCGTTGCGATTTCTGTGTTTCATCGTCAATGTGAAGGTCCAAGGAATACATTAGACCTACAGTGGTGTATCGGAAACTAATACTGGTCTCACAGGAAAGGATCAAAGCACCGAGTGTAAGGTGAGTTTCAATTCTTGTACTTAAGGCGGCATTGTGCCATTTGTATTTAATTCCGTTGCGATTTCTGTGTTTCATCGTCAATGTGAAGGTCCAAGGAATACATTAGACCTACAGTGGTGTATCGGAAACTAATACTGGTCTCACAGGAAAGGATCAAAGCACCGACTGTAAGATGAGTCTCTAATCTTGTACTAAAGGCGGCATTGGCCCTTTTGTATTTTATTCCGATGCGATTTCTGTGTTTCATCGTCAATGTGAAGGTCCCAGGAATACATTGAACCTGCAGTGGTGTATCGGAAACTAATACTGGTGTCACAGGAAAGGATCAAAGCACCGGCTGTAATAAGAGTCTCTATTCTTTTTACTTAAGGCGGCATTGTGCCTTTTGTACTTAATTTCGATGCGATTTCTGTGTTTCACCGTCAGTGTGAATGTCCGAGGAATACATTGAACCTGCAGTGGTGTATCGGCAACTAAAACTGGTCTCATAGGAAAATTATTAAATCACCGACTGTAAGAAAATTCTCTATTCTTGTACTTAAAGCGGCATTGTTCCTTTTGTATTTAATTCCGATGCGATTTCTGTGTTTCATCGTCAATGTGAAGATCCAAGGAATACATTAAACCTGCAGTGGTTGTAACGTTCCCTGGCAAACTCACATTATTATAGAACAAGTGTTTATTTGTACCATATACGCCGCACTGGGCAAGTTGTATGTATCGTAATTATTGACCAAAAATATTACTGAATGTGGTGTCAAAGACATTTGTTATTCTCCTTATATTTTTTGTTGTAATATTTCTCTGTATTTAGGATAGGAATTTTTCTGTATTTATTATGTGATTGTAAAATGTGTAAGTATTTGCTATAGCATAGACATATGTTGCCAGAAGAGAATAATATTGTCAATTTGCAAAGAAATGTTAATAGTCAGCAATACTATTTAGGCACAATGCATTATGTATTCTTTGGTCTTCTCTGTTCAGAAGTCATTGCGTTAGGACACTGTGAAAGAGTTTTTTACGAATGGGTAAACTTCTTTTGTCTCTGTCTGGACTTAGCCGCCATTAGACGATGCGTTACGAATTAATGTGAGTTGTATTGTTGTTTGATCTAAATATATTAGAGTTTATCAAAAGTGTGAATTATTTATGTAAATTAGCTTGCCCACGCCATCTATAAAATTTCTGTAAGAATTTTTTCAGCATTTTTTAGCGGTGTTGCTGGGCTGTGCCGCGACCAACAATAGCAAACCCGTAAATCGGGAACAGATGCATAAAAATCAATGGTGAATTAAGAAATTGTTCTTCTTTTTCAGTGATCCTGTGGCTGATAAAATTTGAATTAATTATACGTTTGTGCATTCGTAGGCGGATAGCTAATGTTAGTTAACATTGAAATTTAAACAGTTTGGTTCTTTCAAAATATCTTAAATGTGTAATGAAGTAGGTTTGATCAGTGAGAAATGTCGGCTTGGCAATAATTAAAACATTTTCTGCTAATAGAGGTAATCTTGTGTTCTATGGCTAGTGCCGGGATAAAATTCAGTAAAAATATTTTTAAAAAAACCCACTGCATCTGGAAAGTGTATGCCAAGGCCGAATGATTTATAGGACTCAATTCTCAACCTAATATTCTTAACCAGTTCATATGAGTTCACGTAAATATTATTTTTTTCTTTAAATATACGTAATTCTTAAGAAAGTAAAAATTTTTATTACCACACGAAAGTAAGAGAGTGGTTCTACAACAAAGTTCGCACGAAAGAAAATTAACTTAAAAGCAAAAGATAAAATTTATTATTCTTCTTTAACGAAATTTCAAATCAATTCCATTCATTACGACGATTTCGTTAAATTGGCGCCCAACGTGGGGCTCGAATATGCAGTGGCCACTAAATACCCGTGAGATAACTAGGGAATTAATATAGTCGAACTTTGTTGCAGAACATTTAATAATTTTTCTATGTATTGTATGTATTGCATAACCAATATTGTGTGGTAATACCTGTGTATGATTTTTTGCATGAGAACGCTATGTACCCAGAGGCAAGCTGAAGAAGAGAGCTCAATATTTCGAAAAATTAAATACCTACCACAATATCAGGGGGCAGCTGCACCCAAGATAGATCACCAAAAGGTAAATCTACAGTGTAGTTGTCCTGTGGGTAGTAAAGTAGCCTCAGTGAAGTGTTCTCGGATCATTAGTGGTGTGCTTGTTGTTAGTACTTTGTTTTAAAATAACAGGACATTTAGGTAGTTAGTCATTGTAGTATATAGTAAGTGTGTATTAGTTAATGTCCATTTCTTGTGTGATTATGTCAGTGAAACCTGAGTGTTAGGATATTTAGTTCAGATTTTATTTCTTTTGTTTACTATGGTTAGATTGCGTAGTCAGAAAGATATCAGCATGGATAATGAGCAACAGTCAGTAAGTAGTGATACCGAGTTGGAAAGTGGGACACAAAGTAATGTTAGTGACGTAGTTCAGGAAGTACTATGTGAGAATCTGGGGGCAGAAGGACAAGAAATGTTGCCACTGCCACCCAGTGATTCAGTTGATAGCGGAAATACTGTGCCATCCGCAAGCACTGGACATGGACCAGAGAGTGGTGTGATGTCAGAAGTGCAATCATTAAGAGTTATGTTCGAGCGCATGCTCAATTTCCAAGCTGAATTTGTACATATGCAAGCCGAGCGTGACCAGAGATTGGTAGCTGAATTTGCATGCAAACAAGCAGAACGCGATAAAGGACGTGATGCTAAACAAGCAGAGCGTGATAAAGAACGTGATGCTAAACAAGCTGAGCATGACCGACGCCTGCATGAGAGGGACTTGCAGTTGATGCAAACTTTAGAAGTTATGCAAAGTGAGCTTGTTAGTTTGAAACAAAAATATGAAACCATACCCAAAACAGTGCATGAATTAAGCGAAAGAGTAGACAGTATTCAAGTGGCTAACGCCAATATCGTAGAGGAAATTAGTGTCCTGACTAACAGAGTCGAGCAATTGGAAATTGACACAACTCAAGTAATTGAGGACAAAGTGATCGAACAAGTGCACAAAGTAGAAAATGAAGTCATAAAAGAAATAGATCAGAAAGTGCACGCCGCAATTGAGGCCAGAGATGTGGGCTCAAGTGCGGATGTGCAGGATCTAAAAAAGATAGTGCACAAAGACATTCCGCTGTGGCAGCGGAGTGTGGACCGTCGTCTTGCCGAAATGGAGCTTAGCTTGCGGCATGACGAGGCACAGGCGTATGTCATGCCAGCCAGGTCCAACAATGATAGACATATAAATACTGCAGTAAAAAATTGCGACTGCGATACAGAACAGGCAACCAATGTAAGCGAAACAAATAAATGTCATTCCAAAGTAATGATTGAAGAAAGCTTGATTAGGAACCGACAGTTTCAGATCTTTACAACGGAGAAGAAATCTGCTCACCCTGTAGTGTTTATCAAGGGATTTAGAAACATTTTGCCTAGCGTTTGGATTCATACCCAGAAAATACAGTTCGTTATGTCCTACATACAAGGAAATGCTGCATTATGGGCAACCGAAGCAGCTGACAGTTGTGATACATATGAGCAATTTGAAAAAGCATTCTTGGCCAAATATTGGTCAACATGCATCCAGGAGAGATTACGGAAGGAGGTATATAATCCAGAGCCGTATTCTCCACGACTAGGCAATTTGCGAAAATATTTCGAGAAGTACATTAATAAGACCCGTTACTGGGACGAACAGATTTCATCCCGGGATTTGATCACTCTTTTGAAATCACACTTGCCGATACATGTAAAGGAAAAGCTTATACACGTGCCTGAAAATGATATGGAACATTTCTTGTCTGTTCTGGACTCAATTGACCTGATTCAGGAGGACGTTAAGGCAGCCTCTGAACAGGCTAGAAGTAACGGAAATGGTTATAGAAATGGTAGAAATAACACGCCTCCACCAAGTAATGGAAACGCCGGAGGTAATAATAGGAGACAGGAGTATGCACAAAACGGAAATAGAGGTAGAGACCGGAACGGCAATAGTCCGCCGGTGAATAATGACCGGAAAAGGAGGTTCGATGACCGGTATGAGACAGGCCCACCAAGCAATAATAGATGGAAAAATGCCAGGGGGCCGAGCAACACTAATACTTATAATGATGCAAACCGAACTTGGCCGCAGAACCAGAGGCCCAGTCCGGACCGGCAAAACAGTGATAGGTATGACAATAACCGACCGCCACCACAAAATGCGCCAATTGCGCAACCGTGGCGGCCGACGCAACACAACGTGCACATAGTGGAGGTCAGTGACACAGAGCAGCCACGCCCATCCACTAGCAATAATTCAACAAACTAGATGCAGCCGAGATACGCTCTCCATCGTCGGCTGAGGTTTGGAGTGAGAGCAGCCCGACACAGAACAAAACACCGAACAAAATCTGTATCCTTAGGTATAATGACGGGGTACAGATGGGAGATGAATTAATAACTGAACCATCCACGTGCGTAAAGGAGCACAAAGACAAAGTACAAGCGATAATAGAGATCAAAATTAACAATATTGATGTGCAAGCGGTCGTAGATACAGGTGCTACTGTCAGTGTTATGAGTATGGACTTATTCAAAGTACTGGGAAAGGAAAGGCGTATGCGGACTTTTCCCGTGAAAAATTGTAAAGTCACTGGAGCCGTAAGTGCACAGCGACAAATAATTAAACTCCTAGTGCGGGTAGAGATGTATTTAGGGGATGAAGCCATAGCGTGCTCATTCCTGGTGGTAAAGGGTTTAAAGGTAGCCTGCCTTTTTGGGGGTAGATTTTTTAAGAGAAAGGGACGCAATAATCGACCTTTCTCGGGGAAAATTAAGCTTGATGAATGCTGGTAGGAGAATAGAATTGTCCATGCTCAGATCTGAAGAGGTACCTGTACCTAATTGTAATGCTATTAACATAATGTGTAGGAATCAGTCGATACTACATTTAGACAATCATGGTCTAGGACAGAATCTATATTATCCTGACGTACAAGGTGATCAATTAAAAGCAAATGTGGACGCACTTGTGAACAAAGTATCACAGTCCGAAAATTTAAATTCAATGCAACAACAGGATTTGCTACAGTTATTATCTAATTATGCTGACGTATTTTCAGAACGACCAGGAATTGTTAAGGGATATCAGTACAATATCGAGGTGAAGCCTCACCAAACTTACTGTCGAGCCTCATACTCGATTCCTTGGCCCAAGAAGGAAAAAGTTTTTTTTTACGAACAATTGGAGAGTTAAATAAATTGTTCAGGTTATACATTGCATATAAGCACACAAGATAAGAAAAGCAGGGTGCAACCTTACCAGGTGCGCTCAGAAAAGGAAAGAAAAATATAATCGACATGTGACGAATAACCAAAAATTTAGTGTTGGGGACATGGTACTCTTACGCAATCATCCTAAGTCCTCGGCATCCTTGAAACAGAATAGCAAGTGGCAATTGGTGTACAATGGACCTTTTAGAGTAGTAAGTGTGCCACTTGAGTGTAGCTATCTCTTAGCAGATCCCCACTCAGGGAGAGTACGGGGACTGTATCCGCGTAAGGATGTAAAAGCATTCCTACAGTAAAAGACTAATAGTCCTATGTGGACACCATTCTTTTGTAAATAATGAACATTAATGATGTGTGATCTTTAGAGATAATGTACTAGTGTAGAAGTGTTTAGTTATAAGAATATGATTGACATTCTCATGTGTATGGATATTTGTGTTATGTACTCTTTTAATTTGTGGTATCTAGAACATGCTCTAAATGTTTGCACAGATAATCTGATTAGTGCAATTATGTGTAGTGTTAAGCTGTGACAGAGTTCAATCAAAAAGAACATTTTAGTAATGATTAGTTAGTGTACTACATAATTTTCTATGTGCCCAAATTTGAAATATTTCTTGGCACAATCTTTTCTATTATGTGTATGTATGTATATAAGTGTAGTTGTCAGATTGACAGATTCGAACCCGGAATAATATCAATAATATGAGGCCCTGAGAACTTTATTATCTCACCAACGTTATTAGAGAAAATAATGCACCCAGTAGTGACCCGAGGGCACCACGGGAGGCAAACTTGTTGCAAATTTATGTAATGCAAAGTAACGCACAAAGAAGCTTCAATTGAAGCATGTGCAGATTCAAACAGTAAAAAAGAGCTAGCCAGATACAGTCCAAGTCAATTTTTGCCTACAGAGACTACACTGTAGTTACGTAGGACGTTGATAGTAAAGAGTGACATGAGTTCAAAGGAGTTATTGAACAATATGCCTGAATCCGGCTGGAATGCACAAATAAAATCTACTCGAACACGAATATAGATGACTTTTGGGCAAACTAATACCAAATTTTAATATTTTGTTGCCATGTACGCAAATATCACACCTTGGTAAAGAGTTACGAATGTGCTGTTACAAAAAAAAAATTGCACAGCGGACATTGTAAATAAAAATAAAGGAACTTAAACAAAAGTTCAGTATTGTGCGGCAGAGACAGACAGTGACTGTTAAACCTGCAGCAATACGTCACGGAGTAGTTGAGTATAAGTAATAAAAAACTGTATCATCGCCGTGTGTGCAAGTGCACAAGGAACTAGCACGACACGAACAGTGAACCGATAATGGACGGTGGATCAAGCTAGTGTCAAACTTTAACTCTTTGTGGGTCAAGGGACGCTAGGAAAGCGCATTGACTACAGAGATACATTTGGTCCAAAGGTGAAAACTTGCGTGTGACTAATGACAAGTCATGACATGGTGAAAAATATTGTATGACCATAAAACGTGTTATCGGAAACTAATACTGGTCTCACTGGAATGGATCAAAGCACAGACTCTAAGAAGTCTCTCTCTTCTTGCACTTAAGGCGGCATTGTGCCTTTTGTATTTAATTCCGATGTAATTTCAGGGTTTCATCGTCAATGTGTTTGTAAACGGAATACATTGAACCTGCAGTGGTGTATCGGAAACTAATTCTGGTCTCGAAGGACAGGATCAAACCACAGACTCTAAGAAGTCTCACTCTTCTTGCAATTAAGGTGGCATTGTGCCTTTTGTATTTAATTCCGATGTAATTTCAGTGTTTCATCGTCAATGGGAATGTCCAAGGAATACATTGAACCTGCAGTGGTGTATCGGAAACTAATATTGGCCTGACAGGGAATGCTCAAAGCACCGACTATAAGAAGAGACCCTATTCTTGTACTTAAGGCGGCATTGTGCCATTTGTATTTAATTCCGATGCGATTTCAGTGTTTCGTCGTCAATGAGTATGTCCAAGGAATAAATTGAACCAGCAGTGGTGTATCGGAAACTAATACTGGTCTCATAGGGAATGCTCAAAGCACAGACTGTAAGAAGAATCTCTATTCTTTTACTTAAGGGGGCATTGTGCCTTTTGTATATAATTCCGATGCGATTTCGGTGTTTCATCGTCAATGTGTAGGTGCAAGGAATAAATTGAACCTGCAGTGGTGTATCGGAAACTAATACTGGTCTCACAGGAAAGGATCAAAGCACAGACTCTAAAAAGTCTCGCTCTGCTTCCACTTAAGGCGGCATTGTGCCTTTTGTATTTAATTCCGATGAAATTTCAGTGTTTCCTCGTCAATGTGTATGTCCATGGAATACGTTGAACCTGCAGTGGTGTATCGGAATCTAATACAGGTCACACAGGTAAAGATCAAAGCACCGACTGTAAGAAGAGTCTCTATTCTAGTAATTAAGGCGGCGTTATGGCTTTTGTATTTAATTGCGATGCGATTTCGGTGTTTCATCGTCAATGTGTAGGTCCAAGGAATACATAGAACCTGCAGTGGTGTATCGGAAACTAATACTGGTCTCACAGCAAACGATCAAAGCACAGACTCTAAAAAGTCTCGCTCTGCTTGCACTTAATGCGGCATTGTGCCTTTTGTATTTAATTCCGATGGAATTTCAGTGTTTCATCGTCAATGTGTATGTCCAAGGAATACATTGAACCTGCAGTGGTGTATCGGAAACTAATACTGGTCTCACAGGAAAAAATCAAAGCACAGACTGTAAGAAGGGTCTCTATTCTTGTACTTAAGGCGGCATTGTGCCTTTTGTATTTAAATCCGATGTAATTTCAGTGTTTCCTCGTCAATGTGTATGTCCAAGGAATACATTGAATCTGCAGTGGTGTGTCGGAAACTAATACTGGTCTCACAGGAAAAGATCAAAGCGCCGACTGTAAGAAGAGTCTCTATTCTTGTAATTAAGACGGCGTTATGAGTTTTGTATTTAATTTCGATGCGATTTCTGTGATTCATCGTCAATGTGAAGGTGCAAGGAATACATTGAACCGGCAGTGGTGTATCGGAAACTAATACTGGTCTCACAGGGAATGCTCAAAGCACCGACTGTAAGAAGAGTCTCTATTCTTGTACTTAAGCGGCACTGTGCCATTTGTATTTAATTCCGATGCGATTTCTGTGTTTCATCATCAATGTGAAGGTCCAAGGAATACATTGAACCTGCAGTGGTGTATCGGAAACTAATACTGGTCTCGCAGAAAGGATTAAAGCACAGACTCAAAATAGTCTCACTCTTCTTGCACTTATGGCGGCATTGTGGCTTTTGTATTTAATTCCGAAGTAATTTCAGTGTTTCATCGTCAATGTGTATTTAAAAGGAATACATTCAGCCTGCAGTGGTGTATCGAAAAGTAATACTGGTGTCATAGGAATGGATCAAAGCACAGACTCTAAGAAGTCTCACTCTTCTTGCACTTAAGGCGGCATTGTGCCTTTTGTATTTAATTCCGAAGTTATATCAGTGTTTCATCGTCAATGTGAAGGTCCAAGGAATACATTGAACGTGCAGTGGTGTATCGGAAACTAATACTGGTCTCACAGAAAAGGATCAAAGCACAGACTCTAAGAAGTCTTACTCTTCTTGCTCTTAACGCGGCATTTTGCCTTTATATTTAATTCCGATGTAATTTCAGTGTTTCATCGTCAATGTGTATGTAAACGGAATACATTGAACCTGCAGTGGTGTATCGGAACCTAATACTGGTCTCATAGGAAAGCACAGACTCTATGAAGACTGACTCTCCTTGCACTTAAGGCGGCATTGTGCCTTTTGTATTTAATTCCGATGTAGTTTCAGTGTTTCATCGTAATTGTGAATGTCCAAGGAATACATTGAACCAGCAGTGGTGTATCGGAAACTAATACTGGTCTCACTGGAAAGGATCAAAGCACCGACTGTAAGAAGAGTCTCTAATCTTGTACTTATGGCGGCATTGTGCCTTTTGTATATAATTCCGATGCGATTTCTGTGTTTCATAATCAATGTGAAGGTCCAAGGAATACATTGAACGTGCAGTGGTGTATCGGAAACTAATACTGGTCTCACAGGAAGGGATCAAACCACAGACTTTAACAAGTCTCACTCTTCTCGCACTTAAGGCGGCATTGTGCCTTTTGTATTTAATTCCAATGTAATTTCAGTGTTTCATCGTCAATGTATATGTAAACGGAATACATTGAACCCGCAGTCGTGTATCGGAGACCAATACTGATCTCATAGGAAAGGCTCAAAGCACAGACTCTAAGAAGTCAAAGTCCTCTTGCACTTAAGGCGGCATTTTGCCTTTTGTATTTATTTCCGATGTAATTTCAGTGTTTCATCGTCTTTGTGTATGTAATCGGAATACATTGAACCTGCAGTGGGTTATCGGAAACTAGTACTGGTCTCATAGGAAAGGATAAAAGCACAGACTCTAAGAAGTCTCACTCTTCTTGCACTTAATCCGGCATTGTGCCTTTTGTATTTAATTCCTATGTAATTTCAGTGTTTCATCGTCAATGTGAACGTCCAAGGAATGCATTGAACTTGCAGTGGTGTATCGGAAACTAATACTGGTCTCATAGGAAAGGAACAAAGCACAGACTCTAAAACGTCTCACTCTACTTGCACTTAAGGCGGCATTGTGCCTTTTGTATTTAATTCCTATGTAATTTCAGTGCTTCATCGTCTTTGTGTATGTAATTGGAATACATTGAACCTGCAGTGGGTTATCGGAAACTAGTACTGGTCTCATAGGAAAGGATAAAAGCACAGACTCTAAGAAGTCTCACTCTTCTTGCACTTAATCCGGCATTGTGCCTTTTGTATTTAATTCCTATGTAATTTCAGTGTTTCATCGTCAATGTGAATGTCCATGGAATACCTTGAACCTGCAGTGGTGTATCGGAAACTATTACTGGTCTCACAGGAAAGGATCAAACACCGGCTGTAAGAAGAGTCTCTATTCTTGCACTTAAGGCGGCATTGTGTCTTTTGTATTTACGTTCAATGCGATTTTGGTGTTTCATCGTCAATGAGAAGGTCCAAGGAATACATTGAACCAGCTGTGGTGTATCGCAAACTAATACTGGCGTGTCAGGGAACGCTCATAGCACCGACTGTAAGATGAGTCCCTATTCTTGTACTTAAGGCGGCATTGTGCCTTTTGTATTTAATTCCGATGAGATTTCAGTATTTCGTCGTCAATGTGTATGTCCAAGGAATAAACTGAACCAGCAGTGGTGTATCGGAAACTAATACTGGTCTCACAGGGAATGCTCAAAGCAATGACTGTAAGAAGAGTCTCTATTCTTTTACTTTAGGCGGCATTGTGCCTTTTGTATATAATTCCGATGCGATTTCGGTGTTTCATCGTCAATGTGTATGTCCAAGGAATACATTGAACCTGCAGTGGTGTATCCGAAACTAATAGTGGTCTCACAGGAAAGGATCAAAGCACAGACTCTAAGAAGTCTTGCTCTGCTTGCACTTAAGGCGGCATTGTGCCTTTTGTATTTAATTCCGATGTAATTTCAGTGTTTCGTCGTCAATGTGTATGTCCAAGGAATACATTGACCCTGCAGTGGTGTATCGGAATCTAATACAGTACTCACAGGAAAAGATCAAAGCACCGACTCAAAGAGAAGTCTCTATTCTTGTAATTAAGGCGGCGTTCTGTCTTTTGTATTTAATTCCGATGCGATTTCGGTGTTTCATCGTCAATGTGTAGGTCCAAGGAATACATTGAACCTGCAGTGGTGTATCGGAACTAATACTGGTCTCACAGGATAGGATCAAAGCACAGACTCTAAAAAGTCTCGCTCTGCTTGCACTTAAGGCGGCATTGTGACTTTTGTATTTAATTCCGATGTAATTTCAGTGTTTCATCGTCAATGTGTATGTCCAAGGATTACATTGAACCTGCAGTGGTGTATCGGAAACTAATACTGGTCTCACAGGAAAAGATCAAAGCACAGACTGTAAGAAGAGTCTCTATTCTTGTATTTAAGGCGGCTTTGTGCATTTTGTTATTTCATTCCGATGCGATTTCGGTATTTCATCGTCAATGTGTAGGTCCAAGGAATACATTGAACCTGCAGTGGTGTATCGGAAACTAATACTGGTCTCACAGGAAAGGATCAAACCACAGACTCTAAGAAGTCTCACTCTTCTTGAACTTATGGCGGCATTGTGCCTTTTGTATTTAAATCCGATGTAATTTCAGTGTTTCCTCGTCAATGTGTATGTCCAAGGAATACATTGAACATGCAGTGGTGTATCGGAAACTAATACTGGTCTCACACTAAAGGATCGAAGCACAGACTCTAAGAAATCTCACTCTTCTTGCACTTAAGGCGGCAATGTGTCATTTGTATTTAATTCCGATGGAATTTCAGTGTTTCATCGTCAATGTGTATGTCCAAGGATACATTGAACCTGCAGTCGTGTGTCGGAAACTAATACTGGTCTCACAGGAAAAGATCAAAGCACCGACTGTAAGAAGAGTCTCTATTCTTGTAATTAAGGCGGCGTTATGAGTTTTGTATTTAATTTCGATGCGATATCTGTGTTTCATCGTCAATGTGAAGGTTCACGGAATACATTGAACCTGCAGTGGTGTATCGGAAACTAATACTGGTCTCACAGGGAATGCTCAAAGCACCGACTGTAAGAAGAGTCTCTATTCTTGTGCTTAAGGCGGCACTGTGTCATTTGTATTTAATTCCGATGCGATTTCTGTGTTTCATCGTCAATGTGAAGATCGAAGGAAAACATTGAACCTGCAGTGGTGAATCGGAAACTAATACTGGTCTCACAGGAAAGGATCAAAGCACAGACTCTAAGAAGTCTCACTCTTCTTGCACTTAACGCGGCATTGTGCCTTTGTATTTAATTCCGATGTAATTTCAGAGTTTCATCGTCAATGTGTATGTAAACGGAATACATTGAACCTGCAGTGGTGTATCGGAACCTAATACTGGTCTCATAGGAAAGCACAGACTCTAAGAAGTCTCACTCTCCTTGCACTTAAGGCAGCATTGTGCCTTTTGTATTTAATTCCGATGTAATTTCAGTGTTTCATCGTAATTGTGAATGTCCAAGGAATAAATTGACCCTGCAGTGGTGTATCGGAAACTAATACTGGTCTCATTGGAAAGGATCAAAGCACAGACACTAAGGAGTCTCACTCTTCTTGCACTTAGCTCGGCATTGTGCCTTTTGTATTTAATTCCGATGTAATTTCAGTGTTTCATCGTCAATGTGTATGTAAACGGAATACATTGAACCTGCAGTGGGTTATCGGTAACTAATACTGGTCTCATAGGAAAGGTTCAAAGCACAGACTCTAAGAAGTCTCACTCTTCTTGCACTTATGGCGGCATTGTGCCTTTTGTATTTAATTCCGATGCAACTTCAGTGTTTCATCGACAATGTGAATGTCCAAGTAATCCATTGAAACTGCAGTGGTGTATCCGAAACTAATACTGGTCTCACGGGAAAGGATCAAAGCACCGACTGTAAGAAGAGTCTCTATTCTTATACTTAAGGCGGCATTGTGGCTTTTGAATTTAATTCCGATGCGATTTCTGTGCTTCATCGTCAATGTGAAGGTCCAAAGAATACATTGAACGTGCAGTGGTGGGTCTGAAACTAATACTGGTTTCATAGGAAAGGATCAAAGCACAGACTCTAAGAAGTCTCACTCTTCTTGCACTTAAGGCGGCATTGTGCCTTTTGTATTTAATTCCGAAGTAAAATCAGTGTTTCATCGTCAATGTGAAGGTCCAAGGAATACATTGAACGTGCAGTAGTGTATCGGAATCTAATACTGGTCTCACAGGAAAGGATCAAAGCACAGACTCTAAGAAATCTCACTCTTCTTGCACTTAAGGCGGCATTTTGAATTTGTAATTAATTCCGATGTAATTTCAGTGTTTCATCGTCAATGTGTATGTAAACTAAATACATTGAACCTGCAGTGGTGTATCGGAAACTAATACTGGTCTCATAGGAAAGGATCAAAGCACAGACTCTAAGAAGTCTCACCCTTCTTGCACTTAAGGCGGCATTGCGCCTTTTGTATTTATTTCCGATGTATTTTCAGTGTTTCATCGTCATGTGAATGTCCTAGGAATATATTGAACCTGCAGTGGTGTATCGGAAACTAATACTGGTCTCACAGGAAAGGATCAAACACCGACTGTAAGAAGAGTCTCTATTCTTGCACTTAAGGCGGCATTGTGCCTTTTGTATTTACGTTCAATGCGATTTCGGTGTTTCATCGTCAATGTGAAGGTCCAAGGAATACATTGAACCAGTAGTGGTGTATCGGAAACTAATACTGGCCTGACAGGGAGTGCTCAAAGCACCGACTGTAAGATGAGTCCCTATTCTTGTACTTAAGGCGGCATTGTGCCTTTTGTATTTAATTCCGATGTAATTTCAGTGTTTCATCGTCAATGTGTATGTACAAGGAATACATTGAACCTGCAGTGGTGTATCGGAATCTAATACAGTTCTCACAGGAAAAGATGAAAGCACCGACTCAAAGAGAAGTCTCTATTCTTGTAATTAAGGCGGCGTTCTGCCTTTTGTATTTAATTCCGATGCCATTTCGGTGTTTCATCGTCAATGTGTAGGTCCAAGGAATACATTGAACCTGCAGTGGTGTATCGGAACTAATACTGGTCTCACAGGAAAGGATCAAAATACAGACTCTAAAAAGTCTCGCTCTGCATGCACTTAAGGCGGCATTGTGCCTTTTGTATTTAATTCCGATGTAATTTCAGTGTTTCATCGTCAATGTGTATGTCCAAGGATTACATTGAACCTGCAGTGGTGTATCGGAAACTAATACTGGTCTCACAGGAAAAGATCAAAGCACAGACTGTAAGAAGAGTCTCTATTCTTGTATTTAAGGCGGCTTTGTGCATTTTGTATTTCATTCCGATGCGATATCGGTATTTCATCGTCAATGTGTAGGTCCAAGGAATACATTGAACCTGCAGTGGTGTATCGGAAACTAATACTGGTCTCACAGGAAAGGATCAAACCACAGACTCTAAGAAGTCTCACTCTTCTTGAACTTATGGCGGCATTGTGCCTTTTGTATTTAAATCCGATGTAATTTCAGTGTTTCCTCGTCAATGTGTATGTCCAAGGAATACATTGAACATGCAGTGGTGTATCGGAAAATAATACTGGTCTCACACTAAAGGATCGAAGCACAGACTCTAAGAAGTCTCATTCTTCTTGCACTTAAGGCGGCAATGTGCCATTTGTATTTAATTCCGATGGAATTTCAGTGTTTCATCGTCAATGTGTATGTCCAAGGATACATTGAATCTGCAGTCGTGTGTCGGAAACTAATACTGGTCTCACAGGAAAAGATCAAAGCACCGACTGTAAGAAGAGTCTCTATTCTTGTAATAAAGGCGGCGTTATGAGTTTTGTATTTAATTTCGATGCGATATCTGTGTTTCATCGTCAATGTGAAGGTTCAAGGAATACATTGAACCTGCAGTGGTGTATCGGAAACTAATACTGGTTACACAGGGAATGCTCAAAGCACCGACTGTAAGAAGAGTTTCTATTCTTGTACTTAATTCGGCACTGTGCCATTTGTATTTAATTCCGATGCGATTTCTGTGTTTCATCATCAATGTGAAGGTCCAAGGAATACATTGAACCTGCAGTGGTGTATCGGAAACTAATACTGGTCTCACAGGAAAGGATCAAACCACAGACTCTAAGAAGTCTCACTCTTCTTGAACTTATGGCGGCATTGTGCCTTTTGTATTTCAATCCGATGTAATTTCAGTGTTTCCTCGTCAATGTGTATGTCCAAGGAATACATTGAACGTGCAGTAGTGTATCGGAATCTAATACTGATCTCACAGGAAAGGATCAAAGCACAGACTCTAAGAAGCCTCACTCTTCTTGCACTTAAGGCGGTATTTTGCCTTTGTAATTAATTCCAATGTAATTTCAGTTTTTCATCGGCAATGTGTATGTAAACTAAATACATTTAACCTGCAGTGGTGTATCGGAAACTAATACTGGTCTCATAGGAAATGATCAAAGCACAGACTCTAAGAAGTCTCTACCTTCTTGCACTTATGGCGGCATTGCGCCCTTTTCACTTATTTCCGATGTATTTTCAGTGTTTCATCGTCATGTGAATGTCCAAGGAATATATTGAACCTGCAGTGGTGTATCGGAAACTAATACTGGTCTCACAGGAAAGGATCAAAGCACCGACTGTAAGAAGAGTCTCTATTCTTGTACTCAAGGCGGCATTGTGCGTTTTGTATTTAATTCCATTGCGATTTCTGTGTTTCATCGTCAATGTGAAGGTCCAGGGAATACATTGACCGTGCAGTGGTGTATCGGAAACTAATACTGGTCTCATAGGAAAGGATCAAAGCACAGACTCTAAGAAGTCACACTATTCTTGCATTTAAGGCGGCATTGTGCCTTTTGTATTTAATTCCGATGTAAATTCAGTGTTTCATCATCAATGTGTATGTAAAAGGATTACATTGAACCTGCAGTGGTGTATCGGAAACTAATACTGGTCTCATTGGAAAGGATCAAAGCACAGACTCTAAGAAGTCTCACTCTTCTTGCATTTAAGGCGGTATTGTGCCTTTTGTATTTAATTCCGATGTAATTTCACTGTTTCATCGTCAATGTGTATGTAAAAGGATTACATTGAACCTGCAGTGGTGTATCGGAAACTATTACTGGTCCCATAGGAAAGGATCAAAGCACAGACACTAAGAAATCTCACTCTTCTTGCACTTATTGCGGCATTGTGCCATTTGTATTTAACTCCGATGTAATTTCAGTGTTTCATCGTCAATGAGTATGTAAACTGAATACATTGAACCTGCAGTGGGTTATCGGAAACTAATAGCGGTCTCATAGGAATGGATCAAAGCACAGACTCTAAGAAGTCTCACCCTTCTTGCACTTAATGCGGCATTGTGCCTTTTGGATTTAATTCCGATGTAATTTCAGTGTTTCATCGTCAATGTGAATGTCCAAGGAATACATTGAACATGCAATGGTGTATAGGAAACTAATACTAGGCTCATAAGAAAGGATCAAAGCACAGATACTAAGAAGTCTCACTCTTCTTGCACTTAAGGCAGCATAGTGCCTTTTGCATTTAATTTCGATGTAATTTCAGTGTTTCATCGTCCATGTGAATGTCCACGGAATACATTGAACCTGCAGTGGTGTATCGGAAACTAATACTGGTCTCATAGGAAAGGATCAAAGCACAGACTCTAAGTAGTCTCACTCTTCTTGCACTTAAGGCGGCATTGTGCCTTTTGTATTTAATTCCGATGTAATTTAAGTGTTTTATCGTCAATGTGTATGTAAAAGGAATAAATCGAACCTGCAGTGGTGTATCGGAAACTAATACTGGTCTCATAGGAAAGGATCAAAGCACAGACTCTAAGAAGTCTCACTCTTCTTGCACTTAAGGCAGCATAGTGCCTTTTGCATTTAATTTCGATGTAATTTCAGTGTTTCATCGTCCATGTGAATGACCAAGGAATACATTGAACCTGCAGTGGTGTATCCGAAACTAATACTGGTCTCACGGGAAACGATCAAAGCACCGACTGTAAGAAGAGTCTCTATTCATATACTTAAGGCGGCATTGTGGCTTTTGTATTTAATTCCGATGCGATTTTTGTGTTTCATCGTCAATGTGAAGGTCCAAAGAATAAACTGAACGTGCAGTGGTGGGTCGGAAACTAATGCTGGGCTCATAGGAAAGGATCAAAGCACAGACTCCAAGATGTCTCACTCTTCTTGCACTTAAGGCGGCATTGTGCCTTTTATATTTAACTAAGAAGTAATATCAGTGTTTCATCGTCAATGTGAAGATCCAAGGAATACATTGAACGTACAGTGGTGTATCGGAAACTAATACTAGTCTCACAGGAAAGGATCAAAGCACAGACTCTAAGAAGTCTCACTCATCTTGCACTTAAGGCTGCATTGTGCCTTTGTAATTAATTCCAATGTAATTTCAGTGTTTCATCGTCAATGTGTATGTAAACTAAATACATTGAACCTGCAGTGGAGAATCGGAAACTAATACTGGTCTCATAGGATAGGATCGAAGCACAGACTCTAAGAAGTCTCACCCTTCTTGCACTTAAGGCGGCATGTCGCCTTTTGTATTTATTTCCGATGTATTTTCAGTGTTTCATAGTCATGTGAATGTCCAAGGAATATATTGAACCTGCAGTGGTGTATCGGAAACTAATACTGGTCTCACAGGAATGGATCATAGCATCGACTGTAAGAAGAGTCTCTATTCTTGTACTCAAGGCGGCATTGTGCCTTTTGTATTTAATTCCGATGCGATTTCTGTGTTTCATCGTCAATGTGAAGGTCCAAGGAATACATTGACCGTGCAGTGGTGTATCGGAAACTAATACTGGTCTCATAGAAAAGGATCAAAGCACAGACCCTAAGAAGTCTCACTCTTCTTGCATTTAAGGCGGCATTGTGCCTTTTGTATTTAATTCCGATGTAAATTCAGTGATTCATCGTCAATGTGTATGTAAAAGGATTACTTTGAACCTCCAGTGGTGTATCGGAAACTAATACTGGTCAAATAGGAAAGGATCAAAGCACAGACTCTAAGAAGTCTCACTCTTCTTGCATTTAAGGCGCTATTGTGCCTTTTGTATTTAATTCCGATGTAATTTCAGTGTTTCATCGTCCATGTGAATGACCAAGGAATACATTGAACCTGCAGTGGTGTATCCGAAACTAATACTGGTCTCACGGGAAAGGATCAAAGCACCGACTGTAAGAAGAGTCTCTATTCATATACTTAAGGCGGCATTGTGGCTTTTGTATTTAATTCCGATGCGATTTCTGTGTTTCATCGTCAATGTGAAGGTCCAAAGAATAAACTGAACGTGCAGTGGTGGGTCGGAAACTAATGCTGGGCTCATGGGAAAGGATCAAAGCACAGACTCCAAGATGTCTCACTCTTCTTGCACTTAAGGCGGCATTGTGCCTTTTATATTTAACTCCGAAGTAATATCAGTGTTTCATCGTCAATGTGAAGGTCCAAGGAATACATTGAACGTACAGTGGTGCATCGGAAACTAATACTAGTCTCACAGGAAAGGATCAAAGCACAGACTCTAAGAAGTCTCACTCATCTTGCACTTAAGGCTGCATTGTGCCTTTGTAATTAATTCCGATGTAATTTCAGTGTTTCATCGTCAATGTGTATGTAAACTAAATACATTGAACCTGCAGTGGAGAATCGGAAACTAATACTGGTCTCATAGGATAGGATCGAAGCACAGACTCTAAGAAGTCTCACCCTTCTTGCACTTAAGGCGGCATGTCGCCTTTTGTATTTATTTCCGATGTATTTTCAGTGTTTCATAGTCATGTGAATGTCCAAGGAATATATTGAACCTGCAGTGGTGTATCGGAAACTAATACTGGTCTCACAGGAATGGATCATAGCATCGACTGTAAGAAGAGTCTCTATTCTTGTACTCAAGGCGGCATTGTGCCTTTTGTATTTAATTCCGATGCGATTTCTGTGTTTCATCGTCAATGTGAAGGTCCAAGGAATACATTGACCGTGCAGTGGTGTATCGGAAACTAATACTGGTCTCATAGGAAAGGATCAAAGCACAGACCCTAAGAAGTCTCACTCTTCTTGCATTTAAGGCGGCATTGTGCCTTTTGTATTTAATTCCGATGTAAATTCAGTGATTCATCGTTAATGTGTATGTAAAAGGATTACTTTGAACCTCCAGTGGTGTATCGGAAACTAATACTGGTCAAATAGGAAAGGATCAAAGCACAGACTCTAAGAAGTCTCACTCTTCTTGCATTTAAGGCGCTATTGTGCCTTTTGTATTTAATTCCGATGTAATTTCACTGTTTCATCGTCAATGTGTATGTAAATGGAATACATTGAACCTGCAGTGGTGTATCGGAAACTAATACTGGTCTCATAGGAAAGGATCAAAGCACAGACACTAAGAAATCTCACTCTTCTTGCACTTATTGCGGCATTGTGCCATTTGTATTTAACTCCGATGTAATTTCAGTGTTTCATCGTCAATGAGTATGTAAACTGAATACATTGAACCTGCAGTAGGTTATCGGAAACTAATAGTGGTCTCATAGGAAAGGATCAAAGCACAGACCCTAAGAAGTCTAACCCTTCTTGCACTTAAGGCGGCATTGTGACTTATGGATTTAATTCCGATTTAATTTCAGTGTTTCATCGTCAATGTGAATGTCCAAGGAATACATTGAACCTACAATGGTGTATAGGAAACTAATACTGGGCTCATAGGAAAGGATCAAAGCACAGACTCTAATAAGTCTCACTCTTCTTGCACTTAAGGCAGCATAGTGCCTTTTGCATTTAATTTCGATGTAATTTCAGTGTTTCATCGTCCATGTGAATCTCCACGGAATACATTGAACCTGCAGTGGTGTATCGGAAACTAATACTGGTCTCATAGGAAAGGATCAAAGCACAGACTCTAAGTAGTCTCACTCTTCTTGCACTTAAGGCGGCATTGTGCCTTTTGTATTTAATTCCGATGTAATTTAAGTGTTTTATCGTAAATGTGTATGTAAAAGGAATAGATCGAACCTGCAGTGGTGTATCGGAAACTAATACTGGTCTCATAGGAAAGGATCAAAGCACAGACTCTAAGAAGTCTCACTCTTCTTGCACTTAAGGCACCATAGTGCCTTTTGCATTTAATTTCGATGTAATTTCAGTGTTTCATCGCCCATGTGAATGTCCACGGCATACATTGGACCTGCAGTGGTGTATCGGAAACCATGACTGGTCTCAAAGGAAAGGATCAAAGCTCAGACTGTAAGAAGAGTCTCTATTCTTGTACTTAAGGTGGCATTTTGCCTTTTGTATTTAATTCCGATGTAATTTGAGTGCTTCGTCGTCAATGTGTATGTAGCAGGAATACATTTAACCTGCAGTGGTGTATCGGAAACTAATACTGGTCTCATAGGAATGGATCAAAGCACAGACTCTAAGAAGTCTCACTCACCTTGCGCTAAAGGCGGCATTGTGCCTTTTGTATTTAATTCCGAAGTAATTTCAGTGTTTCATCGTAACTGTGAATGTCCAAGGAATACACTGAACCTGCAGTGGTGTATCGGAAACTAATACTGGTCTCACAGGAAAGGATCAAAGCACCGACTATAAGAAGCGTCTCTATTCTTGTACTTAAGGCGGCATTGTGCCTTTTGTATTTAATTCCGATGCGATTTCTGTGTTTCATCGTCAATGTGAAGGTCCAAGGAATACATTGACCCGGCAGTGGTGTATCGGAAACTAATACTGGTCTCATAGGAAATGATCAAAGCACAGACTCTAAGAAGTCTCACTCTTTTTGCATTTAAGGCGGCATTGTGCCTTTGTATTTAATTCCGAAGTAAAATCAGTGTTTCATCGTCAATGTGAAGGTCCAAGGAATACATTGAACGTGCAGTAGTGTATCGGAAACTAATACTGGTCTCACAGGAATGGATCATAGCATCGACTGTAAGAAGAGTCTCTATTCTTGTACTCAAGGCGGCATTGTGCCTTTTGTATTTAATTCCGATGCGATTTCTGTGTTTCATCGTCAATGTGAAGGTCCAAGGAATACATTGACCGTGCAGTGGTGTATCGGAAACTAATACTGGTCTCATAGGAAAGGATCAAAGCACAGACCCTAAGAAGTCTCACTCTTCTTGCATTTAAGGCGGCATTGTGCCTTTTGTATTTAATTCCGATGTAAATTCAGTGATTCATCGTTAATGTGTATGTAAAAGGATTACTTTGAACCTCCAGTGGTGTATCGGAAACTAATACTGGTCAAATAGGAAAGGATCAAAGCACAGACTCTAAGAAGTCTCACTCTTCTTGCATTTAAGGCGCTATTGTGCCTTTTGTATTTAATTCCGATGTAATTTCACTGTTTCATCGTCAATGTGTATGTAAATGGAATACATTGAACCTGCAGTGGTGTATCGGAAACTAATACTGGTCTCATAGGAAAGGATCAAAGCACAGACACTAAGAAATCTCACTCTTCTTGCACTTATTGCGGCATTGTGCCATTTGTATTTAACTCCGATGTAATTTCAGTGTTTCATCGTCAATGAGTATGTAAACTGAATACATTGAACCTGCAGTAGGTTATCGGAAACTAATAGTGGTCTCATAGGAAAGGATCAAAGCACAGACCCTAAGAAGTCTAACCCTTCTTGCACTTAAGGCGGCATTGTGACTTATGGATTTAATTCCGATTTAATTTCAGTGTTTCATCGCCAATGTGAATGTCCAAGGAATACATTGAACCTACAATGGTGTATAGGAAACTAATACTGGGCTCATAGGAAAGGATCAAAGCACAGACTCTAATAAGTCTCACTCTTCTTGCACTTAAGGCAGCATAGTGCCTTTTGCATTTAATTTCGATGTAATTTCAGTGTTTCATCGTCCATGTGAATCTCCACGGAATACATTGAACCTGCAGTGGTGTATCGGAAACTAATACTGGTCTCATAGGAAAGGATCAAAGCACAGACTCTAAGTAGTCTCACTCTTCTTGCACTTAAGGCGGCATTGTGCCTTTTGTATTTAATTCCGATGTAATTTAAGTGTTTTATCGTAAATGTGTATGTAAAAGGAATAGATCGAACCTGCAGTGGTGTATCGGAAACTAATACTGGTCTCATAGGAAAGGATCAAAGCACAGACTCTAAGAAGTCTCACTCTTCTTGCACTTAAGGCACCATAGTGCCTTTTGCATTTAATTTCGATGTAATTTCAGTGTTTCATCGCCCATGTGAATGTCCACGGCATACATTGGACCTGCAGTGGTGTATCGGAAACTATGACTGGTCTCAAAGGAAAGGATCAAAGCTCAGACTGTAAGAAGAGTCTCTATTCTTGTACTTAAGGTGGCATTTTGCCTTTTGTATTTAATTCCGATGTAATTTGAGTGCTTCGTCGTCAATGTGTATGTAGCAGGAATACATTTAACCTGCAGTGGTGTATCGGAAACTAATACTGGTCTCATAGGAATGGATCAAAGCACAGACTCTAAGAAGTCTCACTCACCTTGCGCTAAAGGCGGCATTGTGCCTTTTGTATTTAATTCCGATGTAATTTCAGTGTTTCATCGTAACTGTGAATGTCCAAGGAATACACTGAACCTGCAGTGGTGTATCGGAAACTAATACTGGTCTCACAGGAAAGGATCAAAGCACCGACTATAAGAAGCGTCTCTATTCTTGTACTTAAGGCGGCATTGTGCCTTTTGTATTTAATTCCGATGCGATTTCTGTGTTTCATCGTCAATGTGAAGGTCCAAGGAATACATTGACCCGGCAGTGGTGTATCGGAAACTAATACTGGTCTCATAGGAAATGATCAAAGCACAGACTCTAAGAAGTCTCACTCTTTTTGCATTTAAGGCGGCATTGTGCCTTTGTATTTAATTCCGAAGTAAAATCAGTGTTTCATCGTCAATGTGAAGGTCCAAGGAATACATTGAACGTGCAGTAGTGTATCGGAAACTAATACTGGTCTCACAGGAATGGATCATAGCATCGACTGTAAGAAGAGTCTCTATTCTTGTACTCAAGGCGGCATTGTGCCTTTTGTATTTAATTCCGATGTAATTTCAGTGTTTCATCGTTAATGTGTATGTATAAGGAATACATTGAACCTGCAGTGGTGTATCGGAAACTAATACTGGTCTCATAGGAAAGTATCAAAGCACAGACACTAAGAATTCTCACTCTTCTTGCACTTAGGGCGGCATTGTGCCTTTTGTATTTAATTCCGATGTAATTTCAGTGTTTCATCGTCATTGTGTGTGTAAACGGAATACATTGAACCTGCAGTGGTGTATCGGAAACTAATACTGGTCTCATAGGAAAGGATCAAAGCACTGACTCTAAGAAGTCTCACTCTTCTTGCACTTAGGGCGGCATTGTGCCTTTTGTATTTAATTCCGAAATAATATCAGTGTTTCATCGTCAATGTGAAGGTCCAAGGAATACATTGAACGTGCAGTGCTGTATCGGAAACTAATACTGGTCTCACAGGAAAGGGTCAATGCACAGACTCTAAGAAGTCTCACTCTTCTTGCACCTAGGGCGGCATTGTGCCTTTGTATTTAATTCCGATGTAATTTCAGTGTTTCATCGTCAATGTATATGTAAACGGAATACATTGAACCTGCAGTGGTGTATCGGAAACTAATACTGGTCTCATAGGAAAGGTTCAAAGCAAAGACTCTAAGAAGTCTCACTCCTCTTGCACTTAGGGCGGCATTGTGCCTTTTGTATTTAATTCCGATGTAATTTCAGTGTTTAATCGTCCATGTGAAATTCCAAGGAATACATTGAACCTGCAGTGGTGTATCGGAAAATAATACTGGTATCATAGGAAAGGATCAAAGCACAGACTCTAAGAAGTCTCACTCTTCTTGCACTTAAGGCGGCATTGTGCCTTTTGTATTTAATTCCGAAGTAATTTCAGTGTTTCTTCGTCAATGTGAATGTCCAAGGGATACATTGAACGTGCAGTGGTGTATCGGAAACTAATACTGGCCACACAGGAAAGGATCAAAGCTCAGACTGAAAGAAGAGTCTCTACTCTTGTACTTGAGGCGACATTTTGCCTTTTGTATTTAATTCCGATGTAATTTCAGTGCTTCTTCGTCAATGTGTATGTGAAAGGAATACATTGAACCTGCAGTGGTGTATCGGAAGCTAATACTGGTCTCACAGGAAAGGATCAAAGCACAGACTCTAAGAAGTCTCAATCTTCTTGCACTTAAGGCGGCATTGTGCCTTTGTATTTAATTCCGATGTAGTTTCAGTGTTTCATCATCAATGTGTATGTAAAAGGAATACATTGAACCTGCAGTGGTGTATCGGAAACTAATACTGGTCTGATAGTAATTGATCAAAGCACAGACTCTAAGAAGTCTTACTCTTCTAGCACTTAAGGCGGCATTGTGCCTTTTGTATTTAATTCCGATGTAATTTCAGTGTTTCATCGTCCATGTGAATATCCAAGGAATACATTGAACCTGCAGTGGTGTAATGGAAACTAATACTGCTCTCATAGGAAAGGATCAAAGCACAGACTCTAAGAAGTCTCACTCTTCTTGCACTTAAGGCGGCATTGTGCCTTTTGTATTTAATTCCGATGTAATTTCAGTGTGTCATCGTCAATGTGAATGTCCAAGGAATACATTGAACCTGCAGTGGTGTATCGGCAACTAATACTGGTCTCACAGGAAAGGATCAAAGCACCGACTGTAAGAAGAGTCTGTATTCTTATACTTAAGGCGGCATTGTGGATTTTGTTTTTAATTCCGATGCGATTTCTGTGTTTCATCGTCAATGTGAAGGTCCAAGGAATATATTGACCCTGCTGTGTTGTATCGGAAACTAATACTGGTCTCATAGGAAAGGATCAGAGAACAGACTCTAAGAAGTCTCACTCTTCTTGCACTTAAGGCGGCATTGTGCCTTTTGTATTCAATTCCGATGTAATATCAGTGTTTCATCGTCAATGTGCATGTAAAAGGAATACATTGAACCTGCTGTGTTGTATCGGAAACTAATACTGGTCTCATAGGAAAGGATCAGAGCACAAACTCTAAGAAGTCTCACTCTTCTTGCACTTAAGGCGGCATTGTGCCTTTTGTATTTAATTCCGATGTAATTTCAGTGTTTCATCGTCAAAGCGTATGTAAAAGGAGTACATTGAACCTGCAGTGCAGTATCGGAAACTAACACTGGTCTCACAGGAAAGGATCAAAGCACAGACTCTAAGAAGTCTTACTCTTCTTGCACTTAAGGCGGCATTGTGCCTTCTGAATTTCATTCCGATGTAATTTCAGTGTTTCATCGTCAATGTGTATGTAAACGGAATACATTGATCCTGCAGTGGTGTATCGGAAACTAATACTGGTCTCATAGGAAAGGATCAAAGCACAGACTAAAAGAAGCCACACTCTTCTTGCACTTAAGGCGGTATTGAGACTTATGGATTTAATTCCGATGTAATTTCAGTGTTTCATCGTCAATGTGAATGTCCAAGGAATGCACTGAACCTACAATGGTGTATAGGAAACTAATACTGGGCTCATAGGAAAGGATCAAAGCACAGACTCTAAGAAGTCTCACTCTCCTTGCACTTAAGGCAGCATAGTGCCTTTTGCATTTAATTTCGATGTAATTTCAGTGTTTCATCGTCCATGTGAATCTCCACGGAATACATTGAACCTGCAGTGGTGTATCGAAAACTAATACTGGTCTCATAGGAAAGGATCGAAGCACAGACTCTAAGTAGTCTCACTCTTCTTGCACTTAAGGCGGCATTGTGCCTTTTGTATTTAATTCCGATGTAATTTAAGTGTTTTATCGTAAATGTGTATGTAAAAGGAATAGATCGAACCTGCAGTGGTGTATCGGAAACTAATACTGGTCTCATAGGAAAGGATCAAAGAACAGACTCTAAGAAGTCTCACTCTTCTTGCACTTAAGGCAGCATAGTGCCTTTTGCATTTAATCTCGATGTAATTTCAGTGTTTCATCGTCCATGTGAATGTCCACGGCATACATTGGACCTGCAGTGGTGTATCGGAAACTATGACTGGTCTCAAAGGAAAGGATCAAAGCTCAGACTGTAAGAAGAGTCTCTATTCTTGTACTTAAGGCGGCATTTTGCCTTTTATATTTAATTCCGATGTAATTTGAGTGCTTCATCGTCAATGTGTATGTAACAGGAATACATTTAACCTGCGGTGGTGTATCGGAAACTAATACTGGTCTCATAGGAATGGATCAAAGCACAGACTCTAAGAAGTCTCACTCACCTTGCGCTAAAGGCGGCATTGTGCCTTTTGTATTTAATTCCGATGTAATTTCAGTGTTTCATCGTAACTGTGAATGTCCAAGGAATACATTGTACCTGCAGTGGTGTATCGGAAACTAATACTGGTCTCATAGGAATGGATCAAAGCACAGACTCTAAGAAGTCTCACTCACCTTGCGCTAAAGGCGGCATTGTGCCTTTTGTATTTAATTCCGATGCGATTTCTGTGTTTCATCGTCAATGTGAAGGTCCAAGGAATACATTGACCCGGCAGTGGTGTATCGGAAACTAATACTGGTCTCATAGGAAAGGATCAAAGCACAGACTCTAAGAAGTCTCACTCTTTTTGCATTTAAGGCGGCATTGTGCCTTAGTATTTAATTCCGATGTAATTTCAGTGTTTCATCGTTAATGTGTATGTAAAAGGAATACATTGAACCTGCAGTGGTGTAGTGGGAACTAATACTGGTCTCATAGGAAAGGATCAAAGCACAGACTGCAAGAAGTCTCACTCTTCTTGCAATTAAGGCGGCATTCTGCCTTTTGTATTTAATTCCGATGTAATTTCAGTGTTTCTTCGTCAATGTGTATGTATAAGGAATACATTGAACCTGCAGTGGTGTATCGGAAACTAATACTGGTCTAATAGGAAAGGATCAAAGCACAGACACTAAGAAGTCTCACTCTTCTTGCACTTAGGGCCTCATTGTGCCTTTTGTATTTAATTCCGATGTAATTTCAGTGTTTCATCGTCATTGTGTGTGTAAACGGAATACATTGAACCTGCAGTGGTATATCGGACACTAATACTGGTCTCATAGGAACGGATCAAAGCACAGACTCTAAGAAGTCTCACTCTTCTTGCACTTAAGGCGGCATTGTGCCTTTTGTATTTAATTCCGAAATAATATCAGTGTTTCATCGTCAATGTGAAGGTCCAAGGAATACATTGAACGTGCAGTGCTGTATCGGAAACTAATACTGGTCTCACAGGAAAGGATCAATGCACAGACTCTAAGAAGTCTCACTCTTCTTGCACCTAGGGCGGCATTGTGCCTTTGTATTTAATTCCGATGTAATTTCAGTGTTTCATCGTCAATGTATATGTAAACGGAATACATTGAACCTGCAGTGGTGTATCGGAAACTAATACTGGTCTCATAGGAAAGGTTCAAAGCAAAGACTCTAAGAAGTCTCACTCCTCTTGCACTTAGGGCGGCATTGTGCCTTTTGTATTTAATTCCGATGTAATTTCAGTGTTTCATCGTCCATGTGAAATTCCAAGGAATACATTGAACCTGCAGTGGTGTATCGGAAAATAATACTGGTATCATAGGAAAGGATCAAAGCACAGACTCTAAGAAGTCTCGCTCTTCTTGCACTTAAGGCGGCATTGCGCCTTTTGTATTTAATTCCAAAGTAATTTCAGTGTTTCATCGTCAATGTGAATGTCCAAGGGATACATTGAACGTGCAGTGGTGTATCGGAAACTAATACTGGCCTCTCAGGAAAGGATCAAAGCTCAGACTGAAAGAAGAGTCTCTATTCTTGTACTTGAGGCGGCATTTTGCCTTTTGTATTTAATTCCGATGTAATTTCAGTGCTTCTTCGTCAATGTGTATGTAAAAGGAATACATTGAACCTGCAGTGGTGTATCGGAAGCTAATACTGGTCTCACAGGAAAGGATCAAAGCACAGACTCTAAGAAGTCTCAATCTTCTTGCACTTAAGGCGGCATTGTGCCTTTGTATTTAATTCCGATGTAATTTCAGTGTTTCATCATCAATGTGTATGTAAAAGGAATACATTGAACCTGCAGTGGTGTATCGGAAACTAATACTGGTCTGATAGGAATTGATCAAAGCACAGACTCTAAGAAATCACACTCTTCTAGCACTTAAGGCGGCATTGTGCCATTTGTATTTAATTCCGATGTAATTTCAGTGTTTCATCGTCCATGTGAATATCCAAGGAATACATTGAACCTGCAGTGGTGTAATGGAAACTAATACTGCTCTCATAGGAAAGGATCAAAGCACAGACTCTAAGAAGTTTCACTCTTCTTGCACTTAAGGCGGCATTGTGCCTTTTGTATTTAATTGCGATGTAATTTCAGTGTTTCATCGTCAATGTGAATGTCCCAGGAATACATTGAACCTGCAGTGGTGTATCGGAAACTAATACTGGTCTCACAGGAAAGGATCAAAGCACCGACTGTAAGAAGAGTCTGTATTCTTATACTTAAGGCGGCATTGTGGATTTTGTTTTTAATTCCGATGCGATTTCTGTGTTTCATCGTCAATGTGAAGGTCCAAGGAATAAATTGACCCTGCTGTGTTATATCGGAAACTAATACTGGTCTCATAGGAAAGGATCAGAAAACAGACTCTAAGAAGTCTCACTCTTCTTGCACTTAAGGCGGCATTGTGCCTTTTGTATTTAATTCCGATGTAATTTCAGTGTTTCATCGTCAATGTGTATGTAAAAGGAATACATTGAACCAGCTGTGTTGTATCGGAAACTAATACTGGTCTCATAGGAAAGGATCAGAGCACAAACTCTCAGAAGTCTCACTCTTCTTGCACTTAAGGCGGCATTGTGCCTTTTGTATTTAATTCCGATGTAATTTCAGTGTTTCATCGTCAAAGCGTATGTAAAAGGAGTACATTGAACCTGCAGTGGAGTATCGGAAACTAACACTGGTCTCACAGGAAAGGATCAAAGCACAGACTCTAAGAAGTCTTACTCTTCTTGCACTTAAGGCGGCATTGTGCCTTCTGAATTTCATTCCGATGTAATTTCAGTGTTTCATCGTCAATGTGTATGTAAACGGAATACATTGAACCTGCAGTGGTGTATCGGAAACTAATACTGGTCTCATAGGAAAGGATCAAAGCACAGACTAAAAGAAGCCACACTCTTCTTGCACTTAAGGCGGCATTGTGTCTTTTGTATTTAATTCCGATGTAATTTCAGTGTTTCATCGTTAATGTGTATGTAAAAGGAATACATTGAACCTGCAGTGGTGTAGTGGAAACTAATACTGGTCTCATAGGAAAGGATCAAAGCACAGACTGCAAGAAGTCTCACTCTTCTTGCAATTAAGGCGGCATTGTGCCTTTTGTATTTAATTCCGATGTAATTTCAGTGCTTCATCGTCAATGTGTATGTATAAGGAATACATTGAACCTGCAGTGGTGAATCGGAAACTGATACTGGTCTCATAGGAAAGGATCAAAGCACAGACACTAAGAAGTCTCACTCTTCTTGCACTTAGGGCGGCATTGTGTCTTTTGTATTTAATTCCGATTTAATTTCAGTGTTTCATCGTCATTGTGTATGTAAACGGAATACACTGAACCTGCAGTGGTGTATCGGAAACTAATACTGGTCTCATAGGAAAGGATCAAAGCACAGACTCTAAGAAGTCTCACTCTTCTTGCACTTAAGGCGGCATTGTGCCTTTTGTATTTAATTCCGAAATAATATCAGTGTTTCATCGTCAATGTGAAGGTCCAAGGAATACATTGAACGTGCAGTGCTGTATCGGAAACTAATACTGGTCTCACAGGAAAGGATCAATGCATAGACTCTAAGAAGTCTCACTCTTCTTGCACCTAGGGCGGCATTGTGCCTTTGTATTTAATTCCGATGTAATTTCAGTGTTTCATCGTCAATGTATATGTAAACGGAATACATTGAACCTGCAGTGGTGTATCGGAAACTAATACTGGTCTCATAGGAAAGGTTCAAAGCAAAGACTCTAAGAAGTCTCACTCCTCTTGCACTTAGGGCGGCATTGTGCCTTTTGTATTTAATTCCGATGTAATTTCAGTGTTTCATCGTCCATGTGAAATTCCAGGGAATACATTGAACCTGCAGTGGTGTATCGGAAAATAATACTGGTATCATAGGAAAGGATCAAAGCACAGACTCTAAGAAGACTCACTCTTCTTGCACTTAAGGCGGCATTGTGCCTTTTGTATTTAATTCCGATGTAATTTCAGTGCTTCTTCGTCAATGTGTATGTAAAAGGAATACATTGAACCTGCAGTGGTGTATCGGAAGGTAATACTGGTCTCACAGGAAAGGATCAAAACACAGACTCTAAGAAGTCTCAATCTTCTTGCACTTAAGGCGGCATTGTGCCTTTGTATTTAATTCCGATGTAATTTCAGTGTTTCATCATCAATGTGTATGTAAAAGGAATACATTGAACCTGCAGTGGTGTATCGGAAACTAATACTGGTCAGATAGGAATTGATCAAAGCACAGACTCTAAGAAGTCTCACTCTTCTAGCACTTAAGGCGGCATTGTGCCTTTTGTATTTAATTCCGATGTAATTTCAGTGTTTCATCGTCAATGTGAATGTCCAAGGAATACATTGAACCTGCAGTGGTGTATCGGAAACTAATACTGGTCACACAGGAAAGGATCAAAGAACCGACTGTAAGAAGAGTCTGTATTCTTATACTTAAGGCGGCATTGTGGATTTTGTTTTTAATTCCGATGCGATTTCTGTGTTTCATCGTCAATGTGAAGGTCCAAGGAATATATTGACCCTGCTGTGTTGTATCGGAAACTAATACTGGTCTCATAGGAAAGGATCAGAGAACAGACTCTAAGAAGTCTCACTCTTCTTGCACTTAAGGCGGCATTGTGCCTTTTGTATTTAATTCCGATGTAATTTCAGTGTTTCATCGTCAATGTGTATGTAAAAGGAATACATTGAACCTGCTGTGTTGTATCGGAAACTAATACTGGTCTCATAGGAAAGGATCAGAGAACAAACTCTAAGAAGTCTCACTCTTCTTGCACTTAAGGCGGCATTGGGCCTTTTGTATTTAATTCCGATGTAATTTCTATGTTTCATCGTCAAAGCGTATGTAAAAGGAGTACATTGAACCTGCAGTGGAGTATCGGAAACTAACACTGGTCTCACAGGAAAGGATCAAAGCACAGACTCTAAGAAGTCTTACTCTTCTTGCACTTAAGGTGGCATTGTGCCTTCTGAATTTAATTCCGATGTAATTTCAGTGTTTCATCGCCAATATGAATGTCCAAGTAATACATAGAACCATCAGTGGTGTATCGGAAACGAATACTGGTCTCACAGGAAAGGATCAAACACCGATTGTAAGAAGAGTCAAATTCTTGTACTTAAGGCGGCGTTGTGCCTTCTGTATTTAATTCCGATGCGATATCTGTGTTTCATCGTCAATGTGAAGGTCCAAGGAATACATTGAACCTGCAGAGGTGTATCGGAAACTAAGTCTGGTCTCACAGGAAAGGATCAAAGCAATGACTCTAAGAAGTCTCAATCTTCTTGCACTTAAGACGGCATTGTGCCTTTTGTATTTAATTCCGAAGTAATATCAGTGTTTCATTGTCAATGTGAAGGTCCAAGGAATATATTGAACGTGCAGTGGTGTATCGGAAACTAATACTGGTCTCACAGGAAAGGATCAAAGCACAGACTCTGAGAAGTCTCACTCTTCTTGCACTTACGGCGGCATTGTGCCTTTGTATTTCATTCCGATGTAATTTCAGTGTTTCATCGTCAATGTGTATGTAAACGGAACACATTGAACCGGCAGTGGTGTATCGGAAACTAATACTGGTCTCATAGGAAAGGATCAAAGCACAGACTAAAAGAAGCCACACTCTTCTCGCACTTAAGGCGGCATTGTGTCTTTTGTATTTAATTCCGATGTAATTTCAGTGTTTAATCGTCAAAGTGAATGTCCAAGGAATACATTGCACCTGCAGTGGTGTATCGGAAACTAATACTGGTCTCACAGGAAAGGATCAGAGCACCAGCTGTAAGAAGAGTCTCTATTCTTGTACTTAAGGCGGCATTGTGCCATTTGTATTTAATTCCGATGCGATTTCTGTGTTTCATCGTCAATGTGAAGGTCCAAGGAATACATTGACCCTGCAGTGGTGTATCGGAAACTAATACTGGTCTCATAGGAAAGGATCAAAGCACAGACTCTAAGAGGTCTCACTCTTTTTGCATTTAAGGCGGCATTGTGCCTTTGTATTTAATTCCGATGTAATTTCAGTGTTTCATCGTTAATGTGTATGTAAAAGGAATACATTGAACCTGCAGTGGTGTAGTGGAAACTAATACTGGTCTCATAGGAAAGGATCAAAGCACAGACTGTAAGAAGTCTCACTCTTCTTGCAATTAAGGCGGCATTGTGCCTTTTGTATTTAATTCCGATGTAATTTCAGTGTTTCATCGTCAATGTGTATGTATAAGGAATACATTGACCCTGCAGTGGTGTATCGGAAACAAGTACTGGTCTCATAGGAAAGGATCAATGCACAGACACTAAGAAGTCTCACTCTTCTTGCACCTAAGGCAGCATTGTGCCTTTGTATTTAATTCCGATTATATTTCAGTGTTTCATCGTCAATGTATATGTAAACGGAATACATTGAACCTGCAGTGGTGTATCGGAAACTAATACTGGTCTCATAGGAAAGGATCAAAGCACAGACTCTAAGAAGTCTCACTCTTCTTGCACCTAAGGCAGCATTGTGCCTTTGTATTTAATTCCGATTATATTTCAGTGTTTCATCGTCAATGTATATGTAAACGGAATACATTGAACCTGCAGTGGTGTATCGGAAACTAATACTGGTCTCATAGGAAAGGATCAAAGCACAGACTCTAAGAGGTCTCACTCTTTTTGCATTTAAGGCGGCATTGTGCCTTTGTATTTAATTCCGATGTAATTTCAGTGTTTCATCGTTAATGTGTATGTAAAAGGAATACATTGAACCTGCAGTGGTGTAGTGGAAACTAATACTGGTCTCATAGGAAAGGATCAAAGCACAGACTGTAAGAAGTCTCACTCTTCTTGCAATTAAGGCGGCATTGTGCCTTTTGTATTTAATTCCGATGTAATTTCAGTGTTTCATCGTCAATGTGTATGTATAAGGAATACATTGACCCTGCAGTGGTGTATCGGAAACAAGTACTGGTCTCATAGGAAAGGATCAATGCACAGACACTAAGAAGTCTCACTCTTCTTGCACCAAACTCAGCATTGTGCCTTTGTATTTAATTCCGATTATATTTCAGTGTTTCATCGTCAATGTATATGTAAACGGAATACATTGAACCTGCAGTGGTGTATCGGAAACTAATACTGGTCTCATAGGAAAGGATCAAAGCACAGACTCTAAGAAGTCTCACTCTTCTTGCACTTAAGGCATCATTCAGCCCTTTGTATTTAATTCCGATGTAATTTCAGTGTTTCATCGTCAATGTAAAAGGAATACATTGAACCTGCAGTGGTGTATCGGAAACTAATACTGGTCTCATAGGAAAGGATCAAAGCACAGACTGTAAGAAGAGTCTCTATTCTTGTACTTACCGCGGCATTGTGCCTTTTCTATTTAATTCCGATGTAATTTCTGTGGTTCATCGTCAATGTGTATGTAATAGGAATACATTGAACCTGCTGTAGCGTATCGGAAAATAATACTGGTCTCATAGGAAAGGATCAAAGCACAGACTCTAAGAAGTATCACTCTTCTTGCACTTAAGGCGGCATTGTGCCTTTTGTAATTAATTCCGAAGTAATTTCAGTGTTTCATCGTCATTGGGAATGTCCAAGGAATACATTGGACGTGCAGTGGTGTATCGGAAACTAATACTGGTCTCACAGGAAAGGATCAAAACACAGACTGAGAGAAGAGTGTCTATTCTAGTACTTAAGGCGGCATTGTGCCTTTTGTATTTTATTGCGATGCGATTTCTGTGTTTCATCGTCAATGTGAATTTCCAAGGAATACATTGACCCTGCAGTGGTGTATCGGAAACTAATACTGGACTCACAGGAAAGGATCAGAGCACCGACTGTAAGAAGAGTCTCTATTCTTGTACTTAAGGCGGCGTTGTGCCTTTTGTATTTAATCCCGATGCGTTTTCTGTGTTTCATCGCCAATGTGAAGGTCCAAGCAATACATTGAACCTGCAGTGGTGTATCGGAAACTAAAACTGGACTCACAGGAAAAGATCAAAGCATAGACTCAATGAAGTCTCTATCTTCTTGCACTTAAGGCGGCATTGTGCCTTTTGTGTTTAATTCCGATGTAATTTCAGTGTTTCATCGTCAATGTGTATGTAAAAGGAATACTATGAACCTGCAGTGGTGTATCGGAACCTAATACTGGTCTCATAGGAAAGGATCATAGCACAGACTCTACAAAGTCTCACTCTTCTTGCATTTAAGGCGGCATTGTGCCTTTTGTATTTAATTCCGATGTAATTTCAGTGTTTCATCGTCAATGTGAATGTCCGACGAATACATTGAACCTGCAGTGGTGTATCGGAAACTAAAACTGGTCTCACAGGAAAGGATCAAAGCACTGACTCTAAGAAATCCCACTCTTCTTGCATTTAAGGCGGAATTGTGCCTATTGTAATTAATTCCGATGTATTTTCAGTGTTTCATCGTCAATGTGTATGTCAAAGGAATACATTGAACCTGCAGTGGTATATCGGAAACTAATACTAATCTCATAGGAAAGGATCAAAGTACAGACTCTAAGAAGTCTCACTCTTCTTGCATTTAAGGCGGCATTGTGCCTTTCGTATTTAATTCCGATGTAATTTCAGTGTTTCATTCGCAATGTGTACGTAAAACGAATACATTCAACCTGCAGTGGTGTATCGGAAACTAATACTGGTCTCATAGGAAATTATCAAAGCACAGACTCTAAGGTGTCTCACTCTTCTTGCATTTAAGGCGGCATTGTGCCTTTTCTATTTAATTCCTATGTAATTTCAGTGTTTCATCGTCAATGTGACAGTCCAAGAAGTACATTGAACCTGCAGTGGTGTATCGGAAACTAATACTGGTCTCACAGGGAATGCTCAAAGCACCGACTGTAAGAAGAGTCTCTATTGTTGTACTTAAGGCGGCATTGTGTCTTTTGTATTTAATTCCGATGCGATTTCTGTGTTTCATCGTCAATGTGAATGTATAAGGAATACATTGAACCTGCAGTGGTGTGTCGGAAACTAATACTGGTCTCACAGGAAAGGATCAAATCACAGACTCTAAGAAGTCTCACTCTTCTTGCACGTAAGGAGGCATTGTGGCTTTTGTACTTAATTCCGATGTAATTTCAGTGTTTCATCGTCAATGTGTATGTAAGAGGAATACATTGAACCTGCAGTGGTGTATCGTAAACTAATACTGGTCTTATAGGAAAGGATCAAAGCAGAGACTCTAAGAAGAGTCGCTCTTCTTGCATTTAAGGCGGAATTGTGCCTTTTGTAATTAATCCCGATGTAATTTCCGTGTTTCATCGTCAATGTGTATGTAAAAGGAATACATTGAACATGCAGTGGTGTGTCGGAAACAAATACTGTTCTCATAGGAAAGGATCAAAGCACAGACTCTAAGAAGTCTCACTCTTCTTGCATTTAAGGCGGCATTGTGCCTTTTGTAATTAATTCCAATGTAATTTTAGTGTTTCATCGTCAATGTGTATGTAAAAGGAATAGATTGAACCTGCAGTGATGTATCGGAAACTAATACTGGACTCACAGGAAAGGATCAGAGCACCGACTGTAAGAAGAGTCTCTATTCTTGTACTTAAGGCGGCGTTGTGCCTTTTGTATTTAATCCCGATGCGTTTTCTGTGTTTCATCGTCAATGTGAAGGTCCAAGCAATACATTGAACCTGCAGTGGTGAATCGGAAACTAAAACTGGACTCACAGGAAAGGATCAAAGCACAGACTCAATGATGTCTCTATCTTCTTGCACTTAAGGCGGCATTGTGCCTTTTGTGTTTAATTCCGATGTAATTTCAGTGTTTCATTCACAATGTGTACGTAAAACGAATACATTCAACCTGCAGTGGTGTATCGGAAACTAATACTGGTCTCATAGGAAATTATCAAAGCACAGACTCTAAGGTGTCTCACTCTTCTTGCATTTAAGGCGGCATTGTGCCTTTTGTATTAAATTCGGATGTAATTTCCGTGTTTCATCGTCAATAAGAAGGTCCAAGGGATACAGTAAACCTGAACTGAAGCATCGGAGTCCAGAACTGGACTCACAGGAGAATTTAAAATCATAGAAAGAGAGTGTCAGTCCGCTTGTACTTAAGTCGTCATTGTGCCTTTTGTATTAAATTCGGTTGCACATTCTGTGTTTCATCGTCAATAAGAAGGTCTAAGGGATACAGTAAACCTGAAGTGAAGCATCGGAATCGAAAACTGGACTCACAGGGGAGGTTCAAATCATAGAAGGTTTGAGTGTCAGTCCACTTGTACTTAAGTCGGCATTGTGCCTTTTGTGTTAAATTCGGATGCAATTTCTGTGTTTCATCGTCAATAAGAAGGTCCAAGGGATACAGTAAACCTGAAGTGAAGCATCGGAATCCAAAACTGGACTCACAGGAGAGGTTCAAATCATAGAAGGTTATAGTGTCAGTCCTCTTGTACTCATGTCGGCATTTTGCCTTTCGTATTAAATTCGGATGCAATTTCTATGTTTCATCTTCAATAAGAAAGTCCAGGCGACACAGTAAACCTGAAGTGAAGCATCGGAATCTAAAACTGGTCTCACAGGTGAGGTTCAAATCATAGAGAGTTAGAGTGTCAGTCCTCTTGAACTTAAGTCGGCATTGTGCCTTTTGTATTAAATTCGGATGCAATTTCTGTGTTTCATCGTCAATAAGAAGGTCCAAGGGATACAGTAAACCTGAAGTGAAGCATCGGAATCTAAAAATGGACTCACAGGAGAGGTTCAAATCATAGAGAGTTAGTGTCTGAGTCCTCTTGTACTTATGTCGGCATTGTGCCTTTTGTATTAAATTCAGACGCTATTTCTGTGTTTCATCGTCAACAAGAAAGTCCAGGGGATACAGTAAACCTGAAGTGAAGCATCGGATTCTAAATCTGGACTCACAGGAGAGGTTCAAATCATAGTAAAATAGAGTGTCAGTCCTCTTGTACTTAAGTCGGCATTGTGCCTTTTGTATTAAATTCGGATGCAATATCTGTGTTTCATCGTCAATAAGAAGGTACAAGGGATCCAGTAAACCTGAAGTGAAGCATCGGAATCTAAATCTGGACTCACAGGAGAGGTTCAAATCATAGAGAGTTAGAGTGTCAGTCCTCTTGTACTTCAGTCGGCATTGTGCCTTTTGTATTAAATTCGGTGAAAGTTACCTTTCTCGGAAGAACATTACTGCTGAATAGAGGATGACTAAGTATCAATTTCCTCTCTAGCAATGTAGTAGAATGTGCAGAGATTTACATAGGAGAGGTTCAAATCATAGAAAGTGAGTGTCGGTCCTCTTGTACTTAAGTCGTCATTGTGCCTTTTGTATTAAATTCGGATGCAATTTCTGTGTTTCACCGTCAATAAGAAGGTCCAAGCGATACACTAAACCTGAAGTGAAGCATCGGAACCTAAAACTGAACTCACAGGTGAGGTTAAAACATCGAGAGTTAGAGTGTCAGTCCTCTTGTACTTAAGTCGGCATTGTGCCTTTTGTATTAAATTCGGATGCAATTTCTGTGTTTCATCGTCAATAAGAAGGTCCAAGGGATACAGGAAACCTGAAGTGATGCATCGGCATCTAAAACTGGACTCACAGGAGAGGTTCAAATAATAGAAAGTTAGAGTGTCAGTCCTCTAGAACTTAAGTTGGCATTGTGCCTTTTGAATTTAATTCCGATGCATTATCTGTGTTTCATCGTCAATAGGAGGGTCCAAGGGATACAGTAAACCTGAAGTGAAGCATCGGAATCTAAAACTGGACTTACAGGAGAGGTTGAAATCATAGAAACTTAGAGTGTCAGTCCTCTAGAACTTAAGTAGGCATTGTGCCTTTTGAATTTAATTCCGATGCAATTTCTGTGTTTCATCGTCAATAAGAAGGTCCAAGGTATACAGTAAACCTTATGTGAGGCTTCGGAATCTAAAACTGGACTCACAGGAGAGGTTTAAATCATAAATAGTTAGAGTGTCAGTCCTCTTGTACTTAAGTCGGCATTGTGCCTTTTGTATTAAATTCGGATGCAATTTCTGTGTTTCATCGTCAATAAGAAGGTCTAAAGGATACAGTAAACCTGAAGTGAGGCATCGGAATTTCAAACTGGACTCACAGGAGGGGTTCAAATCTTAGAAAGTTAGAGTGTCAGTCCTCTTGTACTTAACTCGGCATTGTGCCTTTTGTACTAAATTCGGATGGAATTTCTGTCTTTCATCGTCAATAAGAAAGTCCAGGGGATACAGTAAATTTGCAGTGAAGCATCGGAATCTAAAACTGGACTTACAGGAGAGGTTCAAATCATAGAAAGTGAGAGTGTCAGTCCTCTTGTACTTAAGTCGGCATTGTGCTTTTGTATTAAATTCGGATGCAATTTCTGTGTTTCATCGTCAATAAGAAGGTCCAAGGTATACAGTAAACCTTAAGTCAAGCATCGGAATCTAAAACTGGACTCACAGGAGAGGTTCAAATCATATAAAGTTAGAGTGTCAGTCCTCTTGTACTTAAGTCGGCATTGTGCCATTTGTATTAAATTCAGATGCTATCTCTGTGTTTCATCGTCAATAAGAAGGTCCAAGGGATACAGTAAACCTCAAGTGAAGCAAGGGAATCTAAAACTGGACTCACAGGAGAGGTTCAAATTATAGAAAGTTCGAGTGTCAGTCCTCTTGTACTAAAGCTGGCATTGTGCCTTTTGAATTTAATTCCGATGCAATTTCTAAGCTTCATCGTCTAAAAGATGGTCTAAGGGGTAGAGCAAACCTGAAGTGCAGCATCGGAATCTAATACTGGACTCACAGGAGTGGTTCAAATCATAGAAAGTTAGAGTGTCAGTCCTCTTGTACTTAAGTAGGGATTGTGCACTTTGTATTAAATTTGGATGCAATTTCTGTGTTTCATCGTCAATAAGAAGGTCCAAGGCATACAGTAAAACTGAAGTGAAGCATCGGAATCTTAAACTGGACTCACAGGAGAGGTTCAAATCATAGGAAGTTAGAGAGTCAGTCCTCTTGTACTTAAGTCGGCATTGTGCCTTTTGTATTAAATTCGGATGCAATTTCTGTGTTTCATCGTCAATAAGAAGGTCCAAGGGATACAGTAAACCTGTGGTGAAGCATCGGAATCTAAAACTGGACTCACAGGAGAGGTTCAAATCATAGAAAGTTAGAGTGTCGGTCCTCTTGTACTTAAGTCGGCATTGTGCATTTTGTATTAAATTCGGATGCAATTTCTGTGTTTCATCGTCAATAAGAAGGTCCAAGGGATACAGTAAACCTGAAGTGAAGCATCGGAGTCTAATACTGGACTCACAGCAGTGGTTCAAATCATAGAAATTTAGAGTGTCAGCCTTCTAGAACTAAAGTTGGCATTGTGCCTTTTGAATTTAATTCCGATGCAATTTCTGTGTTTCATCGTCAGTAAGAAGGTCCAAGGTATACAGTAAACCTGATGTGAAGCTTCGGAATCTAAAACTGGACTCACAGGTGTGGTTCAAATCATAAAAAGTTAGAGTGTCAGTCCTCTTGTACTTAAGTCGGCATTGTGCCCTTTGTATTAAATTCGGATGCAATTTCTGTGTTTCATCGTCAATAAGAAGGTCCAAGGGATACAGTAAACCTGAAGTGAAGCATCGGAATCTGAAACTGGACTCACAGGAGAGGTTCAAATGATAGAAGGTTAGAGTGTCAGTCCTCTTGTACTTAAGTCGGCATTGTGCCTTTTATATTGAATTCAGATGCAATTTCTGTTTTTCATCGTCAATACGAAGGTCCAAGGGATACAGTAAACCTGAAGTGAAGCATCGGAATCTAACTCTGGACTCACAGGACAGATTCAAATCATAGAAAGTTAGAGTGTCAGTCCTGTTTTACTTAAGTCTTCATTGTGATTTTTGTATTAAATTCGGATGCAATTTCTGTGTTTCATCGTCAATAAGAAGGTCCAAGGGATACAATAAACCTGAAGTGAAGCATCGGAATCTAAGACTGGACTCACAGGAGAGGTTCAAATCATAGAAAGTTAGAGTGTCAGTCCTCTAGAACTTAAGTTGGCATTGTGCCTTTTGAATTTAATTCCGATGCATTATCTGTGTTTCATCGTCAATAGGAGGGTCCAAGGTATACAGTAAACCTGATGTGAAGCTTCGGAATCTAAAACTGGACTCACAGGAGAGTTTCAAATCATGAAAAGTTTGGGTGTCAGTCCTCTTGTACTTAAGTCGGCATTGTGTTATTTGTATTAAATTCAGATGCTATTTCTGTGTTTCATCGTCAATAAGAAGGTCCAACGGATACAGTAAACCTGAAGTGAAGCAACGGAATCTAAAACTGGACTCACAGGTGAGGTTCAAATTATAGAAAGTTCGAGTGTCAGTCCTCTTGTACTAAAGCCGGCATTGTGCCTTTTGAATTTAATTCCGATGCAATTTCTAAGCTTCATCGTCTAAAAGATGGTCTAAGGGGTAGAGCAAACCTGAAGTGCAGCATCGGAATCTAATACTGGACTCACAGGAGTGGTTCAAATCATAGAGAGTTAGAGTGTCAGTCCCCCTGTACTTAAGTTGGCATTCTGCGTTTTGTATTAAATTCGGATGCAATTTCTGTGTTTCATCGTCTATAAGAAGGTCCAAGGGATCCAGTAAACCTGAAGTGAAGCATCGGAAACTAAAACTGGACTCACAGGAGAGGTTCAAATCATGGAAGGTTAGAGTGTCAGTCTTCTTGTACTTAAGCCGGCATTGTGCCTTTTAAATTTATTTCCGATGTAATTTCTGTGCTTCATCGTCAAAACGAAGGTCCAAGGGATACAGCTAACCTGAAGTGAAGCATCAGAATCTAAAGGTGGACTCACCGGGAGGTTCAATTCATAGAAAGTTAGTGTGTCAGTCCTCTTGTACATAAGTCGGCACTGTTCCTTTTGAATTTAATTCGGATGCAATTTCTGTGTTTCATCGTCAATAAGAAGGTCCAAGGTATACTGTAAACATGAAGTGAAGCATCGGAATCTAAAACTGGGCTCACAGGAGAGGTACAAACCATAGAAAGTTAGAGTGTCAGTCCTCTTGTACGTAAGTCTGCATTGTGCCTTTTGTATAAAATTCATATGCAATTTCTGTGTTTCGTTGTCAATAACAAGGTGCGAGGTATACAGTAAACCTGAAGTGAAGCATCGGAATCTAAAACTGGACTCACAGGAGAGGTTCAAAACATAGAAAGTGGAGTGTCAGTCCTCTTGTACTTAAGTAGGCATTGTGCTTTTGTATTAAATTCGGATGCAATTTCTGTGTTTCATCGTCAATAAGAAGGTCCAAGGTATACAGTAAACCTTAAGTCAAGCATCGGAATCTAAAACTGGACTCACAGGAGAGGTTCAAATCATATAAAGTTAGAGTGTCAGTCCTCTTGTACTTAAGTCGGCATTGTGCCATTTGTATTAAATTCAGATGCTATCTCTGTGTTTCATCGTCAATAAGAAGGTCCAAGGGATACAGTAAACCTCAAGTGAAGCAAGGGAATCTAAAACTGGACTCACAGGAGAGGTTCAAATTATAGAAAGTTCGAGTGTCAGTCCTCTTGTACTAAAGCTGGCATTGTGCCTTTTGAATTTAATTCCGATGCAATTTCTAAGCTTCATCGTCTAAAAGATGGTCTAAGGGGTAGAGCAAACCTGAAGTGCAGCATCGGAATCTAATACTGGACTCACAGGAGTGGTTCAAATCATAGAAAGTTAGAGTGTCAGTCCTCTTGTACTTAAGTAGGGATTGTGCACTTTGTATTAAATTTGGATGCAATTTCTGTGTTTCATCGTCAATAAGAAGGTCCAAGGCATACAGTAAAACTGAAGTGAAGCATCGGAATCTTAAACTGGACTCACAGGAGAGGTTCAAATCATAGGAAGTTAGAGAGTCAGTCCTCTTGTACTTAAGTCGGCATTGTGCCTTTTGTATTAAATTCGGATGCAATTTCTGTGTTTCATCGTCAATAAGAAGGTCCAAGGGATACAGTAAACCTGTGGTGAAGCATCGGAATCTAAAACTGGACTCACAGGAGAGGTTCAAATCATAGAAAGTTAGAGTGTCGGTCCTCTTGTACTTAAGTCGGCATTGTGCATTTTGTATTAAATTCGGATGCAATTTCTGTGTTTCATCGTCAATAAGAAGGTCCAAGGGATACAGTAAACCTGAAGTGAAGCATCGGAGTCTAATACTGGACTCACAGGAGTGGTTCAAATCATAGAAATTTAGAGTGTCAGCCTTCTAGAACTAAAGTTGGCATTGTGCCTTTTGAATTTAATTCCGATGCAATTTCTGTGTTTCATCGTCAGTAAGAAGGTCCAAGGTATACAGTAAACCTGATGTGAAGCTTCGGAATCTAAAACTGGACTCACAGGTGTGGTTCAAATCATAAAAAGTTAGAGTGTCAGTCCTCTTGTACTTAAGTCGGCATTGTGCCCTTTGTATTAAATTCGGATGCAATTTCTGTGTTTCATCGTCAATAAGAAGGTCCAAGGGATACAGTAAACCTGAAGTGAAGCATCGGAATCTGAAACTGGACTCACAGGAGAGGTTCAAATGATAGAAGGTTAGAGTGTCAGTCCTCTTGTACTTAAGTCGGCATTGTGCCTTTTATATTGAATTCAGATGCAATTTCTGTTTTTCATCGTCAATACGAAGGTCCAAGGGATACAGTAAACCTGAAGTGAAGCATCGGAATCTAACTCTGGACTCACAGGACAGATTCAAATCATAGAAAGTTAGAGTGTCAGTCCTGTTTTACTTAAGTCTTCATTGTGATTTTTGTATTAAATTCGGATGCAATTTCTGTGTTTCATCGTCAATAAGAAGGTCCAAGGGATACAATAAACCTGAAGTGAAGCATCGGAATCTAAGACTGGACTCACAGGAGAGGTTCAAATCATAGAAAGTTAGAGTGTCAGTCCTCTAGAACTTAAGTTGGCATTGTGCCTTTTGAATTTAATTCCGATGCATTATCTGTGTTTCATCGTCAATAGGAGGGTCCAAGGTATACAGTAAACCTGATGTGAAGCTTCGGAATCTAAAACTGGACTCACAGGAGAGTTTCAAATCATGAAAAGTTTGGGTGTCAGTCCTCTTGTACTTAAGTCGGCATTGTGTTATTTGTATTAAATTCAGATGCTATTTCTGTGTTTCATCGTCAATAAGAAGGTCCAACGGATACAGTAAACCTGAAGTGAAGCAACGGAATCTAAAACTGGACTCACAGGTGAGGTTCAAATTATAGAAAGTTCGAGTGTCAGTCCTCTTGTACTAAAGCCGGCATTGTGCCTTTTGAATTTAATTCCGATGCAATTTCTAAGCTTCATCGTCTAAAAGATGGTCTAAGGGGTAGAGCAAACCTGAAGTGCAGCATCGGAATCTAATACTGGACTCACAGGAGTGGTTCAAATCATAGAGAGTTAGAGTGTCAGTCCCCCTGTACTTAAGTTGGCATTCTGCGTTTTGTATTAAATTCGGATGCAATTTCTGTGTTTCATCGTCTATAAGAAGGTCCAAGGGATCCAGTAAACCTGAAGTGAAGCATCGGAAACTAAAACTGGACTCACAGGAGAGGTTCAAATCATGGAAGGTTAGAGTGTCAGTCTTCTTGTACTTAAGCCGGCATTGTGCCTTTTAAATTTATTTCCGATGTAATTTCTGTGCTTCATCGTCAAAACGAAGGTCCAAGGGATACAGCTAACCTGAAGTGAAGCATCAGAATCTAAAGGTGGACTCACCGGGAGGTTCAATTCATAGAAAGTTAGTGTGTCAGTCCTCTTGTACATAAGTCGGCACTGTTCCTTTTGAATTTAATTCGGATGCAATTTCTGTGTTTCATCGTCAATAAGAAGGTCCAAGGTATACTGTAAACATGAAGTGAAGCATCGGAATCTAAAACTGGGCTCACAGGAGAGGTACAAACCATAGAAAGTTAGAGTGTCAGTCCTCTTGTACGTAAGTCTGCATTGTGCCTTTTGTATAAAATTCATATGCAATTTCTGTGTTTCGTTGTCAATAACAAGGTGCGAGGTATACAGTAAACCTGAAGTGAAGCATCGGAATCTAAAACTGGACTCACAGGAGAGGTTCAAATCATAGAAAGTGGAGTGTCAGTCCTCTTGTACTTAAGTAGGCATTGTGCCTTTTGTATTAAATTCGAATGCAATTTCTGCGTTTCATCGTCAAGAAGTAGGTTCAAGGGATACAGTAAACCTGAAGTGAAGCATCGGAACCTAATACTGGACTCACAGGAGAGGTTCAAATCATAGAAAGTGTGAGTGTCAGTCCGCTTGTACGGAAGTTGGCATTGTGCCTTTTGTATTAAATTCGGATGCAATATCTGTGTTTCATCTTCAAAACCAAGGTCCAAGGGATACAGTAAACCTGATGTGAAGCATCGGAATCTAAAACTGGACTCACAGGAGAGGTTCAAATCATAGAAAGTTAGAGTGTCAGTCCTCCTGTACTTAAGTCGGCATTGCGCCTCTTGTATTAAATTCGGATGCAATTTCTGTGTTTCATCGTCAATAAGAAGGTCCAAGGGATACAATAAACCTGAAGTGAAGCATCCGAATCTAAAACTCTGCCCACAGGAGAGGTTCAAATCATAGAAAGTTAGAGTGTCCGTCCTCTTCTACTTAAGTCGACATTGTGCCTTTGGAGTTTAATTCCTATGCATTTTCTGTGCTTCATCGTCAATTAGAAGGTCCATGGTATACAGTAAACCTGAAGTGTAACATCGGCATCTAAAACTGGACACACAGGAGAGGTTCAAATCATAGAAAGTTAGAGTGTCAGTCCACTTGTACTTAAGACGGCATTGTGCCATTTGTATTAAATTGGGATGCAATTTCTGTGTTTCATCGTCAATAAGAAGGTCCAAGGGATACAGTAAACCTAAAGTGAAGCATCGGAATCTGAAACTGGACTCACAGGAGGGGTTCAAATCATGGAAGGTTAGAGTGTCAGTCTTCTTCTACTTAAGCCGGCATTGTGCCTTTTAAATTTAATTCCGATGTTATTTCTGTGCTTCATCGTCAAAACGAAGGTCCAAGGGATACAGCTAACCTGAAGTGAAGCATCAGAATCTAAAGCTAGACTCACAGAAGAGGTTCAAATCATAGAAAGTTAGTGTGTCAGTCCTCCTGTACATAACTCTGCATTGTGCCTTTTGAATTTAATTTCGATGCAATTTCTGTGCTACATCGTCAATAAGAAGGTCCATGGTATACAGTAAACCTGAAGTGTAACATCGGCATCTAAAACTGGACTCACAGGAGAGGTTCAAATCATAGAAAGTTAGAGTCTCAGTACTCTTGTACTTATGTCGGCGTTGTGCCTTTTGAATTTAATTCCGATGCAAGTTCTGTGTTTCATCGTCAATACGAAGGTCCAAGGGATACAGTAAACATGTAGTTAAGCATCGGAACCTAAAACTGGACTCACAGGAGAGGTTCAAATCACACAAAGTTAGAGTGTCAGTCCTCTTGTACTTAAGTCGGCATTGTGACTTCTGTATTAAATTCGGATGCAATTTCTGTGTTTCACCGTCAATAAGAAGGTCCAAGGGATACAATAAACCTGAAGTGAAGCTTCGGAATCTAAAACTGGATTCACACGAGAGGTTCAAATCACAGAAAGTTAGAGTGTCAGTCCTCTTGTACTTAAGTCGGCATTGTGTCTTTTGTATTAAATTCGGATGCAATATCTGTCTTTCATCGTCAATAACAAGGTCCAAGGGATACAGTAAACCTGATGTGAAAAATCGGAATCTAAAACTGGACTCACAGGAGAGGTTCAAACGATAGAAAGTTTGAGTGTCAGTCCTCTTGTACTTAAGTCGGCATTGTGCCATTTGTATTAAATTCGGTAGCAATTTCTGCGTTTCATCGTCAATAAGAAGGTCCAAGGAATACAGTAAACCTAAAGTGAAGCATCGGAATCTAAAACTGGACTTACAGGAGAGGTTCAAATCATAGAATGTGTGAGTGTCAGTCCTCTTTTACTAAAGTCAGCCATGTGCCTTTTGTATTGAATTCGGATGCAATATCTGTGTTTCATCGTCTATAAGAAGGTCCATGAGATACAGTAAACCTGAAGTGAAGCATCGGAATCTAAAACTGGATTCACAGGAGACGTTCAAATCATAGAAAGTGAGAGTGTCAGTCCTCTTGTACTTAACTCGGCATTGTGCCTTTTCTATTACATTCTGATGCAATTTCTGTGTTTCAACGTCAATAAGAAGCTGCAAGGTATACAGTAAACCTGAAGTGAAGCATCGGAATCTTAAACTAGACTCACAGGAGAGGTTCAAATCACAGAAACTTAGAGTGACAGTCCTCCTGTACTTAAGTCGGCATTGTGCCTTTTGTATTAAATTCCAATGCAATTTCCGTCTTTCATCGTCAATAAGAAGGTGCAGGGGATACAGTAAACCTGAAGTGAAGCATCGGAATCTAAAACTGGACTCACAGGATAGGTTCAAATCATAGAAAGGTAGGGTCTCAGTCCTATTGTACTTATGTCGGCATTGTGCCATTTCAATTTAATTCCGATGCTATTTCTGTGCTTTATCGTCAATAAGAAGGTCCATGGTATACAGTAAACCTGAAGTGTAACATCGGCATCTAAAACTGGACTCACAGGAGAGGTTAATATCATAGAATGTTAGAGTGTCACTCCTCTTGTACTTAAGTCGGCATTGTGGCTTTTGAATTTAATTCCGATGCAATTACTGTGTTGCATCGCCAAAAAGAATGTCCAATGTAAATAGTAAACCTGAAGTGAAGCATCGGAATCTAAAACTCTACTCACAGCAGAGGTTCGAATCATAGAAAGTTAGAGTGTCAGTCCTCTTGTACTTAAGTTGGCATTGTGGTTTTCGTAGTAAGTTCGGATGCAATATCTGTGTTTCATCGTCAATGAGAAGGTCCAAGGGAAACAGTAAACCTGAAGTGTAGCATCGGAATCTAAAACTCTACTCACAGCAGAGGTTCGAATCATAGAAAGTTAGAGTGTCAGTCCTCTTGTACTTAAGTTGGCATTGTGGTTTTCGTAGTAAGTTCGGATGCAATATCTGTGTTTCATCGTCAATGTGAATGTCCAAGGGATACATTGAACGTGCAGTGGTGTATCAGAAACTATGACTGGTCTCAAAGGAAAGGATCAAAGCTCAGACTGTAAGAAGAGTCTCTATTCTTGTACTTAAGGTGGCATTTTGCCTTTTGTATTTAATTCCGATGTAATTTGAGTGCTTCGTCGTCAATGTGTATGTAGCAGGAATACATTTAACCTGCAGTGGTGTATCGGAAACTAATACTGGTCTCATAGGAATGGATCAAAGCACAGACTCTAAGAAGTCTCACTCACCTTGCGCTAAAGGCGGCATTGTGCCTTTTGTATTTAATTCCGATGTAATTTCAGTGTTTCATCGTAACTGTGAATGTCCAAGGAATACACTGAACCTGCAGTGGTGTATCGGAAACTAATACTGGTCTCACAGGAAAGGATCAAAGCACCGACTATAAGAAGCGTCTCTATTCTTGTACTTAAGGCGGCATTGTGCCTTTTGTATTTAATTCCGATGCGATTTCTGTGTTTCATCGTCAATGTGAAGGTCCAAGGAATACATTGACCCGGCAGTGGTGTATCGGAAACTAATACTGGTCTCATAGGAAATGATCAAAGCACAGACTCTAAGAAGTCTCACTCTTTTTGCATTTAAGGCGGCATTGTGCCTTTGTATTTAATTCCGATGTAATTTCAGTGTTTCATCGTTAATGTGTATGTAAAAGGAATACATTGAACCTGCAGTGGTGTAGTGGAAACTAATACTGGTCTCATAGGAAAGGATCAAAGCACAGACTGCAAGAAGTCTCACTCTTCTTGCAATTAAGGCGGCATTGTGCCTTTTGTATTTAATTCCGATGTAATTTCAGTGTTTCATCGTTAATGTGTATGTATAAGGAATACATTGAACCTGCAGTGGTGTATCGGAAACTAATACTGGTCTCATAGGAAAGGATCAAAGCACAGACTCTAAGAAGTCTCACTCTTCTTGCACTTAAGGCGGCATTGTGCCTTTTGTATTTAATTCCGAAATAATATCAGTGTTTCATCGTCAATGTGAAGGTCCAAGGAATACATTGAACGTGCAGTGCTGTATCGGAAACTAATACTGGTCTCACAGGAAAGGGTCAATGCACAGACTCTAAGAAGTCTCACTCTTCTTGCACCTAGGGCGGCATTGTGCCTTTGTATTTAATTCCGATGTAATTTCAGTGTTTCATCGTCAATGTATATGTAAACGGAATACATTGAACCTGCAGTGGTGTATCGGAAACTAATACTGGTCTCATAGGAAAGGTTCAAAGCAAAGACTCTAAGAAGTCTCACTCCTCTTGCACTTAGGGCGGCATTGTGCCTTTTGTATTTAATTCCGATGTAATTTCAGTGTTTAATCGTCCATGTGAAATTCCAAGGAATACATTGAACCTGCAGTGGTGTATCGGAAAATAATACTGGTATCATAGGAAAGGATCAAAGCACAGACTCTAAGAAGTCTCACTCTTCTTGCACTTAAGGCGGCATTGTGCCTTTTGTATTTAATTCCGAAGTAATTTCAGTGTTTCATCGTCAATGTGAATGTCCAAGGGATACATTGAACGTGCAGTGGTGTATCGGAAACTAATACTGGCCACACAGGAAAGGATCAAAGCTCAGACTGAAAGAAGAGTCTCTACTCTTGTACTTGAGGCGACATTTTGCCTTTTGTATTTAATTCCGATGTAATTTCAGTGCTTCTTCGTCAATGTGTATGTAAAAGGAATACATTGAACCTGCAGTGGTGTATCGGAAGCTAATACTGGTCTCACAGGAAAGGATCAAAGCACAGACTCTAAGAAGTCTCAATCTTCTTGCACTTAAGGCGGCATTGTGCCTTTGTATTTAATTCCGATGTAGTTTCAGTGTTTCATCATCAATGTGTATGTAAAAGGAATACATTGAACCTGCAGTGGTGTATCGGAAACTAATACTGGTCTGATAGTAATTGATCAAAGCACAGACTCTAAGAAGTCTTACTCTTCTAGCACTTAAGGCGGCATTGTGCCTTTTGTATTTAATTCCGATGTAATTTCAGTGTTTCATCGTCCATGTGAATATCCAAGGAATACATTGAACCTGCAGTGGTGTAATGAAAACTAATACTGCTCTCATAGGAAAGGATCAAAGCACAGACTCTAAGAAGTCTCACTCTTCTTGCACTTAAGGCGGCATTGTGCCTTTTGTATTTAATTCCGATGTAATTTCAGTGTGTCATCGTCAATGTGAATGTCCAAGGAATACATTGAACCTGCAGTGGTGTATCGGAAACTAATACTGGTCTCACAGGAAAGGATCAAAGCACCGACTGTAAGAAGAGTCTGTATTCTTATACTTAAGGCGGCATTGTGGATTTTGTTTTTAATTCCGATGCGATTTCTGTGTTTCATCGTCAATGTGAAGGTCCAAGGAATATATTGACCCTGCTGTGTTGTATCGGAAACTAATACTGGTCTCATAGGAAAGGATCAGAGAACAGACTCTAAGAAGTCTCACTCTTCTTGCACTTAAGGCGGCATTGTGCCTTTTGTATTCAATTCCGATGTAATTTCAGTGTTTCATCGTCAATGTGTATGTAAAAGGAATACATTGAACCTGCTGTGTTGTATCGGAAACTAATACTGGTCTCATAGGAAAGGATCAGAGCACAAACTCTAAGAAGTCTCACTCTTCTTGCACTTAAGGCGGCATTGTGCCTTTTGTATTTAATTCCGATGTAATTTCAGTGTTTCATCGTCAAAGCGTATGTAAAAGGAGTACATTGAACCTGCAGTGCAGTATCGGAAACTAACACTGGTCTCACAGGAAAGGATCAAAGCACAGACTCTAAGAAGTCTTACTCTTCTTGCACTTAAGGCGGCATTGTGCCTTCTGAATTTCATTCCGATGTAATTTCAGTGTTTCATCGTCAATGTGTATGTAAACGGAATACATTGATCCTGCAGTGGTGTATCGGAAACTAATACTGGTCTCATAGGAAAGGATCAAAGCACAGACTAAAAGAAGCCACACTCTTCTTGCACTTAAGGCGGTATTGAGACTTATGGATTTAATTCCGATGTAATTTCAGTGTTTCATCGTCAATGTGAATGTCCAAGGAATGCACTGAACCTACAATGGTGTATAGGAAACTAATACTGGGCTCATAGGAAAGGATCAAAGCACAGACTCTAAGAAGTCTCACTCTCCTTGCACTTAAGGCAGCATAGTGCCTTTTGCATTTAATTTCGATGTAATTTCAGTGTTTCATCGTCCATGTGAATCTCCACGGAATACATTGAACCTGCAGTGGTGTATCGAAAACTAATACTGGTCTCATAGGAAAGGATCGAAGCACAGACTCTAAGTAGTCTCACTCTTCTTGCACTTAAGGCGGCATTGTGCCTTTTGTATTTAATTCCGATGTAATTTAAGTGTTTTATCGTAAATGTGTATGTAAAAGGAATAGATCGAACCTGCAGTGGTGTATCGGAAACTAATACTGGTCTCATAGGAAAGGATCAAAGAACAGACTCTAAGAAGTCTCACTCTTCTTGCACTTAAGGCAGCATAGTGCCTTTTGCATTTAATCTCGATGTAATTTCAGTGTTTCATCGTCCATGTGAATGTCCACGGCATACATTGGACCTGCAGTGGTGTATCGGAAACTATGACTGGTCTCAAAGGAAAGGATCAAAGCTCAGACTGTAAGAAGAGTCTCTATTCTTGTACTTAAGGCGGCATTTTGCCTTTTATATTTAATTCCGATGTAATTTGAGTGCTTCATCGTCAATGTGTATGTAACAGGAATACATTTAACCTGCGGTGGTGTATCGGAAACTAATACTGGTCTCATAGGAATGGATCAAAGCACAGACTCTAAGAAGTCTCACTCACCTTGCGCTAAAGGCGGCATTGTGCCTTTTGTATTTAATTCCGATGTAATTTCAGTGTTTCATCGTAACTGTGAATGTCCAAGGAATACATTGTACCTGCAGTGGTGTATCGGAAACTAATACTGGTCTCACAGGAAAGGATCAAAGCACCGACTGTAAGAAGCGTCTCTATTCTTGTACTTAAGGCGGCATTGTGCCTTTTGTATTTAATTCCGATGCGATTTCTGTGTTTCATCGTCAATGTGAAGGTCCAAGGAATACATTGACCCGGCAGTGGTGTATCGGAAACTAATACTGGTCTCATAGGAAAGGATCAAAGCACAGACTCTAAGAAGTCTCACTCTTTTTGCATTTAAGGCGGCATTGTGCCTTAGTATTTAATGCCGATGTAATTTCAGTGTTTCATCGTTAATGTGTATGTAAAAGGAATACTTTGAACCTGCAGTGGTGTAGTGGAAACTAATACTGGTCTCATAGGAAAGGATCAAAGCACAGACTGCAAGAAGTCTCACTCTTCATGCAATTAAGGCGGCATTGTGCCTTTTGTATTTAATTCCGATGTAATTTCAGTGTTTCTTCGTCAATGTGTATGTATAAGGAATACATTGAACCTGCAGTGGTGTATCGGAAACTAATACTGGTCTAATAGGAAAGGATCAAAGCACAGTCACTAAGAAGTCTCACTCTTCTTGCACTTAGGGCCTCATTGTGCCTTTTGTATTTAATTCCGATGTAATTTCAGTGTTTCATCGTCATTGTGTGTGTAAACGGAATACATTGAACCTGCAGTGGTATATCGGACACTAATACTGGTCTCATAGGAACGGATCAAAGCACAGACTCTAAGAAGTCTCACTCTTCTTGCACTTAAGGCGGCATTGTGCCTTTTGTATTTAATTCCGAAATAATATCAGTGTTTCATCGTCAATGTGAAGGTCCAAGGAATACATTGAACGTGCAGTGCTGTATCGGAAACTAATACTGGTCTCACAGGAAAGGATCAATGCACAGACTCTAAGAAGTCTCACTCTTCTTGCACCTAGGGCGGCATTGTGCCTTTGTATTTAATTCCGATGTAATTTCAGTGTTTCATCGTCAATGTATATGTAAACGGAATACATTGAACCTGCAGTGGTGTATCGGAAACTAATACTGGTCTCATAGGAAAGGTTCAAAGCAAAGACTCTAAGAAGTCTCACTCCTCTTGCACTTAGGGCGGCATTGTGCCTTTTGTATTTAATTCCGATGTAATTTCAGTGTTTCATCGTCCATGTGAAATTCCAAGGAATACATTGAACCTGCAGTGGTGTATCGGAAAATAATACTGGTATCATAGGAAAGGATCAAAGCACAGACTCTAAGAAGTCTCGCTCTTCTTGCACTTAAGGCGGCATTGTGCCTTTTGTATTTAATTCCAAAGTAATTTCAGTGTTTCATCGTCAATGTGAATGTCCAAGGGATACATTGAACGTGCAGTGGTGTATCGGAAACTAATACTGGCCTCTCAGGAAAGGATCAAAGCTCAGACTGAAAGAAGAGTCTCTATTCTTGTACTTGAGGCGGCATTTTGCCTTTTGTATTTAATTCCGATGTAATTTCAGTGCTTCTTCGTCAATGTGTATGTAAAAGGAATACATTGAACCTGCAGTGGTGTATCGGAAGCTAATACTGGTCTCACAGGAAAGGATCAAAGCACAGACTCTAAGAAGTCTCAATCTTCTTGCACTTAAGGCGGCATTGTGCCTTTGTATTTAATTCCGATGTAATTTCAGTGTTTCATCATCAATGTGTATGTAAAAGGAATACATTGAACCTGCAGTGGTGTATCGGAAACTAATACTGGTCTGATAGGAATTGATCAAAGCACAGACTCTAAGAAGTCACACTCTTCTAGCACTTAAGGCGGCATTGTGCCATTTGTATTTAATTCCGATGTAATTTCAGTGTTTCATCGTCCATGTGAATATCCAAGGAATACATTGAACCTGCAGTGGTGTAATGGAAACTAATACTGCTCTCATAGGAAAGGATCAAAGCACAGACTCTAAGAAGTTTCACTCTTCTTGCACTTAAGGCGGCATTGTGCCTTTTGTATTTAATTGCGATGTAATTTCAGTGTTTCATCGTCAATGTGAATGTCCCAGGAATACATTGAACCTGCAGTGGTGTATCGGAAACTAATACTGGTCTCACAGGAAAGGATCAAAGCACCGACTGTAAGAAGAGTCTGTATTCTTATACTTAAGGCGGCATTGTGGATTTTGTTTTTAATTCCGATGCGATTTCTGTGTTTCATCGTCAATGTGAAGGTCCAAGGAATAAATTGACCCTGCTGTGTTATATCGGAAACTAATACTGGTCTCATAGGAAAGGATCAGAGAACAGACTCTAAGAAGTCTCACTCTTCTTGCACTTAAGGCGGCATTGTGCCTTTTGCATTTAATTCCGATGTAATTTCAGTGTTTCATCGTCAATGTGTATGTAAAAGGAATACATTGAACCAGCTGTGTTGTATCGGAAACTAATACTGGTCTCATAGGAAAGGATCAGAGCACAAACTCTAAGAAGTCTCACTCTTCTTGCACTTATAGGCGGCATTGTGCCTTTTGTATTTAATTCCGATGTAATTTCAGTGTTTCATCGTCAAAGCGTATGTAAAAGGAGTACATTGAACCTGCAGTGGAGTATCGGAAACTAACACTGGTCTCACAGGAAAGGATCAAAGCACAGACTCTAAGAAGTCTTACTCTTCTTGCACTTAAGGCGGCATTGTGCCTTCTGAATTTCATTCCGATGTAATTTCAGTGTTTCATCGTCAATGTGTATGTAAACGGAATACATTGAACCTGCAGTGGTGTATCGGAAACTAATACTGGTCTCATAGGAAAGGATCAAAGCACAGACTAAAAGAAGCCACACTCTTCTTGCACTTAAGGCGGCATTGTGTCTTTTGTATTTAATTCCGATGTAATTTCAGTGTTTCATCGTTAATGTGTATGTAAAAGGAATACATTGAACCTGCAGTGGTGTAGTGGAAACTAATACTGGTCTCATAGGAAAGGATCAAAGCACAGACTGCAAGAAGTCTCACTCTTCTTGCAATTAAGGCGGCATTGTGCCTTTTGTATTTAATTCCGATGTAATTTCAGTGCTTCATCGTCAATGTGTATGTATAAGGAATACATTGAACCTGCAGTGGTGTATCGGAAACTGATACTGGTCTCATAGGAAAGGATCAAAGCACAGACACTAAGAAGTCTCACTCTTCTTGCACTTAGGGCGGCATTGTGTCTTTTGTATTTAATTCCGATTTAATTTCAGTGTTTCATCGTCATTGTGTATGTAAACGGAATACACTGAACCTGCAGTGGTGTATCGGAAACTAATACTGGTCTCATAGGAAAGGATCAAAGCACAGACTCTAAGAAGTCTCACTCTTCTTGCACTTAAGGCGGCATTGTGCCTTTTGTATTTAATTCCGAAATAATATCAGTGTTTCATCGTCAATGTGAAGGTCCAAGGAATACATTGAACGTGCAGTGCTGTATCGGAAACTAATACTGGTCTCACAGGAAAGGATCAATGCATAGACTCTAAGAAGTCTCACTCTTCTTGCACCTAGGGCGGCATTGTGCCTTTGTATTTAATTCCGATGTAATTTCAGTGTTTCATCGTCAATGTATATGTAAACGGAATACATTGAACCTGCAGTGGTGTATCGGAAACTAATACTGGTCTCATAGGAAAGGTTCAAAGCAAAGACTCTAAGAAGTCTCACTCCTCTTGCACTTAGGGCGGCATTGTGCCTTTTGTATTTAATTCCGATGTAATTTCAGTGTTTCATCGTCCATGTGAAATTCCAGGGAATACATTGAACCTGCAGTGGTGTATCGGAAAATAATACTGGTATCATAGGAAAGGATCAAAGCACAGACTCTAAGAAGACTCACTCTTCTTGCACTTAAGGCGGCATTGTGCCTTTTGTATTTAATTCCGATGTAATTTCAGTGCTTCTTCGTCAATGTGTATGTAAAAGGAATACATTGAACCTGCAGTGGTGTATCGGAAGGTAATACTGGTCTCACAGGAAAGGATCAAAACACAGACTCTAAGAAGTCTCAATCTTCTTGCACTTAAGGCGGCATTGTGCCTTTGTATTTAATTCCGATGTAATTTCAGTGTTTCATCATCAATGTGTATGTAAAAGGAATACATTGAACCTGCAGTGGTGTATCGGAAACTAATACTGGTCAGATAGGAATTGATCAAAGCACAGACTCTAAGAAGTCTCACTCTTCTAGCACTTAAGGCGGCATTGTGCCTTTTGTATTTAATTCCGATGTAATTTCAGTGTTTCATCGTCAATGTGAATGTCCAAGGAATACATTGAACCTGCAGTGGTGTATCGGAAACTAATACTGGTCTCACAGGAAAGGATCAAAGAACCGACTGTAAGAAGAGTCTGTATTCTTATACTTAAGGCGGCATTGTGGATTTTGTTTTTAATTCCGATGCGATTTCTATGTTTCATCGTCAATGTGAAGGTCCAAGGAATATATTGACCCTGCTGTGTTGTATCGGAAACTAATACTGGTCTCATAGGAAAGGATCAGAGAACAGACTCTAAGAAGTCTCACTCTTCTTGCACTTAAGGCGGCATTGTGCCTTTTGTATTTAATTCCGATGTAATTTCAGTGTTTCATCGTCAATGTGTATGTAAAAGGAATACATTGAACCTGCTGTGTTGTATCGGAAACTAATACTGGTCTCATAGGAAAGGATCAGAGAACAAACTCTAAGAAGTCTCACTCTTCTTGCACTTAAGGCGGCATTGGGCCTTTTGTATTTAATTCCGATGTAATTTCTATGTTTCATCGTCAAAGCGTATGTAAAAGGAGTACATTGAACCTGCAGTGGAGTATCGGAAACTAACACTGGTCTCACAGGAAAGGATCAAAGCACAGACTCTAAGAAGTCTTACTCTTCTTGCACTTAAGGTGGCATTGTGCCTTCTGAATTTAATTCCGATGTAATTTCAGTGTTTCATCGCCAATATGAATGTCCAAGTAATACATAGAACCATCAGTGGTGTATCGGAAACGAATACTGGTCTCACAGGAAAGGATCAAACACCGATTGTAAGAAGAGTCAAATTCTTGTACTTAAGGCGGCGTTGTGCCTTCTGTATTTAATTCCGATGCGATATCTGTGTTTCATCGTCAATGTGAAGGTCCAAGGAATACATTGAACCTGCAGAGGTGTATCGGAAACTAAGTCTGGTCTCACAGGAAAGGATCAAAGCAATGACTCTAAGAAGTCTCAATCTTCTTGCACTTAAGACGGCATTGTGCCTTTTGTATTTAATTCCGAAGTAATATCAGTGTTTCATTGTCAATGTGAAGGTCCAAGGAATATATTGAACGTGCAGTGGTGTATCGGAAACTAATACTGGTCTCACAGGAAAGGATCAAAGCACAGACTCCGAGAAGTCTCACTCTTCTTGCACTTACGGCGGCATTGTGCCTTTGTATTTCATTCCGATGTAATTTCAGTGTTTCATCGTCAATGTGTATGTAAACGGAACACATTGAACCGGCAGTGGTGTATCGGAAACTAATACTGGTCTCATAGGAGAGGATCAAAGCACAGACTAAAAGAAGCCACACTCTTCTCGCACTTAAGGCGGCATTGTGTCTTTTGTATTTAATTCCGATGTAATTTCAGTGTTTCATCGTCAATGTGAATGTCCAAGGAATACATTGCACCTGCAGTGGTGTATCGGAAACTAATACTGGTCTCACAGGAAAGGATCAGAGCACCAGCTGTAAGAAGAGTCTCTATTCTTGTACTTAAGGCGGCATTGTGCCATTTGTATTTAATTCCGATGCGATTTCTGTGTTTCATCGTCAATGTGAAGGTCCAAGGAATACATTGACCCTGCAGTGGTGTATCGGAAACTAATACTGGTCTCATAGGAAAGGATCAAAGCACAGACTCTAAGAGGTCTCACTCTTTTTGCATTTAAGGCGGCATTGTGCCTTTGTATTTAATTCCGATGTAATTTCAGTGTTTCATCGTTAATGTGTATGTAAAAGGAATACATTGAACCTGCAGTGGTGTAGTGGAAACTAATACTGGTCTCATAGGAAAGGATCAAAGCGCAGACTGTAAGAAGTCTCACTCTTCTTGCAATTAAGGCGGCATTGTGCCTTTTGTATTTAATTCCGATGTAATTTCAGTGTTTCATCGTCAATGTGTATGTATAAGGAATACATTGACCCTGCAGTGGTGTATCGGAAACAAGTACTGGTCTCATAGGAAAGGATCAATGCACAGACACTAAGAAGTCTCACTCTTCTTGCACCTAAGGCAGCATTGTGCCTTTGTATTTAATTCCGATTATATTTCAGTGTTTCATCGTCAATGTATATGAAAACGGAATACATTGAACCTGCAGTGGTGTATCGGAAACTAATACTAGTCTCATAGGAAAGGATCAAAGCACAGACTCTAAGAAGTCTCACTCTTCTTGCACCTAAGGCAGCATTGTGCCTTTGTATTTAATTCCGATTATATTTCAGTGTTTCATCGTCAATGTATATGTAAACGGAATTCATTGAACCTGCAGTGGTGTATCGGAAACTAATACTGGTCTCATAGGAAAGGTTCAAAGGAAAGACTCTAAGAAGTCTCACTCTTCTTGCACTTAAGGCGGCATTGTGCCTTTTGTATTTAATTCCGATGTAATTTCAGTGTTTCATCGTCCATGTGAATTTCCAAGGAATACATTGAACCGGCAGTGGTGTATCGGAAAATAATACTGGTCTCATAGGAAAGGATCAAGGCACAGACGCTGAGAAGTCTCACTCTTCTTGCACTTAAGGCGGCATTGTGCCTTTTGTATTTAATTCCGAAGTAATTTCAGTGTTTCATCGTCAATGTGAATGTCCAAGGGATACATTGAACGTGCAGTTTTGTATCGGAAACTAATACTGGCCTCACAGGAAAGGATCAAAGCACCGACAGTAAGAAGAGTCTCTATTCTTATACTTAAGGCGGCACTGTGGCTTTTGTTTTTAATTCCGATGCAATTTCTGTGTTCCATCGTCAATGTGAAGGTCCAAGGAATATATTGTCCCTGCTGTGTTGTATAGGAAACTAATACTGGTCTCACAGAAAGGATCAAATCGCAGACTCTAAGAAGTCTGACTCTTCTTGCACTTAAGGCATCATTCAGCCCTTTGTATTTAATTCCGATGTAATTTCAGTGTTTCATCGTCAATGTAAAAGGAATACATTGAACCTGCAGTGGTGTATCGGAAACTAATACTGGTCTCATAGGAAAGGATCAAAGCACAGACTGTAAGAAGAGTCTCTATTCTTGTACTTACCGCGGCATTGTGCCTTTTCTATTTAATTCCGATGTAATTTCTGTGTTTCATCGTCAATGTGTATGTAATAGGAATACATTGAACCTGCTGTAGCGTATCGGAAAATAATACTGGTCTCATAGGAAAGGATCAAAGCACAGACTCTAAGAAGTATCACTCTTCTTGCACTTAAGGCGGCATTGTGCCTTTTGTAATTAATTCCGAAGTAATTTCAGTGTTTCATCGTCATTGGGAATGTCCAAGGAATACATTGGACGTGCAGTGGTGTATCGGAAACTAATACTGGTCTCACAGGAAAGGATCAAAACACAGACTGAGAGAAGAGTGTCTATTCTAGTACTTAAGGCGGCATTGTGCCTTTTGTATTTTATTGCGATGCGATTTCTGTGTTTCATCGTCAATGTGAATTTCCAAGGAATACATTGACCCTGCAGTGGTGTATCGGAAACTAATACTGGACTCACAGGAAAGGATCAGAGCACTGACTGTAAGAAGAGTCTCTATTCTTGTACTTAAGGCGGCGTTGTGCCTTTTGTATTTAATCCCGATGCGTTTTCTGTGTTTCATCGCCAATGTGAAGGTCCAAGCAATACATTGAACCTGCAGTGGTGTATCGGAAACTAAAACTGGACTCACAGGAAAAGATCAAAGCATAGACTCAATGAAGTCTCTATCTTCTTGCACTTAAGGCGGCATTGTGCCTTTTGTGTTTAATTCCGATGTAATTTCAGTGTTTCATCGTCAATGTGTATGTAAAAGGAATACTATGAACCTGCAGTGGTGTATCGGAACCTAATACTGGTCTCATAGGAAAGGATCATAGCACAGACTCTACAAAGTCTCACTCTTCTTGCATTTAAGGCGGCATTGTGCCTTTTGTATTTAATTCCGATGTAATTTCAGTGTTTCATCGTCAATGTGAATGTCCGACGAATACATTGAACCTGCAGTGGTGTATCGGAAACTAAAACTGGTCTCACAGGAAAGGATCAAAGCACTGACTCTAAGAAATCCCACTCTTCTTGCAGTTAAGGCGGAATTGTGCCTATTGTAATTAATTCCGATGTATTTTCAGTGTTTCATCGTCAATGTGTATGTCAAAGGAATACATTGAACCTGCAGTGGTATATCGGAAACTAATACTAATCTCATAGGAAAGGATCAAAGTACAGACTCTAAGAAGTCTCACTCTTCTTGCATTTAAGGCGGCATTGTGCCTTTCGTATTTAATTCCGATGTAATTTCAGTGTTTCATTCGCAATGTGTACGTAAAACGAATACATTCAACCTGCAGTGGTGTATCGGAAACTAATACTGGTCTCATAGGAAATTATCAAAGCACAGACTCTAAGGTGTCTCACTCTTCTTGCATTTAAGGGGGCATTGTGCCTTTTCTATTTAATTCCTATGTAATTTCAGTGTTTCATCGTCAATGTGACAGTCCAAGGAGTACATTGAACCTGCAGTGGTGTATCGGAAACTAATACTGGTCTCACAGGGAATGCTCAAAGCACCGACTGTAAGAAGAGTCTCTATTGTTGTACTTAAGGCGGCATTGTGTCTTTTGCATTTAATTCCGATGCGATTTCTGTGTTTCATCGTCAATGTGAATGTATAAGGAATACATTGAACCGGCAGTGGTGTGTCGGAAACTAATACTGGTCTCACAGGAAAGGATCAAATCACAGACTCTAAGAAGTCTCACTCTTCTTGCACGTAAGGAGGCATTGTGGCTTTTGTACTTAATTCCGATGTAATTTCAGTGTTTCATCGTCAATGTGTATGTAAGAGGAATACATTGAAACTGCAGTGGTGTATCGTAAACTAATACTGGTCTTATAGGAAAGGATCAAAGCAGAGACTCTAAGAAGAGTCGCTCTTCTTGCATTTAAGGCGGAATTGTGCCTTTTGTAATTAATCCCGATGTAATTTCCGTGTTTCATCGTCAATGTGTATGTAAAAGGAATACATTGAACATGCAGTGGTGTGTCGGAAACAAATACTGTTCTCATAGGAAAGGATCAAAGCACAGACTCTAAGAAGTCTCACTCTTCTTGCATTTAAGGCGGCATTGTGCCTTTTGTAATTAATTCCAATGTAATTTTAGTGTTTCATCGTCAATGTGTATGTAAAAGGAATAGATTGAACCTGCAGTGATGTATCGGAAACTAATACTGGACTCACAGGAAAGGATCAGAGCACCGACTGTAAGAAGAGTCTCTATTCTTGTACTTAAGGCGGCGTTGTGCCTTTTGTATTTAATCCCGATGCGTTTTCTGTGTTTCATCGTCAATGTGAAGGTCCAAGCAATACATTGAACCTGCAGTGGTGAATCGGAAACTAAAACTGGACTCACAGGAAAGGATCAAAGCACAGACTCAATGATGTCTCTATCTTCTTGCACTTAAGGCGGCATTGTGCCTTTTGTGTTTAATTCCGATGTAATTTCAGTGTTTCATTCGCAATGTGTACGTAAAACGAATACATTCAACCTGCAGTGGTGTGTCGGAAACTAATACTGGTCTCATAGGAAATTATCAAAGCACAGACTCTAAGGTGTCTCACTCTTCTTGCATTTAAGGCGGCATTGTGCCTTTTGTATTAAATTCGGATGTAATTTCCGTGTTTCATCGTCAATAAGAAGGTCCAAGGGATACAGTAAACCTGAACTGAAGCATCGGAGTCCAGAACTGGACTCACAGGAGAATTTAAAATCATAGAAAGAGAGTGTCAGTCCGCTTGTACTTAAGTCGTCATTGTGCCTTTTGTATTAAATTCGGTTGCACATTCTGTGTTTCATCGTCAATAAGAAGGTCTAAGGGATACAGTAAACCTGAAGTGAAGCATCGGAATCGAAAACTGGACTCACAGGAGAGGTTCAAATCATAGAAGGTTTGAGTGTCAGTCCACTTGTACTTAAGTCGGCATTGTGCCTTTTGTGTTAAATTCGGATGCAATTTCTGTGTTTCATCGTCAATAAGAAGGTCCAAGGGATACAGTAAACCTGAAGTGAAGCATCGGAATCCAAAACTGGACTCACAGGAGAGGTTCAAATCATAGAAGGTTATAGTGTCAGTCCTCTTGTACTCATGTCGAAATTTTGCCTTTCGTATTAAATTCGGATGCAATTTCTGTGTTTCATCTTCAATAAGAAGGTCCAGGCGACACAGTAAACCTGAAGTGAAGCATCGGAATCTAAAACTGGTCTCACAGGTGAGGTTCAAATCATAGAGAGTTAGAGTGTCAGTCCTCTTGAACTTAAGTCGGCATTGTGCCTTTTGTATTAAATTCGGATGCAATTTCTGTGTTTCATCGTCAATAAGAAGGTCCAAGGGATACAGTAAACCTGAAGTGAAGCATCGGAATCTAAAAATGGACTCACAGGAGAGGTTCAAATCATAGAGAGTTAGTGTCTGAGTCCTCTTGTACTTATGTCGGCATTGTGCCTTTTGTATTAAATTCAGACGCTATTTCTGTGTTTCATCGTCAACAAGAAAGTCCAGGGGATACAGTAAACCTGAAGTGAAGCATCGGATTCTAAATCTGGACTCACAGGAGAGGTTCAAATCATAGTAAAATAGAGTGTCAGTCCTCTTGTACTTAAGTCGGCATTGTGCCTTTTGTATTAAATTCGGATGCAATATCTGTGTTTCATCGTCAATAAGAAGGTACAAGGGATCCAGTAAACCTGAAGTGAAGCATCGGAATCTAAATCTGGACTCACAGGAGAGGTTCAAATCATAGAGAGTTAGAGTGTCAGTCCTCTTGTACTTCAGTCGGCATTGTGCCTTTTGTATTAAATTCGGTGAAAGTTACCTTTCTCGGAAGAACATTACTGCTGAATAGAGGATGACTAAGAATCAATTTCCTCTCTAGCAATGTAGTAGAATGTGCAGAGATTTACATAGGAGAGGTTCAAATCATAGAAAGTGAGTGTCGGTCCTCTTGTACTTAAGTCGTCATTGTGCCTTTTCAATTTAATTCCGATGCAATTTCTGTGTTTCATCGTCAATAAGAAGGTCCAAGGTATACAGTAAACCTTATGTGAGGCTTCGGAATCTAAAACTGGACTCACAGGAGAGGTTTAAATCATAAATAGTTAGAGTGTCAGTCCTCTTGTACTTAAGTCGGCATTGTGCCTTTTGTATTAAATTCGGATGCAATTTCTGTGTTTCATCGTCAATAAGAAGGTCTAAAGGATACAGTAAACCTGAAGTGAGGCATCGGAATTTCAAACTGGACTCACAGGAGGGGTTCAAATCTTAGAAAGTTAGAGTGTCAGTCCTCTTGTACTTAACTCGGCATTGTGCCTTTTGTACTAAATTCGGATGCAATTTCTGTCTTTCATCGTCAATAAGAAAGTCCAGGGGATACAGTAAATTTGCAGTGAAGCATCGGAATCTAAAACTGGACTTACAGGAGAGGTTCAAATCATAGAAAGTGAGAGTGTCAGTCCTCTTGTACTTAAGTCGGCATTGTGCTTTTGTATTAAATTCGGATGCAATTTCTGTGTTTCATCGTCAATAAGAAGGTCCAAGGTATACAGTAAACCTTAAGTCAAGCATCGGAATCTAAAACTGGACTCACAGGAGAGGTTCAAATCATATAAAGTTAGAGTGTCAGTCCTCTTGTACTTAAGTCGGCATTGTGCCATTTGTATTAAATTCAGATGCTATCTCTGTGTTTCATCGTCAATAAGAAGGTCCAAGGGATACAGTAAACCTCAAGTGAAGCAAGGGAATCTAAAACTGGACTCACAGGAGAGGTTCAAATTATAGAAAGTTCGAGTGTCAGTCCTCTTGTACTAAAGCCGGCATTGTGCCTTTTGAATTTAATTCCGATGCAATTTCTAAGCTTCATCGTCTAAAAGATGGTCTAAGGGGTAGAGCAAACCTGAAGTGCAGCATCGGAATCTAATACTGGACTCACAGGAGTGGTTCAAATCATAGAAAGTTAGAGTGTCAGTCCTCTTGTACTTAAGTAGGGATTGTGCACTTTGTATTAAATTTGGATGCAATTTCTGTGTTTCATCGTCAATAAGAAGGTCCAAGGCATACAGTAAAACTGAAGTGAAGCATCGGAATCTTAAACTGGACTCACAGGAGAGGTTCAAATCATAGGAAGTTAGAGAGTCAGTCCTCTTGTACTTAAGTCGGCATTGTGCCTTTTGTATTAAATTCGGATGCAATTTCTGTGTTTCATCGTCAATAAGAAGGTCCAAGGGATACAGTAAACCTGTGGTGAAGCATCGGAATCTAAAACTGGACTCACAGGAGAGGTTCAAATCATAGAAAGTTAGAGTGTCGGTCCTCTTGTACTTAAGTCGGCATTGTGCATTTTTATTAAATTCGGATGCAATTTCTGTGTTTCATCGTCAATAAGAAGGTCCAAGGGATACAGTAAACCTGAAGTGAAGCATCGGAGTCTAATACTGGACTCACAGGAGTGGTTCAAATCATAGAAATTTAGAGTGTCAGCCTTCTAGAACTAAAGTTGGCATTGTGCCTTTTGAATTTAATTCCGATGCAATTTCTGTGTTTCATCGTCAGTAAGAAGGTCCAAGGTATACAGTAAACCTGATGTGAAGCTTCGGAATCTAAAACTGGACTCACAGGAGTGGTTCAAATCATAAAAAGTTAGAGTGTCAGTCCTCTTGTACTTAAGTCGGCATTGTGCCCTTTGTATTAAATTCGGATGCAATTTCTGTGTTTCATCGTCAATAAGAATGTCCAAGGGATACAGTAAACCTGAAGTGAAGCATCGGAATCTGAAACTGGACTCACAGGAGAGGTTCAAATGATAGAAGGTTAGAGTGTCAGTCCTCTTGTACTTAAGTCGGCATTGTGCCTTTTATATTGAATTCAGATGCAATTTCTGTTTTTCATCGTCAATACGAAGGTCCAAGGGATACAGTAAACCTGAAGTGAAGCATCGGAATCTAACTCTGGACTCACAGGACAGATTCAAATCATAGAAAGTTAGAGTGTCAGTCCTGTTTTACTTAAGTCTTCATTGTGATTTTTGTATTAAATTCGGATGCAATTTCTGTGTTTCATCGTCAATAAGAAGGTCCAAGGGATACAATAAACCTGAAGTGAAGCATCGGAATCTAAGACTGGACTCGCAGGAGAGGTTCAAATCATAGAAAGTTAGAGTGTCAGTCCTCTAGAACTTAAGTTGGCATTGTGCCTTTTGAATTTAATTCCGATGCATTATCTGTGTTTCATCGTCAATAGGAGGGTCCAAGGTATACAGTAAACCTGATGTGAAGCTTCGGAATCTAAAACTGGACTCACAGGAGAGTTTCAAATCATGAAAAGTTTGGGTGTCAGTCCTCTTGTACTTAAGTCGGCATTGTGTTATTTGTATTAAATTCAGATGCTATTTCTGTGTTTCATCGTCAATAAGAAGGTCCAACGGATACAGTAAACCTGAAGTGAAGCAACGGAATCTAAAACTGGACTCACAGGTGAGGTTCAAATTATAGAAAGTTCGAGTGTCAGTCCTCTTGTACTAAAGCCGGCATTGTGCCTTTTGAATTTAATTCCGATGCAATTTCTAAGCTTCATCGTCTAAAAGATGGTCTAAGGGGTAGAGCAAACCTGAAGTGCAGCATCGGAATCTAATACTGGACTCACAGGAGTGGTTCAAATCATAGAGAGTTAGAGTGTCAGTCCCCCTGTACTTAAGTTGGCATTCTGCGTTTTGTATTAAATTCGGATGCAATTTCTGTGTTTCATCGTCTATAAGAAGGTCCAAGGGATCCAGTAAACCTGAAGTGAAGCATCGGAAACTAAAACTGGACTCACAGGAGAGGTTCAAATCATGGAAGGTTAGAGTGTCAGTCTTCTTGTACTTAAGCCGGCATTGTGCCTTTTAAATTTAATTCCGATGTAATTTCTGTGCTTCATCGTCAAAACGAAGGTCCAAGGGATACAGCTAACCTGAAGTGAAGCATCAGAATCTAAAGGTGGACTCACCGGGAGGTTCAATTCATAGAAAGTTAGTGTGTCAGTCCTCTTGTACATAAGTCGGCACTATTCCTTTTGAATTTAATTCGGATGCAATTTCTGTGTTTCATCGTCAATAAGAAGGTCCAAGGTATACTGTAAACATGAAGTGAAGCATCGGAATCTAAAACTGGGCTCACAGGAGAGGTACAAACCATAGAAAGTTAGAGTGTCAGTCCTCTTGTACGTAAGTCTGCATTGTGCCTTTTGTATAAAATTCATATGCAATTTCTGTGTTTCGTTGTCAATAACAAGGTGCGAGGTATACAGTAAACCTGAAGTGAAGCATCGGAATCTAAAACTGGACTCACAGGAGAGGTTCAAATCATAGAAAGTGGAGTGTCAGTCCTCTTGTACTTAAGTAGGCATTGTGCCTTTTGTATTAAATTCGAATGCAATTTCTGCGTTTCATCGTCAAGAAGTAGGTTCAAGGGATACAGTAAACCTGAAGTGAAGCATCGGAACCTAATACTGGACTCACAGGAGAGGTTCAAATCATAGAAAGTGTGAGTGTCAGTCCGCTTGTACGGAAGTTGGCATTGTGCCTTTTGTATTAAATTCGGATGCAATATCTGTGTTTCATCTTCAAAACCAAGGTCCAAGGGATACAGTAAACCTGATGTGAAGCATCGGAATCTAAAACTGGACTCACAGGAGAGGTTCAAATCATAGAAAGTTAGAGTGTCAGTCCTCCTGTACTTAAGTCGGCATTGCGCCTCTTGTATTAAATTCGGATGCAATTTCTGTGTTTCATCGTCAATAAGAAGGTCCAAGGGATACAATAAACCTGAAGTGAAGCATCCGAATCTAAAACTCTGCCCACAGGAGAGGTTCAAATCATAGAAAGTTAGAGAGTCCGTCCTCTTCTACTTAAGTCGACATTGTGCCTTTGGAGTTTAATTCCTATGCATTTTCTGTGCTTCATCGTCAATTAGAAGGTCCATGGTATACAGTAAACCTGAAGTGTAACATCGGCATCTAAAACTGGACTCACAGGAGAGGTTCAAATCATAGAAAGTTAGAGTGTCAGTCCACTTGTACTTAAGACGGCATTGTGCCATTTGTATTAAATTGGGATGCAATTTCTGTGTTTCATCGTCAATAAGAAGGTCCAAGGGATACAGTAAACCTAAAGTGAAGCATCGGAATCTGAAACTGGACTCACAGGAGGGGTTCAAATCATGGAAGGTTAGAGTGTCAGTCTTCTTCTACTTAAGCCGGCATTGTGCCTTTTAAATTTAATTCCGATGTTATTTCTGTGCTTCATCGTCAAAACGAGGGTCCAAGGGATACAGCTAACCTGAAGTGAAGCATCAGAATCTAAAGCTAGACTCACAGAAGAGGTTCAAATCATAGAAAGTTAGTGTGTCAGTCCTCCTGTACATAACTCTGCATTGTGCCTTTTGAATTTAATTTCGATGCAATTTCTGTGCTACATCGTCAATAAGAAGGTCCATGGTATACAGTAAACCTGAAGTGTAACATCGGCATCTAAAACTGGACTCACAGGAGAGGTTCAAATCATAGAAATTTAGAGTCTCAGTACTCTTGTACTTATGTCGGCGTTGTGCCTTTTGAATTTAATTCCGATGCAAGTTCTGTGTTTCATCGTCAATACGAAGGTCCAAGGGATACAGTAAACATGTAGTTAAGCATCGGAACCTAAAACTGGACTCACAGGAGAGGTTCAAATCACACAAAGTTAGAGTGTCAGTCCTCTTGTACTTAAGTCGGCATTGTGACTTCTGTATTAAATTCGGATGCAATTTCTGTGTTTCACCGTCAATAAGAAGGTCCAAGGGATACAATAAACCTGAAGTGAAGCTTCGGAATCTAAAACTGGATTCACACGAGAGGTTCAAATCACAGAAAGTTAGAGTGTCAGTCCTCTTGTACTTAAGTCGGTATTGTGTCTTTTGTATTAAATTCGGATGCAATATCTGTGTTTCATCGTCAATAACAAGGTCCAAGGGATACAGTAAACCTGATGTGAAAAATCGGAATCTAAAACTGGACTCACAGGAGAGGTTCAAACGATAGAATGTTAGAGTGTCTGTCCTCTTGTACTTAAGTCGGCATTGTGCCATTTGTATTAAATTCGGTAGCAATTTCTGCGTTTCATCGTCAATAAGAAGGTCCAAGGAATACAGTAAACCTAAAGTGAAGCATCGGAATCTAAAACTGGACTTACAGGAGAGGTTCAAATCATAGAATGTGTGAGTGTCAGTCCTCTTTTACTAAAGTCAGCCATGTGCCTTTTGTATTGAATTCGGATGCAATATCTGTGTTTCATCGTCTATAAGAAGGTCCATGAGATACAGTAATCCTGAAGTGAAGCATCGGAATCTAAAACTGGATTCACAGGAGACGTTCAAATCATAGAAAGTGAGAGTGTCAGTCCTCTTGTACTTAACTCGGCATTGTGCCTTTTCTATTACATTCTGATGCAATTTCTGTGTTTCAACGTCAATAAGAAGCTGCAAGGTATACAGTAAACCTGAAGTGAAGCATCGGAATCTTAAACTAGACTCACAGGAGAGGTTCAAATCACAGAAACTTAGAGTGACAGTCCTCCTGTACTTAAGTCGGCATTGTGCCTTTTGTATTAAATTCGGATGCAATTTCCGTCTTTCATCGTCAATAAGAAGGTGCAGGGGATACAGTAAACCTGAAGTGAAGCATCGGAATCTAAAACTGGACTCACAGGATAGGTTCAAATCATAGAAAGGTAGGGTCTCAGTCCTATTGTACTTATGTCGGCATTGTGCCATTTCAATTTAATTCCGATGCTATTTCTGTGCTTTATCGTCAATAAGAAGGTCCATGGTATACAGTAAACCTGAAGTGTAACATCGGCATCTAAAACTGGACTCACAGGAGAGGTTAATATCATAGAATGTTAGAGTGTCACTCCTCTTGTACTTAAGTCGGCATTGTGGCTTTTGAATTTAATTCCGATGCAATTACTGCGTTGCATCGCCAAAAAGAATGTCCAAGGTAAATAGTAAACCTGAAGTGAAGCATCGGAATCTAAAACTCTACTCACAGCAGAGGTTCGAATCATAGAAAGTTAGAGTGTCAGTCCTCTTGTACTTAAGTTGGCATTGTGGTTTTCGTAGTAAGTTCGGATGCAATATCTGTGTTTCATCGTCAATGAGAAGGTCCAAGGGAAACAGTAAACCTGAAGTGTAGCATCGGAATCTAAAATTGGACTGACAGGTGAGGTTCACATCATAGAAAGTTAGAGTGTCACTCCTCTTGTACTTAAGTCGGCATTGTGGCTTTTGAATTTAATTCCGTTGCATTTCCTGTGTTTCATCGACAATAAGAAGGTCCAAGGTATACAGTAAACATGTGTGGAGCATCAGTATCTAAAACTCGGCTCACGAAGGGGTTCAAATCCTGGAAAGTTAGAGTGTCAGTCTTCTAGTACTTAACTCGGCATTATGCCTTTTGAATTTAATTTCGATGCATTTTCTGTGCTACATCGTCAATAAGAAGGTCCAAGGAATACAGTAAACCTGAAGTGAAGCTTCGGAATCTAAAACTGGATTCACAGGAGAGGTTCAAATCATAGAAAGTTAGAGTGTCAGTCCTCATGTACTTAAGTTGGCATTGTGCCTTTTGAATTTAATACCGATGCAATTTCTGTGTATCATCGGCAATAAGAAGGTCCAAGGTAAACAATAAACCTGAAGAGAAGCGTCGGAAACTAAAACTGGGCTCACAGGAGAGGTTCAAATCATAGAAAGTTAGAGTGTCAGTCCTCATGTACTTAAGTTGGCATTGTGCCTTTTGTATTAAATTCGGATACAATTTCTGTGTTTCATCGTCAATAAGAGGGTCCAAGGGATACAGTAAACCTGAAGTGAAGCATCGGAATCTAAAACTGGACTCACAGGAGAGGTTCAAATCATAGAAAGTTAGAGTGTCAGTCCTCTTATACTTAAGTAGGCATTGCGCCTTTTGAATTTAATACCGATGCAATTTCTGTGTATCATCGGCAATAAGAAGGTCCAAGGTAAACAATAAACCTGAAGAGAAGCGTCGGAAACTAAAACTGGGCTCACAGGAGAGGTTCAAACCATAGAAAGTTAGAGTGTCAGTCCTCTTGTACTTAAGTCTGCATTGTGCCTTTTGTATAAAATTCATATGCAATTTCCGTGTTTCGTCGTCAATAACAAGGTGCGAGGTATACTGTAGACCTGAAGGGAAGCATCGGAATCTAAAACTGGACTCACAGGAGAGGTTCAAATCATAGAAAGTGAAAGTGTCAGTCCGCTTCTACGTAAGTTGGCATTCTGCCTTTTGTATTAAATTCGGATGCAATATGTGTGTTTCATCGACAATAACAAGGTCCAAGGGATACAGTAAACCTGATGTGAAGCATTAGAATCTAAAACTGGACTCACAGGAGAGGTACAAATTATAGAAATTTAGAGTGACAGTCCTCTTGTACTTAAGTCGGCTTTGTGCCTTTTGTATTAAATTCGGATGCAATTTCTGCGGTTCATCGTCAATAAGAAGGTTCAAGGGATACAGTAAACCTGAAGTGAAGCATCGGAATCTAAAACTGGACTCACAGGAGAGGTCCAAATCATAGCAAGTGAGAGTGTCAGTCCTCTTTTACTTAAGTCAGCTATATGCCTTTTGTATTAAATTCGGATGCAATTTCTGTGTTTTATCGTCAATAAGACGGTCCATGGGGTACGGTAATACTGAAGTGAAGCATCGGAATCTAAAACTGGACTCACAGGAGTGGTTAAAATTATAGAAAGTGAGAGTGTCAGTCCTCTTGTACTTAAGTCGGCATTCTGCATTTGTATTACATTCTGATGCAATTTCTGTGTTTCATCGTCAATAAGAAGGTGCAAGGTATACAGTAAACCTGAAGTGAAACATCGGAATCTAAAACTGGACTCACAGGAGAGGTTCAAATCATAGAAAGTGAGAGTGTCAGTCCTCATGTACTTAAGTCGGCATTGTGCCCTTTGTATTAAATTCGGATGCAATTTCTATGTTTCATCGCTAATAAGAAGGTCCAACGGATAGAGTAAACCTGAAGTGAACCATCGGAATCTAAAACTGGACTCACAGGAGAGGTTCAAATCATAGAAAGTTAGAGTGTCAGTCCTCCTGTACTTAAGTCCGCATTGCGCCTTTTGTATTAAATTCGGATGCAATTTCTGTGTTTCATCGTCAACAAGAGGGTCCATGGGGTACAGTAAACCTGAAGTCAAGCATCGGACTCTAAAACTGGACTCACAGGAGTGGTTCAAATCATAGAAAGTGAGAGTGTCAGCCCTCTTGTACTTAAGTCGGCATTGTGCCTTTTGTATTAAATTCGGATGCAATTTCTGCGTTTCATCGTCAATAAGAAGGTCCAAGGGATACAGTAAACCTGAAGTGAAGCATCGGAATCTAAAACTGGACTCACAGGAGACGTTCAAATCATAGAAAGTGAGAGTGTCAGTCCTCTTGTACTTAAGTCGGCATTGTGCCTTTTGTATTACATTCCGATGCAATTTCTGTGTTTCAACGTCAATAAGAAGGTGCAAGGTATACAGTAAACCTGAAGTGAAGCATCGGAATCTAAAATTAGACTCACAGGAGAGGTTCAAATCATAGAAAGTTAAAGTGACAGTCCGCCTGTACTTAAGTCAGCATTGTGCCTTTTGTATTAAATTCGGATGCAATTTCCGTCTTTCATCGTCAATGAGAAGGTCCAAGGGATACAGTAAACCTGAAGTGAAGCATCGGAATCTAAAACTGGACTCACAGGAGAGGTTCAAATCATAGAAAGTTAGAGTCTCAGTCCAATTGTACTTAATTCGGCATTGTGCCTTTTCAATTTAATTCCGATGCAATTTCTGTGCTTCATCGTCAATAAGAAGGTCCATGGTATACAGTAAACCCGAAGTGTAACATCGGCATCTAAAACTGGACTCACAGGAGAGGTTAAAATCATAGAAAGTTAGAGTGTCACTTCTCTTGTACTTAAGTCGGCATTGTGGCTTTTGAATTTAATTCCGATGCAATTACTGTGTTTCATCGTCAATAAGAAGGTCCAAGGTAGACAGTAAACCTGAAGTGAAGCATCGGAATCTAAAACTCTACACACAGGAGAGGTTCGAATCATAGAAAGTTAGAGTGTCAGTCCTCTTGTACTTAAGTCGGCATTGTGGCTTTCGTATTAACTTCGGATGCAATTTCTGTGTTTCATCGTCAATAAGAAGGTCCAAGGGAAACAGTAAACCTGAAGTGTAGCATCGGAATCTAAAACTGGACTGACAGGTGAGGTTCACATCATAGAAAGTTAGAGTGTCAGTCCTCTTGTACTTAAGTCGGCATTGTGCCTTTTGTATTAAATTCCGATGTATTTTCTGTGTTTCATCGTCAATAAGAAGGTCCATGGGGTACAGTAAACCTGAAGTGAAGCATCGGAATCTAAAACTGGACTCACAGGAGTGGTTCAAATCATAGAAAGATAGAGTGTCAGTCCTCTTGTACTTAAGTCGTCATTGTGCCTTTTGAATTTAATACCGATGCAATTTCTGTATGTCATCGCCAATAAGGAGGTCCAACGGATAGAGTAAACCTGAAGTGAAGCATCGGAATCTAAAACTGGACTCACAGGAGATGTTCAAATCATAGAAAGTTAGAGTGTCAGTCCTCCTGTACTTAAGTCGGCATTGCGCGTTTTGTATTAAATTCGGATGCAATTTCTGTGTTTCATCGTCAATAAGAAGGTCCATGGGGTACAGTAAACCTGAAGTGAAGCATCGGAATCTAAAACTGGACTCACAGGAGTGGTTCAAATCATAGAAAGTGAGAGTGTCAGCCCTCTTGTACTTAAGTCGGCATTGTGCCATTTGTATTAAATTCGGATGCAATTTCTGCGTTTCATCGTCAATAAGAAGGTCCAAGGGATACAGTAAACCTGAAGTGTTGCATCGGAATCTAAAACTGGACTCACAGGAGAGGTTCAAATCATAGAAAGTGAGAGTGTCAGTCCTCTCTTACTAAAGTCAGCCATGTGCCTATTTTATTGAATTCGAAAGCAATATCTGTGTTTCATCGTCTATAAGAAGCTCCATGGGATACAGTAAACCAGAAGTGAAGCATCGGAATCTAAAACTGGACTCACAGGAGACGTTCAAATCATAGAAAGTGAGAGTGTCAGTCCTCTTGTACTTAAGTCGGCATTGTGCCTTTTGTATTACATTCAGATGCAATTTCTGTGTTTCAACGTCAATAAGAAGGTGCAAGGTATACAGTAAACCTGAAGTGAAGCATCGGAGTCTAAAACTAGAGTCACAGGAGAGGTTCAAATCACAGAAAGTTAAAGTGACAGTCCTCCTGTACTTAAGTCAGCATTGTGCCTTTTGTATTAAATTCGGATGCAATTTCCGTCTTTCATCGTCAATGAGAAGGTCCAAGGGATACAGTAAACCTGCAGTGAAGCATCGGAATCTATAACTGGACTCACAGGAGAGGTTCAAATCATAGAAAGTTAGAGTGTCAGTTCTCCTGTACATAAGTCGGCATTGTGCCTTTTGTATTAAATTCGGAGCCCGCATCTCGTGGTCGTGCGGTAGCGTTCTCGCTTCCCACGCCCGGGTTCCCGGGTTCGATTCCCGGCGGGGTCAGGGATTTTCTCTGCCTCGTGATGGCTGGGTGTTGTGTGCTGTCCTTAGGTTAGTTAGGTTTAAGTAGTTCTAAGTTCTAGGGGACTTATGACCACAGCAGTTGAGTCCCATAGTGCTCAGAGCCATATTATTAATTTCGGATGTAATTTCTGTGTTTCATCGTCAGTAAAAAAGTCCAAGGGATACAGTGAACCTGAAGTGAAGCATCTTAATCTAAAACAGGACTCACTGGAGAGGTTCAAATCATAGAAAGTTAGACTGTCAGTCCTCTTGTACTTAAGTCGGCATTGTGCCTTTCGATTAAATTCTGATGCAATTTCTGTGTTTCATCGTCAATAGGAAGGTCCAAGGGATACAGTAAACCTGAAGTGAAGCATCGGAATCTAAAACTGGACTCACAGGAGAGGTTCAAATCATTGAAAGTGAGAGTGTCAGTCCTCTCTTACTAAAGTCAGCCATGTGCCTTTTGTATTAAATTCGGAAGCAATTTCTGTGTTTCATCGTCTATAAGAAAGTCCAAGGGATACAGTAAACCTGAAGTAAAGCATCGAAATCTAAAACTGGACTCAGAGGAGAGGTTCAAATCATAGAAAGTGAGAGTGTCAGTCCTCTTGTACTTAAGTCGGCATTGTGCCTTTTGTATTACATTCTGATGCAATTTCTGTGTTTCAACGTCAATAAGAAGGTGCAAGGTATACAGTTAACCTGAAGTGAAGCATCGGAATCTAAAACTAGACTCACAGGAGAGGTTCAAATCATAGAAAGTTAAAGTGACAGTCCTCCTGTACTTAAGTCAGCATTGTGCGTTTTGTATTAAATTCGGATGCAATTTCCGTCTTTCATCGTCAATGATAAGGTCCAAGGGATACAGTAAACCTGAAGTGAAACATTGGAATCTAAAACTGGACTCACAGGAGAGGTTCAAATCATAGAAAGTTAGAGTCTCAGTCCTATTGTACTTAATTCGGCATTGTGCCTTTTCAATTTAATTCCGATGCAATTTCTGTGCTTCAACGTCAATAAGAAGGTCCATGGTATACAGTAAACCAGAAGTGTAACATCGGCATCTAAAACTGGACTCACAGGAAAGGTTAAAATAGTAGAAAGTTAGAGTGTCACTTCCCTTGTATTTAAGTCGGCATTGTGGCTTTTGAATTTAATTCCGATGCAATTACTGTGTTTCATCGTCAATAAGAAGGTCCGAGGTAGACAGTAAACCTGAAGTGAAGCATCGGAATCTAAAACTGGGTTCACCGGAGAGGTTCAAATCATAGAAAGTGAGAGTGTCAGTCCTCTCTTACTAAAGTCAGCCATGTGCCTTTTGTATTAAATTCGGATGCAATTTCTGTGTTTCATCGTCTATAAGAAGGTCCATGGGATACAGTAAACCTGAAGTTAAGCATCGGAATTTAAACTGGACTCACAGGAGACGTTCAAATCATAGAAAGTGAGAGTGTCAGTCCTCTTGTACTTAAGTCGGCATTGTGCCTTTTGTATTACATTCTGATGCTATTTCTGTGTTTCAACGTCAATAAGAAGGTGCAAGGTATACAGTGAACCTGAAGTGAAACATCGGAATCTAAAACTAGACTCACAGGAGAGGTTCAAATCATAGAAAGTTAAAGTGACAGTCCTCCTGTACTTAAGTCAGCATTGTGCATTTTGTATTAAATTCGGATGCAATTTCCGTCTTTCATCGTCAATAAGAAGGTCCAAGGGTACAGTAAACCTGAAGTGAAGCATCGGAATCTAAAACTGGACTCACAGGAGAGGTTCAAATCATAGAAAGTTAGAGTCTCAGTCCTATTGTACTTAAGTCGGCATTGCGCCTTTTCAATTTAATTCCGATGCAATTTCTGTGCTTCATCGTCAATAAGAAGGTCCAAGGGATACAGTAAACCTGAAGTGAAGCATCGGAATCTAAAACTGGACTCACAGGAGAGGTTCAAATCATAGAAAGTTAGAGTGTCAGTTCTCCTGTACATAAGTCGGCATTGTGCCTTTTGTATTAAATTCGGAGCCCGCATCTCGTGGCGTGCGGTAGCGTTCTCGCTTCCCACGCCCGGGTTCCCGGGTTCGATTCCCGGCGGGGTCAGGGATTTTCTCTGCCTCGTGATGGCTGGGTGTTGTGTGCTGTCCTTAGGTTAGTTAGGTTTAAGTAGTTCTTAGTTCTAGGGGACTTATGACCACAGCAGTTGAGTCCCATAGTGCTCAGAGCCATTTTATTAAATTCGGATGTAATTTCTGTGTTTCATCGTCAATAAGAAAGACCAAGGGATACAGTAAACCTGAAGTGAAGCATCGAAATCTAAAACTGGACTCAGAGGAGGGGTTCAAATCATAGAAAGTTAGAGTGTCAGTCCTCTTGTACTTATGTCGGCATTGTGCCTTTTGTATTAAATTCGTATGCAATTTCTGTGTTTCATCGTCAATAAGAAGGTCCAAGGGATATAGTAATCCTGAAGTGAAGCATCTTAAACTAAAACAGGACTCACTAGAGAGGTTCAAATCATAGAAAGTTAGAGTGTCAGTCCTCTTGTACATAAGACGGCATTGTGCCTTTGGATTAAATTCTGATGCAATTTCTGTGTTTCATCGTCAATAGGAAGGTCCAAGGGATACAGTAACCTGAAGTGAAGCATCGGAATCTAAAACTGGACTCACAGGAGAGGTTCAAATCATAGAAAGTGAGAGTGTCAGTCCTCTCTTACTAAAGTTAGCCATGTGCCTTTTGTATTAAATTCGGATGCAATTTCTGTGTTTCATCGTCTATAAGAATGTCCAAGGGATACAGTAAACCTGAAGTGAAGCATCGAAATCTAAAACTGGACTCAGAGGAGAGGTTCAAATCATACAAAGTGAGAGTGTCAGTCCTCTTGTACTTAAGTCGGCATTGTGCCTTTTGTATTACATTCTGATGCAATTTCTGTGTTTCAACGTCAATAAGAAGGTGCAAGGGATGCAGTAAACCTGAAGTGAAGCATCGAAATCTAAAACTGGACTCAGAGGAGAGGTTCGAATCATAGAAAATTAGAGTGTCAGTCCTCTTGTACATAAGTCGGCACTGAGCCTTTTGAATTTAATTCGGATGCAATTTCTGTGTTTCTTCGTCAATAAGAAGGTCCATGGGGTACAGTAAACCTGAAGTGAAGCATCGGAATCTAAAACTGGACTCACAGGAGTGGTTCAAATCATAGAAAGTTTGAGTGTCAGTCCTCTTGTACTTAAGTCGGCATTGTGCCATTTGTATTACATTCGGATGCAATTTCTGCGTTTCATCGTCAATAAGAAGGTCCAAGGGATACAGTAAACCTGAAGTGAAGCATCGGAATCTAAAACTGGGTTCACCGGAGAGGTTCAAATCATAGAAAGTGAGAGTGTCAGTCCTCTCTTACTAAAGTCAGCCATGTGCCTTTTGTATTAAATTCGGATGCAATTTCTGTGTTTCATCGTCTATAAGAAGGTCCATGGGAAACAGTAAACCTGAAGTGAAGCATCGGAATTTAAACTGGACTCACAGGAGACGTTCAAATCATAGAAAGTGAGAGTGTCAGTCCTCTTGTACTTAAGTCGGCATTGTGCCTTTTGTATTACATTCTGATGCAATTTCTGTGTTTCAACGTCAATAAGAAGGTGCAAGGTATACAGTAAACCTGAAGTGAAGCATCGGAATCTAAAACTAGACTCACAGGAGAGGTTCAAATCATAGAAAGTTAAAGTGACAGTCCTCCTGTACTTAAGTCAGCATTGTGCCTTTTGTATTAAATTCGGATGCAATTTCCGTCTTTCATCGTCAATAAGAAGGTCCAAGGGATACAGTAAACCTGAAGTGAAGCATCGGAATCTAAAACTGGACTCACAGGAGAGGTTCAAATCATAGAAAGTTAGAGACTCAGTCCTCTTGTACTTAAGTCGGCATTGTGCCTTTTGAATTTAATTCCGATGCAGTTTCTGTGCATCATCGTCAATAAGTAGGTCCATGGTATACAGTAAACCTGAAGTGTAACATCGGCATCTAAAACTGGACTCACAGGAGAGGTTCAAATCATAGAAAGTTAGAGTCTCAGTCCTCTTGTACTTAAGTCGGCGTTGTACCATTTGCATTAAATTCGGATGCAATTACTGTGTTTCATCGTCAATAACAAGGTCCAAGGGATACAGTAAACCTGAAATGAAGCATCAGAATCTAAAACTGGACTCACAGGAGAGGTTCAAATCATGGAAAGTTAGAGTGTCAGTCTTCTAGTAATTGAGTCGGCATTGTGCCTTTTGAATTTAATTCAGATGCAATTTCTGTGCTTCATCGTCAAAAAGAAGGTCCAAGGGATACAGCAAACCTGAAGTGAAGCATCGGAATCTAAAGCTGGACTCACAGGAGAGGTTAAAATCATAGAAAGTTAGTGTGTCAGTCCTCTTGTACTTAACTCGGCATTGTGCTTTTGAATGTAATTTCGATGCATTTTCTGTGCTACATCGTCAATAAGAAGGTCCAATGTACACTGTAAAACTGAAGTGAAGCATCAGAATCTAAAACTGGACTCTCAGGAGATGTTCAAATCATAGAAAGTTAGAGTGTCAGTCCTCTTGTTCATAAGTCGGCATTGTGCCTTTTGTATTAAAATCGGATGCATTTTCTGTGTTTCATCATCAATAAGAAGGTCCGAGGGATACAGTAAACCTGAAGTGAAGCTTCGGATTCTAAAACTGGACTCACAGGACAGGTTCAAATCATAGAAAGTTAGAGTGTCAGTCCTCTTGTACTTAGGTCGGCATTGTGCCTTTTGTACCACATTCGGATACAATTTCTGTGTTTCATCGTCAATACGAGGGTCAAAGGGATACAGTAAACCTGACTTGAAGCATCGGAATGTAAAACTGGACTCACAGGAGCGGTTCAAATCAAAGAAAGTTAAAGTGTCAGTCCTCTTGTACATAAGTAGGCATTGCGCCTTTTGAATTTAATTCCGATGCAATTTCTGTGATTCATCGTCAATAAGAAGGTCCATGGTATACGGTAAACCTGTGTGGAGCATCGGAATCTAAAACTCGTCCCACAGGAGAGGTTCAAATCATAGAAAGTTCGAGTGTAATTCCTCTTCTACTTAAGTTGGCATTGCGCCTTTTGAATTTAATTCCGATGCAATCTCTGTGCTTCATCGTCAATAAGAAGGTCCATGGTATAGAGTAAACCTGAAGTGTAACATCGGCATTTAAAACTGGACACACAGGAGTGATTCAAATCATAGAAAGTTAGAGTGTCAGTCCTCCTGTACTTAAGTCGGCATTGTGTCTTTTGAATTTAATTCCGATGCAATTTCTGTGTTTCATCGTCAATACGAAGATCCAAGGTATACAGTAAACCTGAAGTTAAGCATCGAAATCTAAAACTGGGCTCACAGGAGAGGTTCAAATCATAGAAAGTTAGAGTGTCAGTCCTCTTGTTCATAAGTCGGCATTGTGCCTTTTGTATTAAAATCGGATGCAATTTCTGTGTTTCATCATCAATAAGAAGGTCCGAGGGATACAGTAAACCTGAAGTGAAGCTTCGGAATCTAAAACTGGACTCATAGGAGAGGTTCAAAGCATAGAAAGTTAGAGTGTCAGACCTCTTGTATTTAAGTCGGCATTATGACTTTTGTATTGAATTCGGATGCAATTTATGTGTTTCCTCGTCATTAAGAAGGTGCAAGGTATACAGTAAACCTGAAGTGAATCATCGGAATCTAAAACTGGACTCACAGGAGGGGCTCAAATCATAGAACGCGAGAGTGTCAGACCTCTTGTACTTAAGTCGGCATTGTGCCTTTTGTATTAAATTCGAATGCATTTTCTGTGTTTAATCGTCAATAAGAAGGTCCAAGGGATACTGTAAACCTGAAGTAAAGCATCGGAATCTAAAACTGGAGTCACAAGAGAGGTTCAAATCATAGAAAGTGAGAGTGTCAGTCCTCTTGTACTTGAGTTGGCATTGTGCAATTGTATTAAATTCGGATGCAATTTCTGTGTTTCATCGTCAATAAGAAGATCCAAAGTATACAGTAAACCTGAAGTGAAGCATCGGAATGTAAAACTGGACTCACAGGAGAGGTTCAAATCATAGAAAGTTAGAGTGTCAGACCTCTTGTTCTTAAGTCGGCATTGTGCCTTTTGAATTTAATTCCGATGCAATTTCTGTGTTTCATCGTCAATAAGAAGGTGCAAGGTATACACTAAACCTGAAGTGAAGCATCAGAATCTAAAACTGGACTCCCAGGAGGGGTTCAAATGATAGAAAGTGAGAGTGTCAGTCCTCTTTTACTTAAGTCGGCATTGTGCCTTTTGTATTATACTCGGATGCAATTTCTGTTTTTCATCGTCAATAAGATGGTCCAAGGGATACAGTAAACCTGAAGTGAAGCATCGGAATCTAAAACTGGACTCACAGGAGAGGTTGAAATCATAGAAATGGAGAGTGTCAGTCCTCTTGTACTTAAGTCGGCATTGTGCTATTTTGAACTTAATTCCGATGCAATTTCTGTATTTCATCGTCAATAAGAAAATCCAATGTATACAGTGAACCTGAAGTGAAGCATCGGAATCTAAAACTGGACTCACAGGAGAGGGTCAAATCATAGAAAGTTAGAGTCTCAGTCCTCTTGTACTTAAGTCTGCATTGTGCCTGTGGAATTAAATTCCGATGCAATTTCTGTGATCCATCGTCAGTAAGAAGGTCCATGGCGTACAGTAAACCTGAAGCGTAACATCGGCATCTAAAACTGGACTCACAGGAGAGGTTCAAATCATAGAAAGTTAGTGTGTCACTCCTCTTAGACGTAAGTAGGCATTGTGGCTTTTGAATTTAGTTCAGATGCAATTCCTAGGGTTTATCGTCAATAAGAAGGTACAAGGTATACAGTAAACCTGAAGTGAAGCATCGGAATCTAATACTCGAATCACAGGAGAGGATCCAATCATAGATAGTTAGAGTGTCAGTCCTCTTGTGTTTAAGTCGGCATTGTGCCTTTTGTATTAATTTCGTATGCAATTCATGTGTTTCATCGTCAATAAGAAAGTCCAAGTGATACAGTAAACCTGAAATGAAACATCGGTGTCTAAAACTTGACTCACAGGAGAGGTTCAAATCATAGATAGTTAGAGTGTCAGTCCTCTTGTACTTAAGTCGGCATTGTGCCTTTTGTATAAAATTCGGATGCAATTTCTGTGTTTCGTCGTCAATAAGAAGGTGCACGGTATACAGTAAACCTGAAATGAAGCATCGGAATCTAAAACTGGACACACAGGAGACGTTCAAATCATAGAAAGTGAGTGTCAGTCCTCTTGTACTTAAGTCGGCATTGTGCCTTTTGTATTAAATTCGGATGCAATTTCTGTGTTTCATCGTCAATAAGAAGGTCCAAGGGATACAGTAAACCTGAAGTGAAGCATCGGAATCTAGAACTGGACTCACAGGAGAGGTTCAAATCATAGAAAGTGAGAGTGTCAGTCCTCTTGTACATAAGTCGGAATTGTGCTATTGTATTAAATTCGGATGCAATTTCTGTGTTTCATCGTCAATAAGAAGGTCTAAGGGATACAGTAAACCTGAAGTGAAGCATCGGAATCTAAAACTGGACTCACAGGAGATGTTCAAATCATAGAAAGTTAGAGTGTCAGTCCCCACGTACTTATGTCGGCATTGTGCCTTTTGAATTTATTACCGGTGTAATTTCTGTATTTCATCGTCAATATGAAGGTCCAAGGGTTACAGTAAACGTGAAGTGAAGCATCGGAATCTACACTGGACTCACAGGAGAGGTTCAAATGACAGAAAGTGAGAGTGACAGTCCTCTTTTACTTAAGTCAGCCATGCGCCTTTTGTATTAAATTCAGATGCAATTTCTGTGTTTCATCGTCAATAAGAAGGTCCATGGGATAAAGTAAACCTGAAGTGAAGCATCGGTAACAAAAACTGGACTCACAGGAGAGGTTCAAATCATAGAAAGTGAGAGTGTCAGTCCTCTTGTACTTAAGTCGGCATTGTGCCTTTTGTATTACATTCTGATGCAATTTCTGTGTTTCATCGTCAATAAGAAGGTGCAAGGTATACAGTAAACCTGAAGTGAAGCATCGGAAACTAGAAGTGGACTCACAGGAGAGGTTCAAATCATAGAAACTGAGAGTGTCCGTCCTCTTGTACTTAAGTCGGCATTGTGCTTTTTGTATTAAATTCGAATGCGATTTCTGTGCTTCAACGTCAATAAGAAGGTCCAAGGGGTACAGTAAACCTGAAGTGAAGCATCGGAATCTAAAACTGGACTCACAGGAGAGGTTCAAATCATATAAAGTTAGAGTGTCAGTCCCCTTGTACTTAAGTCGGCATTGTGCTATTTTGAATTTAATTCCGATGCAATTTCTGTATTACATCGTCAATAATAAGGTCCAAGGTATACAGCAAACCTGAAGTGGAGCATCGGCATCTAAAACACGTCTCACAGGAGAGGTTCAAATCATAGAAAGTTAGAGTGTCAGTCCTCTTGTACTTAAGTCGGCATTGTGCCTTTTGTATTAAATTCGGATGCAATTTCTGTGTTTCATCGTCAATAAGAAGGTCCAAGGGATACAGTAAACCTGAAGTGAAGCATCGGAATCTAGAACTGGACTCACAGGAGAGGTTCAAATCATAGAAAGTGAGAGTGTCAGTCCTCTTGTACTTAAGTCGGAATTGTGCTATTGTATTAAATTCGGATGCAATTTCTGTGTTTCATCGTCAATAAGAAGGTCGAAGGGATACAGTAAACGTGAAGTGAAGCATCGGTATCTAAAACTGGACTCACAGGAGAGGTTCAAATCATAGGAATTTAGTGTGTCAGTCCTCTCGTACATAACTCGGCATTGTGCCTTTTGAGTTTAATTTCGATGCAATTTCTGTGCTACATCGTCAATAAGAAGGTCCAAGGTAGACAGTAAACCTGAAGTGAAGCATCGGAATCTAAAACTGGACTCACAGGAGAGGTTCAAATCATAGAAAGTGAGAGTGTCAGTCCGCTTGTACTTAAGTCGGCACTGTGCCTTTTGAATTTAATTCGAATGCAATTTCTGCGTTTCATCGTCAATAAGAAGGTCCAAGGGATACAGTAAACGTGAAGTGAACCATCGGAAACTAAAACTGGACTCACAGGAGAGGTTCAAATCATAGAAAGTTAGAGTGTCAGTCCTCTTGTACTTAAGTCGGCATTGTGCTACTATGAATTTAATTCCGATGCAATTTCTCTATTTCATCGTCAATAAGAAGGTCCATGGTATACAGTAAACCTGAAGTGGTGCATCGGAATCTAAAACTGGACTCACAGGAGAGGTTCAAATCAAAGAAAGTTAGAGTCTCAGTCCTCTTGTACTTAAGTCGGCATTGTGCCTTTTGAATTTAATTCCGATGCAATCTCTCTGCTTCATCGTCAATAAGAAGGTCCATGGTATACAGTAAACCTGAAGTGTAACATCGGCATCTAAAACACGTCTCACAGGAGAGGTTCAAATCACAGAAAGTTAGAGTGTCAGTCCTCTTGTACTTAAGTCGGCGTTGTGCCTTTTGTATTAAATTCGGATGCAATTTCTGTGTTTCATTGTCAATAGGAAGGTCCATGGGATACAGTATACCTGAAGTGAAGCACCGGTATCTAAATCTGGACTCACAGGAGAGGTTCAAATCATAGAAACTTAGAGTGTCAGTCTTCTTGTACTTAAGTCGGCATTGTGCCTTTTGAATTTAATTCCGATGCAATTTCTGTGCTTCATCGACAAAAAGAAGTTCCAAGGGATACAGTAAACCTGAAGTGAAGCATCGGTATCTAAAACTGGACTCACAGCAGAGGTTCAAATCATAGAAAATGAGAGTGTCAGTCCGCTTGTACTTAAGTTGGCTTGTGCCTATTGTATTAAATTCGAATGCAATTTCTGCGTTTCATCGTCAATAAGAAGGTCGAAGGGATACAGTAAACGTGAAGTGAAGCATCGGAAGATACAACTGGACTCACAGGAGAGGTTCAAATCATAGAAAGTGAGAGTGTCCGTCCTCTTGCACTTAAGTCGGCATTGTGCCTTTTGTATTATATTCGAATGCAATTTCTGTGTTTCATCGTCAATAAGAAGGTCCAAGGGGTACAATAAACCTGAAGTGAAGCATCGGAATCTAAAACAGGACTCAAAGGAGAGGTTCAAACCATAGAAAGTTAGAGTGTCTGTCTTCCTGTACTTAAGTCAGCACTGAGCCTTTTGTAATTAATTCGGATGCAATTTCTGTGTTTCATCGTCAATTCGAAGGTCCAAGGGATACAGTAAATCTGAAGTGAAGCATCGGAATCTAATGCTGGACTCACAGGAGAGGTTCAAATCATAGAAAGTGAGAGTGTCAGTCCTCTTGTACTTAAGTTGGCATTGCGCAATTGTATTAAATTCGGATGCAATTTCTGTGTTTCATCGTCAATAAGAAGGTCCAAGGGATACAGTAAACCTGAAGTGAAGCACCGGAATCTAAAACTTGACTCACTGGAGAGCTTCAAATCATAGAAGGTAAAAGTGTCAGTCCTCTTTTACTTAAGTCGGCATTGTGCCTTTTGTATTAAATTCGGATGCAATTTTTGTGTTTCATCGTCAATAAGAAAGTCTAAGGGTTACAGTAAACCTAATGTGAAGCATCGGAATCTAAAACTGGACTCACAGGAGAGGTTCAAATCATAGAAAGTAAGAGTGTCAGTCCTCTTGTACTTAAGTCGGCATTGTGCCTTTTGTATTAAATTAGGATGCAATTTCTGTGTTTCATCATTAAGAAGAAGGTGCAAGGTATACAGTAAACCTGAAGTGAAGCATCGGAATCTAAATCTGGCCTCACAGGAGAGGTTCAAGTCATAAAAAGTGAGAGTGTCAGTCCTCTTGTACTTAAGTCGGCATTGTGCCTTTTGTATTAAATTCGGATGCAATTTCTGTGTTTCATCGTCAATAAGAAGGTCCAAGGGATACAATAAACCTGAAGTGAAGCATCGGAATCTAAAACAGGACTCAAAGGAGAGGTTCAAACAATAGAAAGTTAGAGTGTCTGTCTTCCTGTACTTAAGTCAGCACTGTGCCTTTTGTAATTAATTCGGATGCAATTTCTGTGTTTCATCGTCAATTCGAAGGTCCAAGGGATACAGTAAATCTGAAGTGAAGCATCGGATTCTAATGCTGGACTCACAGGAGAGGTTCAAATCATTGAAAGTTAGAGTGCCAGTCCTCTTGTCCTTAAGTCGGCATTGTGCCTTTTTAATTTAATTCCGATGCAATTTCTGTGCTGCATCAACAATAAGAAGGTCCAAGGTACACAGTAAACCTGAAGTGAAGCACCGGAATCTAAAACTGGACTCACAGGAGAGGTTCAAATCATAGAAAGTTAGAGTGTCAGTCCTCTTGCACTTAAGTCGGCATTGTGTCTTTTGAATTTAATTCCGATGCAATTTCTGTGATTTATCGTCAATACGAAGATCCAAGGTATACAGTAAACCTGAAGTGAATCATCGGAATCTTAAACTGGACTCACAGGAGAGGTTCAAATCATAGAAAGCGAGAGTGACAGACCTCTTGTACTTAAGACGGCATTGTGCCTTTTGTATTAAATTCGGATGCAATTTCTGTGTTTCATCGTCAATAAGAAGGTAAAAGGGATACTGTAAACCTGAAGTGAAGCATCGGAATCTAAAACTGGACTCACAGGAGAGGTTCAAATCATAGAAAGCGAGAGTGTCAGTCCTCTTGTACTTAAGTTGGCATTGCGCAATTGTATTAAATTCGGATGCAATTTCTCTGTTTCATCGTCAATAAGAAGGTCCAAGGGATACAGTAAACCTGAAGTGAAGCACCGGAATCTAAAACTTGACTCACTGGAGAGCTTCAAATCATAGAAAGTAAAAGTGTCAATCCTCTTTTACTTAAGTCGGCATTGTGCCTTTTTGTATTAAATTCGGATGCAATTTTTGTGTTTCATCGTCAATAAGAAAGTCTAAGGGATACAGTAAACCTAATGTGAAGCATCGGAATCTAAAACTGGACTCACAGGAGAGGTTCAAATCATAGAAAGTAAGGGTGTCAGTCCTCTTGTACTTAAGTCGGCATTGTGCCTTTTGTATTAAATTAGGATGCAATTTCTGTGTTTCATCGTTAATAAGAAGGTGCAAGGTATACAGTAAACCTGAAGTGAAGCATCGGAATCTAAATCTGGCCTCACAGGAGAGGTTCAAGTCATAAAAAGTGAGAGTGTCAGTCCTCTTGTACTTAAGTCGGCATTGTGCCTTTTGTATAAAATTCGGATCCGATTTCTGTGTTTCATCGTCAAAAAGAAGGTCCAAACGATACAGTAAACTGAAGTGAAGCATCGGAATGTAAAACTGGACTCACAGGAGAGGTTCAAATCAGAGAAAGTTAGAGTGTCAGTCCTCTTGTACTTAAGTCGGCATTGTGCCTTTTGTATTAATTTCAAATGCAATTTCTGTGTTTCATCGTCAATAAGAAGTGCAAGGTATACACTAAACCTGAAGTGAAGCATCGGAATCTAAAACTGGACTCACAGGAGAGGGTCAAATCATAGAAAGTTAGAGTCTCAGTCCTCTTGTACTTAAGTAGGCATTGTGCCTTTTGAATTCAATTGCGATGCAATTTCTGTGCTCCATCGTCAATAAGAAGGTCCATGGTATACAGCAAACGTGAAGCGTGACATCGGCATCTAAAACTGGTCTCACAGGAGAGGTTCACATCATAGAAAGTGAGAGTGTCAGTCCTCTTGTACTTAAGTCGGCATTGTGCCTTCTGTATTAAATTAGGTTGCAATTTCTGTGTTTCATCGTTAATAAGAAGGTGCAAGGTATACAGTAAACCTGAAGTGAAGCATCGGAATCTAAATCTGGCCTCACAGGAGAGGTTCAAGTCATGGAAAGTGACAGTGTCAGTCCTCTTGTACTTAAGTCGGCATTGTGAGTTTTGTATTAAATTCGGATGCAATTTCTGTGTTTCATTATCAAAAAGAAGGTCCAAGGGATGCGGTAAACCTGAAGTGAAGCTTCGGAATCTAAAACTGGACTCATAGGAGAGGTTCAAATCATAAAAAGTTAGAGTGTCAGTCCTCTTGTACTTAAGTTGGCATTGTGCAATTGTATTAAATTCGGATGCAATTTCTGTGTTTCATCGTCAATAAGAAGGTCCAAGCGATACAGTAAACCTGAAGTGAAGCACCGGAATCTAAAACTGGACTCACAGGAGAGCTTCATATCATAGAAAGTGAGAGTGTCAGTCCTCTTGTACTTAAGTCGGCATTGTGCCTTTTGTATTAAATTCGGATGCAATTTCTGTGTTTCATCGTCAATAAGAAGGTCCAAGCGATACAGTAAACCTGAAGTGAAGCACCGGAATCTAAAACTGGACTCACAGGAGAGCTTCAAATCATAGAAAGTGAGAGTGTCAGTCCTCTTGTACTTAAGTCGGCATTGTGCCTTTTGACTTTAATTCCGATGCTATTCTGTGTTTCATCGTCAATATGAAGGTCCAAGGTACACAGTAAACCTGAAGTGAAACATCGGAATCTAAAACTGGACTCACAGGGGAGGTTGAAATCATAGAAAGTGAGAGTGTCAGTCCTCTTGTACTTAAGTCGGCATTGTGCCTTTTGTATTAAATTAGGATGCAATTTCTGTGTTTCTTCGTTAATAAGAAGGTGCAAGGTATACAGTAAACCTGAAGTGAAGCATCGGAATCTAAATCTGGCCTCACAGGAGAGGTTCAAGTCATGGAAAGTGACAGTGTCAGTCCTCTTGTACTTAAGTCGGCATTGTGCCTTTTGTATTAAATTCGGATGTAATTTCTGTGTTTCATCATCAATAAGAAGGTCCAAGGGATACAGTAAACCTGAAGTGACGCTTCGGAATCTAAAACTGGACTCATAATAGAGGTTCAAATCATAAAAAGTTAGAGTGTCAGTCCTTATGTACTTAAGTCGGCATTGTGCCATTTGTATAAAATTCGGATGCAATTTCTGTGTTTCGTCGTCAAATAGAAGGTGCAAGGTATACAGTGAACCTGAAGTGAATCATCGGAATCTAAAACTGGACTCACAGGAGAGGTTCAAATCATAGAAAGTGAGAATGTCAGTCCTCTTGTACTTAAGTCGGCATTGTGCCTTTTGTATTACATTAGGATGCAATTTCTGTGTTTCATCGTTAATAAGAAGGTGCAAGGTATACAGTAAACCTGAAGTGAAGCATCGGAATCTAAATCTGGCCTCACAGGAGAGGTTCAAATCATAGAAAGTTAGAGTGTCAGTCCTCCTGTACTTAAGTCGGCATTGTGCCTTTTGTATTAAATTCGGATGCAATTTCTGTGTTTCATCGTCAATAAGAAGGTCCAAGGGATAGTGTAAACCTGAAGTGAAGCATCGGAATCTAAAACTGGACTCACAGGAGAGGTACAAATCATAGAAAGTGAGAGTGTCAGTCCTCTTGTACTTAAGTTGGCATTGTGCAATTGTATTATATTCGGATGCAATTTCTGTGTTTCATCGTCAATAAGAAGGTCCAAGGGATACAGTAAACCTGAAGTGAAGCATCGGAATCTAAATCTGGCCTCACAGGAGAGGTTCAACTCATAGAAAGTGAGGGTGTCAGTCCTCTTGTACTTAAGTAGGCATTGTGCTTGTGTATTAAATTCAGATCCAATTTCTGTGTTTCATCGTCAATAAGAATGTCCAAAGGATACAGTAAACCTGAAGTGAAGAATCGGAATGTAAAACTGGACTCACAGGAGAGGTTCAAATGATAGAAAGTTAGAGTGTCAGTCCTCTTGTACTTAAGTCGGCATTGTGCCTTTTGAATTTAATTCCGATGCAATTTCTATGTTTCATTGTCAATAAGAAGGTGCAAGGTATACACTAAACCTGAAGTGAAGCATTGGAATCTAAAACTGGACTCACAGGAGTGGTTCAAATCAAAGAAAATGAGAGTGTCAGTCCTCTTGTACTTAAGTCGGCATTTTGCTTTTTGTATTATAATCGGATGCAATTTCTGTGTTTCATCGTCAATAAGAGGGTCCAAGGGATACAGTAAACCTGAAGTGTAGCATCGGAATCTAAAACTGGACTCACAGGAGGGGTTCAAATCATAGAAAGTTAGAGTGTCCGTCCTCTTGTACTTGAGTCGGCATTGTGCTATTTTGAATTTAATTCCGATGCAATTTCTGTATTTCATCGTCAATAAGAATGTCCAAGGTATACAGTGAACCTGAAGTGAAGCATCGGAATCTAAAACTGAACTCACAGGAGAGGTTCAAATCATAGATAGTTAGAGTGTCAGTCCTCTTGTACTTAAGTCGGCATTGTGCCTTTTGAATTTAATTCCGATGCAATTTCTATGTTTCATTGTCAATAAGAAGGTGCAAGGTATACACTAAACCTGAAGTGAAGCATTGGAATCTAAAACTGGACTCACAGGAGTGGTTCAAATCATAGAAAATGAGAGTGTCAGTCCTCTTGTACTTAAGTCGGCATTGTGCCTTTTGTATTAAATTCGGATCCAATTTCTGTGCTCCATCGTCAATAAGAAGGTCCATGGTATACAGTAAACCTGAAGTGTAACATCGGCATCTAAAACTGGACTCACAGGAAAGGTTCAAATCATAGAAAGTGAGAGTGTCAGTCCTCTTGTACTTAAGTCGGCATTGAGCCTTTGGATAAATTGGGATGCAATTTCTGTCTTTCATCGTCAATAAGAAGGTCCAAGGGATACTGTAAACCTGAAGTGAAGCATCGGAATCTAAAACTGGACTCACAGGAGAGGTTCAAATCATAGAAAGTGAGAGTGTCAGTCCTCTTGTACTTAAGTTGGCACTGTGCAATTGTATTAAATTCGGATGCAATTTCTGTGTTTCATCGTCAATAAGAACTTCCACGGGATACAGTAAACCTGAAGTGAAACACGGGAATCTAAAACTGGACTCACGGGAGAGCTTCAAATCATAGAAAGTGAGAGTGTCAGTCCTCTTGTACTTAAGTCTTCATTGTGCCTTTTGTATTAAATTCGGATGTAATTTCTGTGTCTCATCATCAATAAAAAGGTCCAAGGGATACAGTAAACCTGAAGTGAAGCTTCGGAATCTAAAACTGGACTCATAATAGAGGTTCAAATCATAAAAAGTTAGAGTGTCAGTCCTCTTGTACTTAAGTCGTCATTGTGCCATTTGTATAAAATTCGGATGCAATTTCTGTGTTTCGTCGTCAAATAGAAGGTGCAAGGTATACAGTGAACCTGAAGTGAAGCATCAGAATGTAAAACTGGACTCACAGGAGAGGTTCAAATCATACAAAGTTAGAGTGTCAGTCCTCTTGTACTTAAGTCGGCATTGTGCCTTTTGAATTTAATTCCGATGCAATTTCTATGTTTCATTGTCAATAAGAAGGTGCAAGGTATACACTAAACCTGAAGTGAAGCATCAGAATCTAAAACTGGACTCACAGGAGAGGTTCAAATCATAGAAAGTAAGAGTGTCAGTCCTCTTGTACTTAAGTGCGCATTGTGCCTTTTGTATTAAATTCGGATGCAATTTCTGTGTTTCATCGTCAATAAGAAGGTCCAAGGGATAGTGTAAACCTGAAGTAAAGCATCGGAATCTAAAACTGGACTCACAGGAGAGCTTCAAATCATAGAAAGTGAGAGTGTCAGTTCTATTTTACTCAAGTCGGCATTGTGCTATTGTATTAAATTCGGATGCAATTTCTGTGTTTCATCGTCAATAAGAAAGTCCAAGGGATACAGTAAACCTGAAGTGTAGCATCGGAATGTAAAACTGGACTCACTGGAGAGGTTCAAATCATAGAAAGTTAGAGTGTCAGACCTCTTGTACTTAAGTCGGCAGTGTGCCTTTTATATTAAATTCGGATGCCATTTCTGTGTTTCATCGTCAATAAGAAGGTGCAAGGTATACAGTAAACTTGAAGGGAAGCATCGGAATCTTAAGCTGGACTCACAGGAGAGGTTCTAATCGTAGATAGATAGAGTGTCAGTCCTCTTGTACTTAAGTCGGCATTGTGCCTTTTGAATTTAATTCCGATGCTTATCTGTGTTTCATCGTCAATAAGAAGGTCCAAAGTACACAGTAAACCTGAAGTGAAGCATCGGAATCTAAAACTGGACTCACAGGAGAGGTACGAATCATAGAAAGTGAGAGTGTCAGTCCTCTTGTACTTAAGTCGGCATTGTGCCTGTTGTATTAAATTAGGATGCAATTTCTGTGTTTCATCGTTAATAAGAAGGTGCAAGGTATACAGTAAACCTGAAGTGAAGCATCGGAATCTAAATCTGGCCTCACAGGAGAGGTTCAAGTCTTGGAAAGTGACAGTGTCAGTCCTCTTGTACTTAAGTCGGCATTGTGCCTTTTGTATTAAATTCGGATGCAATTTCTGTGTTTCATCATCAATAAGAAGGTCCAAGGGATAGAGTAAACCTGAAGTGAAGCTTCGGAATCTAAAACTGGACTCATAGGAGAGGTTCAAATCATAAAAAGTTAGAGTGTCAGTCCTCTTGTACTTAAGTCGGCATTGTGCCATTTGTATACAATTCGGATGCAATTTCTGTGTTTCGTCGTCATATAGAAGGTGCAAGGTATACAGTGAACCTGAAGTGAATCATCGGAAACTAAAACTGGACTCACAGGAGAGGTTCAAATCACAGGAAGCGAGAGTGTCAGACCTCTTGTACTTAAGTCGGCATTGTACTATTTGTATTAATTTCGGATGCAATTTCTGTGTTTCATCGTCAATAAGAAGGTCCAAGGGATACTGTAAACCTGAAGTGAAGCATCGGAATCTAAAACTGGACTCACAGGAGAGATTCAAATCATAGAAAGTGAGAGTGTCAGTCCTCTTGTACTTAAGTTGGCATTGTGCAATTGTATTATATTCGGATGCAATTTCTGTGTTTCATCGTCAATAAGAAAGTCCAAGGGATACAGTAAACCTGAAGTGAAGAATCGGAATGTAAAACCGGACTCACAGGAGAGGTTCAAATCATAGAAAGTTAGAGTGTCAGTCCTCTTGTACTTAAGGCGGCATTGTGCCTTTTGAATTTAATTCCGACGCAATTTCTATGTTTCATTGTCAATAAGAAGGTGCAAGGTATACACTAAACCTGAAGTGAAGCATTGGAATCTAAAACTGGACTCACAGGAGTGGTTCAAATCATAGAAAATGAGAGTGTCAGTCCTCTTGTACTTAAGTCGGCATTGTGCCTTTTTGTATTATATTCGGATGCAATTTCTGTGTTTCATCGTCAATAAGAGGGTCCAAGGGATACAGTAAACCTGAAGTGAAGCATCGGAATCTAAAACTGGACTCACAGGAGAGGTTCAAATCATAGAAAGTTAGTGTGTCCGTACTCTTGTACTTTAGTCGGCATTGTGCTATTTTGAATTTAATTCCGATGCAATTTCTGTATTTCATCGTCAATAGGAATGTCCAAGGTATACAGTGAACCTGAAGTGAAGCATCGGAATCTAAAACTGGATTCACAGGAGAGGTTCAAATCATAGAAAGTTAGAGTGTCAGTCCTCTTGTACTTAAGTCGGCATTGTGCCTTTTGAATTTAATTCCGATGAAATTTCTATGTTTCATTGTCAATAAGAAGGTGCAAGGTTTACACTAAACCTGAAGTGAAGCATTGGAATCTAAAACTGGACTCACAGGAGTGGTTCAAATCATAGAAAATGAGAGTGTCAGTCCTCTTGTACTTAAGTCGGCATTGTGCCTTTTGTATTAAATTCGGATCCAATTTCTGTGCTCCATCGTCAATAAGAAGGTCCATGGTATACAGTAAACCTGAAGCGTTACATCGGCATCTAAAACTGGACTCTCAGGAGAGGTTCAAATCATAGAAAGTGAGAGTGTCAGTCCTCTTGTACTTAAGTCGGCATTGAGCCTTTGGATTAAATTGGGATGCAATTTCTGTGTTTCATCGTCAATAAGAAGGTCCAAGGGATACTGTAAACCTGAAGTGAAGCATCGGAATCTAAAACTGGACTCACAGGAGAGGTTCAAATCACAGAAAGTGAGAGTGTCAGTCCTCTTGTACTTAAGTTGGCATTGTGCAATTGTATTAAATTCGGATGCAATTTCTGTGTTTCATCGTCAATAAGAAGGTCCACGGGATACAGTAAACCTGAAGTGAAGCACCGGAATCTAAAACTGGACTCACAGGAGAGCTTCAAATCATAGAAAGTGAGAGTGTCAGTCCCATTTTACTTAAGTCGGCATTGTGCCTTTTGTATTAAATTCGGATGCAATTTCTGTGTTTCATCGTCAATAAGAAAGTGTAAGGGATACAGTAAACCTAAAGTGAAGCATTGGAATCTAAAACTGGACACACAGGAGAGGTTCAAATCATAGAAAGTGAGAGTCTCAGTCCTCTTGTACTTAAGTCGGCATTGTGCCTTTTGTATTAAATTAGGATGCAATTTCTGTGTTTCATCGTTAATAAGAAGGTGCAAGGTATACAGCAAACCTGAAGTGAAGCATCGGAATCTAAATCTGGCCTCGCAGGAGAGGTTCAAGTCGTAGAAATAGAGAGTGTCAGTCCTCTTGTACTTAAGTAGGCATTGTGCCTTTTGTATAAAATTCGGATCCAATTTCTGTGTTTCATCGTCAATAAGAAGGTCCAAAGGATTCAGTAAACCTGAAGTGAAGCATCGTAATCTAAAACTGGACTCACAGGAGAGGTTCATATCATAGGACATTAGAGTGTCACTCCTCTTGTACTTAAGTCGTCATTGTGGCTTCTGAATTTAATTCCGATGCAATTCCTAGGGTTTATCGTCAATAAGAAGGTCCAAGGTATACAGCAAACATGAAGTGAAGCATCGGAATCTAAAACTCGACTCACAGGAGAGGTACGAATCATAGAAAGTGAGAGTGTCAGTCCTCTTGTACTTAAGTCGGCATTGTGCCTGTTGTATTAAATTAGGATGCAATTTCTGTGTTTCATCGTTAATAAGAAGGTGCAAGGTATACAGTAAACCTGAAGTGAAGCATCGGAATCTAAATCTGGCCTCACAGGAGAGGTTCAAGTCTTGGAAAGTGACAGTGTCAGTCCTCTTGTACTTAAGTCGGCATTGTGCCTTTTGTATTAAATTCGGATGCAATTTCTGTGTTTCATCATCAATAAGAAGGTCCAAGGGATACAGTAAACCTGAAGTGAAGCTTCGGAATCTAAAACTGGACTCATAGGAGAGGTTCAAATCATAAAAAGTTAGAGTGTCAGTCCTCTTGTACTTAAGTCGGCATTGTGCCATTTGTATACAATTCGGATGCAATTTCTGTGTTTCGTCGTCAAATAGAAGGTGCAAGGTATACAGTGAACCTGAAGTGAATCATCGGAAACTAAAACTGGACTCACAGGAGAGGTTCAAATCACAGGAAGCGAGAGTGTCTGACCTCTTGTACTTAAGTCGGCATTGTACTATTTGTATTAATTTCGGATGCAATTTCTGTGTTTCATCGTCAATAAGAAGGTCCAAGGGATACTGTAAACCTGAAGTGAAGCATCGGAATCTAAAACTGGACTCACAGGAGAGATTCAAATCATAGAAAGTGAGAGTGTCAGTCCTCTTGTACTTAAGTTGGCATTGTGCAATTGTATTATATTCGGATGCAATTTCTGTGTTTCATCGTCAATAAGAAGGTCCAAGGGATACAGTAAACCTGATGTGAAGCATCGGAATCTAAATCTGGCCTCACAGGAGAGGTTCAAGTCATAGAAAGTGAGGGTGTCAGTCCTCTTGTACTTAAGTCGGCATTGTGCTTGTTATAAAGGCACATTTGCATGCCGAGCGTGAGTTTCCTCGGAAACGCGAGATATTAATTAAATAAATAATCAGTGACAAATAAATAAAGCCTATGGCACACAACTGCAGCGCTGTGTCGCTGATAAAACAAAAGTACATTTTCGTTACTCGTATGTTTGATTGAAAAAAAGGAAGAGCTCTCGTTGAAGTGGTGCGAGAAGCACGTATTTTAGTTTATTGTCTGGCACACCGCCATATTTCATGATATAGAAAATTACTGCGAGTTGCAACCATACTAGGCACTCGATTCTGTAAAGAATTTATATTTATAAAAGTAAGTAGGATTATGAACTGTAGGCTTATTCATTGAATATATCTGATTTAACTAACTGTGTAATTTTTTGTTTAGTAGACAATCACCTCTGTACGACGTTTTGGCATGGCTGGCAAATTATTGTAATATTGAGATTTAGATTATGAGTCCGCACCTACCGCAGCAGTCTTTGGAAACGATTTAATTACGAAGTCCGATTATTTCAGTTTTATTTCACGGTCAACTACGAGTAACATTGCCTTTACGAAAAAGCCATTGTCAAGCGTCTGATACCGAATAATCAAAACCTGACGACTCATAGGAGAGCCAATCAGACAGATAAAAATAATTAATATTTTATTTTATTTTATTTTATTTTATTTATTTTATATTGGCGACTGCGTGTCGGACTTGTTATTTTGTCATTTGTTACATTGTTCTCTTTGTTTCATGTGAAAAATCAACCTTCTGGTCCTGGACTTGACTATATGAGAAATAAAAAAAAAAATCAGAAGATATTTGCCAATTATAAAATTTTGCGGGAAGACGCAAAGAAGCTTCCAGCAAAATAAGGTAAGACGCAGCATCTTTGCATTAGCAGGCTTGACCAGACGTATAATTCAGTGTATTAGCTTTTCAGTAAAATTCTGTAGTGTTTCTTTTCCGCATAACAGTTTCAGTGATAAATTCCATTCTCAGTATTTTTCCTTAAACAATAACGTATGCAACAATACCAATACACGAGTGTACAATATGGCCGACTTCTGTACGATATCATGTAACATGGCCAGCAGCCATTACCAATAATCTCAAATTCAGTTTATATTTTTAAATTAACAGACAGCCATTGTTGCTACGACCGATTCATGCTCAACTGCATTTTATTTTAAAACCAGTGTCAAACATTAATTTCTTGAAATATATAGCACGTGTGGCATGGTAATAACTAGAAAACAATACGCAAAAATGGAACAGCAAAGACGTACTATTCAGACGCAATCCGACTCGGACGAGAGACAAATGTTAGAAAATGACTTTACGACAGCAACCGGTAGTGACGATACATCAAATATTGACGCAAGTGTCAACGGAAATTTTGACAATAGGCCGTCCACCACAAAAATTTCAAAGTCTCAGTCAGAGCCCATGTTAATACATGACGTCACGTCTAATGACGCGGCGGGGGCAGAGACCTTGCAAACAGTAAACATTGCCAACATGTTACAAATGCTAATGAAACAAAACGCAGAAAATATGGCAACCTTAAGGATGCAGAACGCGGAAAACATGGCAACCTTAAAGACACAAAATGAACAGTTAAAGACACAAAATGACGAAATTAAATCTGATCTCATAGCAATCAAGGCATGTAATGACACTTTGTGTAAACGTGTGGAACTTATAGACGCCACACTGACCGAACAGATGACTGAACTCAGTACGAAATTTTCCAAGCTTAATACGAGACAAGAAAAGACTACAAATGACGTAGCACTTTTACAGAAACAATTAAAAAACCTTAATGTCACGTGTGAAGCTCTTACTGAACAAATTCAAACATATCCTTCAGTACACGACAACCTTGAAAAACGAATTACTGACGTGCAGAATAAATTTGACGATGTTGAACAACACCTGACTGACATCTTACAATCTGATGCCACAGCTCATTTTCAAAATATTAATAAAGAATTTCATGATTGGGTAGAGAACAAAGACAAACATTTTGATAGATGCATACGTGAAAATTTACCAACAATTGTGCACGACTCCGTAGCGCAATACATTACTAATAACAAACAGCTGATTAGTGACGCAGTACAATCCGTCACTGCACCCATGAGACAATTCACCGATCAACCACAGTCTGAATGTAACGAAAATATCAGTCAAAATGTACAGTTCAGAAACCAATATACATTCGAGTATGACGCACACATACCGCACACCACAAACACACAAGAACAAAACACACCACGACTACAACACATACCACGACGTGCAACCACAAACACAAGCTATTATCATGGTAAACCACAGCAACATTATCGTAATTACTCGCCAGCTGAGCATTGCAGTAATTACAGTGGAACAAATCCATATCATAATGTAAAGGAAGAAGAAAGCTTAATAAAACACAGGCAATTTCAGGCTTTTATCCCAGAGAAACGAACCATTCATCCGGTGATTTTTCTTAAATCTTTTAGTAACGCATTTCCACGCACTTGGAGTGACCGGAAAAAGATTTCATATATTGTCGGTTACATCCAAGGCGATGCAGCTGTCTGGGCATACAGTCAAGCTGACGTATGTACCACGTACAGTGAGTTTGAGCGTGCCTTTCTGAACAAACTCTGGTCGCAATCCGTCCAGGAGCGACTCAGGAGACAAATTTTAGAACCTGAAACTTTTAACAGTAAAAATGGTAACTTACGCAGATATTTTGAAAAATACTTGAACATGGGACATTTTTTAGACGAACCAGTCGCAACACGTGATATACTCCGAGCGTTGAAGGCCAAATTGCCTTTCAACATTAAGGAAAAACTTCTACATATCCCGGATGACGATTCAGATTATTTTTTAACAGCTTTAGATTCGGTTGACATGTTACTTGAAGATCAGCGCTTCGCGCGGCAAAACAGCAGCCACAATGTTTACACTAGTGGTATGCAAAACATGCAGGCTTGCCAACACAATTCTGGCGCGCCCACAGTTGGATACGCGGTACAACAAAAACAGCAAACTCACATGCCGTCTCAGTACGGAAATCAAAATCAACACGCGTATTCCAATACGAACAATAGTTACAACAGTAATAACATTTCATGCGGCAATCCATACAAAAGGCACCGCGGTAATAACTGCAACGGTAACAACGGATACAAAGGTAATAACAAAAACACAAACAGAAATAGAAATAATAATAACTACGAGCCAAGACAGCATCAAGGTTGGACTCGTAACGATCAGTACTTTCATTCAAACTCTGCTTTACCACAGCAGCCACCAGGTCAAAATTGGAGCATACCTTACGACCGACAGGTAAGTTATAATGCGCAACAGCAACAACAACCGCAAAAGTTTGGAGATCATAATAGGCAATATCCGAATGTGAATATAATAGAAATGACACCTGATGCACAACCTCAATCTGTGTCAGTACCTAGTACAAATGATAATCCAACAAACTAGAAACAGTCACTACTTTGCCCCAGGTCGTGGCTGAAGAATCCTTGGGGGGCGGCTTCAATGTTAATCAGTTATTTGACACCACACTTGAACAACAGAATAATGATATGCCGAGTAATTCTAAACAAAAACTACCTGTTTTATTTATAAGATACAACCACAATAACAATATATCAGATGAACTTTTACAAGACAGTACACAATGTCGTTTAAACACAAATGAAATTGTTTTAGCATCCACTACTGGTGTAGTAGGTGGGATTCCAACTACTATTATCCTAGATACAGGTGCAGCTGTGAGCGTTTTATCTTTTAATTTTTATAAAAAGATGTGTGAATTGGAACCTGTGCCTGAGTTTCCTGCCCAAAACTGTAAAATAACTACTGCACTAGGTAATAAGTCATGTAGGGTTACGAAGCAAGTTTTTGTAAACGTTAAAATAGGTAATGGAACCGTACAATGGCCATTCCTGGTTGTACAAAACCTTGTGACAAATTGCATATTAGGAATAGATATTATGAGCGAGAAGGACTGCATTATAGACTTCTCCAAAGGTAAATGTATTTTAAATGATAAAGGCAGTGTAATTATTATTGATTTGGACAGGAGAACTCTAAAGCATGACAAACACTGTACAGGGTACAAGGTACAGTTAGTACTTGACAAAGACATTCAAGACATGCAAACACACTCATCTGACAGAGAGCTAATGGACTTGAAAACATTGCTTGATCATAAGATAAGTGAAGCTACAGCTCTCAGTGTACATGAACGTATAAAACTACAGGAAGTGTTATCCAAATATTTACAAGTTTTTACCAAACGATTAGGTGTTATCAACACGTATGTGTACAAGATTGAAGTTAAGCCTCACAAGATCTTCTACCATAAGACATATAACGTACCGTTATCTCAACGACCTGCTGTGTGGCAAGAATTAAAACAAATGTTAGACTGGAAGGTCATTGAACCATCCACCTCACCTTATTGTAGTCCTCTACTTGTTGTCAAAAAATCAAATGGAGGCATTATGTTAGTGTTAGACGCACGAGCTATTAATGAAATAATTTTACCGGTTCACACAAAACCTGAAAATTTAGAAGAGCAATTACAGAAATTTCTAAATGCAAAATATTTTTCCACAATAGATCTCGCTAATTCGTTTTGGCAGGTGGGTATCACTCCTGATTCTCGGAAATATACTGCATTTATGTTCGGGGGGCGAACCTATCAGTTTTGTGTTCTACCCTTCGGACTGAATGTCAGCTCTGGGGTATTCATTACAGCCCTGGATACCGTGCTTGGCGACGATTTAGTTGAGACAGTCACACACTATGTAGATGATATACTGATAGCTACACAATCCTGGAATGAACACGTTGACACACTTCAAGGAATTTTAGAAAAATTTGCACAAGCTGGAGTCACAGCCAACCTAAGAAAATCAAAATTTGGTTGCAGTGAGATAAAGTATTTAGGACATATCATTAATTCACAGGGCATACGTCCGGATCCCAGTAAATTAGATGCTATCAGAAACTTTCCTAGCCCTCGAACTAAAAAGCAGTTAAAATCATTCCTTGGGCTATGTTCATTTTTCAGACGTTTTTTGCCACAACCACTTTTGAACAGTAAACATCTGCTAAATCTACTCAGAAGGAATCAAGTTTGGATCTGGTCGGAACAGTGCCAGAATGACTTTAATACAATTAAACATGCTTTAGTGAATGCTAACATTTTGAGCCATCCAGATTTCAATTTAGATTTTTGTATGACTTGTGACGCTTCACGTACTGGCTTGGGCTGTTGCTTATTTCAAGTTGTAAAGAATAAAGAGGAGGAACAGATAAGAATTATTGGGTTTGCGAGTCGCACTCTAACTGAATGTGAGCGTACATACTCCACTACTGAGTTAGAAACACTTTCCATAGTATGGGCATTCAAGAAATTCAATTATTATTTATTTGGAAAACATACGGTAATTTACACCGATCACCAGGCCCTGACATTTTTGTTAACTTGTAAACTTGTACATCCTAGACTATCACGATGGGCAGTTACACTTCAGAACTACTCTTTTGAAATTAAGTACATAAGAGGTAAGGACAACACCATTGCAGACACTTTGTCTAGACTTCCACAAGGTATGAATGATACCAACAGTGACTTAGAAAATATAAATGACTACAGGATTCTCTTAATGCAAGACAAGCAGTATCACCAATATTATATTGATATGTGCAGAAACATGGCTGAATTACAAAAATCTGATCCTCACTGGTATAAGATAATAACATTACTGGTAGAAAAACACAACCATCCTTTGACTAAGTATTACAAGTTACACAATGATGTGTTATTTTACCGCCGACATCCAAATGCTACTAACTGGTGTGTATGCATTCCCAAAGAGTCTGAACGTAATCTAATTTGGCACACACACTTAGTTTGGGGTCATTATGGGACGAAAAAGTGTTTGGCAAAGCTCAGTACATACTGTTATTTTAGCAATATGAGAAGAAAAATTTACAGGGAACTAAAAACATGTGTCATATGTCAAAAATCAAAACCTCAGAATTTATCCACAAAAACAGATTTACATTCTATTTTACCTGGTAGACCCCTGGAAATTCTGTGTACTGACATTAGTGGACCGCATCCAGCAAGCTCTGGAGGCGTCAAATATATCTTAGCTTTTTACGATATATTTTCTAAACACGTAAAACTTTATGCTTTAAAATCCGCCACTGCAAATGCTATAATACGAAGATTCTCAAGTGATTACCTGACGCACGTGGGAAAACCTAAAGCAATTCTGTCAGATAATGCAGCATACTACTCTGGGTACAAATGGAGAAATTTCTTGAAGGACAATAACATTAAAAGTATATTTATCTCGAGGTTTAGTCCACAATGTAACGCGACTGAGAGACTTTTCCGAGAATTAAATCGATTCATGAGGACCTATATTTCATCAAAACATACTAATTGGGTGTCCTACCTAAGTCTTTTCGAAGACGTACACAATAACTTAAATATTTACGATACAAATTACACACCTAACGAGATCATGTTCAATTGCAAACAGAACGATCAGTGGATAGAACCATTACCTAAGTTGTCGGACAAGGAAATCACACCTGAACAGAAAATAAAAGAAGTATTGACTACGCTGACACATCACGCACAGATACGAAACAAACATCACAGAAACATAATAAAAAGAAAACAAAAATTCGAGGTAGGAATGCTTGTACTACTTCGTACTCATCATAAATCTGTTGCACTCAAACGACGCAACGCTAAGTGGCGTCTGCTATATGAAGGACCCAATATAATTGTTAACATACCGCACCCTGGTGCGTATCTGTTACAACATCGTAGAACTAACAAAATTATTGGGCTATACGCACACCGAGATCTTAGAGCATTTCATGCTGAATAATGTAAAAGTCATACCCATCAAAATATTGCTAAGCAACTCGAAAAACTCTGTTGCTACAACACAGATAATAAGTAGTATAGAAATTTTCATTTCAGCGTTCCAGAGTCGCAGTTGAAGACAGAAGAACTTTTCTTTCAACGCCGCGGTTCCACCGAGAAGACTGAATATTAAAGTAAAATTTATGATTACGTAGCAGTGAATGATATATAAATTTTTCACAGAACATTTGTGACTGTAGGTACCACTGACTTGCTATGACACCTGACGAACCGACAGACGTCATCTGTGAAGCGATCTTTTACTTCGAGAAATAGATTAGACGCACATCTCTCAGCAAGAAAAGCGTCTACCAGTAGTCAAGGCCACACAGACACACTACACACACGCACAAAACGCGAGGAATCGAACATTTTCTCTCTCTTACTATTTTGAATATTTATTGAGTAGTGAAAACGCCTGGTCTTGCCTACTGATGTAATGAATGTTGTGTCTAACCTATCTTAATTTCAGATGACATCACAAAAAACATCGATAATATCCCAGCAAAACCGCTAAAGAGGATGTAAATATCTGCAATTCATGTAATCAAATATGACACAATGTAATAACCTATAGCTATGTAATGATGATGTAAACATGTTTATGTGCAACTGTATTATGTTTATGCTAAGAAAATATGTGACGTGTGTATGTATTATTACTTATGTTTTTTTTAAACTGATGTATAATGTAACTGTTACTGTGTGAAAATTTGAACGATAACGAGTGCCAAAATGTGAAAAACTTTTTTAAAAAAAAAAAAAAAAAAAAAATTGCGTAGTGAACCACTATTCACGGACATTAACGTACATTACTAAGTCTGCAACTACGCAGAAACCTATGTGAAAGAAACTGTTAATGACATTCATGATGCATCGTACCTTTGTTAACGCGATGAACGATTTCTTCGATGAGTAACCACGAACATTTAGGTGAGCTATATATAAAAAAAAAAAAACTGAATATGTGAAGTGCATAATTCGTGCATCGTCTAGCGACATTACTACAGTACCCAACTTCAAGATGTTAACTGGATTAAATGGACACAAAGTGCCTGTCCAGAAAACAACACGACGGGTGGAAGAATTTTGGTTGGAACTTCAGGGAATGAAATGTTCTCGAAATGTGACGGACACGCTTACCTGGACTGTCCAAGGATCGACGCCAGCTATGTGCCGTCCGAGGTTCTGCAACCAAGCTTCCACGGAATATCGAAAACGAACTGCATATGGACTAATTACTCGACGGGTCACGTCTGATCTGTAATAAACAATGCTTTTTGTCACAACGAACTGCATCACAACGACTATAATGGAAATAGGAAATGGACATGCTTATGTATCAATCACGTTGTTATACAACGATGTTACTGTGATCAAAAAAACTTTACCACGACGATACTAACCTGTAAAAAATTATTGTGCAGCAGATGAATATGAACTGTGATAACGACACCATGTGTATAGGTCAACGCACGTGAAAAATACGGACATTTTTCTTTGAAGCATTTCATTGCAATGCTATGTAACTAAGAACATTCAACAATCTAAAGTTGTATTGTATTATAACAAATATTGTAATTTTAAAACTAAGTTACCTGTCATAGAATGTAGTCTTCATATGTAATCTTGGTGGAATATTTTCTTTGTGCAACGACTAAGAAATGCGCGCGCACACGAACAATATGAACTGCAATACTGTGCCGCGTGATCTAAATTTACGAAATAACGGCAGTGCCGTAGTTACACAGACGCTTCTGCGCATGCGCGCACTCTGTTTTGCCAACATAAGAACTTTTTCGGCGCACGCGCGTCATTCAAATTTTGTGTATAATATACAGTATAATGTAAGTCATGTAAATAGTTGTAGATAACTTAGATTTTCTTGTGCCTTTAGGTGAATTGCTCGCCTGCAGGTGTGTCCTTTCGCCTCGCAATTCAGGGGGCAATATAAAGGCACATTTGCATGCCGAGCGTGAGTTTCCTCGGAAACGCGAGATATTAATTAAATAAATAATCAGTGACAAATAAATAAAGCCTATGGCACACAACTGCAGCGCTGTGTCGCTGATAAAACAAAAGTACATTTTCGTTAGTCGTATGTTTGATTAAAAAAAAAGGAAGAGCTCTCGTTGAAGTGGTGCGAGAAGCACGTATTTTAGTTTATTGTCTGGCACACCGCCATATTTCATGATATAGAAAATTACTGCGAGTTGCAACCATACTAGGCACTCGATTCTGTAAAGAATTTATATTTATAAAAGTAAGTAGGATTATGAACTGTAGGCTTATTCATTGAATATATCTGATTTAACTAACTGTGTAATTTTTTGTTTAGTAGACAATCACCTCTGTACGACGTTTTGGCATGGCTGGCAAATTATTGTAATATTGAGATTTAGATTATGAGTCCGCACCTACCGCAGCAGTCTTTGGAAACGATTTAATTACGAAGTCCGATTATTTCAGTTTTATTTCACGGTCAACTACGAGTAACATTGCCTTTACGAAAAAGCCATTGTCAAGCGTCTGATACCGAATAATCAAAACCTAACGACTCATAGGAGAGCCAATCAGACAGATAAAAATAATTAATATTTTATTTTATTTTATTTTATTTTATTTATTTTATATTGTGTATTAAATTCGGATCCAATTTCTGTGTTTCATCGTCAATAAGAAGGTCCAAAGGATACAGTAAACCTGAAGTGAAGAATCGGAATGTAAAACCGGACTCACAGGAGAGGTTCAAATCATAGAAAGTTAGAGTGTCAGTCCTCTTGTACTTAAGTCGGCATTGTGCCTTTTGAATTTAATTCCGACGCAATTTCTATGTTTCATTGTCAATAAGAAGGTGCAAGGTATACACTAAACCTGAAGTGAAGCATTGGAATCTAAAACTGGACTCACAGGAGTGGTTCAAATCATAGAAAGTGAGAGTGTCAGTCCTCTTGTACTTAAGTCGGCATTGTGCCTTTTTGTATTATATTCGGATGCAATTTCTGTGTTTCATCGTCAATAAGAGGGTCCAAGGGATACAGTAAACCTGAAGTGAAGCATCGGAATCTAAAACTGGACTCACAGGAGAGGTTCAAATCATAGAAAGTTAGTGTGTCCGTCCTCTTGTACTTTAGTCGGCATTGTGTTATTTTGAATTTAATTCCGATGCAATTTCTGTATTTCATCGTCAATAGGAATGTCCAAGGTATACAGTGAACCTGAAGTGAAGCATCGGAATCTAAAACTGGATTCACAGGAGAGGTTCAAATCATAGAAAGTTAGAGTGTCAGTCCTCTTGTACTTAAGTCGGCATTGTGCCTTTTGAATTTAATTCCGATGAAATTTCTATGTTTCATTGTCAATAAGAAGGTGCAAGGTATACACTAAACCTGAAGTGAAGCATTGGAATCTAAAACTGGACTCACAGGAGTGGTTCAAATCATAGAAAATGAGAGTGTCAGTCCTCTTGTACTTAAGTCGGCATTGTGCCTTTTGTATTAAATTCGGATCCAATTTCTGTGCTCCATCGTCAATAAGAAGGTCCATGGTATACAGTAAACCTGAAGCGTTACATCGGCATCTAAAACTTGACTCTCAGGAGAGGTTCAAATCATAGAAAGTGAGAGTGTCAGTCCTCTTGTACTTAAGTCGGCATTGAGCCTTTGGATTAAATTGGGATGCAATTTCTGTGTTTCATCGTCAATAAGAAGGTCCAAGGGATACTGTAAACCTGAAGTGAAGCATCGGAATCTAAAACTGGACTCACAGGAGAGGTTCAAATCACAGAAAGTGAGAGTGTCAGTCCTCTTGTACTTAAGTTGGCATTGTGCAATTGTATTAAATTCGGATGCAATTTCTGTGTTTCATCGTCAATAAGAAGGTCCACGGGATACAGTAAACCTGAAGTGAAGCACCGGAATCTAAAACTGGACTCACAGGAGAGCTTCAAATCATAGAAAGTGAGAGTGTCAGTCCCATTTTACTTAAGTCGGCATTGTGCCTTTTGTATTAAATTCGGATGCAATTTCTGTGTTTCATCGTTAATAAGAAAGTCTAAGGGATACAGTAAACCTAAAGTGAAGCATTGGAATCTAAAACTGGACACACAGGAGAGGTTCAAATCATAGAAAGTGAGAGTGTCAGTCCTCTTGTACTTAAGTCGGCATTGTGCCTTTTGTATTAAATTAGGATGCAATTTCTGTGTTTCATCGTTAATAAGAAGGTGCAAGGTATACAGCAAACCTGAAGTGAAGCATCGGAATCTAAATCTGGCCTCGCAGGAGAGGTTCAAGTCGTAGAAATAGAGAGTGTCAGTCCTCTTGTACTTAAGTAGGCATTGTGCCTTTTGTATAAAATTCGGATCCAATTTCTGTGATTCATCGTCAATAAGAAGGGCCAAAGGATACAGTAAACCTGAAGTGAAGCATCTGAATGTAAAACTGGACTCACAGGAGAGGTTCAAATCATAGAAAGTTAGAGTGTCAGTCCTCTTGTACTTAAGTCGGCATTGAGCCTTTTTAATTTAATTCCGATGCAATTTCTGTGTTTCATCGTCAATATGAAGGTGCAAGGTATACACTAAACCTGAAGTGAAGCATCGGAATCTAAAACTGGACTCACAGGAGTGGGTCAAATCATAGAAAGTGAGTGTGTCAGTCCTCTTGTACTTATGTCGGCATTGTGCCTTTTGTATTACATTCGGATGCAATTTCTGTGTTTCATCGTCAATAAGAGGGTCTAAGGGATACAGTATACCTGAAGTGAAGCATCGGAATCTAAAACTGGACTCACAGGAGAGGTTCAAATCATAGAAAGTTAGAGTGCAACTCCTCTTGTACTTAAGTCGGCATTGTGCCTTTTGAATTCAATTCCGATGTAATTTCTGTGCTCCATCGTCAATAAGAAGGTCCAAGGTACACAGTAAACCTGACGTGAAGCATCGTAATCTAAAACTGGACTCACAGGAGAGGTTCATATCATAGGACATTAGAGTGTCACTCCTCTTGTACTTAAGTCGTCATTGTGGCTTCTGAATTTAATTCCGATGCAATTCCTAGGGTTTATCGTCAATAAGAAGGTCCAAGGTATTCAGCAAACATGAAGTGAAGCATCGGAATCTAAAACTCGACTTACAGGAGGGGTTCAAATCATAGATAGTTAGAGTGTCAGTCCTCTTGTGCTTAAGTCGGCATTGTGCCTTTTGTATTAAATTCGGATGCAATTTCTGTGTTTCATCGTCAATAAGAAAGTCCAAGGGATACAGTAAACCTGAAGTGAAGCATCGGAATCTAAAACTGGACTCACTGGAGAGGTTCAAATCATAGAAAGTTAGAGTGTCAGTCCTCTTGTACTTAAGTCGGCATTGTGCCTTTTATATTAAATTCGGATGCCATTTCTGTGTTTCATCGTCAATAAGAAGGTGCAAGGTATACAGTAAACATGAAGTGAAGCATCGGAATCTTAAGCTGGACTCACAGGAGAGGTTCTAATCATAGATAGATAGAGTGTCAGTCCTCTTGTACTTAAGTCGGCATTGTGCCTTTTGAATTTAATTCAAAAATGGTTCAAATGGCTCTGAGCACTATGGGACTCAACTGCTGTGGTCATAAGTCCCCTAGAACTTAGAACTACTTAAACCTAACTAACCTAAGGACAGCACACAACACCCAGCCATCACGAGGCAGAGAAAATCCCTGACCCCGCCGGGAATCGAACCCGGGAACCCGGGCGTGGGAAGCGAGAACGCTACCGCACGACCACGAGATGCGGGCTTTGAATTTAATTACGATGCTATTCTGTGTTTCATCGTCAATATGAAGGTCCAAGGTACACAGTAAACCTGAAGTGAAGCATCGGAATCTAAAACTGGACTCACAGGAGAGGTTCAAATCATTGAAAGTGAGAGTGTCAGTCCTCTATTACTTATGTCGGCATTGTGCCTTTTGTATTAAATTCGGATGCAATTTCTGTGTTTCATCGTCAATAAGAAGGTCTAAGGGATACAGTAAACCTAAAGTGAAGCATCGGATTCTAAAACTGTACTCACAGTAGCGGTTCAAATCATAGAAAGTGAGAGTGTCAGTCCTCTTGTACTTAAGTCGGCATTGTGCCTTTTGTATTAAATTCGAATGCAAATTCTGTGTTTCATCGTCAATAATAAGGTGCTAGGTATACAGTAAACCTGAAGTGAAACATCGGAATCCAAAACTGGACTCACAGGAGAGGTTCAAATCATAGAAAGTGAAAGTGTCGGTCCTCTTGTACTTGAGCCGGCATTGTGCCTTTTGTACTAAATTCGGATGCAATTTCTGTGTTTCATCGTCAATGAGGAGGTCCAAAGGATACAGTAAACCTGAAGTGAAGCATCGGAATGTAAAACTGGACTCACAGGAGAGGTTCAAATCATAGAAAGTTAGAGTGTCAGTCCTCTTGTACTTAAGTCGGCATTGTGCCTTTTGAATTTAATTCCAATGCAATTTCTGTGTTTCATCGTCAATTAGAAGGTGCAAGGTATACACTAAACTTGAAGTGAACCATCGGAATCTAAAACTGGACTCACAGGAGTGGTTCAAATCATAGAAAGTGAGAGTGTCAGTCCTCTTGTCCTTAAGTCGGCATTGTGCCTTTTTTTATTAAATTCGGATGCAATTTCTGTGTTTCATCGTCGATAAGAAGGTCCAGGGGATACAGTAAACCTATAATAAAGCATCGGAATCTAAAACTAAACTCATAGGAGAGGTTCAAATAATAGATGGTTTGAGTGACCGTCCTCTTGTATTTAAGTTCGGCATTGTGCTATTTTGAAGTTAATTCCGATGCAATTTATGTATTTCATCGTCAATAAGAAGGTCCAAGGTAAACAGTACACCTGAAGTGAAGCATTGGAATCTAAAACTGGACTCACAGGAGAGGTTCATATCATAGAAAGTTAGAGTCTCAGTCCTCTTGTACTTAAGTCGGCATTGTGCCTTTTGAATTCAATTCCGATGTAATTTCTGTGCTCCATCGTCAATAAGAAGGTCCATGGTATAAAGTAAACCTGAAGCGTAACATCGGCATCTAAGACTGGACTCACAGGAGAGGTTCATATCATAGGAACTTAGAGTGTCACTATTCTTGTACTTAAGTCGTCATTGTGGCTTCTGAATTTAGTTCCGATGCAATTCCTAGGTTTTATCGTCAATAAGAAGGTCCAAGGTAAACAGTAAACATGAAGTGAAGCATCGGAATCTGAAACTCGACTCACAGGAGGGGTTCAAATCATAGATAGTTAGAGTGTCAGTCCTCATGTACTTAAGTCGGCATTGTGCCTTGTGTATTAAATTCGGATGCAACTTCTGTGTTTCATCGTCAATAAGAAAATCCAAGGGGTACAGTAAACCTGAAGTGAAGCATCGGAATCTAAAACTGGACTCACTGGAGAGGTTCAAATCATAGAAAGTTAGAATTCCACTCCTCCTGTACTTAAGTCGTCATTGTGCCTTTTATATTAAATTCGGATGCCATTTCTGTGTTTCATCGTCAATATGAAGGTGCAAGGTATACAGTAAACGTGAAGTGTAGCATCGGAATCTTAAGCTGGACTCACAGGAGAGGTTCTAGTCATAGATAGATAGAGTGTCAGTCCTCTTGTACTTAAGTCGGCATTGTGCCTTTTGAATTTATTTCCGATGCAATTTCTGTGCTTCATCGTCAATAAGAAGGTCCAAGGTACACAGTAAACCTGAAGTGAAGCATCGTAATCTAAAACTGGAATCACAGGAGAGGTTCAAATCATAGAAAGTTAGAGTGTCAGTCCTCTTGTATTTAAGTCGGCATTGTGCCTTTTGAATTTAATTCCGATGCTATTCTGTGTTTCATCGTCAATAAGAAGGTCCAAGGTACACAGTAAACCTGAAGTAAAGCATCGGAATCTAAAAATGGACTCACAGGAGAGGTTCAAATCATAGAAAGTGAGAGTGTCAGTCCTCTTGTACTTGAGTCGGCATTGTGCCTTTTGTATTAAATTCGGATGCAATTTCTGTGTTTCATCGTCAATAAGAAGGTGCAAGGTATAAAGTATACCTGAAGTGAAGCATCGGAATCCAAAACTGGACTCACAGGAGAGGTTCAAATCATAGAAAGTGAGAGTGTCAGTCCTCTTGTACTTGAGTCGGCATTGTGCCTTTTGTATTAAATTCGGATGCAATTTCTGTGTTTCATCGGCAATGAGAAGGTCCAAAGGATACAGTAAACCTGAAGTGAAACATCGGAATGTAAAACTGGACTCACAGGAGAGGTTCACATCATAGAAAGTTAGAGTGTCAGTCCTCTTGTACTTAAGTCGGCATTGTGCCTTTTAAATTTAATTCCAATGCAATTTCTGTGTTTCATCGTCAATAAGAAGGTGCAAGGTATACACTACACCTGAAGTGAACCATCGGAATCTAAAACTGGACTCACAGGAGTGGTTCAAATCATAGAAAGTGAGAGTGTCAGTCCTCTTCTCCTTAAGTCGGCATTGTGCCTTTTTTTATTAAATTCGGATGCAATTTCAGTGTTTCATCGTGTATATGAAGGTCCAGGGGATACAGTAAACCTGAAATGAAGCATCGGAATATAAAACTAAACTCATAGGAGGGGTTCAAATAATAGATGGTTTGAGTGTCCGTCCTCTTGTACTTACGTTCGGCATTGTGCTATTTTGAAGTTAATTCCGATGCAATTTTTGTATTTCATCGTCAATAAGAAGGTCCAAGGTATACAGTTAACCTGAAGTGAAGCATCGGAATCTAAAACTGGACTCACATGAGAGGTTCATATCATAGAAAGTTAGAGTCTCAGTCCTCTTGTACTTAAGTCCTCATTGTGCCTTTTGAAATCAATTCCGATGTAATTTCTGTGCTCCATCGTCAATAAGAAGGTCCATGGTATACAGTAAACCTGAAGCGTAACATCGGCATCTAAGACTGGACTCACAGGAGAGGTTCATATCATAGGAACTTAGAGTGTCACTCCTCTTGTACTTAAGTCGTCATTGTGGCTTCTGAATTTAGTTCCGATGCAATTCCTAGGGTTTATCGTCAATAAGAAGGTCCAAGGTATACAGTAAACATGAAGCGAAGCATCGGAATCTGCAACTCGACTCACTGGAGGGGTTAAAATCATAGATAGTTAGAGTGTCAGTCCTCATGTACTTAAGTCGGCATTGTGCCTTTTGTATTAAATTCGGATGCAATTTCTGTGTTTCAGCGTCAATAAGAAAAACCAAGGGATACAGTAAACCTCAAGTGAAGCATCGGAATCTAAAACTGGACTCACTGGAGAGGTTCAAATCATAGAAAGTTAGAGTGTCAGTCCTCTTGTACTTAAGTCGTCATTGTGCCTTTTATATTAAATTCGGATGCCATTTCTGTGTTTCATCGTCAATAATAAGATGCAACGTACATAGTAAACGTGAAGTGAAGCATCGGAATCTTAAGCTGGACTCACAGGAGAGGTTCTAATCATAAATAGATAGAGTGTCAGTCCTCTTGTACTTAAGTCGGCATTGTGCCTTTTGAATTTAATTCCGATGCTATTCTGTGTTTCATCGTCAATAAGAAGGTCCAAGGTACACAGTAAACCTGAAGTGAAGCATCGGAATCTAAAACTGGACTCACAGGAGAGGTTCAAATCATAAAAAGTGAGAGTGTCCGTCCTCTTGTACTTAAGTCGGCATTGTGCCTTTTGTATTAAATTCGGATGCAATTTCTGTGTTTCATCGCCAATAAGAAGGTCTAAGGGATACAGTAAACCTAAAGTGAAGCATCGGAATCCAAAACTGGACTCACAGGAGAGGTTCAAATCATAGAAAGTGAGAGTGTCAGTCCTCCTGTACTTGAGTCGGCATTGTGCCTTTTGTATTATATTCGGATGCAATTTCTGTGTTTCATCGTCAATGAGAAGGTCCAAAGGATACAGTAAACCTGAAGTGAAGCATCGGAATGTAAAACTGGACTCACAGGAGAGGTTCAAATCATAGAAAGTGAGAGTGTCAGTCCTCTTGTACTTGAGTCGGCATTGTGCCTTTTGTATTAAATTCGGATGCAATTTCTGTGTTTCATCGTCAATAAGAAGGTCTAAGGGATACAGTAAACCTAAAGTGAAGCATCGGAATCTAAAACTGGACTCACAGTAGCGGTTCAAATCATAGAAAGTGAGAGTGTCAGTCCTCTTGTACTTAAGTCGGCATTGTGCCTTTTGTATTAAATTCGAATGCAATTTCTGTGTTTCATCGTCAATAAGAAGGTGCAAGGTATACAGTAAACCTGAAGTAAAACATCGGAATCCAAAACTGGACTCACAGGAGAGGTTCAAATCATAGAAAGTGAAAGTATCAGTCCTCTTGTACTTGAGCCGGCATTGTGCCTTTTGTATTAAATTCGGATGCAATTTCTGTGTTTCATCGTCAATGAGAAGGTCCAAAGGATACAGTAAACCTGAAGTGAAGCATCGGAATGTAAAACTGGACTCACAGGTGAGGTTCAAATCATAGAAAGTAAGAGTGTCAGTCCTCTTGTACTTAAGTCGGCATTGTGCCTTTTGAATTTAATTCCAATGCAATTTCTGTGTTTCATCGTCAATTAGAAGGTGCAAGGTATACACTAAACTTGAAGTGAACCATCGGAATCTAAAACTGGACTCACAGGAGTGGTTCAAATCATAGAAAGTGAGAGTGTCAGTCCTCTTGTCCTTAAGTCGGCATTGTGCCTTTTTTTATTAAATTCGGATGCAATTTCTGTGTTTCATCGTCAATAAGAAGGTCCAGGGGATACAGTAAACCTATAATGAAGCATCGGAATCTAAAACTAAACTCATTGGAGAGGTTCAAATAATAGATGGTTTGAGTGACCGTCCTCTTGTACTTAAGTTCGGCATTGTGCTATTTTGAAGTTAATTCCGATGCAATTTATGTATTTCATCGTCAATAAGAAGGTCCAAGGTATACAGTACACCTGAAGTGAAGCATTGGAATCTAAAACTGGACTCACAGGAGAGGTTCATATCATAGAAAGTTAGAGTCTCAGTCCTCTTGTACTTAAGTCGGCATTGTGCCTTTTTAATTCAATTCCGATGTAATTTCTGTGCTCCATCGTCAATAAGAAGGTCCATGGTATACAGTAAACCTGAATCGTAACATCGGCATCTAAGACTGGACTCACAGGAGAGGTTCATATCATAGGAACTTAGAGTGTCACTCCTCTTGTACTTAAGTCGTCATTGTGGCTTCTGAATTTAGTTCCGATGCAATTCCTAGGTTTTATCGTCAATAAGAAGGTCCAAGGTATACAGTAAACATGAAGTGAAGCATCGGAATCTGAAACTCGACTCACAGGAGGGATTCAAATCATAGATAGTTAGAGTGTCAGTCCTCATGTACTTAAGTCGGCATTGTGCCTTGTGTATTAAATTCGGATGCAACTTCTGTGTTTCATCGTCAATAAGAAAATCCAAGGGGTACAGTAAACCTGAAGTGAAGCATCGGAATCTAAAACTGGACTCACTGGAGAGGTTTAAATCATAGAAAGTTAGAATGTCACTCCTCCTGTACTTAAGTCGTCATTGTGCCTTTTATATTAAATTCGGATGCCATTTCTGTGTTTCATCGTCAATAAGAAGGTGCAAGGTATACAGTAAACGTGAAGTGTAGCATCGGAATCTTAAGCTGGACTCACAGGAGAGGTTCTAATCATAGATAGATAGAGTGTCAGTCCTCTTGTACTTAAGTCGGCATTGTGCCTTTTGAATTTATTTCCGATGCAATTTCTGTGCTTCATCGTCAATAAGAAGGTCCAAGGTACACAGTAAACCTGAAGTGAAGCATCGTAATCTAAAACTGGAATCACAGGAGAGGTTCAAATCATAGAAAGTTAGAGTGTCAGTCCTCTTGTACTTAAGTCGGCATTGTGCCTTTTGAATTTAATTCCGATGCTATTCTGTGTTTCATCGTCAATAAGAAGGTCCAAGGTACACAGTAAACCTGAAGTAAAGCATCGGAATCTAAAACTGGACTCACAGGAGTGGTTCAAATCATAGAAAGTGAGAGTGTCAGTCCTCTTGTACTTAAGTCGGCATTGTGCATTTTGTATTAATTTCGGATGCAATTTCTGTGTTTCATCGTCAATAAGAAGGTCTAAGGGATACAGAAAACCTAAAGTGAAGCATCGGAATCTAAAACTGGACTCACAGGAGCGGTTCAAATCATAGAAAGTGAAAGTGTCAGTCCTCTTGTACTTAAGTCAGCATTGTGCCTTTTGTATTAAATTCGGATGCAATTTCTGTGTTTCATCGTCAATAAGAAGGTGTAAGGTATAAAGTATACCTGAAGTGTAGCATCGGAATCCAAAACTGGACTCACAGGAGAGGTTCAAATCATAGAAAGTGAGAGTGTCAGTCCTCTTGTACTTGAGTCGGCATTGTGCCTTTTGTATTAAATTCGGATGCAATTTCTGTGTTTCATCGGCAATGGGAAGGTCCAAAGGATACAGTAAACCTGAAGTGAAACATCGGAATGTAAAACTGGACTCACAGGAGAGGTTCACATCATAGAAAGTTAGAGTGTCAGTCCTCTTGTACTTAAGTCGGCATTGTGCCTTTTAAATTTAATTCCAATGCAATTTCTGTGTTTCATCGTCAATAAGAAGGTGCAAGGTATACACTACACCTGAAGTGAACCATCGGAATCTAAAACTGGACCCACAGGAGTGGTTCAAATCATAGAAAGTGAGAGTGTCAGTCATCTTCTCCTTAAGTCGGCATTGTGCCTTTTTTTATTAAATTCGGATGCAATTTCTGTGTTTCATCGTCAATAAGAAGGTCCAGGGGATACAGTAAACCTGAAATGAAGCATCGGAATATAAAACTAAACTCATAGGAGAGGTTCAAATAATAGATGGTTTGAGTGTCCGTCCTCTTGTACTTACGTTCGGCATTGTGCTATTTTGAAGTTAATTCCGATGAAATTTATGTATTTCTTCGTCAATAAGAAGGTCCAAGATAAACAGTTAACCTGAAGTGAAGCATCGGAATCTAAAACTGGACTCACATGAGAGGTTCATATCATAGAAAGTTAGAGTCTCAGTCCTCTAGTACTTAAGTCCTCATTGTGCCTTTTGAATTCAATTCCGATGTAATTTCTGTGCTCCATCGTCAATAAGAAGGTCCATGGTATACAGTAAACCTGAAGCGTAACATCGGCATCTAAGACTGGACTCACAGGAGAGGTTCATATCATAGGAACTTAGAGTGTCACTCCTCTTGTACTTAAGTCGTCATTGTGGCTTCTGAATTTAGTTCCGATGCAATTCCTAGGGTTTAGCGTCAATAAGAAGGTCCAAGGTATACAGTAAACATGAAGTGAAGCATCGGAATCTGAAACTCGACCCACTGGAGGGGTTCTAATCATAGATAGTTAGAGTGTCAGTCCTCATGTACTTAAGTCGGCATTGTGCCTTTTGTATTAAATTCGGATGCAATTTCTGTGTTTCAGCGTCAATAAGAAAAACCAAGGGATACAGTAAACCTCAAGTGAAGCATCGGAATCTAAAACTGGACTCACTGGAGAGGTTCAAATCATAGAAAGTTAGAGTGTCAGTCCTCTTGTACTTAAGTCGTCATTGTGCCTTTTATATTAAATTCGGATGCCATTTCTGTGTTTCATCGTCAATAATAAGGTGCAACGTATATAGTAAACGTGAAGTGAAGCATCGGAATCTTAAGCTGGACTCACAGGAGAGGTTCTAATCATAGATAGATAGAGTGTCAGTCCTCTTGTACTTAAGTCGGCATTGTGCCTTTCGAATTTATTTCCGATGCAATTTCTGTGCTTCATCGTCAATAAGAAGGTCCAAGGTACACAGTAAACCTGAAGTGAAGCATCGTAATCTAAAACTGGAATCACAGGAGAGGTTCAAATCATAGAAAGTTAGAGTGTCAGTCCTCTTGTACTTAAGTCGGCATTGTGCCTTTTGAATTTAATTCCGATGCTATTGTGTGTTTCATCGTCAATAAGAAGGTCCAAGGTACACAGTAAACCTGAAGTGAAGCATCGGAATCTAAAACTGGACTCACAGGAGAAGTTCAAATCATAGAAAGTGAGAGTGTCAGTCCTCTTGTACTTAAGTCGGCATTGTGCCTTTTGTATTAAATTCGGATGCAATTTCTGTGTTTCATCGCCAATAAGAAGGTCTAAGGGATACAGTAAACCTAAAGTGAAGCATCGGAATCCAAAACTGGACTCACAGGAGAGGTTCAAATCAAAGGAAGTGAGAGTGTCATTCCTCTTGTACTTGAGTCGGCATTGTGCCTTTTGTATTATATTCGGATGCAATTTCTGTGTTTCATCGTCAATGAGAAGGTCCAAAGGATACAGTAAACCTGAAGTGAAGCATCGGAATGTAAAACTGGACTCACAGGAGAGGTTCGAATCATAGAAAGTTAGAGTGTCAGTCCTCTTGTACTTAAGTCGGCATTGTGCCTTTTAAATTTAATTCCAATGCAATTTCTGTGTTTCATCGTAATAAGAAGGTGCAAGGTATACACTAAACCTGAAGTGAACCATCGGAATCTAAAACTGGAGTCACAGGAGTGGTTCAAATCATAGAAAGTGAGAGTGTCAGTCCTCTTGTCCTTAAGTCGCCATTGTGCCTTTTTTTTAAAAATTCTGATGCAATTTCTGTGTTTCATCGTCAATAAGAAGGTCCAGGGGATACAGTAAACCTAAAGTGAAGCATCGGAATGTAAAACTGGACTCACAGGAGAGGTTCAAATCATAGAAATTTAGAGTCTCAGTCCTCTTGTACTTAAGTCGTCATTGTGCCTTTTGAGTTTAATTCCGATGCAATTTCTGTGCTTCATCGTCAATAAGAAGGTAAATGGTATACAGTAAACCTGATGTGTAACATCGGCATCTAAAACTGGACTTACAGGAGAGGTTCAAATCATAGAAAGTTAGAGTCTCAGTCCTCTTGTACTTAAGTCGTCATTGTGCTTTTTGAGTTTAATTCCGATGCAATTTCCGCGCTTCATCGTCAATAAGAAGGTCCATGGTATACAGGAAACCTGATGTGTAACATCATCATCTAAAACTGGACTCATAGGAGAGGTTCTAACCATAAAAAGATAGAGCGTCAGTCCTCTTGTACTTAAGTCGGCATTGTGCCTTTTGAATTTATTTCCGATGCAATTTCTGTGCTCCATCGTCAATAAGAAGGTCCATGGTATACAGTAAACCTGAAGCGTAACATCGGCATCTAAAACTGGACTCACAGGAGAGGTTCAATTCATAGAATGTTGGAGTGTCACTCCTCTTGTACTTAAGTCGGCATGGTGGCTTCTGAAGTTAGTTCCGATGCAATTCCTAGGGTTTATCGTCAATAAGAAGGTCCAAGGTATACAGTAAACCTGAAGTGAAGCATCGGAATCTAAAACTCGACTCACAGGAGAGGTTCAAATCATAGATAGTTAGAGTGTCAGTCCTCTTGTACTTAAGTACTCATTGTGCCTTTTGTATTAAATTCGGATGCAATTTCTGTGATTCATCGTCAATAAGAAAGTCCACGGGATACAGTAAACCTGAAGTGAAGCATCGGAATCTAAAACTGGACTCACAGGAGAGGTTCAAATCATAGAAAGTTAGAGTGTCCGTCCTCTTGTACTTAAATCGGCGTTGCGCTATTTTGAATTTAATTCCGATGCAATTTATGTATTTCATCGTCAATAAGAAGGTCCAAGGTATACAGTAAACGTGAAGTGAAGCATCGGAATCTAAAACTGGACTCACAGGAGAGGTTCAAATCATAGAATGTTAGATTCTCACTCCTCTTGTACTCAAGTAGTCATTGTGCGTTTTGGGTTTAATTCCGATGCAATTTCTGTGCTTCATCGTCAATAAGAAGGTACATGGTATACAGTAAACGTGAAGTGAAGCATCGGAATCTGAAGCTGAACTCACAGGAGAGGTTCAAATCATAGAAAGTTAGAGTGTCAGTCCTCTTGTACTTAAGTCGGCATTGTGCCCTTTGTATAAAATTTGGATGCAATTTCTGTGTTTCGTCGTCAATAGGAAGGTGCAAGGTATACAGTAAACCTGAAATAAAGCATCGGAATCTAAAACTGGACTCACAGGAGAGATTCAAATCATAGAAAGTGAGTGTCAGTCCTCTTGTACTTAAGTCGGCATTGTGCCTTTTTTATTAAATTCGGATGCAATTTCTGTGTCTCATCGTCAATAAGAAGGTCCAAGGGATACAGTAAACCTGAAGTGAAGCATCAGAATGTAAAACTGGTCTCACAGGAGCGGTTCAAATCATAGAAAGTGAGAGTGTCTGCCCTCTTAAACTTAAGTCGGCAGTGTGCCTTTTGTATTAAATTCGGATGCAATTTCTGTATTTCATCGTCAATAAGAAGGTCCAAAGGATACAGTAAACCTGAAGTGAAGAATCGGGATGTAAAACTGGACTCACAGGAGAGGTTCAAATCATAGAAAGCTAGAGTGTCTGTCCTCTTGTACTTAAGTCGGCATTGTGCCTTTTGAATTAAATTCCAATGCAATTTCTGTATTTCATCGTCAATAAGAATGTCAAAGGTATACAGTAAACCTGAAGTGAAGCATCAGAATCTAAAACAGGACTCACAGGAGAGGCTCATATCATAGAAACTTAGAGTCTCAGTCCTCTTGTACTTCAGTTGGCATTGTGCCATTTGAATTTAACTCCGATGCAATTTCTGTGTTTCATCGTCAATAAAGAGGTCCATGGTATACACTAATCCTGAAGTGTAAAATCTGCATCTGAAACTGGACTCACAGGAGAGGTTCAAATCATAGAAAGTTAGAGTGTCACTCCTCCTGTACTTAAGTCGGCATTGTACCTTTTGAATTTAATTCAGATGCAATTCCTGGGTTTCATCGTCAATAAGAAGGTCCAAGGTATACAGTAAATATAAAGTAAAACATCGGAATCTAAAAATCGACTCACAGGTGAGGTTCAAATCATAGAAAGTTTGAGTGTCTGTCCACTTGTAGTTAAGTCGGCATTGTGCCTTTTGTATTAAATTCGAATGCAATTTCTGTGTTTCATCGTCAATAAGAAGGTCCAAGGGATACAGTACACCTGCGTGAAGCATCGGAATCTAAAACTGGACTCACAGGACATGTTCAAATCATAGAAAGTTAGAGTGTCAGTGCTCTTGTACTTAGGTCGGCATTGTGCCATTTGAAATTAGTTCCGATTCATTTTCTGTGCTTCATCGTCAATAAGAAGGTCAAGGTATACAGTAAACCTGAAGTGAAGCATCGGAATCTAAAACTCGACTCCTAGGAGGAGCTCAAATCATAGAAATTTACAGTGTCAGTCCTCTTGTACTTAAGTCGGCATTGTGCCTTTTGTATTAAATTCGGATGCAATTTCTGTGTTTCATCGTCAATACGAAAGTCCAAGGGATACAGTAAACCTGAAGTGAAGCATTGGAATCTAAAACTGGTTCACAGGAGAGGTTCAGATCATAGAAAGTTAGAGTTTCAGTCCTCTTGTACTAAAGTCGTCATTGTGCCTTTTGAGTTTAATTCCGATGCAATTTCTGTGCTTCATCGTCAATAAGTAGGTCCATGGTATACAGTAAACCTGAAGTGTAACATCGGCATCTAAAACTGGACTCACGGGAGAGGTTCAAATCATAGAAAGTTAGAGTGTCACTCCTCTTGTACTTAGGTCGGCATTGTACCTTTTGAATTTATTTCCGATTCAATTTCTGTGCTTCATCGTCAAAAAGAAGGTCCAAGGGATACAGTAAACAGGAAGTGAAGCATCGGAATCTAAAACTGGGCTCACATTAGAGGTTCAAATCATAGAAAGTTAGAGTGTCAGTCCTCTTGTACTTAAGACGGCATTGTGCCTTTTGTATTAAATTCGGATGCAATTTCTGTGTTTCATCGTGAATAAGAAGGTCCAAGGTACACAGTGAACCTGAGGTGAAGCATCGGAATCTAAAACTGGTCTCGAAGGAGAGGTTCATATGATAGAAAGTGAGAGTATCAGTCCTCTTGTACTTAAGTCGGCATTGTGCCTTTTGTATTAAATTCGGATGCAGTTTCTGTGTTTCATCGTCAATGAGAAAGTCCAAAGGATACAGTAAACCTGAAGTGAAGCATCGGAATGTCAAACTGGACTCACAGGAGAGGTTCAAATCATAGAAAGTTAGAGTGTCAGTCCTCTTGTACTTAAGTCGGCATTGTGCCTTTTGAATTTAATTCCAATGCAATGTCTGTTTTTCATCGTCAATAAGAAGGTGCAACGTATACACTAAACCTGAAGTGAACCATCGGAATCTAAAACTGGACTCACAGGAGTGGTTCAAATCATAGATAGTGACAGTGTCAGACCTCTTGTACTTAAGTCGGCATTGTGCCTTTTGTATTAAATTCGGTTGCAATTTCTGTGTTTCATCGTCAATACGAAAGTCCAAGGGATACAGTAAACCTGAAGTGAAGCATCGGAATCTAAAACTGGACTCACAGGAGAGGTTCAAATCATAGAAAGTTAGATTCTCAGTCCTCTTGTACTAAAGTCGTCATTGTGCCTTTTGAGTTTAATTCCGATGCAATTTCTGCGCTTCATCGTCAATACGTAGGTCCATGGAATACAGTAAACCTGAAGTGTAACATCGGCATCTAAAACTGGACTCACAGGAGAGGTTCAAATCATAGAAAGTTAGAGTGTCACACCTCTTGTACTTAGGTCGGCATTGTAATTTTTGAATTTATTTCCGATTCAATTTCTGTGCTTCTTCGTCAAAAAGAAGGTCCAACGGATACAGTAAACCTGAAGTGAAGCATCGGAATCTAAAACTGGGCTCACATTAGAGGTTCAAATCATAGAAAGTTTGAGTGTCAGTCCTCTTGTACTTAAGTCGGCATTGTGCCTTTTGTATTAAATTCGGATGCAATTTCTGTGTTTCATCGTCAATAAGAAGGTCCAAGGTACACAGTGAACCTGAGGTGAAGCATCGGAATCTAAAACTGGACTCACTGGACAGGTTGAAATCATAGAAAGTGAGAGTGTCAGTCCTCTTGTACTTAAGTCGGCATTGTGCTATTGTATTAAATTCGGATGCAATTACTGTGTTTCATCGTCAATAAGAAGGTCTAAGGGATAAAGTAAACCTAAAGTGAAGCATCTGAATGTAAAACTGGACTCACAGGAGAGGTTCAAATCATACAAAAGTGAGAGTGTCAGTCCTCTTGCACTTATGTCAGCGTTTTGCCTTTTGTATTAAATTCGGATGCAATTTCTGTGTTTCATCGTCAATAAGAAGGTGCAACGTATACAGTAAACCTGAAGTGAAGCGTCGGAATCTAAAACTGGACTCACATTAGGGGTTCAAATCATAGAAAGTTAGAATGTCAGTCCTCTTGTACTTAGGACGGCATTGTAATTTTTGAATTTATTTCCGATTCAATTTCTGTGTTTCTTCGTCAATAAGAAGGGCCAAGCGATACAGTAAACCTGAGGTAAAGCATCGGAAACTAATACTGGACTCAAAGGAGAGGTTCAAATCATAGAAAGTTAGAGTGTCAGTCCTCTTGTACTTAAGTCGGCATTGTGCCATTTGAATTTAATTCCGATGCAATTTCTGTGCTTCATCGTCAATAAGGAGGTCCAAGGTACACAGTAAACCTGAAGTGAAGCATCGGAATCTAAAACTGGACTAACAGGAGAGGTTCAAATCATAGAAAGTTAGAGTGTCAGTCCTCTTGTACTTAAGTCGGCATTGTGCCTCTTGAATTTGAATTCCGATGCAATTTCAGCGTTTCATCGTCAATACGAAGGTCCAAGGTGTACAGTAAACCTGAAGTTAAGCATCGAAATTTAAAACTGGACTCACAGGACAGGTTCAAATCATATAAAGTGAGAGTGTCCGTTCTCTTGTACTTAAGTCGGCATTCTGCCTTTTGTATTAAATTCGGATGCAATTTCTGTCTTTCATCGTCAATAAGAAGGTCTAAGGGATACAGTAAACCTAAAGTGAAGCATCGGAATCTAAAACTGGACTCACAGGAGCGGTTCAAATCATAGAAAGTTAGAGTGTCACTCCTCCTGTACTTAAGTCGGCATTGTGGCTTTTGAATTTAATTCCGATGAAATTTCTTTATTTCATCGTCAGTAAGAAGGTCCAAGGTATACAGTAAACCTGAAGTGAAGCATCGGAATCTAAAACAGGACTCACAGGAGAGGTTCAAATCATAGGAACTTTGAGTCTCAGTCCTCTTGTACTTCAGTCGTCATTGTGCCTTTGAATTTAATTCCGATGCAATTTCTGTGCTTCATCGTCAATAAGGAGGTCCATGGTATACAGTAAACCTGAAGTGTAACATCGGCATCTGAAACTGGACTCACAGGAGAGGTTCAAATCATAGAAAGTTAGAGTGTCACTCCTCCTGTACTTAAGTTGGCATTGTGGCTTTTGAATTTAATTCCGATGCAATTCCTGGGTTTCATCGTCAATAAGAAGGTCCAAGGTATACAATAAATCTGAAATAAAGCATCGGAATCTAAAACTGGACTCACAGGAGAGATTCAAATCATAGAAAGTGAGTGTCAGTCCTCTTGTACTTAAGTCGGCATTGTGCCTTTTTTATTAAATTCGGATGCAATTTCTGTGTCTCATCGTCAATAAGAAGGTCCAAGGGATACAGTAAACCTGAAGTGAAGCATCAGAATGTAAAACTGGTCTCACAGGAGCGGTTCAAATCATAGAAAGTGAGAGTGTCTGCCCTCTTAAACTTAAGTCGGCAGTGTGCCTTTTGTATTAAATTCGGATGCAATTTCTGTATTTCATCGTCAATAAGAAGGTCCAAAGGATACAGTAAACCTGAAGTGAAGAATCGGGATGTAAAACTGGACTCACAGGAGAGGTTCAAATCATAGAAAGCTAGAGTGTCTGTCCTCTTGTACTTAAGTCGGCATTGTGCCTTTTGAATTAAATTCCAATGCAATTTCTGTATTTCATCGTCAATAAGAATGTCAAAGGTATACAGTAAACCTGAAGTGAAGCATCAGAATCTAAAACAGGACTCACAGGAGAGGCTCATATCATAGAAACTTAGAGTCTCAGTCCTCTTGTACTTCAGTTGGCATTGTGCCATTTGAATTTAACTCCGATGCAATTTCTGTGTTTCATCGTCAATAAAGAGGTCCATGGTATACACTAATCCTGAAGTGTAAAATCTGCATCTGAAACTGGACTCACAGGAGAGGTTCAAATCATAGAAAGTTAGAGTGTCACTCCTCCTGTACTTAAGTCGGCATTGTACCTTTTGAATTTAATTCAGATGCAATTCCTGGGTTTCATCGTCAATAAGAAGGTCCAAGGTATACAGTAAATATAAAGTAAAACATCGGAATCTAAAAATCGACTCACAGGTGAGGTTCAAATCATAGAAAGTTTGAGTGTCTGTCCACTTGTAGTTAAGTCGGCATTGTGCCTTTTGTATTAAATTCGAATGCAATTTCTGTGTTTCATCGTCAATAAGAAGGTCCAAGGGATACAGTACACCTGCGTGAAGCATCGGAATCTAAAACTGGACTCACAGGACATGTTCAAATCATAGAAAGTTAGAGTGTCAGTGCTCTTGTACTTAGGTCGGCATTGTGCCATTTGAAATTAGTTCCGATTCATTTTCTGTGCTTCATCGTCAATAAGAAGGTCAAGGTATACAGTAAACCTGAAGTGAAGCATCGGAATCTAAAACTCGACTCCTAGGAGGAGCTCAAATCATAGAAATTTACAGTGTCAGTCCTCTTGTACTTAAGTCGGCATTGTGCCTTTTGTATTAAATTCGGATGCAATTTCTGTGTTTCATCGTCAATACGAAAGTCCAAGGGATACAGTAAACCTGAAGTGAAGCATTGGAATCTAAAACTGGTTCACAGGAGAGGTTCAGATCATAGAAAGTTAGAGTTTCAGTCCTCTTGTACTAAAGTCGTCATTGTGCCTTTTGAGTTTAATTCCGATGCAATTTCTGTGCTTCATCGTCAATAAGTAGGTCCATGGTATACAGTAAACCTGAAGTGTAACATCGGCATCTAAAACTGGACTCACGGGAGAGGTTCAAATCATAGAAAGTTAGAGTGTCACTCCTCTTGTACTTAGGTCGGCATTGTACCTTTTGAATTTATTTCCGATTCAATTTCTGTGCTTCATCGTCAAAAAGAAGGTCCAAGGGATACAGTAAACAGGAAGTGAAGCATCGGAATCTAAAACTGGGCTCACATTAGAGGTTCAAATCATAGAAAGTTAGAGTGTCAGTCCTCTTGTACTTAAGACGGCATTGTGCCTTTTGTATTAAATTCGGATGCAATTTCTGTGTTTCATCGTGAATAAGAAGGTCCAAGGTACACAGTGAACCTGAGGTGAAGCATCGGAATCTAAAACTGGTCTCGAAGGAGAGGTTCATATGATAGAAAGTGAGAGTATCAGTCCTCTTGTACTTAAGTCGGCATTGTGCCTTTTGTATTAAATTCGGATGCAGTTTCTGTGTTTCATCGTCAATGAGAAAGTCCAAAGGATACAGTAAACCTGAAGTGAAGCATCGGAATGTCAAACTGGACTCACAGGAGAGGTTCAAATCATAGAAAGTTAGAGTGTCAGTCCTCTTGTACTTAAGTCGGCATTGTGCCTTTTGAATTTAATTCCAATGCAATGTCTGTTTTTCATCGTCAATAAGAAGGTGCAACGTATACACTAAACCTGAAGTGAACCATCGGAATCTAAAACTGGACTCACAGGAGTGGTTCAAATCATAGATAGTGACAGTGTCAGACCTCTTGTACTTAAGTCGGCATTGTGCCTTTTGTATTAAATTCGGTTGCAATTTCTGTGTTTCATCGTCAATACGAAAGTCCAAGGGATACAGTAAACCTGAAGTGAAGCATCGGAATCTAAAACTGGACTCACAGGAGAGGTTCAAATCATAGAAAGTTAGATTCTCAGTCCTCTTGTACTAAAGTCGTCATTGTGCCTTTTGAGTTTAATTCCGATGCAATTTCTGCGCTTCATCGTCAATACGTAGGTCCATGGAATACAGTAAACCTGAAGTGTAACATCGGCATCTAAAACTGGACTCACAGGAGAGGTTCAAATCATAGAAAGTTAGAGTGTCACACCTCTTGTACTTAGGTCGGCATTGTAATTTTTGAATTTATTTCCGATTCAATTTCTGTGCTTCTTCGTCAAAAAGAAGGTCCAACGGATACAGTAAACCTGAAGTGAAGCATCGGAATCTAAAACTGGGCTCACATTAGAGGTTCAAATCATAGAAAGTTTGAGTGTCAGTCCTCTTGTACTTAAGTCGGCATTGTGCCTTTTGTATTAAATTCGGATGCAATTTCTGTGTTTCATCGTCAATAAGAAGGTCCAAGGTACACAGTGAACCTGAGGTGAAGCATCGGAATCTAAAACTGGACTCACTGGACAGGTTGAAATCATAGAAAGTGAGAGTGTCAGTCCTCTTGTACTTAAGTCGGCATTGTGCTATTGTATTAAATTCGGATGCAATTACTGTGTTTCATCGTCAATAAGAAGGTCTAAGGGATAAAGTAAACCTAAAGTGAAGCATCTGAATGTAAAACTGGACTCACAGGAGAGGTTCAAATCATACAAAAGTGAGAGTGTCAGTCCTCTTGCACTTATGTCAGCGTTTTGCCTTTTGTATTAAATTCGGATGCAATTTCTGTGTTTCATCGTCAATAAGAAGGTGCAACGTATACAGTAAACCTGAAGTGAAGCGTCGGAATCTAAAACTGGACTCACATTAGGGGTTCAAATCATAGAAAGTTAGAGTGTCAGTCCTCTTGTACTTAGGACGGCATTGTAATTTTTGAATTTATTTCCGATTCAATTTCTGTGTTTCTTCGTCAATAAGAAGGGCCAAGCGATACAGTAAACCTGAGGTAAAGCATCGGAAACTAATACTGGACTCACAGGAGAGGTTCAAATCATAGAAAGTTAGAGTATCAGTCCTCTTGTACTTAAGTCGGCATTGTGCCATTTGAATTTAATTCCGATGCAATTTCTGTGCTTCATCGTCAATAAGGAGGTCCAAGGTACACAGTAAACCTGAAGTGAAGCATCGGAATCTAAAACTGGACTAACAGGAGAGGTTCAAATCATAGAAAGTTAGAGTGTCAGTCCTCTTGTACTTAAGTCGGCATTGTGCCTCTTGAATTTGAATTCCGATGCAATTTCAGCGTTTCATCGTCAATACGAAGGTCCAAGGTGTACAGTAAACCTGAAGTTAAGCATCGAAATTTAAAACTGGACTCACAGGACAGGTTCAAATCATATAAAGTGAGAGTGTCCGTTCTCTTGTACTTAAGTCGGCATTCTGCCTTTTGTATTAAATTCGGATGCAATTTCTGTCTTTCATCGTCAATAAGAAGGTCTAAGGGATACAGTAAACCTAAAGTGAAGCATCGGAATCTAAAACTGGACTCACAGGAGCGGTTCAAATCATAGAAAGTTAGAGTGTCACTCCTCCTGTACTTAAGTCGGCATTGTGGCTTTTGAATTTAATTCCGATGAAATTTCTTTATTTCATCGTCAGTAAGAAGGTCCAAGGTATACAGTAAACCTGAAGTGAAGCATCGGAATCTAAAACAGGACTCACAGGAGAGGTTCAAATCATAGGAACTTTGAGTCTCAGTCCTCTTGTACTTCAGTCGTCATTGTGCCTTTGAATTTAATTCCGATGCAATTTCTGTGCTTCATCGTCAATAAGGAGGTCCATGGTATACAGTAAACCTGAAGTGTAACATCGGCATCTGAAACTGGACTCACAGGAGAGGTTCAAATCATAGAAAGTTAGAGTGTCACTCCTCCTGTACTTAAGTTGGCATTGTGGCTTTTGAATTTAATTCCGATGCAATTCCTGGGTTTCATCGTCAATAAGAAGGTCCAAGGTATACAATAAATCTGAAGTAAAGCATCGGATTCTAAAACTCGACTCACAGGAGAGGTTCAAAACATAGAAAGTTTGAGTCTCAGTCCTCTTGTACTTAAGTCGGCATTGTGCCTTTTGTATTAAATTCGGATGCAATTTCTGTGTTTCATCGTCAATGAGAAAGTCCAAAGGATACAGTAAACCTGAAGTGAAGCATCCAAATCTAAAACTGGACTCGAAGGAGATGTTCAAATCATAGAAAGTGAGAGTATCAGTCCTCTTGTACATAAGTCGGCATTGTGCCTTTTGTATTAAATTCGGATGCAATTTCTGTGTTTCATCGTGAATGAGAAAGTCCAAAGGATACAGTAAACCTGAAGTGAAGCATCGGAATGTAAAACTGGACTCACAGGAGAGGTTCAAATCATAGAAAGTTAGAGTGTCAGTCCTCTTGTACTTAAGTCGGCATTGTGCCTTTTGAATTTAATTCCAATGCAATTTCTGTTTTTCATCGTCAATAAGAAAGTGCAAGGTATACACTAAACCTGAAGTGAGCCATCGGAATCTAAAACTGGACTCACAGGAGTGGTTCAAATCATAGAAAGTGACAGTGTCAGTCCTCTTCTACTTAAGTCGGCATTGTGCCTTTTGTATTAAATTCGAATGCAATTTCTGTGTTTCATCGTCAATAAGAAAGTCCAAGGGATACAGTAAACCTGAAGTGAAGCATCGGAATCTAAAACTGGACTCACAGGAGAGGTTCAAATCATAGGAAGTTAGAGTCTCAGTCCTCTTGTACATAAGTCGGCATTGTGCCTTTTGAATTTAATTCGGATGCAATTTCTGTGCTCCATCGTCAATAAGACGGTAAGTGGTATACAGTAAACCTGAAGTGTAAAATCGGCAACTAAAACTGGACTCACAGGTGATGTTCAAATCGTAGAAAGTTAGAATGTCATTCCTCCTGTACTGAAGTCGCCGTTGTGGCTTTTGAATTTAATTCCGTTGCAATTCCTAAGTTTCATTGTCAATAAGAAGGTCCAAGGTATACAGTAAAACTTGTACTTAAGTCGGCATTGTGCCTCTTGAATTTTAATTCCGATGCAACTTCTGCGTTTCATCGTCAATACGAAGGTCCAAGGTATACAGTAAACCTGAAGTTAAGCATCGAAATCTAAAACTGGACTCACAGGACAGGTTCAAATCATATAAAGTGAGTGTGTCAGTTCTCTTGTACTTAAGTCGGCATTGTGCCTTTTGTATTATATTCGTGTGCAATTTCTGTGTTTCATCGTCAATAAGAAGGTCTAAGGGATACAGTAAACCTAAAGTGAAGCATGGGAATCTAAAACTGGACTCACAGGAGCGGTTCAAATCATAGAAAGTTAGAGTGTTACTCCTCTTGTACTTAAGTCGGCAATGTGCCTTTTGTATTAAATTCGGATGCAATTTCTGTGTTTCATCGTCAATGAGAAAGTCCAAAGGATACAGTAAACCTGAAGTGAAGCATCGGAATGTCAAACTGGACTCACAGGAGAGGTTCAAATCATAGAAAGCTAGAGTGTCTGTCCTCTTGTACTTAAGTCGGCATTGTGCCTTTTGAATTAAATTCCAATGCAATTTCTGTATTTCATCGTCAATAAGAATGTCAAAGGTATACAGTAAACCTGAAGTGAAGCATCAGAATCTAAAACAGGACTCACAGGAGAGGCTCATATCATAGAAACTTAGAGTCTCAGTCCTCTTGTACTTCAGTTGGCATTGTGCCATTTGAATTTAACTCCGATGCAATTTCTGTGTTTCATCGTCAATAAAGAGGTCCATGGTATACAGTAATCCTGAAGTGTAAAATCTGCATCTGAAACTGGACTCACAGGAGAGGTTCAAATCATAGAAAGTTAGAGTGTCACTCCTCCTGTACTTAAGTCGGCATTGTACCTTTTGAATTTAATTCAGATGCAATTCCTGGGTTTCATCGTCAATAAGAAGGTCCAAGGTATACAGTAAATATAAAGTAAAACATCGGAATCTAAAAATCGACTCACAGGTGAGGTTCAAATCATAGAAAGTTTGAGTGTCTGTCCACTTGTAGTTAAGTCGGCATTGTGCCTTTTGTATTAAATTCGAATGCAATTTCTGTGTTTCATCGTCAATAAGAAGGTCCAAGGGATACAGTACACCTGCGTGAAGCATCGGAATCTAAAACTGGACTCACAGGACATGTTCAAATCATAGAAAGTTAGAGTGTCAGTGCTCTTGTACTTAGGTCGGCATTGTGCCATTTGAAATTAGTTCCGATTCATTTTCTGTGCTTCATCGTCAATAAGAAGGTCAAGGTATACAGTAAACCTGAAGTGAAGCATCGGAATCTAAAACTCGACTCCTAGGAGGAGCTCAAATCATAGAAATTTACAGTGTCAGTCCTCTTTTACTTAAGTCGGCATTGTGCCTTTTGTATTAAATTCGGATGCAATTTCTGTGTTTCATCGTCAATACGAAAGTCCAAGGGATACAGTAAACCTGAAGTGAAGCATTGGAATCTAAAACTGGTTCACAGGAGAGGTTCAGATCATAGAAAGTTAGAGTTTCAGTCCTCTTGTACTAAAGTCGTCATTGTGCCTTTTGAGTTTAATTCCGATGCAATTTCTGTGCTTCATCGTCAATAAGTAGGTCCATGGTATACAGTAAACCTGAAGTGTAACATCGGCATCTAAAACTGGACTCACGGGAGAGGTTCAAATCATAGAAAGTTAGAGTGTCACTCCTCTTGTACTTAGGTCGGCATTGTACCTTTTGAATTTATTTCCGATTCAATTTCTGTGCTTCATCGTCAAAAAGAAGGTCCAAGGGATACAGTAAACAGGAAGTGAAGCATCGGAATCTAAAACTGGGCTCACATTAGAGGTTCAAATCATAGAAAGTTAGAGTGTCAGTCCTCTTGTACTTAAGACGGCATTGTGCCTTTTGTATTAAATTCGGATGCAATTTCTGTGTTTCATCGTGAATAAGAAGGTCCAAGGTACACAGTGAACCTGAGGTGAAGCATCGGAATCTAAAACTGGTCTCGAAGGAGAGGTTCATATGATAGAAAGTGAGAGTATCAGTCCTCTTGTACTTAAGTCGGCATTGTGCCTTTTGTATTAAATTCGGATGCAGTTTCTGTGTTTCATCGTCAATGAGAAAGTCCAAAGGATACAGTAAACCTGAAGTGAAGCATCGGAATGTCAAACTGGACTAACAGGAGAGGTTCAAATCATAGAAAGTTAGAGTGTCAGTCCTCTTGTACTTAAGTCGGCATTGTGCCTTTTGAATTTAATTCCAATGCAATGTCTGTTTTTCATCGTCAATAAGAAGGTGCAACGTATACACTAAACCTGAAGTGAACCATCGGAATCTAAAACTGGACTCACAGGAGTGGTTCAAATCATAGATAGTGACAGTGCCAGACCTCTTGTACTTAAGTCGGCATTGTGCCTTTTGTATTAAATTCGGTTGCAATTTCTGTGTTTCATCGTCAATACGAAAGTCCAAGGGATACAGTAAACCTGAAGTGAAGCATCGGAATCTAAAACTGGACTCACAGGAGAGGTTCAAATCATAGAAAGTTAGATTCTCAGTCCTCTTGTACTAAAGTCGTCATTGTGCCTTTTGAGTTTAATTCCGATGCAATTTGTGCGCTTCATCGTCAATACGTTGGTCCATGGAATACAGTAAACCTGAAGTGTAACATCGGCATCTAAAACTGGACTCACAGGAGAGCTTCAAATCATAGAAAGTGTGAGTGTCAGTCTTCTTGTACTTAAGTCGGCATTGTGCTATTGTATTAAATTCGGATGCAATTTCTGTGTTTCATCTTCAATAAGAAGGTCCAAGGTACACAGTGAACCTGAGGTGAAGCATCGGAATCTAAAACTGGACTCACTGGACAGGTTGAAATCATAGAAAGTGAGAGTGTCAGTCCTCTTGTACTTAAGTCGGCATTGTGCTATTGTATTAAATTCGGATGCAATTACTGTGTTTCATCGTCAATAAGAAGGTCTAAGGGATAAAGTAAACCTAAAGTGAAGCATCTGAATGTAAAACTGAACTCACAGGAGAGGTTCAAATCATACAAAAGTGAGAGTGTCAGTCCTCTTGCACTTATGTCAGCGTTTTGCCTTTTGTATTAAATTCGCATGCAATTTCTGTGTTTCATCGTCAATAAGAAGGTGCAACGTATACAGTAAACCTGAAGTGAAGCGTCGGAATCTAAAACTGGACTCACATTAGGGGTTCAAATCATAGAAAGTTAGAGTGTCAGTCCTCTTGTACTTAGGACGGCATTGTAATTTTTGAATTTATTTCCGATTCAATTTCTGTGTTTCTTCGTCAATAAGAAGGGCCAAGCGATACAGTAAACCTGAGGTAAAGCATCGGAAACTAATACTGGACTCACAGGAGAGGTTCAAATCAAAGAAAGTTAGAGTGTCAGTCCTCTTGTACTTAAGTCGGCATTGTGCCATTTGAATTTAATTCCGATGCAATTTCTGTGCTTCATCGTCAATAAGGAGGTCCAAGGTACACAGTAAACCTGAAGTGAAGCATCGGAATCTAAAACTGGACTAACAGGAGAGGTTCAAATCATAGAAAGTTAGAGTGTCAGTCCTCTTGTACTTAAGTCGGCATTGTGCCTCTTGAATTTGAATTCCGATGCAATTTCAGCGTTTCATCGTCAATACGAAGGTCCAAGGTGTACAGTAAACCTGAAGTTAAGCATCGAAATTTAAAACTGGACTAACAGGACAGGTTCAAATCATATAAAGTGAGAGTGTCCGTTCTCTTGTACTTAAGTCGGCATTGTGCCTTTTGTATTAAATTCGGATGCAATTTCTGTGTTTCATCGTCAATACGAAAGTCCAAGGGATACAGTAAACCTGAAGTGAAGCATTGGAATCTAAAACTGGTTCACAGGAGAGGTTCAGATCATAGAAAGTTAGAGTTTCAGTCCTCTTGTACTAAAGTCGTCATTGTGCCTTTTGAGTTTAATTCCGATGCAATTTCTGTGCTTCATCGTCAATAAGTAGGTCCATGGTATACAGTAAACCTGAAGTGTAACATCGGCATCTAAAACTGGACTCACGGGAGAGGTTCAAATCATAGAAAGTTAGAGTGTCACTCCTCTTGTACTTAGGTCGGCATTGTACCTTTTGAATTTATTTCCGATTCAATTTCTGTGCTTCATCGTCAAAAAGAAGGTCCAAGGGATACAGTAAACAGGAAGTGAAGCATCGGAATCTAAAACTGGGCTCACATTAGAGGTTCAAATCATAGAAAGTTAGAGTGTCAGTCCTCTTGTACTTAAGACGGCATTGTGCCTTTTGTATTAAATTCGGATGCAATTTCTGTGTTTCATCGTGAATAAGAAGGTCCAAGGTACACAGTGAACCTGAGGTGAAGCATCGGAATCTAAAACTGGTCACGAAGGAGAGGTTCATATGATAGAAAGTGAGAGTATCAGTCCTCTTGTACTTAAGTCGGCATTGTGCCTTTTGTATTAAATTCGGATGCAGTTTCTGTGTTTCATCGTCAATGAGAAAGTCCAAAGGATACAGTAAACCTGAAGTGAAGCATCGGAATGTCAAACTGGACTCACAGGAGAGGTTCAAATCATAGAAAGTTAGCGTGTCAGTCCTCTTGTACTTAAGTCGGCATTGTGCCTTTTGAATTTAATTCCAATGCAATGTCTGTTTTTCATCGTCAATAAGAAGGTGCAACGTATACACTAAACCTGAAGTGAACCATCGGAATCTAAAACTGGACTCACAGGAGTGGTTCAAATCATAGATGGTGACAGTGTCAGACCTCTTGTACTTAAGTCGGCATTGTGCCTTTTGTATTAAATTCGGTTGCAATTTCTGTGTTTCATCGTCAATACGAAAGTCCAAGGGATACAGTAAACCTGAAGTGAAGCATCGGAATCTAAAACTGGACTCACAGGAGAGGTTCAAATCATAGAAAGTTAGATTCTCAGTCCTCTTGTACTAAAGTCGTCATTGTGCCTTTTGAGTTTAATTCCGATGCAATTTCTGCGCTTCATCGTCAATACGTAGGTCCATGGAATACAGTAAACCTGAAGTGTAACATCGGCATCTAAAACTGGACTCACAGGAGAGGTTCAAATCATAGAAAGTTAGAGTGTCACACCTCTTGTACTTAGGTCGGCATTGTAATTTTTGAATTTATTTCCGATTCAATTTCTGTGCTTCTTCGTCAAAAAGAAGGTCCAACGGATACAGTAAACCTGAAGTGAAGCATCGGAATCTAAAACTGGGCTCACATTAGAGGTTCAAATCATAGAAAGTTAGAGTGTCAGTCCTCTTGTACTTAAGTCGGCATTGTGCCTTTTGTATTAAATTCGGATGCAATTTCTGTGTTTCATCGTCAATAAGAAGGTCCAAGGTACACAGTGAACCTGAGGTGAAGCATCGGAATCTAAAACTGGACTCACTGGACAGGTTGAAATCATAGAAAGTGAGAGTGTCAGTCCTCTTGTACTTAAGTCGGCATTGTGCTATTGTATTAAAATCGGATGCAATTACTGTGTTTCATCGTCAATAAGAAGGTCTAAGGGATAAAGTAAACCTAAAGTGAAGCATCTGAACGTAAAACTGGACTCACAGGAGAGGTTCAAATCATACAAAAGTGAGAGTGTCAGTCCTCTTGCACTTATGTCAGCGTTTTGCCTTTTGTATTAAATTCGGATGCAATTTCTGTGTTTCATCGTCAATAAGAAGGTGCAACGTATACAGTAAACCTGAAGTGAAGCGTCGGAATCTAAAACTGGACTCACATTAGGGGTTCAAATCATAGAAAGTTAGAGTGTCAGTCCTCTTGTACTTAGGACGGCATTGTAATTTTTGAATTTATTTCCGATTCAATTTCTGTGTTTCTTCGTCAATAAGAAGGGCCAAGCGATACAGTAAACCTGAGGTAAAGCATCGGAAACTAATACTGGACTCACAGGAGAGGTTCAAATCATAGAAAGTTAGAGTGTCAGTCCTCTTGTACTTAAGTCGGCATTGTGCCATTTGAATTTAATTCCGATGCAATTTCTGTGCTTCATCGTCAATAAGGAGGTCCAAGGTACACAGTAAACCTGAAGTGAAGCATCGGAATCTAAAACTGGACTAACAGGAGAGGTTCAAATCATAGAAAGTTAGAGTGTCAGTCCTCTTGTACTTAAGTCGGCATTGTGCCTCTTGAATTTGAATTCCGATGCAATTTCAGCGTTTCATCGTCAATACGAAGGTCCAAGGTGTACAGTAAACCTGAAGTTAAGCATCGAAATTTAAAACTGGACTCACAGGACAGGTTCAAATCATATAAAGTGAGAGTGTCCGTTCTCTTGTACTTAAGTCGGCATTCTGCCTTTTGTATTAAATTCGGATGCAATTTCTGTCTTTCATCGTCAATAAGAAGGTCTAAGGGATACAGTAAACCTAAAGTGAAGCATCGGAATCTAAAACTGGACTCACAGGAGCGGTTCAAATCATAGAAAGTTAGAGTGTCACTCCTCCTGTACTTAAGTCGGCATTGTGGCTTTTGAATTTAATTCCGATGCAATTCCTGGGTTTCATCGTCAATAAGAAGGTCCAAGGTATACAATAAATCTGAAGTAAAGCATCGGATTCTAAAACTCGACTCACAGGAGAGGTTCAAAACATAGAAAGTTTGAGTCTCAGTCCTCTTGTACTTAAGTCGGCATTGTGCCTTTTGTATTACATTCGGATGCAATTTCTGTGTTTCATCGTCAATGAGAAAGTCCAAAGGATACAGTAAACCTGAAGTGAAGCATCCAAATCTAAAACTGGACTCGAAGGAGAGGTTCAAATCATAGAAAGTGAGAGTATCAGTCCTCTTGTACATAAGTCGGCATTGTGCCTTTTGTATTAAATTCGGATGCAATTTCTGTGTTTCATCGTGAATGAGAAAGTCCAAAGGATACAGTAAACCTGAAGTGAAGCATCGGAATGTAAAACTGGACTCACAGGAGAGGTTCAAATCATAGAAAGTTAGAGTGTCAGTCCTCTTGTACTTAAGTCGGCATTGTGCCTTTTGAATTTAATTCCAATGCAATTTCTGTTTTTCATCGTCAATGAGAAGGTGCAAGGTATACACTAAACCTGAAGTGAACCATCGGAATCTAAAACTGGACTCACAGGAGTGGTTCAAATCATAGAAAGTGACAGTGTCAGTCCTCTTCTACATAAGTCGGCATTGTGCCTTTTGTATTAAATTCGAATGCAGTTTCTGTGTTTCATCGTCAATAAGAAAGTCCAAGGGATACAGTAAACCTGAAGTGAAGCATCGGAATCTAAAACTGGACTCACAGGAGAGGTTCAAATCATAGGAAGTTAGAGTCTCAGTCCTCTTGTACATAAGTCGGCATTGTGCCTTTTGAATTTAATTCGGATGCAATTTCTGTGCTCCATCGTCAATAAGACGGTAAGTGGTATACAGTAAACCTGAAGTGTAAAATCGGCAACTAAAACTGGACTCACAGGTGATGTTCAAATCGTAGAAAGTTAGAATGTCACTCCTCCTGTACTGAAGTCGCCATTGTGGCTTTTGAATTTAATTCCGTTGCAATTCCTAAGTTTCATTGTCAATAAGAAGGTCCAAGGTATACAGTAGAACTTGTACTTAAGTCGGCATTGTGCCATTTGAATTTAATTCCGATGCAATTTCTGTGCTTCATCGTCAATAAGAAGGTCCAAGGTACACAGTAAACCAGAAGTGAAGCATCGGAATCTAAAACTGGACTAACAGGAGAGGTTCAAATCATAGAAAGTTAGAGTGTCAGTCCTCTTGTACTTAAGTCGGCATTGTGCCTCTTGAATTTTAATTCCGATGCAATTTCTGCGTTTCATCGTCAATACGAAGGTCCAAGGTATACAGTAAACCTGAGGTTAAGCATCGAAATCTAAAACTGGACTCACAGGACAGGTTCAAATCATATAAAGTGAGTGTGTCAGTTCTCTTGTACTTAAGTCGGCATTGTGCCTTTTGTATTATATTCGTGTGCAATTTCTGTGTTTCATCGTCAATAAGAAGGTCTAAGGGATACAGTAAACCTAAAGTGAAGCATGGGAATCTAAAACTGGACTCACAGGAGCGGTTCAAATCATAGAAAGTTAGAGTGTTACTCCTCTTGTACTTAAGTCGGCAATGTGCCTTTTGTATTAAATTCGGATGCAATTTCTGTGTTTCATCGTCAATAAGAAGGTGCAAGGTATACAGTAAACCTGAAGTGAAGCATCCAAATCTAAAACTGGACTCGAAGGAGAAGTTCAAATCATAGAAAGTGAGAGTATCAGTCCTCTTGTACTTATGTCGGCATTGTGCCTTTAGTATTAAATTCGGATGCAATTTCTGTGTTTCATCGTCAATGAGAAAGTCCAAAGGATACAGTAAACCTGAAGTGAAGCATCGGAATGTAAAACTGGACTCACAGGAGAGGTTTAAATCATAGAAAGTTAGAGTGTCAGTCCTCTTGTACTTAAGTCGGCATTGTGCCTTTTGAATTTAATTCCAATGCAATTTCTGTTTTTCATCGTCAATAAGAAGGTGCAAGGTATACACTAAACCTGAAGTGAACCATCGGAATCTAAAACTGGACTCACAGGAGTGGTTCAAATCATATAAAGTGAGTGTGTCAGTTCTCTTGTACTTATGTCGGCGTTGTGCCTTTTGTATTAATTTCGAATGCAATTTCTGTGCTTCATCGTCAATAAGAAGGTCCAAGGGATACAGCAAACCTGAAGTGAAGCATCGGAATCTGAAACTAAACTCACAGGAGAGGTTCAAATTATAGAAAGTTTGAGTGTCCGTCCTCTTGTACTTAAGTCGGCATTGTGCTATTTTGAATATAATTCCGATGAAATTTCTGTATTTCATCGTCAGTAAGAAGGTCCAAGGTATACAGTAAACCTGAAGTGAAGCATCGGAATCTAAAACAGGACTCACAGGAGAGGTTCAAATCATAGGAACTTTGAGTCTCAGTCCTCTTGTACTTCAGTCGTCATTGTGCCTTTGAATTTAATTCCGATGCAATTTCTGTGCTTCATCGTCAATAAGGAGGTCCATGGTATACAGTAAACCTGAAGTGTAACATCGGCATCTGAAACTGGACTCACAGGAGAGGTTCAAATCATAGAAAGATAGAGTGTCACTCCTCCTGTACTTAAGTCGGCATTGTGGCTTTTGAATTTAATTCCGATGCAATTCCTGGGTTTCATCGTCAATAAGAAGGTCCAAGGTATACAATAAATCTGAAGTAAAGCATCGGAATCTAAAACTCGACTCACAGGAGAGGTTCAAATCATAGAAAGTTAGAGTGTCTGTCCTCTTGTACTTAAGTCGGCATTGTGCCTTTTGTATTAAATTCGGATGCAATTTCTGTGATTCATCGTCAATAAGAAGGTCCAAGGGATACAGTAAACCTGAGTGAAGCATCGGAATCTAAAACTGGACTCACAGGAGAGGTTGAAATCATAGAAAGTTAGAATCTCAGTCCTCTTGTACTTAAGTCGGCATTGTGCCTTTTGAATTTAATTCGGATGCAATTTCTGTGCACCATCGTCAAGAAGAAGGTCCATGGTATACAGTAAACCTGAAGTGTAAAATCGGCATCTAAAACTGGACTCACAGGAGAGGTTCAAATCATAGAATGTTAGAGAGTCACTCCTCTTGTACTGAGGTCGGCATTGTTGATTTTGAATTTAATTCCGATGCAATTCCTAAGTGTCATCGTCAACAAGTAAGTCCAAGGTATACAGTAAACCTGAAGGGATGCATCGGAATCTAAAACTCGACTCACAGGAGAAGTTCAAATCATAGAAAGTTACAGTGTCAGTCCTCTTGTTTTTAAGTCGGCATTGTGCCTTTTGTATTAAATTCGGATGCAATTTCTGTGATTCATCGTCAATAAGAAAGTCCAAGGGATACAGTAAACCTGAAGTGAAGCATCGGAATCTAAAACTGGACTCACAGGAGAGGTTAAAATCATAGAATGTTAGAGTCTCAGTCCTCTTGTACATAAGTCGGCATTGTGCCTTTTGAATTTAATTCGGATGCAATTTCTGTGCTCCATCGTCAATAAGTCGGTAAATGGTATACAGTAAACCTGAAGCGTAAAATCGGCAACTAAAACTGGACTCACAGGAGAGGTTCAAATCATAGAAAGTTAGAATGTCACTCCTCCTGGACTGAAGTCGCCATTGTGGCTTTTGAATTTAATTCCGTTGCAATTCCTAAGTGTCATTGTCAATAAGAAGGTCCAAGGTATACAGTAATCCTGAAGTGAAGCATCGGAATCTAAAACTCGACTCCTAGGAGGAGCTCAAATCATAGAAAGGTACAGTGTCAGTCCTCTTGTACTTAAGTCGGAGTTGTGCCTTTTGTATTAAATTCGGATGCAATTTCTGTGTTTCATCGTCAATAAGCAAGTCCATGGTATACAGTAAACCTGAAGTGTAACATCGGCATCTAAAGCTGGACTTACAGGAGAGGTTCAAATCAAAAAAATGTAGAGTGTCTCTCCTCTTGTACTTAGGTCGGCATTGTACCTTTTGAATTTAATTCCGGTGCAATTTCTGTGCTTCATCGTCAAAAACGAGGTCCAAGGGATACAGTAAACCTGAGGTGAAGCATCAGAATGTAAAACTGGACTCACATTAGAGTTTCAAATCATAGAAAGTTAGTGTGTCAGTCCTCTTGTACTTAATTCGGCATTGTGCCTTTTGTATTAAATTCGGATGCAATTTCTGCGTTTCATCGTCAATAAGAAGGTCTAAGGTACACAGTAAACCTGAAGTGAAGCATCGGAATCTAAAACTGGACAGACCAGAAAGGTTCAAATCATAGACAATTAGAGTGTCAGTCCACTTGTACTTAAGTCGGCATTGTGCATTTTGAATTTAATTCCGATGCAATTTCTGTGTTTCGTCGTCAATACGAAGGTCCAAGATATACAGTAAACCTGAAGTTAAGCATCGGAATCTAAAACTGGACTCTCAGGACAGGTTCAAATCATAGAAAGTGAGTGTGTCAGTCCTCTTGTACATATGTCGGCATTGTGCTATTGTATTAAATCCGATTTCAATTTCTGTGTTTCATCGTCAATAAAAAGGTCCAAGGAATACATTAAACCTGAAGTGAAGCAGCAGAATCTAAACTTGGACTCACAGGAGAGCTTCAAGTGATAGAGAGTGAGAGTGTCCGTCCTCTTGTACTTAAGTCGGCATTGTGCCTTTTGTATTAAATTCAGATGCAATTTGTGTGTTTCATCATCAATAAGAATGTCCAAGGGATACAGTAAAACTGAAGTGAAGCTTTGGAATCTAAAACTGGACTCGCAGGAGGGGTTCAAATCATAGAAAGTTAGACTGTCAGTATTCTTAATCTTAAGTCGGCATTGTGCCTTTTGTATAAAATTCGGATGCAATTTCTGTGTTTCGTCGTCAATAAGAAGGTGCAAGGTATACAGTAAACCTGAAGTGAAACATCGGAATCTAAAACTGGACTCACAGGAGAGGTTAAAATCATAGAAAGAGAGGGTGTCAGTCCTCTTGTTCTTATGTCGGCATTGTGCCTTTGTATTAAATTTGGATGCAATTTCTGAGTTTCATCGTCCATAAGAAGGTCCAAGGGATACAGTAAACCTGAAGTGACGCATCGGAATCTAAAACTGTACTCACAGGAGAGGTTCAAATCATAGAAAGTGAGAGTGTCAGTCCTCTTGTACATAAGTCGGCAATGTGCTATTGTATTAAATTCGGATGCAATTTCTGTGTTTCATCGTCAATAAACAGGTCCAAGGGATACAACAAACCTGACGTGAAGCAGCGGAATCTAAAACTGGACTCACAGGAGAGCCTCAAGTCATAGAGAGTGAGAGTGTCAGTCCTCTTGTACTTAAGTCGGCATTGTGCCTTTTGTATTAAATTCGGATGCAATTTCTGTGTTTTATCGTCAATAAGAAGGTCCAAGGTACTCAGTAAACCTGAAGTGAAGCATCGGAATCTAATACTGGACTAACAAGAGAAGTTCAAATCATAGACAGTTAGTGTGTCAGTCTTCTTGTACTTAAGTCGGCATTGTGCCTTTTGAATTTAATTCCGATGCAATTTCTGTGTTTCATCGTCAATACGAAGGTCCACGGTATACAGTAAACCTGAAGTTAAGCATCAGAATCTAAATCTGGACTCACAGGAGAGGTTCAAATCATAGAAAGTGAGAGTGTCAGTCCTCTTGTACTTAAGTCGGCAATGTGCTATTGTATAAAATTCGGATGCAACTTCTGTGTTTCATCGTCAATAAAAAGTCCAAGGGAAACAGTAAACCTGAAGTGAAGCAGCGGAATCTAAAACTGGACTCACAGGAGAGCTTCAAGTCATAGAGAGTGAGAGTGTCAGTCCTCTTGTACTTAAGTCGGCATTGTGCCTTTTTTATTAAATTCGGTTGCAATTTCTGTGTTTCATCGTCAATAAAAAGGTCCTAGGGATACAGTAAACCTGAAGTGAAGCAGCGGAATCTAAAACTGGACTCACAGGAGAGCTTCAAGTCATAGAGAGTGAGAGTGTCAGTCCTCTTGTACTTACGTCGGCATTGTGCCTTTTGTATTAAATTCGGATGCAATTTCTGTGATTCATCATCAATTAGAAGGTCCAAGGGATACAGTAAACCTGAAGTTAAGCTTTGGACTCAAAAACTGGACTCACAGGAGGGGTTCAAATCATAGAAAGTTAGACTGTCAGTCCTCTTGTACTTAAGTCGGCATTGTGCCTTTTGTATAAAATTCGGATGCAATTTCTGTGTTTCGTCGTCAATAAGAAGGTGCAAGGGATACAGTAAACCTGAAGTGAAACAGCGGAATCTAAACCTGGACTCACAGGAGAGGTTAAAATCATTGAAAGTGAGAGTGTCAGTCCTCTTGTACTTAAGTCGGCATTGTGCCTTTTGAATTTAATTCCGATGCAATTTCTATGTTTCATCGTCAATACGAAGATCCAAGGTATACAGTAAACCTGAAGATTAGCATCGGAATCTAAAACTGGAATCACAGGACAGGTTCAAATCATAGAAAGTGAGAGTGTCAGTCCTCTTGTACTTAAGTCGGCATTGTGCTATTGTATTAAATTCGGATGCAATTTCTGTGTTACATCGTCAATAGAAAGGTCCAAGGGATACAGTAAACCTGAAGTGAAGCAGCAGAATCTAAAACTGGACTCACAGGAGAGCTTCAAGTAATAGAGAGTGAGAGTGTCAGTCCTCTTGTACTTAAGTCGGCATTGTGCCTTTTGTATTAAATTCGGATGCAATTTCTGTTTTTCATCATCAATAAGAAGGTCCAAGGAATACAGTAAACCTGAAGTGCAGCTTTGGAATCTAAAACTGGACTCACAGGAGGGGTTCAAATCATAGAAAGTTAGACTGTCAGTCCTCTTGTACTTAAGTCGGCATTGTGCTTTTTGTATAAAATTCGGATGCAATTTCTGTGTTTCGTCGTCAATAGGAAGGAGCAAGGTATACAGTAAACCTGAAGTGAAGCATCGGAATCTAAAACTGGACTCACAGGAGAGGTTCAAATCATAGAAAGTGACAGTGTCAGTCCTCTTGTACTTAAGTCGGCATTGTGCTATTGTATTAAATTCAGATGCAATTTCTGTGTTTCATCGTCAATAAAAAGGTCCAAGGGATACAGTAAACCTGAAGTGAAGCAGCGGAATCTAAAACTAGACTCACAGGAGAGCTTCAAGTCATAGAGAGTGAGAGTGTCAGTCCTCTTGTACTTAAGTCGGCATTGTGCCTTTTGTCTTAAATTCGGATCCAATTTCTGTGTTTCATCGTCAATAAGAAGGTCCAACGTACTCAGTAAACCTGAACTGAAGCATCAGAATCTAAAACTGGACTAACAAGAGAGGTTCAAATCATAAGACAGTTAGTGTGTCAGTCCTCTTGTACTTAAGTCGGCATTGTGCATTTTGAATTTAATTCCGATGCAATTTCTGCGTTTCATCGTTAATACGAAGGTCAAAGGTATACAGTAAACCTGAAGTTAAGCATCGGAATCTAAAACTGGACTCACAGGACAGGTTCAAATCACAGAAAGTGAGCGTGTCAGTCCTCTTGTTCTTATGTCGGCATAGTGCCTTTGTATTAAATTTGGATGCAATTTCTGAGTTTCATCTTCCATAAGAAGGTCCAAGGGATACAGTAAACCTGAAGTGAAGCATCGGAATCTAAAACAGGACTCACAGGAGAGGTTCAAATCATAGAGAGTGAGAGTGTCAGTCCTCTTGTACTTAAGTCGGCATTGTGCTATTGTATTAAATTCGGATGCAATTTCCGTGTTTCATCGTCAATAAAAAGGTCCAAGGGATACAGTAAACCTGAAGTGAAGCATCGGAATCTAAAACTGGACTCACAGGAGAGGTTCAAATCATAGAAAGTGAGAGTGTCAGTCCTCTTGTACTTAAGTCGGCATTGTGCAATTGTATTTAATTCGGATGCAATTCTTGTGTTTCATCGTCAATAAAAAGGTTCAAGGGATACAGTAAACCTGAAGTGAAGCAGCGGAATCTAAAATTGGACTCACAGGAGAGCTTCACGTCATAGAGAGTGAGAGTGTCAGTCCTCTTGTACTTAATTCGTCATTGTGCCTTTTATATTAAATTCGGATGCAATTTCTGTGTTTCATCATCAATAAGAAGGTCCAAAGGATACAGTAAACCTGAAGTGAAGCTTTGGACGCTAAAACTGGACTCACAGGAGGGGTTCAAATCATAGAAAATTAGACTGTCAGTCCTCTTGTACTTAAGTCGGAATTGTGCCTTTTGTATAAAATTCGGATGCAATTTCTGTGTTTCGTCGTCAATAAGAAGGTGCAAGGTATACAGTAAACCTGAAGTGAAGCATCGGAAGCTAAAACTGGACTCACATTAGGGGTTCAAATCATAGAAAGTTAGAGTGTCAGTCCTCTTGTGCTTAAGTCTTCATTGTGCCTTTTGTATTAAATTCGGATGCAATTTCTGTGTTTCATCGTCAATACGAAGGGCCAAGGGATACAGTAAACCTGAAGTTAAGCAACGGAACCTAAAACTGGACTCACAGGTGAGGTTCAAATCATAGAAAGTTTGAGTGTCAGTCCTCTTGTACTTAAGTCGGCATTGTGCCATTTGAATTTAATTCCGATGCAATTTCTGTGATTCATCGTCGATAAGAAGGTCCAAGGTACACAGTAAACCTGAAGTGAAGCATCGGAATCTAAAACTGGACTAACAGGAGGGGTTCAAATCATAGAAAGTTAGAGTGTCAGTCTTCTTGTACTTAAGTCGGCATTGTGCTTTTTGAATTTAATTCCGATGCAATATCTGTGTTTCATCGTCAATACGAGGGTCCAAGGGATACAGTAAACCTGAAGTTAAGCAACGGAACCTAAAACTGGACTCACAGGTGAGGTTCAAATCATAGAAAGTTAGAGTGTCCGTCCTCTTGTACTTAAGTCGGCATTGTGCCTTTTGTATTAACTTCGGATGGCATTTCTGTGTTTCATTGTCAATAAGAAGGTGCAAGGTATACAACTAAACCTGAAGTGAAGTATCGGAATGTAAAACTGGACTCACAGGAGGGGTTCAAATAATAGAAAGTTTGAGTGTCAGTCCTCTTGTACTTAAGTCGGCATTGTGCCATTTGAATTTAATTCCGATGCAATTTCTGTGATTCATCGTCAATAAGAAGGTCCAAGGTACACAGTAAACCTGAAGTGAAGCATCGGAATCTAAAACTGGACTAACAGGAGAGGTTCAAATCATAGAAAGTTAGAGTGTCCGTCCTCTTGTATTTAAGTCGGCGTTGTGCTATTTTGGATTTAATTCCGATGCAATTTCTGTTTTTCATCGTCAATAAGAAGGTCCTAGGTATACAGTAAACCTTAAGTGAAGCATCGGATTCTAAAACTGGACTCACAGGAGAGGTTCAAATGATAGAAAGTTAGAGTCCCAGTCCTCTTGTACTTAAGTCGGCATTGTGCCTTTTGAATTTAATTCCGATGCAATTTCTGTGCTCCATCGTCAATAAGAAAGTCCATGGTATGCAGTAAACCTGAAGTGTAACATCGGCATCTAAAACTGGACTCACAGGAGAGGTTCAAATCATAGAAAGTTAGAGTGTCACTCCTCTTGTAATTAAGTCGGCATTGTGGCTTTTGAATTTAATTCCGATGCTATTCCTAAGTTTCATCGTCAATAAGAAGGTCCAAGGTATACAGTAAACCTGAAGTGAAGCATCGGAATCTAAAACTCGACTCACAGGAGAGGTTCAAATCATAGAAATTTAGAGTGTCAGGCGTGCTGTACTTAAGTCGGCATTGCGCCTTTTGTATAAAATACGGATGCAATTTCTGTGTTTCATCGTCAATAAGAAGGTGCAAGGTATACAGTAAACCTGAAGTGAAGCATCGGAATCTAAAACTGGACTCACAGGAGAGGTTCAAATGATAGAAAGTTAGAGTCCCAGTCCTCTTGTACTTAAGTCGGCATTGTGCCTTTTGAATTTAATTCCGATGCAATTTCTGTGCTCCATCGTCAATAAGAAAGTCCATGGTATGCAGTAAACCTGAAGTGTAACATCGGCATCTAAAACTGGACTCACAGGAGAGGTTCAAATCATAGAAAGTTATAGTGTCAGTCCCCTTGTACTTAAGTCGGCATTGTGACTTTTAAATTAAATTCAGATGCAATTTCTGTGTTTCATCATCAATAAGAAGGTGCAAGGTATACAGTAAACCTAAAGTCAAGCTATGGAATCTAAAACTGGACTCACAGGAGAGGTTCAAATCATAGAAATTTAGAGTGTCAGGCGTGCTGTACTTAAGTCGGCATTGCGCCTTTTGTATAAAATGCGGATGCAATTTCTGTGTTTCATCGTCAATAAGAAGGTGCAAGGTATACAGTAAACCTGAAGTGAAGCATCGGAATCTAAAACTGGAATCACAGGAGAGGTTCAAATCATAGAAAGTGAGTGTGTCAGTCCAATGTACTTAACTCGGCATTGTGCCTTTTGTATTAAATTGGGATTCAATTTCTGTGTTTCATCTTCAATAAGAAGGTCCAAAGGATACAGTAAACCTGAAGTGAAGCATCGGAATGTGAAACTGGACTCACAGGAGAGGTTCAAATCATAGAAAGTTAGAGTGTCCGTCCTCTTGTACTTACGTTGGCCCTGTGCGTTTCGAATTTAATTCCGAATCAATTTCTGTGTTTCATCGTCAATAAGAAGGTCCGAGGTATACACTAAACCTGAAGTGAACCATCGGAATCTAAAACAGGAATCACAGGAGTGGTTCAAATCATAGAAAGTGAGAGTGTCAGTCCTCTTGTACTTAAGTCGGCATTGGGCTATTTTGAATTTAATTCCGATGCAATTTCTGTATTTCATCGTCAATAAGAACGTCCAAGGTACACAGTTAACCTAAAGTGAAGCATCGGAATGTAAAACTGGACTCACAGGAGAGGTTCAAATCATACAAAAGTGAGAGTGTCAGTCCTCTTGTACTTATGTCGGCGTTGTGCCTTTTGTATTAAATTCGGATTCAATTTCTGTGTTTCATCGTCAATAAGAAGGTGCAAGGTATACAGTAAACCTGAAGTGAAGCATCGGAATCTTAAACTGGACTCACGTTAGGGCTTCAAATCATTGAAAGTTAGAGTGTCAGTCCTCTGGTACTTAAGTCTTCATTGTGCCTTTTGTAATAAATTCGGATGCAATTTCTGTGTTTCATCGTCAATAAGAAGGGCCAAGGGATACAGTAAACCTGAAGTAAAGCAACGGAATCTAAAACTGGACTCACAGGAGAGGTTCAAATCATAGAAAGTTGGAGTGTCGGTCCTCTTGTACCTAAGTCGGCATTGTGCCATTTGAATTTAATTCCGATGCAATTTCTGTGCCTCATCGTCAATAAGAAGGTCCAAGGTACACAGAAAACCTGAAGTGAAGCATCGGAATCTGAAACTGGACTAACAGGAGAGGTTCAATTCATAGAAAGTTAGAGTGTCATTCCTCTTGTACTTAAGTCGGCATTGTACCTTTTGAATTTAATTCCGATGAAATTTCTGTGTTTCATCGTCAATACGAAGGTCCAAGGTATACAGTAAACCTGAAGTTAAGCATCGGAATCTAAAACTGGACTCACAGGACAGGTTCAAATCATATAAAGTTAGAGTGTCAGTCCTCTTGTACTTAAGTCGGAATTGTGACTTTTGTATTAAATTCGGATGCAATTCCTGTGTTTCATCATCAATAAGAAGGTCCAAGGGTACACTATACCTGAAGTGAAGCTTTGGAATCTAAAACTGGACTCACAGGAGAGGTTCAAATCATAGAAAGTTAGAGTTTCAGTCCTCTTGTACTTAAGTCCGCATTGTTCCTTTTGTATCAAATTCGGATACAATTTCTGTGTTTCGTCGTCAATGAGAAGGTGCAAGGTATACAGTAAACCAGAAGTGAAACATCGGAATCTAAAACTGGACTCACAGGAGATGTTAAAATCATAGAATGTGAGAGTGTCAGTCCTCTTGTACTTAAGTCGGCATTGTGCCATTGTATTAAATTTGGATGCAATTTCTGAGTTTCATCGTCCATAAGGAGGTCCAAGGGATACAGTAAACCTGAAGTGAAGCATCGTAATCTAAAACTGGACTCACAGGAGAGGTTCAAATCATAGAATGTGAGAAAGTCAGTCTTCATGTACTTAAGTCGGCATTGTGCTCTTGTTTTAAATTTGGATGCTATTTCTGTGTTTCATCGTCATTAAGAAGGTCCAAGGGATACAGTGAACCTGAAGTGATGCATCGGAATCTAAAACTGGACTCACAGGAGAGGTTCAAATCATAGAAAGTTAGAGTTTCAGTCCTCTTGTATATAAGTCCGCATTGTGCCTTCTGTATCAAATTCGGATACAATTTCTGTGTTTCATTGTCAATAAGAAGGTCCAAAGAATACAGTAAACCTGAAGTGATGCATCAGAATGTAAAACTGGACTCACAGGAGAGGTTCAAATCATAGAATGTTAGAGTGTCCGTCCTCTTGTACTTAAGTCGGCGTTGTGCTATTTTGAATTTAATTCCGATGCAATTTCTGTGTTTCATCGTCAATAAGAAGGTGCAAGGTATACAACTCAACCTGAAGTGAAGCATCGGAACGTAAAACTGGACTCACAGGAGAGGTTCAAATCATAAAAAGTTAGAGTGTCATTCCTGTTGTACTTAAGTCGGCATTGTGCCTTTTTTATTAAATTCGGATGCAATTTCTGTGTTTCATCGTCAATAAGAAGGTGCAAGGTATACAGCAAACCTGAAGTGAAGCATCAGAATGTAAAACTGGACTCACAGGAGAGGTTCATATCATAGAATGTTAGAGTGTCCGTCCTCTTGTACTTAAGTCGGCGTTGTGCTATTTTGAATTTAATTCCGATGCAATTTCTGTGCTCCATCGTCAATAAGAAGGTCCATGGTATGCAGTAAACCTGATGTGTAACATCGGCATCAAAAACTGGACTCACAGGAGAGGTTCAAATCATAGAAAGTTAGAGTGTCACTCCTCGTGTATTTAAGTCGGCATTGTGGCTTTTGAATTTAATTCCGATGCTATTCCTAAGTTTCATCGTCAATAAGAAGGTCCAAGGTATACAGTAAACCTGAAGTGAAGCATCGGAATCTAAAACTCGACTCACAGGAGAGGTTCAAATCATAGAAAGTTATAGTGTCAGTCCCCTTGTACTTATGCCGGCATTGTGACTTTTAAATTAAATTCAGATGCAACTTCTGTGTTTCATCATCAATAAGAAGGTGCAAGGTATACAGTAAACCTGAAGTCAAGCTATGGAATCTAAAACTGGACTCACAGGAGAGGTTCAAATCATAGAAATTTAGAGTGTCAGTCCTCCTGTACTTAAGTCGGCATTGCGCCTTTTGTATAAAATACGGATGCAATTTCTGTGTTTCGTCGTCAATAAGAGGGTGCAAGGTATACAGTAAACCTGAAATGAAGCATCGGAATCTAAAACTGGACTCACAGGAGAGGGTCAAATCATAGAAAGTGAGAGTGTCAGTCCTCTTGTTCTTAAGTCGGCATTGTGCCTTTTGTATTAAATTCGGATGCAATTTCTGTGTTTGATCGACAATAAGAGGGTCCAAGGGATACAGTAAACCTGAAGTGAAGCATCGGAATCTAAAACTGGTCTCACAGGAGAGGTTCAAATCATAGAAAGTGAGAGTGTCAGTCCTCTTGTACTTAAGTTGGCATTGTGCTATTGTATTAAATTGGGATGCAATTTCTGTGTTTCATCGTCAATAAGAAGGTGCAAGGGATACTGTAAACCTGAAGTGAAGCATCGGAATCTGAAACTGGACTCACAGGAGAGCTTCAAATCATAGAAAGTGAGAGTGTCAGTCTTCTTGTACTTTAGTCGGCATTGTGCTATTGTATTACATTCGGATGCAATTTCTGTGTTTCGTCGTCAATAAGAAGGTCCAAAGGATACAGTAAACCTGAAGTGAAGCATTGGAATGTAAAACTGGACTCACAGGAGAGGTTCAAATCATAGAAAGTTAGAGTGTCCGTCCTCTTGTACTTACGTTGGCCGTGTGCCTTTCGAATATAATTCCGATTCAATTTCTGTGTTTCATCGTCAATAAGAAGGTCCAAGGTATACACTAAACCTGAAGTGAACCATCGGAATCTAAAACCGGGCTCACAGGAGTGGTTCAAATCATAGAAATTTAGAGTGTCCGTCCTCTTGTACTTAAGTCGGCATTGTGCTATTTTCAATTTAATTCCGATGCAATTTCTGTATTTCATCGTCAACAAGAACGTCCAAGGTATACAGTAAACCTGAAGTGAAGCATCGGAATCTAAAACTGGTCTCAGAGGAGAGGATCAAATCATAGAAAGTTAGAGTCTCAGTCCTCTTGTACTTAAGTCGGCATTGTGCTATTTTCAATTTAATTCCGATGCAATATCTGTGTTTCATCGTCAATAAGAAGGTGCAAGGTATACAACTCAACCTGAAGTGAAGCATCGGAACGTAAAACTGGACTCACAGGAGAGGTTCAAATCATAAAAAGTTAGAGTGTCATTCCTCTTGTACTTAAGTCGGCATTGTGCCTTTTTTATTAAATTCGGATGCAATTTCTGTGTTTCATCGTCAATAAGAAGGTGCAAGGTATACAGCAAACCTGAAGTGAAGCATCAGAATGTAAAACTGGACTCACAGGAGAGGCTCAAATCATAGAAATTTAGAGTGTCAGTCCTCCTGTACTTAAGTCGGCATTGCGCCTTTTGTATAAAATACGGATGCAATTTCTGTGTTTCGTCGTCAATAAGAGGGTGCAAGGTATACAGTAAACCTGAAGTGAAGCATCGGAATCTAAAACTGGACTCACAGGAGAGGTTCAAATCATAGAAAGTGAGAGTGTCAGTCCTCTTGTACTTAAGTTGGCATTGTGCTTTTGTATTAAATTGGGATGCAATTTCTGTGTTTCATCGTCAATAAGAAGGTGCAAGGGATACAGTAAACCTGAAGTGAAGCATCGGAATCTGAAACTGGACTCACAGGAGGGCTTCAAATCATAGAAAGTGAGAGTGTCAGTCTTCTTGTACTTAAGTCGGCATTGTGCTATTGTATTAAATTCGGATGCAATTTCTGTGTTTCATCGTCAATAAGAAGGTCCAAAGGATACACTAAACCTGAAGTGAAGCATCGGAATGTAAAACTGGACTCACAGGAGAGGTTCAAATCATAGAAAGTTAGTGTGTCCGTCCTCTTGTACTTACGTTGGCCGTGTGCCTTTCGAATTTCATTCCGATTCAATTTCTGTGTTTCATCGTCAATAAGAAGGTCCAAGGTATACACTAAACCTGAAGTGAACCATCGGAATCTAAAACAGGGCTCACAGGAGTGGTTCAAATGATAGAAAGTGAGAGTGTCAGTCCCCTTGTACTTAAGTCGGCATTGTGCCTTTTGTTTTAAAATCGGATGCAATGTTTGTGTTTCATCGTCAATAACAAGGTCCAAGGGATACAGTAAACCTGAAGTGAAGCATCGGAATCTAAAACTAAACTCACAGGAGAGGTTCAAATCATAGAAAGTTAGAGTGTCCGTCCTCTTGTACTTAAGTCGGCATTGTGCTATTTTCAATTTAATTCCGATGCAATTTCTGTATTTCATCGTCAATAAGAACGTCCAAGGTATACAGTAAACCTGAAGTGAAGCATCGGAATCTAAAACTGGTCTCTGAGGAGAGGATCAAATCATAGAAAGTTAGAGTCTCAGTCCTCTTGTACTTAACTCGGCATTGTGTCTTTTGAATTAAATTCGATGCAATTTCTGTGTTTCATGGTCAATAAGAAGGTGCAAGGTATACAGTAAACCTAAAGTGAAGCATCGGAATCTAAAACTGGACTCACAGGAGAGGTTCAAATCACGGAAAGTGAGAGTATCAGTCCTCTTGTACTTAAGTCGGCATTGTGCCTTTTGTATTAATTTCGGAAGCAATTTCTGTGTTACATCGTCAATAAGAACGTCCAAGGGATACAGTAAACCTGAAGTGAAGCATCGGAATCTAATACTGGACTCACAGGAGAGGTTCAAATCATAGAATGTTAGAGTGTCCGTCCTCTTGTACTTAAGTCGGCGTTGTGCTATTTTGAATTTAATTCCGATGCAATTTCTGTGCTCCATCGTCAATAAGAAGGTCCATGGTATGCAGTAAACCTGAAGTGTAACATCGGCATCTAAAACTGGACTCACAGGAGAGGTTCAAATCATAGAAAGTTACAGTGGCACTCCTCTTGTATTTAAGTCGGAATTGTGGCTTTTGAATTTAATTCCGATGCTATTCCTAAGTTTCATCGTCAATAAGAAGGTCCAAGGTATACAGTAAACCTGAAGTGAAGCATCGGAATCTAAAACTCGACTCACAGGATAGGTTCAAATCATAGAAATTTAGAGTGTCAGTCCTCCTGTACTTAAGTCGGCATTGCGCCTTTTGTATAAAATACGGATGCAATTTCTGTGTTTCGTCGTCAATAAGTGGGTGCAAGGTATACAGTAAACCTGAAATGAAGCATCGGAATCTAAAACAGGACACACAGGAGTGGTTCAAATCATAGAAAGTGAGAGTGTCAGTCCTCCTGTACTTAAGTCGGCATTGTGCCTTTAGTTTTAAATACGGATGCAATTTCTGTGTTTCATCGTCAATAACAAGGTCCAAAGGATACAGTAAACCTGAAGTGATGCATCGGAATGTAAAGCTGGACTCACAGGAGAGGTTCAAATCATAGAAAGTTAGAGTGACCGTCCTCTTGTACTTACGTTGGCCGTGTGCCTTTCGAATTTAATTCCGATTCAATTTCTGTGTTTCATCGTCAATAAGAAGGTCCAAGGTATACACTAAACCTGAAGTGAACCATCGGAATGTAAAGCTGGACTCACAGGAGAGGTTCAAATCATAGAAAGTTAGAGTGACCGTCCTCTTGTACTTACGTTGGCCGTGTGCCTTTCGAATTTAATTCCGATTCAATTTCTGTGTTTCATCGTCAATAAGAAGGTCCAAGGTATACACTAAACCTGAAGTGAACCATCGGAATCTAAAACAGGACACACAGGAGTGGTTCAAATCATAGAAAGTGAGAGTGTCAGTCCTCCTGTACTTAAGTCGGCATTGTGCCTTTAGTTTTAAATACGGATGCAATTTCTGTGTTTCATCGTCAATAACAAGGTCCAAAGGATACAGTAAACCTGAAGTGATGCATCGGAATATAAAACTGGACTCACAGGAGACGTTCAAATAATAGAACTTTAGAGTGTCAGTCCTCTTGTACTTAAGTCGGCATTGTGCCTTTTGAATTTAATTCCGATGCAATTTCTGTGTTTCATCGTCAATAAGAAGGTTCAAGGTATACAACTAAACCTGAAGTGAAGCATCGGAACGTAAAACTGGACTCACAGGAGAGGTTCAAATCATAAAAAGTTAGAGTGTCATTCCTCTTGTACTTAAGTCGGCATTGTGCCTTTTTTATTAAATTCGGATGCAATTTTTGTGTTTCATCGTCAATAAGAAGGTGCAAGGTATACAGCAAACCTGAAGTGAAGCATCAGAATGTAAAACTGGACTCACAGGAGAGGTTCAAATCATAGAATGTCAGAGTGTCAGCCCTCTTGTACTTAACTCGGCATTGTGCCTTTTGAATTAAATTCCGATGCAATTTCTGTGTTTCATCGTCAATAAGAAGGTGCAAGGTATACAGTAAACCTAAAGTGAAGCATCGGAATGTAAAACTGGACTCACAGGAGAGGTTCAAATCACGGATAGTTAGAGTGTCATTCCTCTTGTACTTAAGTCGGCATTGTGCCTTTTGTATTAAATTCGGATGCAATTTCTGTGTTACATCGTCAATAAGAAGGTCCAAGTGATACAGTAAACCTGAAGTGAAGCATCGGAATCTAAAACTGGACTCACAGGAGAGGTTCAAATCATAGAAAGTTAGAGTGTCCGTCCTCTTGTACTTAAGTCGGCGTTGTGCTATTTTGAATTTAATCCGAAGCAATATCTGTGCTCCATCGTCAATAAGAAGGTCCATGGTATGCAGTAAACCTGAAGTGAAGCATCGGAATCTAAAACTCGACTCACAGGAGAGGTTCAAATCATAGAAAGTTATAGTGTCAGTCCCCTTGTACTTAAGTCGGCATTGTGACTTTTAAATTAAATTCAGATGCAATTTCTGTGTTTCATCATCAATAAGAAGGTGCAAGGTACACAGTAAACATGAAGTCAAGCTATGGAATCTAAAACTGGACTCACAGGAGAGGTTCAAATCATAGAAATTTAGAGTGTCAGTCCTCCTGTACTTAAGTCTGCATTGTGCCTTTTGTATAAAATACGGATGCTATTTCTGTGTTTCGTCGTCAATAAGAGGGTGCAAGGTATACAGTAAACCTGAAATGAAGCATCGGAATCTGAAACTGGACTCACAGGAGAGGGTCAAATCATAGAAAGTGAGAGTGTCAGACCTCCTGTACTTAAGTCGGCATTGTGCCTTTTGTATTAAATTCGGATGCAATTTCTGTGTTTCACCGACAATACGAGGGTCCAAGGGATACAGTAAACCTGAAGTGAAGCATCGGAATCTAAAACAGGACTCACAGGAGAGGTTCAAATCATAGAAAGTGAGAGTGTCAGTCCTCTTGTACTTAAGTTGGCATTGTGCTATTGTATTAAATTGGGATGCAATTTCTGTGTTTCATCATCAATAAGAAGGTGCAAGGGATACAGTAAACCTGAAGTGAAGCATCGGAATCTGAAACTGGACTCACAGGAGAGCTTCAAATCATAGAATGTGAGAGTGTCAGTCTTCTCGTACTTAAGTCGGCATTGTGCTATTGTATTAAATTCGGATGCAATTTCTGTGTTTCATCGTCAATAAGAAGGTCCAAAGGATACAGTAAACCTGAAGTGAAGCATCGGAATGGAAAACTGGACTCACAGGAGAGGTTCAAATCATAGTAAGTGAGAGTGTCAGTCCTCTTGTACTTAAGTTGGCATTGTGCTATTGTATTAAATTGGGATGCAATTTCTGTGTTTCATCATCAATAAGAAGGTGCAAGGGATACAGTAAACCTGAAGTGAAGCATCGGAATCTGAAACTGGACCCACAGGAGAGCTTCAAATCATAGAATGTGAGAGTGTCAGTCTTCTTGTATTTAAGTCGGCATTGTGCTATTGTATTAAATTCGGATGCAATTTCTGTGTTTCATCGTCAATAAGAAGGTCCAAGGTATACACTAAACCTGAAGTGAACCATCGGAATCTAAAACAGGACTCACAGGAGTGGTTCAAATCATAGAAAGTGAGAGAGTCAGTCCTCTTGTACTTAAGTCGGCATTGTGCTATTTTGAATTTAATTCCGATGCAATTTCTGTATTTCATTGTCAATAAGAACGTCCAAGGTATACAGTGAACCTGAAGTGAAGCATCGGAATCTAAAACTGGACTCACAGGAGAGGTTCAAATCATAGAAAGTTAGAGTGTCAGTCCTCTTGTACTTAAGTCGGCATTGTGCTTTTTGTATTAAATTCGGATGCAATTTCTGTGTATCAACGTCAATAAGAAGGTCCAAGGGATACAGTAAACCTGAAGTGAAGCATCAGAATCTAACACTGGACTCACATTAGAGGTTCAAATCATAGAAAGTTAGTGTGTCATTCCTCTTGTACTTAAGTCGGCATTGTGATTTTTGTATTTAATTCGGATGCAATTTCTGTTTTTCTTCGTCAATAAGAAGGTCCAAGGGATACAGTAAACCTGAAGTGAAGCATCGGAATCTAAAACTGGACTCACAGGAGAGGTTCAAATCATAGAAAGTAAGAGTGTCACTCCTCTTGTACTGAAGTCGGCATTGTGACTTTTGATTTTAATTCCGATGCAATTCCTAAGTTTCATCGTCAATAAGATGGTCCAAGGTATACAGTAAACCTGAAGTGAAGCATCGGAATCTAAAACTGGACTCACAGGAGAGCTTCAAATCATAGAAAGTTAGAGTCTCAGTCCTCTTGTACTTAAGTCGGCATTGTGCCTTTTGAATTTAATTCGTATGCAATTTCTGTGCTCCATCGTTAATAAGAAGGTCCATGGTATACAGTAAACCTGAAGTGTAAAATCGGCATCTAAAACTGGACTCACAGGAGAGGTTCAAATCATAGAAAGTTAGAGTGTCACTCCTCTTGTACTGAAGTCGGCATTGTGGCTTTTGAATTTAATTCCGCTTCAATTCCTAAGTTTCATCGTCAATAAGAAGGTCCAAGGTATACAGTAAACCTGAAGTGAAGCATCGGAATCTAAAACTCGACTCACAGGAGAAGTTCAAATCATAGAAAATTACAGTGTCAGTCCTCTTGTACTTAAGTCAGCATTGTGCCTTGTGCATTAAATTCGGATGCAATTTCTGTGTTTCATCGTCAATACGAAAGTCCAAGGGATACAGTAAACCTGAAGTGAAGCATCGGAATCTAAAACTGGACTCACAGGAGAGGTTCTAATCATAGAAATTTAGAGTGTCCGTCCTCTTGTACTTAAGTCGGCATTGTGCTACTTTGAATTTATTTCCGATGCAATTTCTGTGTTTCATCGTCATTAAAAAGGTCCAAGGGATATAGTAAACCTGAAGTGAAGCATCTGAATCTAAAACTAAACTCACAGGAGAGGTTCAAATGATAGAAAGTCAGAGTGTCCGTCCTCTTGTAATGAATTCGGCATTGTGCTATTTTGAATTTAATTCCGATGCAATTTCTGTATTTCACCGTCAATAGGAACGTCCAAGGTATACAGTAAAAATGATGTGAAGCATCGGAATCTAAAACTCGACTCACAGGAGAGGTTCAAATCACAAGAAGTCAGAGTCTCAGTCCTCTTGTACTTAAGTCGGCATTGTGCCTTTTGAATTTAATTCCGATGCAATTTCTGTGCTCCATCGTCAATAAGAAGGTAAATGGTATACAGTAAACCTGATGTGTAAAATCGGCATCTAAAACTGGACTCACAGGAGTGGTTAAAATCATAGAAAGTGAGAGTGTCAGTCCTCTTGTACTTAAGTCGGCATTGTGCCATTTAAATTTAATTCCGATGCAATTCTGTGCTTCATCGTCAATAAGAAGGTCCAAGGTATACAGTAAACCTGAAGTGAAGCATCGGAATCTAAAACTGGACTCACAGGAGAGGTTCAAATCATAGAAAGTTAGAGTCTCAGTCCTCTTGTACTTAAGTCGGCATTGTGCCTTTTGAATTTAATTCGGATGCAATTTCTGTGCTTCGTCGTCAATAAGAAGGTCCATGGTATACAGTAAACCTGAAGCGTAAGATCGGCATCTAAAACTGTACTCACAGGAGAGGTTCAAATCATAGAAAGTTAGAATGTCACTCCTCTTGTACTGAAGTCGGCATTGTGGCATTTGAATTTAATTCCGATTCAAGTCCTAAGTTTCATCGTCAATAAGAAGGTCCAAGGTGTACAGTAAACCCGAAATGAAACATCGGAAACTAAAACTCGACTCACAGGATAAGTTCAAATCATAGAAAGTTACAGTGTCAATCCTCTTGTACTTAAGTCGGCATTGTGCCTTTTGTATTAAATTCGGATGCAATTTCTTTGTTTCATCGTCAATACGAAAGTCCAAGGGATACAGTAAACCTGAAGTGAAGCATCGCAATCTAAAACTGGACTCACAGGAGAGGTTCAAATCATAGAAAATTAGACTGTCCGTCCTCTTGTACTTAAGTCGGCATTGTGCTACTTTGAATTTAATTCCGATGCAATTTCTGTATTTCATCGTCAATAAGAAGGTCCAAGGTATACAGTAAACCTGAAGAGAAGCATCGGAATCTAAAACTGGACTCACAGGAGAAGTTCAAATCATAGAAAGTTAGAGTCTCAGTCCTCTTGTACTTAAGTCGTCATTGTGCCTTTTGCGTTTAATTCCGATGCAATTTCTGTGCTTCAACGTCAATAAGAAGGTCCATTTTATACAGTAAACCTGAAGTGTAACATCGGCATATAAAACTGGACTCACAGGAGAGGTTCAAATCATAGAAAGTTAGAGTGTCACCGCTCTTGTACTTAAGTCGGCATTGTGCCTTTTGAATTTAATTCCGATGCAATTTCTGTGTTTCATCGTCAATAAGAAGGTGCAAGGTATACACTAAACCTGAAGTGAACCATCGGAATCTAAAACTGGCCTATAAGGAGTGGTTCAAATCATAGAAAGTGAGAGTGTCAGTCCTCTTGTACTTAAGTCGGCATTGTGCCTTTTGTATTAAATTCGGATGCAATTTCTGTGTATCATCGTCAATAAGAATGACCAAGGGATACAGTAAACCTGAAGTGAAGCATCGGAATCTAAAACTGGACTCACAGGAGAGGTTCAAATCATGGAAAGTTAGAGTCTCAGTCCTCTTGTACTTAAGTCGGCATTGTGCCTTTTGAATTTAATTGGGATGCAATTTCTGTGCTTCGTCGTCAATAAGAAGGTCCATGGTATACAGTAAACCTGAAGCGTAAGATCGGCATCTAAAACTGTACTCACAGGAGAAGTTCAAATCATAGAAAGTTAGAATGTCACTCTTCTTGTACTGAAGTCGGCATCGTGGCTTTTGAATTTAATTCCGATTCCATTCCTAAGTTTCATCGTCAATAAGAAGGTCCAAGGTGTACAGTAAACCTGAAATGAAACATCGGAAACTAAAACTCGACTCACAGGATAAGTTCAAATCATAGAAAGTTACAGTGTCAATCTTCTTGTACTTAAGTCGGCATTGTGCCTTTTGTATTAAATTCGGATGCAACTTCTTTGTTTCATCGTCAATACGAAAGTCCAAGGGATACAGTAAACCTGAAGTGAAGCATCGCAATCTAAAACTGGACTCACAGGAGAGGTTCAAATCATAGAAAATTAGACTGTCCGTCCTCTTGTACTTAAGTCGGCATTGTGCTACTTTGAATTTAATTCCGATGCAATTTCTGTATTTCATCGTCAATAAGAAGGTCCAAGGTATACAGTAAACCTGAAGAGAAGCATCGGAATCTAAAACTGGACTCACAGGAGAAGTTCAAATCATAGAAAGTTAGAGTCTCAGTCCTCTTGTACTTAAGTCGTCATTGTGCCTTTTGCGTTTAATTCCGATGCAATTTCTGTGCTTCAACGTCAATAAGAATTTCCATTTTATACAGTAAACCTGAAGTGTAACATCGGCATATAAAACTGGACTCACAGGAGAGGTTCAAATCATAGAACGTTAGAGTGTCACCGCTCTTGTACTTAAGTCGGCATTGTGCCTTTTGAATTTAATTCCGATGCAATTTCTGTGTTTCATCGTCAATAAGAAGGTGCAAGGTATACACTAAACCTGAAGTGAACCATCGGAATCTAAAACTGGACTAAAAGGAGTGGTTCAAATAATAGAAAGTGAGAGTGTCAGTCCTCTTGTACTTAAGTCGGCATTGTGCCTTTTGTATTAAATTCGAATGCAATTTCTGTGTATCATCGTCAATAAGAATGACCAAGGGATACAGTAAACCTGAAGTGAAGCGTCGGAATCTAAAACTGGACTCACAGGAGAGATTCAAATCATAGAAAGTTTGAGTGTCAGTCCTCATGTACTAAAGTCGGCATTGTGCCTTTTGTATTTAATTCGGATGCAATTTCTGTGTTTCATCGTCAATAAGAAGGTCCAAGGTATACAGTAAATCTGAAGTGAGGCATCGGATTCTAAAACTCGACTCACAGGAGAGGTTCAATTCATAGAAAGTTAGAGTGTCAGTCTTCTTGTACTTAAGTCGGCATTGTGCCATTTGAATTTAATTCCGATGCAATTTCTGTGCTTCATCGTCAATAAGAAGGTACAAGGTACGCAGTAAACCTGAAGTGAAGCATCGGAATCTAAAACTGGACTAACAGGAGAGGTTCAAATCATATAAAGTTAGAGTGTCAGTCCACTTGTACTTAAGTCGGCATTGTGCCTTTTGAATTTACTTCCAATGCAATTTCTGTGTTTCATCATCAATACGTAGGTCCAAGGTATACAGTAAACCTGAAGTTAAGCATCGGAATCTATAACTGGACTCACAGGACAGGCTTAAATCATAGAAAGTTAGAGTGTCAGTCCTCTCGTACTTAAGTCGGCATTGTGACTTTTGTATTAAATTCGGATGCAATTTCTATGCTTCATCATCAATAAGAAGGTCCAAGGGATACAGTAAACCTGAAGTGAAGCTTTGGATTCTAAAACTGGACTCACAAGAGGGGTTCAAATCATAGAAAGTTAGAGTGTCAGTCCTCTTGTACTTAAGTCGGCATTGTGCCTTTTGTATAAAATTCGGATGCAATTTCTGTGTTTCGTCGTCAATAAGAAGGTGCAAGGTATACAGTAAACCTGAAGTGAAACATCGGAATCTAAAACTGGACTCACAGGAGAGGTTCAAATCATAGAAAGTGAGAGTGTCAGTCCTCTTGTACTTAAGTCGGCATTGTGCCTTTGTATTAAATTTTGATGCAATTTCTGAGTTTCATCGTCCATAAGAAGGTCCAAGGGATACAGTAAACCTGAAGTGAAGCATCGGAATTTAAAACTGGACTCACAGGAGAAGTTCCAATCATGCAAAAGTTAGAGTGTCAGTCCTCTTGTACTTATGTCTGCATTGTGCCTATTGTATTAAATTCGGATGCAATTTCTGTGTTTCATCGTCAATAAGAAGGTGCAAGGTATACAGTAAACCTGAAGTGAAGCATCGGAATCTAAAACTGGACTCACAGGAGAGGTTCAAATCATAGAAAGTGAAAGTGTCAGTCCCCTTGTACTTAAGTCGGCATTGTGCCTTTTGTATTAACTTAGGATGGCATTTCTGTGCTTCATTGTCAATAAGAAGGTCCAAAGGATACAGTAAACCTGAAGTGAAGCATCGGAATGTAAAACTGGCTTCACAGGAGAGGTTCAAATCATAGAAAATTAGAGTGTCAGTCCTCTTGTACTTATGTCGGCATTGTGCCTTTTGAATTTAATTCCGATGCAATTTCTGTGTTTCATCGTCAATAAGAAGTTCTAAGGGATACAGTAAACCTGAAGTGAAGCATCGGAATCTAAAACTGGCCTCACAGGAGAGGTTCAAATCATAGAAAGTGAGAGTGTCAGTCCTCTTGTACTTAAGTCGGCATTGTGCCTTTTGAATTTAATTCCGACGGAATTTCTGTGCTCCATCGTCAATAAGAAGGTCCATGGTATACAGTAAACCTTAAGTGTATAATCGGCATCTAAAACTGGACTCAACGGAGAGGTTCAAATCATAGAAAGTTAGAGTGTCACTCCTCTTGGACTGAAGTCGGCATTGTGGCTTTTAAATTTAATTCCGATGCAATTCCTAAGTTTCTTCGTCAATAAGAAAGTCCAAGGGATACAGTAAACCTGAAGTGAAGCTTCGGAATCTGAAACTGGACTCACAGGAGAGGTTCAAATCATAGAAAGTTAAAGTCTCAGTCCTCTTGAACTTAAGTCGGCAATGTGCTATTTGAATTTAATTCCGATGCAATTTCTGTGCTTCATCGTCATTAAGAAGGTCCAAGGTACACAGTGAACCTGAAGTGAAGCATCTGAATCTAAAACTGGACTAACAGGAGAGGTTCAGATCATAGAAAGTTAGAGTGTCAGTCCTCTTGTACTTAAGTCGGCATTGTGCTATTTGAATTTAATTCCGATGCAATTTCTGTGCTTCATCGTCAAAAAGGAGGTCCAAGGGATCCAGTAAACCTAAAGTGAAGCATCGAAATCTAAAACTGGACTCACATTAGAGATTCAAATCATAGAAAGTTAGTGTGTCAGTCCTCTTGTACTTAAGTTGGCATTGTGCCTTTTGTATTAAATTCGGATGCAATGTCTGTGTTTTATCGTCAATAAGAAGGTCCAAGGGATAAAGTAAACCTGAAGTGAAGCATCGGAATCTAAAACTGGACTCACAGGAGAGGTTCAAATCATAGAAAGTTAAAGTCTCAGTCCTCTTGAACTTAAGTCGGCATTGTGCTATTTGAATTTAATTCCGATGCAATTTCTGTGCTTCATCGTCAATAAGAAGGTCCTAGGTACGCAGTAAACCTGAAGTGAAGCATCTGAATCTAAAACTGGACTAACAGGAGAGGTTCAGATCATAGAAAGTTAGAGTGTCAGTCCTCTTGTACTTAAGTCGGCATTGTGCCTTTTGAATTTAATTCCGATGCAATTTCTGTGTTTCGTCGTCAATACGAAGGTCCAAGGTATACAGTAAACCTGAAGTTAAGCATCGGAATCTAAAACTGGACTCACAGGACAGGTTCAAATCATAGAAAGTTAGAGTGTCGGTCCTCTTGTACTTAAGTCGTCATTGTGACTTTTGTATTAAATTCGGTTGCAATTTCTGTGTTTCATCATCAATACGAAGGTCCAAGGGATACAGTAAACCTGAAGTGAAGCTTTGGAATCTAAAACTGGACTCACAGGAGGGGTTCAAATCATAGAAAGTTAGAGTGTCGGTCCTCTTGTACTTAAGTCGGCATTGTGTCTTTTGTATAAAATTCGGATGCAATTTCTGTGTTTCGTCGTAAATAAGAAGGTGCATGGTATACAGTAAACCTGAAGAGAAACATCGGAATCTAAAACTGGACTCACAGGAGAGGTTAAAATCATAGAAAGTGAGAGTGTCAGTCCCCTTGTACTTAAGTCGGCATTGTGCCTTTGTATTAAATTTGGATGCAATTTCTGAGTTTCATCGTCCATAAAAAGGTCAAAGGGATACAGTAAACCTGAAGTGAAGCATCGGAATCTAAAACTGGACTCACAGGAGAGGTTCAAATCATAAAGAGTGAGAGTGTCAGTCCTCTTGTACTTAAGTCAGCATTGTGCTATCGTATTAAAATCGGATGCAATTTCTGTGATTCATCGTCAATAAAAAGGTCCAATGGATACAGTAAACCTGAAGTGAAGCATCGGAATCTAAAACTGGACTCACAGGAGAGCTTAAAATCATAGAGAGTGAGAGGGTCAGTCCTCTTTTACTTAATTCGGCATTCTGCCTTTTGTATTAAATTCGGATGCCATTTCTGTGTTTCATCGTCAATAAGAAGGTCTAAGGGATACAGTAAACCTAATGTGAAGCATCGGAATGTAAAACTGGACTCACATTAGAGGTTCAAATCATACAAAAGTGAGAGTGTCAGTCCTCTTGTACTTATTTCTGCATTGTGCCTCTTGTATTAAAATCAGATGCAATTTCTGTGTTTCATCGTCAATAAGAAGTTGCAAGGTATACAGTTAACCTGAAGTGAAGCATCGGAATCTAAAACTGGACTCACAGGTGAGGTTCAAATCATAGAAAGTTAGAGTGTCAGTCCTCTTGTACTTAAGTCGTCATTGTGCTATTTGAATTTAATTCCGATGCAATTTCTGTGCTTCATCGTCAAAAAGGAGGTCCAAGGGATCCAGTAAACCTGAAGTGAAGCATCGGAATCTAAAACTGGACTCACATTAGAGGTTCAAATCATAGAAAGTTACAGTGTCAGTCTTGTACTTAAGTCGGCATTGTGCCTTATGAATTTAATTCCGATGCAATTTCTGTGCTTCATCGTCAAAAAGGAGGTCCAAGGGATACAGTAAACCTGAAGTGAAGCATCGGAATCTAAAACTGGACTCACATTAGAGGTTCAAATCATAGAAAGTTAGAGTGTCAGTCCTCTTGTACATAAGTCGGCATTGTGCCTTTTGTATTAAATTCGGATGCAATTTCTGTGTTTTATCGTCAATAAGAAGGTCCAAGGGATAAATTAAACCTGAAGGGAAGCATCGGAATCTAAAACTGGACTCACAGGAGAGGTTCAAATCATAGAAAGCTAAAGTCTCAGTCCTCTTGAACTTAAGTCGGCAATGTGCTATTTTAATTTAATTCCGATGCAATTTCTGTGCTTCATCGTCATTAAGAAGGTCCAAGGTACACAGTGAACCTGAAGTGAAGCATCTGAATCTAAAACTGGACTAACAGGAGAGGTTCAGATCATAGAAAGTTAGAGTGTCAGTCCTCTTGTACTTAAGTCGGCATTGTGCTATTTGAATTTAATTCCGATGCAATTTCCGTGCTTCATCGTCAAAAAGGAGGTCCAAGGGATCCAGTAAACCTGAAGTGAAGCATCGAAATCTAAAACTGGACTCACATTAGAGGTTCAAATCATAGAAAGTTAGTGTGTCAGTCCTCTTGTACTTAAGTTGGCATTGTGCCTTTTGTATTTAATGTCGGATGCAATGTCTGTGTTTTATCGTCAATAAGAAGGTCCAAGGGATAAAGTAAACCTGAAGTGAAGCATCGGAATCTAAAACTGGACTCACAGGAGAGGTTCAAATCATAGAAAGTTAAAGTCTCAGTCCTCTTGAACTTAAGTCGGCATTGTGCTATTTGAATTTAATTCCGATGCAATTACTGTGCTTCATCGTCAATAAGAAGGTCCTAGGTACACAGTAAACCTGAAGTGAAGCATCTGAATCTAAAACTGGACTAACAGGAGAGGTTCAAATCATAGAAAGTTAGAGTGTCAGTCCTCTTGTACTTAAGTCAGCATTGTGCCTTTTGAATTTAATTCCGATGCAATTTCTGTTTTTCATCGTCAATACGAAGGTCCAAGGTATACAGTAAACCTGAAGTGAAGCTTTGGAATCTAAAACTGACTCACAGGAGGGGTTCAAATCATAGAAATGTAGAGTGTCGGTCCTCTTGTACTTAAGTCGGCATTGTGCCTTTTGTATAAATTTCGGATGCCATTTCTGTGTTTCGTCGTCAATATGAAGGTGCATGGTATACAGTAAACCTGAAGTGAAACATCGGAATCTAAAACTGGACTCACAGGAGAGGTTAAATCATAGAAAGTGAGAGTGTCAGTCCTCTTGTACTTAAGTCGGCATTGTGCCTTTGTATTAAATTTGGATGCAATTTCTGAGTTTCATCGTCCATAAGAAGGTCCAAGGGATACAGTAAACCTGAAGTGAAGCATCGGAATCTAAAACTGGACTCACAGGAGAGGCTCAAATCATAAAGAGTGAGAGTGTCAGTTCTCTTGTACTTAAGTCAGCATTGTGCTATCGTATTAAAATAAGATGCAATTTCTGTGATTCATCGTCAATAAAAACGTCCAATGGATACAGTAAACCTGAAGTGAAGCATCGGAATCTGAAACTGGACTCACAGGAGAGCTTAAAATCATAGAGAGTGAGAGGGTCAGTCCTCTTTTACTTAATTCGCCATTCTGCTTTTTGTATTAAATTCGGATGCAATTTCTGTGTTTCATCGTCAATAAGAAGGTCTAAGGGATACAGTAAACCTAATGTGAAGCATCGGAATGTAAAACTGGACTCACATTAGAGGTTCAAATCATACAAAAGTGAGAGTGTCAGTCCTCTTGTACTTAAGTCGGCATTGTGACTTTTGTATAAAATTCAGATGCCATTTCTGTGTTTCATCATCAATAAGAAGGTGCAAGGTATACAGTAAACCTGAAGTGAAGCTATGGAATCTAAAAGTGGACTCACAGGAGAGGTTCAAATCCTAGAAAGTTAGTGTGTCAGTCCTCTTGTACTTAAGTCGGCACTGTGCCTTTTGTATAAAATTCGGATGCAATTTCTGTGTTTCGTCGTCAAGAAGAAGGTCCAAGGTATACAGTAAACCTGAAATGAAGCATCGGAATCTAAAACTGGACTCACTGGAGAGGTTCAAATCATACAAATGTGAGAGTGTCAGTCCTCTTGTACTTATTTCTGCATTGTGCCTTTTGTATTAAAATCACATGCAATTTCTGTGTTTCATCGTCAATAAGAAGGTCCAAGGTATACAGTAAACCTGAAGTGAAGCATCGGAATCTAAAACTGGACTCACAGGAGAGGTTCAAATCATAGAAAGTTAGAGTGTCACTGCTCTTGTACTTAAGTCGGCATTGTGCCTTTTGAATTTAATTCCGGTGCAATTTCTGTGTTTCATCGTCAATAAGAAGGTGCAAGGTATACACTACACCTAAAGTGAACCATCGGAATCTAAAACTGGACTAAAAGGAGTGGTTCAAATCATAGAAAGTGAGAGTGTCTGTCCTCTTGTACTTAAGTCGGCATTGTGCCTTTTGTATTAAATTCGGATGCAATTTCTGTGTATCATCGTCAATGAGAAGGACCAAGGGATACAGTAAACCTGAAGTGAAGCGTCGGAATCTAAAACTGGACTCACAGGAGAGATTCAAATCATAGAAAGTTAGAGTGTCAGTCCTCTTGTACTTAGGTCGGCATTGTGCCTTTTGAATTTAATTCCGGTGCAATTTCTGTGCTTCATCGTCAAAAAGAAGGTCCAAGGGATACAGTAGACCTGAAGTGAAGCATCAGAATCTAAAACTGGAGTCACATTAGAGGTTCAAATCATAGAAAGTTTGAGTGTCAGTCCTCTTGTACTAAAGTCGGCATTGTGCCTTTTGTATTAAATTCGGATGCAATTTCTGTGTTTCATCGTCAATAAGAAGGTCCAAGGTATACAGTAAATCTGAAGTGAAGCATCGGATTCTAAAACTCGACTCACAGGAGAGGTTCAAATCATAGAAAGTTAGAGTGTCAGTCCCCTTGTACTTATTTCTGCATTGTGCCTTTTGTATTAAAATCAGATGCAATTTCTGTGTTTCATCGTAAATAAGAAGGTCCAAGGTATACAGTAAACCTGAAGTGAAGCATCGGAATCTGAAACTGGACTCACAGGAGAGGTTCAAATCATAGAAAGTGAGAGTGTCAGTCCTCTTGTACTTAAGTCGGCATTGTGCCTTTGTATTAAATTTTGATGCAATTTCTGAGTTTCATCGTCCATAAGAATGTCCAAGGGATACAGTAAACCTGAAGTGAAGCATCGGAATTTAAAACTGGACTCACAGGAGAGGTTCAAATCATAGAAAGTGAGAGTGTCAGTCCTCTTGTACTTAAGTCGGCATTGTGCTATTGTATTAAATTCGGATGCAATTTCTGTGTTTCATCGTCAATAAAAAGGTGCAAGGGATACAGTAAACCTGAAGTGAGGCATCGGAATCTAAAACTGGACTCACAGGAGAGCTTCAAATCATAGAGAGTGAGAGTGTCAGTCCTCATTTACTTAAGTCGGCATTGTGCCTTTTGTATTAATTTCGGATGCAATTTCTGTGTTTCATCGTCAATAAGAAGGTGCAAGGTATACAGTAAACCTGAAGTGAAGCATCGGATTCTAAAACTGGACTCACAGGAGAGGTTCCAATCATGCAAAAGTGAGATTGTCAGTCGTCTTGTACTTATGTCTGCATTGTGCCTTTTGTATTAAATTCGGATGCAATTTCTGTGTTTCATCGTCAATAAGAAGTTGCAAGGTATACAGTAAACCTGAAGTGAAGCATCGGAATCTAAAACTGGACTCACAGGAGAGGTTCAAATCACAGAAAGTGGAAGTGTCAGCCCCTTGTACTTAAGTCGGCATTGTGCCTTTTGTATTAACTTCGGATGGCATTTCTGTGCTTCATTGTCAATAAGAAGGTCCAAAGGATACAGTAAACCTGAAGTGAAGCATCGGAATGTAAAACTGGCTTCACAGGAGAGGTTCAAATCATAGAAAATTAGAGTGTCAGTCCTCTTGTACTTTTGTCGGCATTGTGCCTTTTGAATTTAATTCCGATGCAATTTCTGTGTTTCATCGTCAATAAGATAGTGCAAGGTATACAACTAAACCTGAAGTGAAGCATCGGAATCTAAAACTGGACTCACAGGAGAGGTTCAAATCATAGGAAGTGAGAGTGTCAGTCCTCTTGTACTTAGGTCGGCAACTGTGCTATTGTATTAAATTCGGAAGCAATTTCTGTGTTTCATCGTCAATAAGAAGTTCTAAGGGATACAGTAAACCTGAAGTGAAGCATCGGAAACTAAAACTGGCCTCACAGGAGAGGTTCATATCATAGAAAGTTAGAGTGTCAGTCCTCTTGTACTGAAGTCGGCATTGTGCCTTTTGAATTTAATTCCGATGGAATTTCTGTGCTCCATCGTCAATAAGAAGGTCCATGGTATACAGTAAACCTTAAGTGTAAAATCGGCATCTAACACTGGACTCAACGGAGAGGTTCAAATCATAGAAAGTTAGAGTGTCACTCCTCTTGTACTGAAGTCGGCATTGTGGCTTTTAAATTTAATTCCGATGCAATTCCTAAGTTTCATCGTCAATAAGAAGGTCCAAGGTATACAGTAAACCTGAAGTGAAGCATCGGAATCTAAAACTCGACTCACAGGAGAAGTTCAAATCATAGAAAATTACAGTGTCAGTCCTCTTGTACTTAAGTCGTCATTGTGCATTTTGTATTAAATTCTAATGCAATTTCTGTGTTTCATCGTCAATAAGAAAGTCCAAGGGATACAGTAAACCTGAAGTGAAGCATCGGAATCTAAAACTGGACTCACAGGAGAGGTTCAAATCATAGAAAGAGTGTCAGTCCTCTTGTACTTAGGTCGGCATTGTGCCTTATGAATTTAATTCCGATGCAATTTCTGTCTTCATCGTCAAAAAGGAGGTCCAAGGGATACAGTAAACCTGAAGTGAAGCATCGGAATCTAAAACTGGACTCACATTAGAGGTTCAAATCATAGAAAGTTAGAGTGTCAGTCCTCTTGTACTTAAGTCGACATTGTGCCTTTTGTATTAAATTCGGATGCAATTTCTGTGTTTCATCGTCAATAAGAAGGTCCAAGGGATAAAGTAAACCTGAAGTGAAGCATCGGAATCTAAAACTGGACTCACAGGAGAGGTTCAAATCATAGAAAGTTAAAGTCTCAGTCCTCTTGAACTTAAGTCGGCATTGTGCTATTTGAATTTAATTCCGATGCAATTTCTGTGCTTCATCGTCAATAAGAAGGTCCAAGGTACACAGTAAACCTGAAGGGAAGCATCTGAATCTAAAACTGGACTAACAGGAGAGGTTCAAATCATAGAAAGTTAGAGTGTCAGTCCTCTAGTACTTAAGTCGGCATTGTGCCTTTTGAATTTAATTCCGATGCAATTTCTGTGTTTCATCGTCAATACGAAGGTCCAAGGTATACAGTAAGCCTGAAGTTAAGCATCGGAATCTAAAACTGGACTCACAGGACTGGTTCAATCATATAAAGTTAGAGTGTCGGTCCTCTTGTACTTAAGTCGGCATTGTGCCTTTTGTATTAAATTCGGATGCAATTTCTGTGTTTCATCGTCAATAAGAAGGTCCAAGGTACACAGTTAACCTGAAGTGAAGCATCGGAATCTGAAACTGGACTCACAGGTGAGGTTCAAATCATAGAAAGTTAGAGTGTCAGTCCTCTTGTACTTAAGTCGGCATTGTGACTTTTGTATAAAATTCAGATGCAATTTCTGTGTTTCATCATCAATAAGAAGGTGCAAGGTATACAGTAAACCTGAAGTGAAGCTATGGAATCTAAAAGTGGACTCACAGGAGAGGTTCAAATCCTAGAAAGTTCGTGTGTCAGTCCTCTTGTACTTAAGTCGGCATTGTGCCTTTTGTATAAAATTCGGATGCAATTTCTGTGTTTCGTCGTCAAGAAGAAGGTGCAAGGTATACAGTAAAACTGAAATGAAGCATCGGAATCTAAAACTGGACTCACAGGAGAGCTTCAAATCATAGAGAGTGAGAGTGTCAGTCCTCTCTTACTTAAGTCGGCATTGTGCCTCTTGTATTAAATTCGGATGCAATTTCTGTGTTTCATCGTCAATAAGAAGGTCTAAGGGATACAGTAAACCTAAAGTGAAGCATCGGAATGTAAAACTGGACTCACAGGAGAGGTTCAAATCATAGAAAGTTAGAGTGTCAGTCCTCTTGTACTTAAGTCGGCATTCTGCCTTTTGAATATAATTCCGATGCAATTTCTGTGTTTCATCGTCAATAAGAAGGTGTAAGGTGTACAACTAAACCTGAAGTGAGGCATCAGAAACTAAAACTGGACTCACAGGAGAGGTTCAAATCATAGGAAGTGAGAGTGTCAGTCCTCATGTGCTTAAGTCGGTATTGTGCCTTTTGTATTAAATTCGGATGCAATTTCTGTGTTTCATCGTCAATAAGAAGGTGCAAGGTATACAGTAAATCTGAAGTGAAGCATCGGGATCTAAAACTGGACTCACAGGAGAGGTTCAAATCATAGAAAGTTAGAGTCTCAGTCCTCTTGTACTTAAGTCGGCATTGTGAATTTTGAATTTAATTCCGATGCAATTTCTGTGTTTCGTCGTCAATAAGAAGGTGCATGGTATACAGTAAACCTGAAGTGAAACATCGGAATCTGAAACTGGACTCACAGGAGAGGTTAAAATCATAGAATGTGAGAGTGTCAGTCCTCTTGTACTTATTTCTGCATGGTGCCTTTTTTATTAAAATCGGATGCAATTTCTGTGTTTCATCGTCAATAAGAAGGTGCAAGGTATACACAAAGCCTGAAGTGAAGCATCGGAATCTAAAACTGGTTTCACAGGAGAGGTTCAAATCATAGAAAGTGAAAGTGTCAGTCCTCTTGTACTTAAGTCGGCATTGTGCCTTTTGTATTAACTTCGGATAGCATTTCTGTGTTTCATTGTCAACAAGAATGTCCAAAGGATACAGTAAACCAGAAGTGAAGCATCGGAATGTAAAACTGGACTCACAGGAGAGGTTCAAATCATAGAAAGTTAGAGTGTCAGTCCTCTTGTACTTAAGTCGGCATTGTGCCTTTTGATTTTAATTCCAATGCAATTTCTGTGTTTCATCGTCAATAAGAAGGTGTAAGGTGTACAACTAAACCTGAAGTGAGGCATCGGATTCTAAAACTGGACTCACAGGAGAGGTTCAAATCATAGAAAGTTAGAGTGTCAGTCCTCATGTACTAAAGTCGGCATTTTGCCTTTTGTATTAAATTCGGATGCAATTTCTGTGTTTCATCGTCAATAAGAATGTCCTATGGATACAGTAAACCTGAAGTGAAGCATCGGAATCTAAAACTGGACTTACAGGAGAGGTTCAAATCATAGAACGTTAGAGTCTCAGTCCTCTTGTACTTAAGTCGATATTGTGCCTTTTGAATTTAATTCCGATGCAATTTCTGTGCTCCATCGTCAATAAGAAGGTCCATGGAATGCAGTAAACCTGAAGTGTAACATCGGCATCTAAAACTGGACTCACAGGAGAGGTTCAAATCATAGGAAGTGAGAGTGTCAGTCCTCATGTACTTAAGTCGGCATTGTGCCTTTTGAATTTAATTCAGATGCAACTGCTGTGTTCCATCGTCAATAAGATGGTGCAAGGTATACAGTAAACCAGAAGTGAAGCATCGGAATCTAAAACTGGACTCACAGGAGAGGTTCCAATCATGCAAAAGTGAGAGTGTCAGTCCTCTTGTACTTAAGTCGGCATTGTGCTATTGTATTAAATTCGGATTCAATTTCTGTGTTTCATCGTCAGTAAAAAGGTGCAAGGGATACAGTAAACCTGAAGTGAAGCATCGGAATCTAAAACTGGACTCACAGGAGAGCTTCAAATCATAGAGAGTGAGAGTGTCAGTCCTCATTTACTTAAGTCGGCATTGTGCCTTTTGTATTAAATTCGGATGCAATTTCTGTGTTTCATCGTCAATAAGAAGGTGCAAGGTATACAGTAAACCTGAAGTGAAGCATCGGATTCTAAAACTGGACTCACAGGAGAGGTTCCAATCATGCAAAAGTGAGAGTGTCAGTCCTCTTGTACTTATGTCTGCATTGTGCCTTTTGTATTAAATTCGGATGCAATTTCTGTGTTTCATCGTCAATAAGAAGGTGCAAGGTATACAGTAAACCTGAAGTGAAGCATCGGAATCTAAAACTGGACTCACAGGAGAGGTTCAAATCATAGGAAGTGAGAGTGTCAGTCCTCTTGTACTTAGGTCGGCAACTGTGCTATAGTATTAAATTCGGAAGCAATTTCTGTGTTTCATCGTCAATAAGAAGTTCTAAGGGATACAGTAAACCTGAAGTGAAGCATCGGAATCTAAAACTGGCCTCACAGGAGAGGTTCATATCATAGAAAGTGAGAGTGTCAGTCCTCTTGTACTTAAGTCGGCATTGTGCCTTTTGAATTTCATTCCGATGGAATTTCTGTGCTCCATCGTCAATAAGAAGGTCCATGGTATACAGTAAACCTGAAGTGTAAAATCGGCATCTAAAACTGGACTCAACGGAGAGGTTCAAATCTTAGAAAGTTACAGTGTCACTCCTCTTGTACTGAAGTCGGCATTGTGGCTTTTAAATTTAATTCCGATGCAATTCCTAAGTTTCATCGTCAATGAGAAGGTCCAAGGTATACAGTAAACCTGAAGTGAAGCATCGGAATCTAAAACTCGACTCACAGGAGAAGTTCAAATCATAGAAAGTTACAGTGTCAGTCCTCTTGTACTTAAGTCGGCATTGTGCATTTTGTATTAAATTCGAATGCAATTTCTGTGTTTCATCGTCAATAAGAAAGTCCAAGGGATACAGTAAACCTGAAGTGAAGCATCGGAATCTAAAACTGGACTCACAGGAGAGGTTCAAATCATAGAAAGAGTGTCAGTCCTCTTGTACTTCGGTCGGCATTGTGCCTTATGAATTTAATTCCGATGCAATTTCTGTGCTTCATCGTCAAAAAGGAGGTCCAAGGGATACAGTAAACCTGAAGTGAAGCATCGGAATCTAAAACTGGACTCACATTAGAGGTTCAAATCATAGAAAGTTAGAGTGTCAGTCCTCGTGTACTTAAGTCGGCATTGTGCCTTTTGTATTAAATTCAGATGCAATTTCTGTGTTTCATCGTCAATAAGGAGGTCCAAGGGATAAAGTAAACCTGAAGTGAAGCATCGGAATCTAAAACTGGACTCACAGGAGAGGTTCAAATCATAGAAAGTTAAGGTCTCAGTCCTCTTGAACTTAAGTCGGCATTGTGCTATTTGAATTTAATTCCGATGCAATTTCTGTGCTTCATCGTCAATAAGAATGTCCAAGGTACACAGTACACCTGAAGGGAAGCATCTGAATCTAAAACTGGACTAACAGGAGAGGTTCAAATCATAGAAAGTTAGAGTGTCAGTCCTCTTGTACTTAAGTCGGCATTGTGCCTTTTGAATTTAATTCCGATGCAATTTCTGTGTTTCATCGTCAATACGAAGGTCCAAGGTATACAGTAAACCTGAAGTTAAGCATCGGAATCTAAAACTGGACTCACAGGACTGGTTCAAATCATAGAAAGTTAGAGTGTCGGTCCTCTTGTACTTAAGTCGGCATTGTGCCTTTTGTATTAAATTCGGATGCAATTTCTGTGTTTCATCGTCAATAAGAAGGTGCAAGGTATACAGTAAACCTGAAGTGAAGCATCGGAATCTAAAACTGGACTCACAGGAGAGGTTCAAATCATAGAAAGTGGAAGTGTCAGCCCCTTCTACTTAAGTCGGCATTGTGCCTTTTGTATTAACTTCGGATGGCATTTCTGTGCTTCATTGTCAATAAGAAGGTCCAAAGGATACAGTAAACCTGAAGTGAAGCATCGAAATGTAAAACTGGCTTCACAGGAGAGGTTCAAATCATAGAAAATTAGAGTGTCAGTCCTCTTGTACTTTTGTCGGCATTGTGCCTTTTGAATTTAATTCCGATGCAATTTCTGTGTTTCATCGTCAATAAGATAGTGCAAGGTATACAACTAAACCTGAAGTGAAGCATCGGAATCTAAAACTGGACTCACAGGAGAGGTTCAAATCATAGGAAGTGAGAGTGTCAGTCCTCTTGTACTTAGGTCGGCAACTGTGCTATTGTATTAAATTCGGAAGCAATTTCTGTGTTTCATCGTCAATAAGAAGTTCTAAGGGATACAGTAAACCTGAAGTGAAGCATCGGAATCTAAAACTGGCCTCACAGGAGAGGTTCATATCATAGAAAGTGAGAGTGTCAGTCCTCTTGTACTTAAGTCGGCATTGTGCCTTTTGAATTTCATTCCGATGGAATTTCTGTGCTCCATCGTCAATAAGAAGGTCCATGGTATACAGTAAACCTTAAGTGTAAAATCGGCATCTAAAACTGGACTCAACGGAGAGGTTCAAATCATAGAAAGGTACAGTGTCACTCCTCTTGTACTGAAGTCGGCATTGTGGCTTTTAAATTTAATTCCGATGCAATTCCTAAGTTTCATCGTCAATAAGAAGGTCCAAGGTATACAGTAAACCTGAAGTGAAGCATCGGAATCTAAAACTCGACTCACAGGAGAAGTTCAAATCATAGAAAGTTACAGTGTCAGTCCTCTTGTACTTAAGTCGGCATTGTGCATTTTGTATTAAATTCGAATGCAATTTCTGTGTTTTATCGTCAATAAGAAAGTCCAAGGGATACAGTAAACCTGAAGTGAAGCATCGGAATCTAAAACTGGACTCACAGGAGAGGTTCAAATCATAGAAAGAGTGTCAGTCCTCTTGTACTTCGGTCGGCATTGTGCCTTATGAATTTAATTCCGATGCAATTTCTGTGCTTCATCGTCAAAAAGGAGGTCCAAGGGATACAGTAAACCTGAAGTGAAGCATCGGAATCTAAAACTGGACTCACATTAGAGGTTCAAATCATAGAAAGTTAGAGTGTCAGTCCTCGTGTACTTAAGTCGGCATTTTGCCTTTTGTATTAAATTCGGATGCAATTTCTGCGTTTCATCGTCAATAAGGAGGTCCAAGGGATAAAGTAAACCTGAAGTGAAGCATCGGAATCTAAAACTGGACTCACAGGAGAGGTTCAAATCATAGAAAGTTAAGGTCTCAGTCCTCTTGAACTTAAGTCGGCATTGTGCTATTTGAATTTAATTCCGATGCAATTTCTGTGCTTCATCGTCAATAAGAATGTCCAAGGTACACAGTACACCTGAAGGTAAGCATCTGAATCTAAAACTGGACTAACAGGAGAGGTTCAAATCATAGAAAGTTAGAGTGTCAGTCCTCTTGTACTTAAGTCGGCATTGTGCCTTTTGAATTTAATTCCGATGCAATTTCTGTGTTTCATCGTCAATACGAAGGTCCAAGGTATACAGTAAACCTGAAGTTAAGCATCGGAATCTAAAACTTGACTCACAGGACTGGTTCAAATCATAGAAAGTTAGAGTGTCGGTCCCCTTGTACTTAAGTCGGCATTGTGCCTTTTGTATTAAATTCGGATGCAATTTCTGTGTTTCATCGTCAATAAGAGGGTGCAAGGTATACAGTTAACCTGAAGTGAAGCATCGGAATCTAAAACTGGACTCACAGGTGAGGTTCAAATCATAGAAAGTTAGAGTGTCAGTCCTCTTGTACTTAAGTCGGCATTGTGACTTTTGTATAAAATTCAGATGCAATTTCTGTGTTTCATCATCAATAAGAAGGTGCAAGGTATACAGTAAACCTGAAGTGAAGCTATGGAATCTAAAAGTGGACTCACAGGAGAGGTTCAAATCCTAGAATGTTCGTGTGTCAGTCCTCTTGTACTTAAGTCGGCATTGTGCCTTTTGTATAAACTTCGTATGCAATTTCTGTGTTTCGTCGTCAAGAAGAAGGTGCAAGGTATACAGTAAAACTGAAATGAAGCATCGGAATCTAAAACTGGACTCACAGGAGAGGTTCAAATCATAGAAAGTGAGAGTGTCAGTCCTCTTGTACTTATTCGGCATTGTGCCATTTGTATTAAATTCGGATGCAATTTCTGTGTTTCATCGACAATAAGAGGGTCCAAGGGATACAGTTAACCTGAAGTGAAGCATCGGAATCTAAAACTGGACTCACAGGAGAGCTTCAAATCATAGAAAGTGAGAGTGTCAGTCCTCTTGTACTTAAGTCGGCATTGTGCTATTGTATTAAATTCGGATGCAATTTCTGTGTTTCATCGTCAATAAAGAGGTCCAATGGATACAGTAAACCTGAAGTGAAGCACCGGAATCTAAAACTGGACTCACAGGAGAGCTTCAAATCATAGAGAGTGAGAGTGTCAGTCCTCTTTTACTTAAGTCGGCATTGTGCCTCTTGTATTAAATTCGGATGCAATTTCTGTGTTTCATCGTCAATAAGAAGGTCTAAGGGATACAGTAAACCTAAAGTGAAGCACCGGAATCTAAAACTGGACTCACAGGAGAGCTTCAAATCATAGAGAGTGAGAGTGGTAGTCCTCTTTTACTTAAGTCGGCATTGTGCCTCTTGTATTAAATTCGGATGCAATTTCTGTGTTTCATCGTCAATAAGAAGGTCTAAGGGATACAGTAAACCTAAAGTGAAGCATCGAAATGTAAAACTGGACTCACAGGACAGGTTGAAATCATAGAAAGTTAGAGTGTCAGTCTACTTGTACTTAAGTCGGCATTCTGCCTTTTGAATTTAATTCCGATGCAATTTCTGTGTTTCATCGTCAATAAGAAGGTGTAAGGTGTACAACTAAACCTGAAGTGAGGCATCGGAAACTAAAACTGGACTCACAGGAGAGGTTCAAATCATAGGAAGTGAGAGTGTCAGTCCTCAAGTGCTTAAGTCGGTATTGTGCCTTTTGTATTAAATTCGGATGCAATTTCTGTGTTTCATCGTCAATAACAAGGTGCAAGGTATACAGTAAATCTGAAGTGAAGCATCGGGATCTAAAACTGGACTCACAGGAGAGGTTCAAATCACAGAAAGTTAGAGTCTCAGTCCTCTTGTACTTAAGTCGGCATTGTGCCTTTTGAATTTAAGTCCGATGCAATTTCTGTGTTTCGTCGTCAATAAGAAGGTGCATGGTATACAGTAAACCTGAAGTGAAACATCGGAATCTGAAACTGGACTCACAGGAGAGGTTAAAATCATAGAAAGTGAGAGTGTCAGTCCTCTTGTACTTAAGTCGGCATTGTGCCTTTGTATTAAATTTGGATGCAATTTCTGAGTTTCATCGTCCATAAGAAGGTCCAAGGGATACAGTAAACCTGAAGTGAAGCATCGGAATCTAAAACTGGACTCACAGGAGAGGTTCAAATCAAAGAAAGTGAGAGTGTCAGTCCTCTTGTACTTAAGTCGGCATTGTGCTATCGTATTAAAATCGGATGCAATTTCTGTATTTCGTCGTCAATAAAAAGGTCCTATGGATACAGTAAACCTGAAGTGAAGCATCGAAGTCTAAAACTGGCCTCACAGGAGAGCTTCAAATCATAGAGAGTGAGAGTGTCTCTCCTCTTTTACTTAAGACGGCATTCTGCCTTTTGTATTAAATTCGGATGCAATTTCTGTGTTTCATCGTCAATAAGAAGGCGTAAGGGATTCAGTAAACCTAAAGTGAAGCATCGGAATGTAAAACTGGACTCACAGGAGAGGTTCAAATCATACAAAAGTGAGAGTGTCAGTCCTCTTGTACTTATTTCTGCATTGTGTCTCTTGTATTAAAATCGGATGCAATTTCTGTGTTTCATCGTCAATAAGAAGGTCTAAGGGATACAGTAAACCTAAAGTGAAGCATCGGAATGTAAAATTGGACTCACAGGAGAGGTTCAAATCATACAAAAGTGAGAGTGTCAGACTTCATGTACTTATTTCTGCATGGTGCCTTTTTTATTAAAATCGGATGCAATTTCTGTGTTTCATCGTCAATGAGAAGGTGCAAGGTATACACACAGCCTGAAGTGAAGCATCGGAATCTAAAACTGGACTCACAGGAGAGGTTCAAATCATAGAAAGTAAAAGTGTCAGTCCTCTTGTACTTAAGTCGGCATTGTGCCTTTTGTATTAACTTCGGATGGCATTTCTGTGTTTCATTGTCAACAAGAAGGTCCAAAGGATACAGTAAACCAGAAGTGAAGCATCGGAATGTAAAACTGGACTCACAGGAGAGGTTCAAATCATAGAAAGTTAGAGTGTCAGTCGTCTTGTACTTACGTCGGCATTGTGCCTTTTGATTTTAATTCCGATGCAATTTCTGTGCTTCATCGTCAATAAGAAGGTGTAAGGTGTACAACTAAACCTGAAGTGAGGCATCGGAATCTAAAACTGGACTCACAGGAGAGGTTCAAATCATAGAAAGTTAGAGTGTCAGTCCTCATGTACTTAAGTCGGCATTTTGCCTTTTGTATTAAATTCGGATGCAATTTCTGTGTTTAATCGTCAATAAGAAGGTGCAAGGTATACAGTAAATCTGAAGTGAAGCATCGGGATCTAAAACTGGACTCACAGGAGAGGTTCAAATCATAGAAAGTTAGAGTCTCAGTCCTCTTGTACTTAAGTCGGCATTGTTCCTTTTGGATTTAATTCCGATGCAATTTCTGTGTTCCATCGTCAATAAGAAGGTGCAAGGTATACAATAAACCTGAAGTGAAGCATCGGAATCTAAAACTGGATTCATAGGAGAGGTTCAAATCATAGAAAGTGAGAGTGTCAGTCCTCTTGTACTTAAGTCGGCATTGTGCCTTTTGTATTAAATTCGGATGCAATTTCTGTGTTTCATCGTCAATAAGAAGGTCCAAGGGATACAGTCAACCTGAAGTGAAGCATCGGAATCTAAAACTGGACTCACAGGAGAGGTTCAAATCATAGAAAGTTAGATTTACCGTCCGCTTGTACTTAAGTCGGGGTTGTGCTATTTTGAATTTAAGTCCGATGCAATTTCTGTATTTCATTGTCAATAAGAAGGTCCAAGGTATACGGTAAACCTGAAGTGAAGCATAGGAATCTAAAACTGGACTTACAGGAGAGTTTCAAATCATTTAACGTTAGAGTCTCAGTCCTCTTGTACTTAAGTCGATATTGTGCCTTTTGAATTTAATTCCGATGCAATTTCTGTGCTCCATCGTCAATAAGAAGGTCCATGGAATGCAGTAAACCTGAAGTGTAACATCGGCATCTAAAACTGGACTCACCGGAGAGGTTCAAATCATAGGAAGTGAGAATGTCAGTCCTCATGTACTTAAGTCGGCATTGTGCCTTTTGTATTAAATTCGGATGCAATTTCTGTGTTTCATCGTCAATGAGAAGGTGCAAGGTATACAGTAAATCTGAAGTGAAGTATCAGGATTTAAACTGGACTCACAGGAGAGGTTCAAATCATAGAAAGTTAGAGTCTCAGTCCTCTTGTACTTAAGTCGGCATTGTGCCTTTTGAATTTAATTCCGATGCAATTTCTGTATTTCATTGTCAATAAAAAGGTCCAAGGTATACAGTAAACCTGAAGTGAAGCATCGGAATCTAAAACTGGACTCACAGGAGAGATTCAATTCATAGAAAGTTAGAGTGTCAGTCCTCTTGTACTTAAGTCGGCATTGTGACGTTTGTATAAAATTCAGATGCTATTTCTGTGTTTCATCATCAATAAGAAGGTGCAAGGTATACAGTAAACCTGAAGTTAGGCTATGGAATCTAAAAGTGGACTCACAGGAGAGGTTCAAATCATAGAAAGTTAGAGTGTCAGTCCTCTTGTACTTAAGTCGGCATTGTGCCTTTTGTATAAAATTCGGATGCAATTTCTGTGTTTCGTCGTCAATAAGAAGGTGCAAGGTATACAGTAAACCTGAAATGAAGCATCGGAATCTAAAACTGGCCCCACAGGAGAGTTCCAAATAATAGAAAGTGAGAGTTTCAGTCCTCTTGTACTTAAGTCGGCATTGTGACCTTTGTATTAATTTCGGATGGAATTTCTGTGTTACATCGACAATAAGAGGGTCCAAGGGATACAGTTAACCTGAAGTGAAGCATCGGAATCTAAAACTGGACTCACAGGAGGGCTTCAATTCACAGAAAGTTAGTGTGTCACTCCTCTTGTAATTAAGTCGGTATTGTGACTTTTGTATAAAATTCAGATGCAATTTCTGTGTTTCACCATCATCAAGAAGGTGCAAGGTATACAGTAAACCTGAAGTGAAGCAATGGAATGTAAAACTGGACTCACAGGAGAGGTTCAAATCATAGAAGGTTAGAGTGTCAGTCCTCTTGTACTTAAGTCGGCATTTTGACTTTTGTATAAAATTCGGATGCAATTTCTGTGTTTCGTCGTCAATACGAAGGTGCAAGGTATACACTAGACCTGAAATGAAGCATCGGAATCTAAAACTGGACTCACAGGAGGGGTTCAAATAATAGAAATTGAGAGTGTCAGTCCTCTTTTACTTAAGTCGGCATTGTGCCTTTTGTATTAACTTCGGATGGCATTTCTGTGTTTCATTGTCAACAAGAAGGTCCAAAGGATACAGTAAACCAGAAGTGAAGCATCGGAATGTAAAACTGGACTCACAGGAGAGGTCCAAATCATAGGAAGTTATAGTGTCAGTCCTCTTGTACTTAAGTCGGCATTGTGCCTTTTGATTTTAATTCCGATGCAATTTCTGTGTTTCATCGTCAATAAGAAGGTGTAAAGTATACAACTAAACCTGAAGTGAGGCATCCGAATCTAAAACTGGACTCACAGGAGAGTTTCAAATCATAGAAAGTTTGAGTCTCAGTCCTCTTGTACTTAAGTCGGCATTGTGGCTTTTGAATTTAATTCCGATACAATTCCTAAGTTTCAACGTCAAAGAGAAGGTCCAAGGTATACAGTAAACCTCAAGTGAAGCATCGGAATCTAAAACTTGACTCACAGGAGAAGCTCAAATCATAGAAAAATAGAGTGTCAGTCATCTTGTACTTCACTCGGCATTGTGCCTTTTGAATTTAATTCCGATGCAATTTCTGTGTTTCATCGTCAATAAGAAGGTGCAAGGTATACAGTAAACTTGAAGTGAAGCATCGGAAACTAAAACTGGACTCACAGGAGAGGTTCAAATCATAGAAAGTTAGAGTGTCAGTCCGCTTGTACTTAAGTCGGCATTGTGCCTTTTCAATTTAATTCCGATGCAATTTGTGTGCTCCATCGTCAATAAGAAGGTCCATGGTATGCAGTAAACCTGAAGTGTAACATCGGCATCAAAAACAGGACACACAGGAGAGGTTCAAATCATAGAAAGTTAGAGTGTCACTCTCTTGTACTTAAGTCGGCATTGTGGCTTTTGAATATAATTCCGATGCAATTCCCAAGTTTCATCGTCAATAAGAAGGTCCAAGGTGTACAGTAAACCTGAAGTGAAGCATCGGAATCTAAAACTGGACTCACAGGAGAGGTTCAAATGATAGAAAGTGAGAGTGACAGTCGTCTTTTACTTAAGTCAGCCATGCGCCTTTTGTATTAAATTCAGATGCAATTTCTGTGTTTCATCGTCAATAAGAAGGTCCATGGGATAAAGTAAACCTGAAGTGAAGCATCGGTATCAAAGCTGGACTCGCAGGAGAGGTTCAAATCATAGAAAGTGAGAGTGTCAGTCCTCTTGTACTTAAGTCGGCATTGTGCCTTTTGTATTACATTCTGATGCAATTGCTGTGTTTCATCGTCAATAAGAAGGTGCAAGGTATACAGTAAACCTGAAGTGAAGCATCGGAAACTAGAACTGGACTCACAAGAGAGGTTCAAATCATAGAAAGTTAGAGTGTCAGTCCTCTTGTACTTGAGTCGGCATTGTGCATTTTGTATAAAATTCCGATGCAATTTCTGTGTTTCGTCGTCAATAAGAATGTGCAAGGTATACAGCAAACCTGAAATGAAGCATCGGAATCTAAAACTGGACTCACAGGAGAGGTTCAAATCATTGAAAGTGAGAGTGTCAGTCCTCTTGTAGTTAAGTTGGCATTGTGCTATTGTATTAAATTCGGATGCAATTTCTGTGTTTCATCGTCAATTAGAAGGTCCAAGGGATACAGTAAACCTGAAGAGAAGCATCGGAATCTAAAAGTGGACTCACAGGAGAGGTTCAAATCATAGAAAGTTAGAGTGTCTGTTATATAGTACTTAAGTCGGCATTGTGCCTTTTGTATTAAATTCGGACGCAATTTCTGTGTTTCATCGTCAATAAGAAGGAGCAAGGTATACAGTAAACCTGAAGTGAAGCATCGGAATCTAAAACTGGACTCACAGGAGAGGTTCAAATCATAGAAAGTGAGAGTGTCAGACCTCTTTTACTTAAGTCGGCATTGTGCCTTTTGTATTAAATTCGGATGCAATTTCTGTTTTTCATCGTCGATAAGAAGGTCCAAGGGATACAGTAAAGCTGAAGTGAAGCATCGGAATCTAAAACTGGACACACAGGAGAGGTTCAAATCATAGAAAGTGAGAGTGTCAGTCCTCTTGTACTTAAGTCGGCATTGTGCGTTTTGTATTAAATTTGGATGCAATTTCTGTGTTTCATCGCCAATAAGAAGGTCCAAGGGATACAGTAAACTGAGGTGAAGCATCGGAATCTAAACTGGACTCACAGGAGAGGTTCTAATCATAGAAAGTGAGAGTGTCAGTCTTCTTGTCCTTAAGTCGGCATAGTGCTGTTGAATTAAATTCGGATGCAATTTCTGTGTTTCATCATCAATAAGAAGGTGCAAGGTATACAGTAAACCTGAAGTGAAGCTATGGAATCTAAAACTGGACTCACAGGAGAGGTTCAAATCATAGAAAGTTAGAGTGTCAGTCCTCTTGTACTTAAGTCGACATTGTGCCTTTTGTATAAAATTCGGAAGCAATTTCTGTGTTTCGTCGTCAATAAGAAGGTGCAAGGTATACAGTAAACCTGAAATGAAGCATCGGAATCTAAAACTGGACTCACAGGAGAGGTTCAAATCATAGAAAGTGAGAGTGTCTTTTCTCTTGTACTTAAGTCGGCATTGTGCCTTTTGTATTAAATTCTAATGCAATTTCTGTGTTTCATCGACAATAAGAGGGTCCAAGGGATACAGTTAACCTGAAGTAAAGCATCGGAATCTAAAACTGGACTCACATTAGAGGTTCAAATCATAGAATGTTAGAGTGTCAGTCCTCTTGTACTTAAGTCGACATTGTGCCTTTTGAATTTAATTCCGATGCAATTTCTGTGTTTCATCGTCAATGCGAAGGTCCAAGGTATACAGTAAACCTGAAGTTAAACATCGGAATCTAAAACTGGACTTACAGGACAGGTTCATATCATAGAAAGTTGGAGTGTCAGTCCTCTTGTACTTAAGTCGGCATTGTGACTTTTGTATTAAATTCAGATGCAATTTCTGTGTTTCATCATCAATAAGAAGGTGCACGGAATACCGTAAACCTGAAGTGAAACTATGGAATCTGAAACTGGACTCACAGGAGAGGTTCAAATCATAGAAAGTGAGCGTGTCAGTTCTCTTGTAGTTAAGTTGGCATTGTGCTATTGTATTAAATTCAGATGCAATTTCTCTGTTTCATCGTCAATTAGAAGGTCCAAGGGATACAGTAAACCTGAAGTGAAGAATCGGAATCTAAAACTGGACTCACAGGAGAGGTTCAAATCATAAAAAGTGAGAGTGTCAGTCCTCTTTTACTTAAGTCGGCATTGTGCCTTTTGTATTAAATTCGGATGCAATTTCTGTTTTTCATCGTCGATAAGAAGGTCCAAGGGATACAGTAAACCTGAGGTGAAGCATCGGAATCTGAAACTGGACCCACAGGAGAGGGTTCAAATCATAGAAAGTGAGAGTGTCAGTCCTCTTGAACTTAAGTCGGCATTGTGCGTATTGTATTAAATTCGGATGCAATTTCTGTGTTTCATCGTCAATAAGCAGGTCCAAGGGATACAGTAAACTGAAGTGAAGAATCGGAATCTAAAACTGGACTCACAGGAGAGGTTCTAATCATAGAAAGTGAGATTGTCAGTCTTCATGTACTTAAGTCGTCAAAGTGCTGTTGAATTAAATTCGGATGCAATTTCTGTGTTTCATCGTCAGTAAGAAGGTCCAAGGGATACAGTAAACCTGAAGTGAAGCATCGGGATCTAAAACTGGACTCACAGGAGAGGTTCAAATCATAGAAAGTTAGAGTGTCAGTCCTCTTGTTCTTATCTCGGCATTGTGACTTTTGTATAAAATTCAGATGCAATTTCTGTGTTTCGTTATCAATAAGAAGGTGCAAGGTATACAGTAAACCTGAAGTGAAACTATGGAATCTAAAACTGGACTCACAAGAGAGGTTCAAATCATAGAAAGTTAGAGTGTCAGTCCTCTTGTACTTGAGTCGGCATTGTGCATTTTGTATAAAATTCCGTTGCAATTTCTGTGTTTCGTCGTCAATAAGAAGGTGCAAGGTATACAGTAAACCTGAAATGAAGCATCGGAATCTAAAACTGGACTCACAGGAGAGCTTCAAATCATAGAGAGTGAGAGTGTCAGTCTTCTTGTACTTAAGTCGGCATTGTGCTATTGTATTAAATTCGGATGCAATTTCTGTGTTCCATCGTCAATAAGAAGGTCCAAGGGATACAGAAAACCTGAAGTGAAGTATCGGAATCAACAACTAGACTCACAGGAGAGGTTCAAATCATAGAAAGTGAGAGTGTCAGTCTTCTTGTACTTAAGTCATCACTGTGAATTTTGTATTAAATTCGGATGCAATTTCTGTGTTTCATCGTCAATAAGAAGGTCCAACTGATACAGTAATCCTGAAGTGAAGCATCGGACTCACAGTAGAGGTTCAAATCATAGAAAGTGAGAGTGTCATTCCTCTTGTACTTAAGTTGGCATTGTGCCTTTTGTATTAATTTCTGATGCTATTTCTGTGTTTCATCGTCAATAAGATGGTCCAAGCGATACAGTAAATCTGAAGTGAAGCATCGGAATCTAAAACTGGACTCACAGCAGAGGTTCAAATCATAGAATGTCGGAGTGTCAGTCCTCTTGTAGATAAGTCGGCATTGCGCCTTTTGTATTAAATTCGGATGCAATTTCTGTGTTTCACCGTCAATGAGAAGGTCCAAGGGATACAGTAAACTGAAGTGAAGCATCGGAATCAAAAATTGGACTCGCAGGAGAGATTCAAATCATAGAAAGTGAGAGTGTCAGTCCTCTTTTATTTAAGTCGGCATTGTGCATTTTGTATTAAATTCGGATGCAATTTCTGTGTTTCATCGTCAATAAGAAGGTCCAAGGGATACAGCAAACCTGAAGTGAAGCATCGGAATCTAAAACTGGACTCACAGGAGAGGTTCAAATCATAGAAAGTGAGAGTGTCAGTCCTCTTTTATTTAAGTCGGCATTGCGCCTTTTGTATTAAATTCGGATGCAATTTCTGTGTTTCACCGTCAATAAGAAGGTCCAAGGGATACAGTAAACTGAAGTGAAGAATCGGTATCTAAAACTGGACTCACAGGAGAGGTTCTAATCATAGAAAGTGAGAGTGTCAGTCTTCTTGTACTTAAGTCGGCATAGTGCTGTTGAATTAAATTCGGATGCAATTTCTGTGTTTCATCGTCAGTAAGAAGGCCCAAGGGATACAGTAAACCTGAAGTGAAGCATCGGGATCTAAAACTGGAGTCACAGGAGAGGTTCAAATCATAGAAAGTTAGAGTGTCAGTCCTCTTGTTCTTATCTCGGCATTGTGACTTTTGTATAAAATTCAGATGCAATTTCTGTGTTTCATCATCAATAAGAAGGTGCAAGGTATACAGTAAACCTGAAGTGAAGCTATGGAATCTAAAACTGGACTCACAGGAGAGGTTCAAATCATAGAAAGTTAGAGTGTCAGGCCTCTTGTACTTAAGTCGGCATTGTGCCTTTTGTATAAAATTCGGAAGCAATTTCTGTGTTTCGTCGTCAAGAAGAAGGTGCAAGGTATACAGTAAACCTGAAATGAAGCATCGGAATCTAAAACTGGACTCACAGGAGAGGTTCAAATCATAGAAAGTGAGAGTGTCAGTTCTCTTGTACTTAAGTCGGCATTGTGCCTTTTGTATTAAATTCTAATGCAATTTCTGTGTTTCATCGACAATAAGAGGGTCCAAGGGATACAGTTAACCTGAAGTAAAGCATCGGAATCTAAAACTGGACTCACAGGAGAGCTTCAAATCATAGACAGTGAGTGTGTCAGTCTTCTTGTACTTAAGTCGGCATAGTGCTGTTGAATTAAATTCGGATGCAATTTCTGTGTTCCATCGTCAATAAGAAGGTCCAAGGGATACAGTAAACCTGAAGTGAAGTATCGGAATCAACAACTAGACTCACAGGAGAGGTTCAAATCATAGAAAGTGAGAGTGTCAGTCTTCTTGTACTTAAGTCATCACTGTGAATTTTGTATTAAATTCGGATGCAATTTCTGTGTTTCATCGTCAATAAGAAGGTCCAACTGATACAGTAATCCTGAAGTGAAGCATCGGACTCACAGTAGAGGTTCAAATCATAGAAAGTGAGAGTGTCATTCCTCTTGTACTTAAGTTGGCATTGTGCCTTTTGTATTAATTTCTGATGCAATATCTGTGTTTCATCGTCAATAAGATGGTCCAAGGGATACAGTAAATCTGAAGTGAAGCATCGGAATCTAAAACTGGACTCACAGCAGAGGTTCAAATCATAGAATGTCGGAGTGTCAGTCCTCTTGTAGATAAGTCGGCATTGCGCCTTTTGTATTAAATTCGGATGCAATTTCTGTGTTTCACCGTCAATGAGAAGGTTCAAGGGATACAGTGAACTGAAGTGAAGCATCGGAATCAAAAATTGGACTCGCAGGAGAGATTCAAATCATAGAAAGTGAGAGTGTCAGTCCTCTTTTACTTAAGTCGGCATTGTGCCTCTTGTATTAAATTCGGATGCAATTTCTGTGTTTCATCGTCAATAAGAGGGTCCAGAGGATACATTAAACTGAAGTGAAGCATCGGAATCTATAACTGGACCCACAGGCGAGCTTCAAATCATAGAAAGTGAGAGTGTCAGTCCTCTTTTACTTAAGTCGGCATTGTGCCTTTTGTATTAAATTCGGATGCAATTTCTGTGTTTCATCGTCAATAAGAAGGTCCATGGGATACAGTAAACCTGAAGTGAAGCACTGGAATTTTAAACTGGACTCACACGAGAGGTTCAAATCATAGAAAGTGAGAGTGTCAGTCCTCTTGTGCTTAAGTCGGCATTGTGCCGTTTGTATTAAATTCGGATGTAATTTCTGTGTTTCATCGTCAATAAGAAGGTGCAAGATATACAGTAAACCTGAAGTGAAGCATCGGAATCTAAAACTGGACTCACAGGAGAGGTTGAAATCATAGAAAGAGAGAGTGTCAGTCCTTTTGTACTTAAGTCGGCATTGTGCCTTTTGTATGAAATTTGGATGCAATTTCTGTGTTTCATCGTCAATGAGAAGGTTTAAAGGAAACAGTAAACCTGAAGTCAAGCATCGAAATGTAAAACTGGACTCACAGGAGAGGTTCAAATCATTGGAAGTTACAGTGTCAGTCCTCTTGAACTTAAGTCGGCATTGTGCCTTTTGAATTTAATTCCGATGCAGTTGCAGTGTTTCATTGTCAATAAGAAGGTGCAAGGTATACAGTGAACCTGAAGTGAAGCATCGGAATCTAAAACTGGACTCACAGGAGAGGTTCAAATCCCAGAAAGTGAGAGTGTCAGTCCTCTTGTACTTAAGTCGGCATTGTGCCTTTTGTTTTAAATTCGGATGCAATTTCTGTGTTACATCGTCAATAAGAAGGTCCAAGGGATACAGTAAACGTGAAGTGAAGCATTGGAATCTGAAACTAAACTCACAGGAGAGGTTCAAATCATAGAAAGTTGGAGTCTCAGTCCTCTTGTCCTTAAGTCGGCATTGTGCCTTTTGAATTTAATTCCGATGAAATTTCTGTGCTCCATCGTCAATAAGAAGGTCCATGATATACAGTAAACCTGAAATGTAAAATCGGCATCAAAAACTGGACTCACAGGAGTGGCTCAAATCATAGAAAGTTAGAGTGTCAGTCATCTTGTACTTAACTCGGCATTGTGCCTTTTGAATTTAATTCCGATGCAATTTCTGTGTTTCATCGTCAGTACACAGGTGCAACGTATACAGTAAACCTGAAGTGAAGCATCGGAATCTAAAACTGGACTCACAGGAGAGGTTCAAATCATAGAAAGTTAGTGTCTCAGTCCTCTTGTACTTAAGTCGGCATTGTGCCTTTTGAATTTAATTCCAATGCAATTTCTGTGCTCCATCGTCAATAAGAAGGTCCATGGTATGCTGTAAACCAGAAGTGTAACATCAGCATCTAAAACTGGACACACAGGAGAGGTTCAAATCATAGAAAGTTAGAGTGTCACTCTCTTGTACTTAAGTCGGCATTGTGGCTTTTGAATTTAATTCCGATGCCACTCATAAGTTTCATCGTCAATAAGAAGGTCCATGGTATACAGTAAACCTGAAGTGAAGCATCGGAATCTAAAACTGGACTCACATTAGAGGTTCAAATCATAGAAAGTTAGAGTGTCAGTCCTCTTGTACTTAAGTCGGCATTGTGCCTTTTGAATTTAATTCCGACGCAATTTCTGTGATTCATCGTCGAAAAGAAGGTCCAAGGGATACAGTAAACCTGAGGTGAAGCATCGAAATCTAAAACTGGACTCACTTTACAGGTTTAAATCATAGAAAGTTAGAGTGTCAGTCCTCTTGTACTTAACTCGGCATTGTGCCTTTTGAATTTAGTTCCGATGCAATTTCTGTGCTTCATCGTCAAAAAGAAGGTCCAAGGGATACAGTAAACCTGAAGTGAAGCATCGGAATCTAAAACTGGACTCACGTTAGAGGTTCAAATCATGGAAAGTTAGAGTGTCAGTCCTCTTGTACTTAAGTCGGCATTGTGCCTTTTGTAATAAATTCGGATGCAATTTATGTGTTTCATCGTCAATAAGATGGTCCAAGGGATACAGTAAACCTGAAGTGAAGCATCGTAATCTAAATCTGGACTCACAGGAGAGGTTCAAATCATAGAAAGTTAGAGTGTCAGTCCTCTTGTACTTAAGTCGGCATTGTGCCTTTTGTATAAAATTCGGAAGCAATTTCTGTGTTTCGTCGTCGATAAGAAGGTGCAAGGTATACAGTAAACTTGAAATGAAGCATCGGAATCTAAAACTGGACTCACAGGAGAGGTTCAAAACATAGAAAGTGTGAGTGTCAGTTCTCTTGTACTTAAGTCGGCATTGTGCCTTTTGTATTAAATTCTAATGCAATTTCTGTGTTTCATCGACAATAAGAGGGTCCAAGGGATACAGTTAACCTGAAGTAAAGCATCGGAATCTAAAACTGGACCCACAGGAGAACTTCAAATCATAGACAGTGAAAGTGTCAGTCTTCTTGTACTTAAGTCGGCATAGTGCTGTTGAATTAAATTCGGATGCAATTTCTGTGTTTCATCCTCAGTAAGAAGGTCCAAGGGATACAGTAAACCTGAAGTGAAGCATCGGAATCTAAAACTGGACTCACAGGAGAGGTTCAAATCATAGAAAGTGAGAGTGCCAGTCCTCCTATACTTTCGTCGGCATTGTGCCTTTTGTATTAAATTCGGACGCAATTTCTGTGTTTCATCGTCAATTAGAAGGTCCAAGGGATACAGTAATTCTGAAGTGAAGCATCGGAATCTAAAACTGGACTCACAGCAGAGGTTCAAATCATAGATTGTCGGAGTGTCAGTCCACTTGTAGTTAAGTCGGCATTGCGCCTTTTGTATTAAATTCGGATGCAATTTCTGTGTTTCACCGTCAATAAGAAGGTCCAAGGGATACAGTAAACTGAAGTGAAGCATCGGAATCAAAAACTGGACTCGCAGGAGAGATTCAAATCATAGAAAGTGAAAGTGTCAGTCCTCTTTTACTTAAGTCGGCATTGTGCATATTGTATTAAATTCAGATGCAATTTCTGTGTTTCATCGTCAATAAGAAGGTCCAAGGGATACAGCAAACCTGAAGTGAAGCATCGGAATCTAAAACTGGACTCACAGGAGAGGTTCAAATCATAGAAAGTGAGAGTGCCAGTCCTCCTATACTTTCGTTGGCATTGTGCCTTTTGTATTAAATTCGGACGCAATTTCTGTGTTTCATCGTCAATAAGAAGGAGCAAGGTATACAGTAAACCTGAAGTGAAGCATCGGAATCTAAAACTGGACTCACAGGAGAGGTTCAAATCATAGAAAGTGAGAGTGTCAGTTCACTTGTACTTACGTCGGCATTGTGCCTTTTGTATTAAATTCTAATGCAATTTCTGTGTTTCATCGACAATAAGAGTGTCCAAGGGATACAGTTAGTCTGAAGTAAAGCATCGGAATCTAAAACTGGACTCACAGGAGAGCTTCAAATCATAGACAGTGAGAGTGTCAGTCTTCTTGTACTTAAGTCGGCATAGTGCTGTTGAATTAAATTCGGATGCAATTTCTGTGTTTCATCGTCAGTAAGAAGGTCCAAGGGATACAGTAAACCTGAAGTGAAGCATCGGAATCTAAAACTGGACTCACATTAGAGGTTCAAATCATAGAATGTTAGAGTGTCAGTCCTCTTGTACTTAAGTCGACATTGTGCCTTTTGAATTTAATTCCGATGCAATTTCTGTGTCTCATCGTCAATGCGAAGGTCCAACGTACACAGTAAACCTGAAGTTAAACATCGGAATCTAAAACTGGACTTACAGGACGGGTTCATATCATAGAAAGTTAGAGTGTCAGTCCTCTTGTACTTAAGTCGGCATTGTGACTTTTGTATTAAATTCGGATGCAATTTCTGTGTTTCATCGTCAATAAGAAGGTCCATGGGATACAGTAAACCTGAACTGAAGCATTGGAATCTTAAACTGGACTCACACGAGAGGTACAAATCATAGAAAGTGAGAGTGTCAGTCCTCTTGTGCTTAAGTCGGTATTGTGCCGTTTGTATTAAATTCGGATGTAATTTCTGTGTTTCATCGTCAATAAGAAGGTGCAAGGGATACAGTAAACCTGAAGTGAAGCATCGGAATCTAAAACTGGATTCACAGGAGAGGTTCAAATCCCAGAAAGTGAGAGTGTCAGTCCTCTTGTACTTAAGTCGGCATTGTGCCTTTTGTGTTAAATTCGGATGCCATTTCTGTGTTACATCGTCAATAAGAAGGTCCAAGGGATACAGTAAACGTGTAGTGAAGCATTGGAATCTAAAACTAAACTCACAGGAGAGGTTCAAATCATAGAAAGTTAGAGTCTCAGTCCTCTTGTCCTTAAGTCGGCATTGTGCCTTTTGAATTTAATTCCGATGCAATTTCTGTGCTCCATCGTCAATAAGAAGGTCCATGGTATACAGTAAACCTGAAATGTAAAATCGGCATCTAAAACTGGACTCACAGGAGTGGCTCAAATCATAGAAAGTTAGAGTTTCACTCCTCTTGTACTTAAAACGGCATTGTGGCTTTTGAATTTAATTCCGATGCAATTCCTAAGTTTCATCGTCAATGAGAAGGTCCAAGGTATACAGTAGACCTGAAGTGAAGCATCGGAATCTAAAACTCGACTCACAGGAGTAGTTCAAATCATAGAAAGTTAGAGTGTCAGTCATCTTGTACTTAACTCGGCATTGTGCCTTTTGAATTTAATTCCGATGCAATTTCTGTGTTTCATCGTCAGTACATAGGTGCAACGTATACAGTAAACCTGAAGTGAAGCATCGGAATCTAAAACTGGACTCACAGGAGTGGTTCAAAGCATAGAAAGTTAGAGTGTCACTCTCTTGTACTTAAGTCGGCATTGTGGCTTTTGAATTTAATTCCGATGCCACTCATAAGTTTCATCGTCAATAAGAAGGTCCATGGTATACAGTAAACCTGACGTGAAGCATCGGAATCTAAAACTGGACTCACATTAGAGGTTCAAATCATAGAAAGTTAGAGTGTCAGTCCTCTTGTACTTAAGTCGGCATTGTGCCTTTTGAATTTAATTCCGATGCAATTTCTCTGATTCATCGTCAAAAAGAAGATCCAAGGGATACAGTAAACCTGAGGTGAAGCATCAAAATCTAAAACTGGACTCACTTTACAGGTTTAAATCATAGAAAGTTAGAGTGTCAGTCCTCTTGTACTTAACTCGGCATTGTGCCTTTTGAATTTAGTTCCGATGCAATTTCCGTGCTTCATCGTCAAAAAGAAGGTCCAAGGGACACAGTAAACCTGAGGTGAAGCATCGGAATCTAAAACTGGACTCACATTAGAGGTTCAAATCATAGAAAGTTAGAGTGTCAGTCCTCTTGTACTTAAGTCGGCATTGTGCCTTTTGAATTTAATTCCGATGCAATTTCTGTGTTTCATCGTCAATACGAAGGTCCAAGGTATACAGTAAACCTGAAGTGAAGCATCGGAATCTAAAACTGGACTCACAGGAGTGGTTCAAATTATAGAAAGTTAGAGTCTCAGTACTCTTGTACTTAAGTAGGCATTGTGCCTTTTGAATTTAATTCCGATGCGATTTCTGTGCTCCATCGTCAGTAAGAAGGTCCATGGTATGCAGTTACCCAAAGTGTAACATTGGCATCTAAAACTGGACACACAGGATAGGTTCAAATCACAGAAAGTTATAGTGTCACCCTCTTGCACTTAAGTCGGCATTGTGGCTTTTGAATTTAATTCCGATGCCACTCCTAAGTTTCATCGTCAATAAGAAGGCCAAGGTATACAGTAAACCTGATGTGAAGCATCGGAATCTAAAACTCGACTCACAGGAGAGGTTCACATCATAGAAAGTTAGAGTGTCAGTCCTCTTGTACTTAGGTCGCCATTGTGCCTTTTGTAATAAATCCGGATGCAATTTATGTGTTTCATCGTCAATAAGATGGTCAAAGGGATACAGTAAACCTGAAGTGAAGCATCGGAATCTAAAACTGGACTCACAGGAGAGGTTCAAATCATAGAAAGTGAGAGTGTCAGTCCTTTTGTACTTAAGTCGGCATTGTGACTTTTGTATTAAATTCGGATGCAATTTCTGTGTTTCATCGTCAATAAGAAGGTCCAAAGAATACTGTAAACCTGAAGTGAAGCATCGGAATGTAAAACTGGACTCACAGGAGAGGTTCAAATCATAGAAAGTTATAGTGTCCGTCCTCTTTTACTTAAGTCGACATTGTGCCTTTTGAATTTAATTCCGATGCAATTTCTGTGTTTCATCGTCAATAAGATGGTGCAAGGTATACGCTAAACCTGAAGTGAACCATCGGAATCTAAAACTGGACTCACAGGAGTGGTTCAAATCATTGAAAGTGAGAGCGTCAGTCCTCTTGTACTTAAGTTGGCATTGTGCCTTTTCTATTAAATTCAGAAGCAATTTCTGAGTTTCATCGTCAATAAGAAGGTCCAAGGGATACAGTAAACCTGAAGTGAAGCATCGGAATCTAAAACTAAATTCACCCGAGAGGTTTAAATCATAGAATGTTAGAGTCTCAGTCCTCTTGTACCTAAGACGGCATTGTGCTTTTTGAATTTAATTCCGATGCAATTTCTGTGTTTCATCGTCAATACGAAGGTCCAAGGGATACAGTAAACCTGAAGTGAAGCATCGGAATCTAGAACTGGACTCACAGGAGAGGTTCAAATCATAGAAAGTGAGAGTGTCAGTCCTCTTGTACTTAAGTCGGCATTGTGCCTTGCGTATTAAATTCGGATGCAAATTCTGTGCTTCATCGTCAAAAAGAAGGTCCAAGGGATACAGTAAACCTGAGGTGAAGCATCGGAATCTAAAACTGGTCTCACTTTAGAGGTTTAAATCATAGAAACTTAGATTGTCAGTCCTCTTGTACTTAACTCGGCATTGTGCTTTTGAATTTAATTCCGATGCAATTTCTGTGCTTCATCGTCAATGCGAAGGTCCAAGGTATACAGTAAACCTGAAGTTAATCATCGGAATCTAAAACTGGACTTACAGGACAGGTTCATATCATAGAAAGTTAGAGTGTCAGTCCTCTTGTACATAAGTCTGCATTGTGACTTTTGTATATAAAATTCAGATGCAAATTCTGTGTTTCATCATCAATAAGAAGGTGCAAGGTATACAGTAAATCTGATGTGAAACTATGGAATCTAATACTGGACTCACAGGAGAGGTTCAAATCATAGAAAGTTAGAGTGTCAGTCCTCCTGTACTTGAGTCGGCATTGTGCATTTTGTATAAAATTCGGATGCAATTTCTGTGTTTCGTCGTCAATAAGTAGGTGCAAGGTATACAGTAAACCTGAAATGAAGCATCGGAATCTAAAACTGGACTCACAGGAGAGGTTCAAATCATAGAAAGTGAAAGTGTCAGTCCTCTTGTAGTTAAGTTGGCATTGTGCTATTGTATTAAATCCGGATGCAATTTCTGTGTTTCATCGTCAATTAGAAGGTCCAAGGGATACAGTATACCTGAAGTGAAGCATCGGAATCTAAAACTGGACTCACAGGAGAGCTTCAAATCATAGAAAGTGTGAGTGTCAGTCTTCTTGTACTTAAGTCGGCATTGTGCTATTGTATTAAATTCGGATGCAATTTCTGTGTTTCATCGTCAATAAGAAGGTCTAAGGGATACAGTAAACGTAAAGTGAAGCATCGGAATCTAAAACTGGACTCACAGGATAGGTTCAAATCATAGAAAGTGAGAGTGTCAGTCCTCTTGTACTTAAGTCGGCATTGTGCCTTTTGTATTAAATTCGGATTCAATTTCTTTGTTTCATCGTCAATAAGAAGGTACAAGGTTTACAGTAAGCCTGAAGTGAAGCATCGGAACCTAAAACTGGATTCACAGGAGAGGATCAAATCATAGAAAGTGAGAGTGTCAGTCCTCTTGTACTTAAGTCGGCAGTGTGCCTTTTGTATTAAATTCGGATGCAATTATGGTGTTTCCTCGTCAATAAGAAGGTCCAATGGGTACAGTAAACCTGAAGTCAAGCATCGGAATGTAAAACTGGACTCACAGGAGAGGTTCAAATCATAGAAAGTTAGAGAGTCAGTCCTCATGTACTTAAGTCGGCATTGTGCCTTTTGAATTTAATTCCGATGCAATATCTGTGTTTCATCGTCAATAAGAAGGTGCAAGGTATACAGTACACCAGAAGTGAAGCATCGGAATCTAAAACTGGACTCACAGGAGAGGTTCAAATCATAGAAAGTGAGAGTGTCAGTCTTCTTGTACTTAAGTCCTCATTGTGACTTTTGTATTAAATTTGGATGCAATTTCTGTGTTCCATCGTCAATAAGAATGTCCAAGGGATACAGTAAACCTGAAGTGAAGTATCGTAATCAACAACTAGACTCACAGGAAGGTTCAAATCATAGAAAGTGAGAGTGTCAGTCTTCTTGTACTTAAGTCATCAATGTGCCTTTTGTATTAAATTCGGATGCAATTTCTGTGTTTCATCGTCGATGAGAAGGTCCAAGGGATACAGTAAACCTGATGTGAAGCATCGGAATCTAAAACAGGACTCACAGTAGAGGTTCAAATCACAGAAAGTGACAGTGTCAGTCCTCTTGTACTTAAGTTGGCATTGTGCCTTTTGTATTAATTTCCGATGCAATTTCTGTGTTTCATCGTCAATAAGATGGTCCAAGGGATACAGTAAATCTGAAGTGAAGCATCGGAATCTAAAACTGGACTCACAGCAGAGGTTCAAATCATAGAATGTGGGAGTGTCAGTCCTCTTGTAGTTAAGTCGGCATTGCGCCCTTTGTATTAAATTCGGATGCAATTTCTGTGTTTCACCGTCAATAAGAAGGTCCAAGGGATACAGTAAACTGAAGTGAAGCATCGGAATCAAAAACTGGACTCACAGGAGAGCTTCTAATCATAGAAAGTTATAGCGTCCGTCCTCTTTTACTTAAGTCGACATTGTGCCTTTTGAATTTAATTACGATGCAATTTCTGTGTTTCATCGTCAATAAGATGGTGCAAGGTATACGCTAAACCTGGAGTGAACCATCGGAATCTAAAACTGGACTCACAGGAGTGGCTCAAATCATTGAAAGTGAGAGTGTCCGTCCTCTTGTACTTAAGTCGGCATTGTGCTATTTTGAATTTAATTCCGATGCAATTTCTGAATTACATCGTCAATAAGAACGTCCAAGGTATACAGTAAACCTGAAGTGAAGCATCGGAATCTAAAACTGGACTCACAGGAGAGGTTCAAATCATAGAAAGTTAGAGTCTCAGTCCTCTTGTACCTAAGACGGCATTGTGCCTTTTGAATTTAATTCCGATGCAATTTCTGTGTTTCATTGTCAATACGAAGGTCCAAGGGATACAGTAAACCTGAAGTGATGCATCGGAATCTAGAACTGGACTCACAGGAGCGGTTCAAATAATAGAAAGTTAGAGTGTCAGTCCTCTTGTACTTAAGTCGGCATTGTGCCTTTTGAATTTAATTCCGATGCAATTTCTGTGTTTCATCGTCAATGAGAAGGTCCAAGGGATACAGAAAAACCTGACGTGAAGCATCAAAATCAAAACTGGACTCACAGGAGAGGTTCAAATCATAGAAAGTGAGAGTGTCAGTCCTCTTGTACTTAAGTCGTCATTGTGCCTTGTGTATTACATTCGGATGCAAATTCTGTGCTTCATCGTCAAAAAGAAGGTCCAAGGGATACAGTAAACCTGAGGTGAAGCATCGGAATCTAAAACTGGTCTCACTTTAGAGGTATAATCATAGAAACTTATATTGTCAGTCCTCTTGTACTTAACTCGGCATTGTGCTTTTGAATTAAATTCCGATGCAATTTCTGTGCTTCATCGTCAATGCGAAGGTCCAAGGTATACAGTAATCCTGAAGTTAAACATCGAAATCTAAAACTGGACTAACAGGAGAGGTTCAAATCATAGAAAGTGAGAGTGTCAGTCCTCTTGTTCTTAAGTCGGCATTGTGCATTTTGTATAAAATTCGGATGCAATTTCTGTGTTTCGTCGTCAATAAGAAGGTGCAAGGTATACAGTAAACCTGAAATGAAGCATCGGAATCTAAAACTGGACGCACAGGAGAGGTTCAAATCATAGAAGGTGAGAGTGTCAGTCCTCTTGTAGTTAAGTTGGCATTGTGCTATTGTATTAAATTTGGATGCAATTTCTGTGTTTCATCGTCAATTAGAAGGTCCAAGGGATACAGTATACCTGAAGTGAAGCATCGGAATCTAAAACTGGACTCACAGGAGAGCTTCAAATCATAGAAAGTGAGAGTGTCAGTCTTCTTGCACTTAAGTCGGCATATTGCTATTGTATTAAATTCGGATGCAATTTCTGTGTTTCATCGTCAATAAGAAGGTCTAAGGGATACAGTAAACGTAAAGTGAGGCATCGGGATCTAAAACTGGACTCACAGGAGAGGTTCAAATCATAGAAAGTGAGAGTGTCAGTCCTCTTGTACTTAAGTCGGCATTGTGCCTTTTGTATTAAATTCGGATGCAATTTCTTTGTTTCATCGTCAATAAGTAGGTGCAAGGTTTACAGAAAGCCTGAAGTGAAGCATCGGAACCTAAAACTGGACTCACAGGAGAGGTTCAAATCATAGAAAGTGAGAGTGTCAGTCCTCTTGTGCTTAAGTCGGCATTGTGCCTTTTGTATTGAAATCGGATGCAATTATGGTGTTTCATCGTCAATAAGAAGGTCCAATGGGTACAGTAAACCTGAAGTCAAGCATCGGACTGTAAAACTGGACTCACAGAGGAGGTTCAAATCATAGAAAGTTAGTGAGTCAGTCCTCATTTACATATGTCGGCATTGTGCCTTTTGAATTTAATTCCGATGCAATTTCTGTGTTTCATCGTCAATAAGATGGTGCAAGGTATACAGTACACCAGAAGTGAAGCATCGAAATATAAAACAGGACTCACAGTAGAGGTTCAAATCATAGAAAGTGAGAGTGTCTGTCCTCTTGTACTTAAGTTGGCATTGTGCCTTTTGTATTAATTTCGGATGCAATTTCTGTGTTTCATCGTCAATAAGATGGTCCAAGGGATACAGTAAATCTGAAGTGAAGCATCGGAATCTAAAACTGGACTCACAGCAGAGGTTCAAATCATAGAATGTGGGAGTGTCAGTCCTCTTGTAGTTAATTCGGCATTGCGCCTTTTGTATTAAATTCGGATGTAATTTCTGTGTTTCACCGTCAATAAGAAGGTCCAAGGGATACAGTAAACTGAAGTGAAGCAACGGAATCAAAAACTGGACTCACAGGAGAGCTTCTAATCATAGAAAGTGAGAGTGTCAGTCCTCTTTTACTTAAGTCGGCATTGTGCATTTTGTATTAAATCCGGATGCAATTTCTGTGTTACATCGTCAATAAGAAGGTCCAAGGGATACAGCAAACCTCGAGTGAACCATCGGAATCTAAAACTAAATTCACCGGAGAGGTTTAAATCATGGAATGTTAGAGTGTCCGTCCTCTTGTACTTAAGTCGGCATTGTGCTATTTTGAATTTAATTCCGATGCAATTTCTGAATTTCATCGTCAATAAGAACGTCCAAGGTATACAGTAAACCTGAAGTGAAGCATCGGAATCTAAAACTGGACTCACAGGAGGGTTCAAATAATAGAAACTTAGATTTTCAGTCCTCTTGTACTTAACTCGGCATTGTGCTTTTGAATTTAATTTCGATGCAATTTCTGTGCTTCATCGTCAATGCGAAGGTCCAAGGTATACAGTAAACCTGAAGTTAAACATCGGAATCTAAAACTGGACTTACAGGACAGGTTCATATCATAGAAAGTTAGAGTGGCAGTCCTCTTGTACTTAAGTCGGCATTGTGACTTTTGTATATAAAATTCAGATGCAATTTCTGTGTTTCATCATCAATAAGAAGGTGCAAGGTATACAGTAAACCTGAAGTGAAACTATGGAATCTAAAACTGGACTCACTGGAGAGGTTTAAATCATAGAAAGTTAGAGTGTCAGTCCTCTTGTACTTGAGTCGGCATTGTGCTATTGTATTAAATTCGGATGCAATTTCTGCGTTTCATCGTCAATTAGAAGGTCCAAGGGATACAGTATACCTGAAGTGAAGCATCGGAATCTAAAACTGGACTCACAGGAGAGCTTCAAATCATAGAAAGTGAGAGTGTCAGTCTTCTTGTACTTAGGTCGGCATTGTGCTATTGTATTAAATTCGGATGCAATTTCTGTGTTTCATCGTCAATAAGAAGGTCTAAGGGATACAGTAAACCTAAAGTGAAGCATCGGAATCTAAAACTGGACTCACAGGAGAGGTTCAAATCATAGAAACTGAGAGTGTCAGTCCTCTTGTACTTAAGTCGGCATTGTGACGTTTGTATTAAATTCGGATGCAATTATGGTGTTTCATCGTCAATAAAAAGGTTCAATGGGTACAGTAAACGTGAAGTCAAGCATCGGAATGTAAAACTGAACTCACAGGAGAGGTTCAAATCATAGAAAGTTAGAGAGTCAGTCCTCATGTACGTAAGACGGCATTGTGCCTTTTGAATTTAATTCCAATGCAATTTCTGTGTTTCATCGTCAATAAGAAGGTCCAAGGGATACAGTAAACTGAAGTGAAGCATCGGATCCTATAACTGGACCAACAGGCGAGCTTCAAATCATAGAAAGTGAGAGTGTCAGTCCACTTTTACTGAAGTCGGCATTGTGCCTTTTGTATTAAATTCGGATGCAATTTCTGTGTTTCATCGTCAATAAGAAGGTCCAAGGGATTCAGTAAACCTGAAGTGAAGCATCGGAATCTTAAACTGGACTCACACGAGAGGTTCAAATCATGGAAAGTGAGAGTGTCAGTCCTCTTGTACTTAAGTTGGCATTGTGCCTTTTGTATTAATTTCCGATGCAATTTCTGTGTTTCATCGTCAATAAGATGGTCCAAGGGATACAGTAAATCTGAAGTGAAGCATCGGAATCTAAAACTGGACTCACAGCAGAGGTTCAAATCATAGAATGTGGGAGTGTCAGTCCTCTTGTAGTTAAGTCGGCATTGCGCCCTTTGTATTAAATTCGGATGCAATTTCTGTGTTTCACCGTCAATAAGAAGGTCCAAGGGATACAGTAAACTGAAGTGAAGCATCGGAATCAAAAACTGGACTCACAGGAGAGCTTCTAATCATAGAAAGTTATAGCGTCCGTCCTCTTTTACTTAAGTCGACATTGTGCCTTTTGAATTTAATTACGATGCAATTTCTGTGTTTCATCGTCAATAAGATGGTGCAAGGTATACGCTAAACCTGGAGTGAACCATCGGAATCTAAAACTGGACTCACAGGAGTGGCTCAAATCATTGAAAGTGAGAGTGTCCGTCCTCTTGTACTTAAGTCGGCATTGTGCTATTTTGATTTTAATTCCGATGCAATTTCTGAATTACATCGTCAATAAGAACGTCCAAGGTATACAGTAAACCTGAAGTGAAGCATCGGAATCTAAAACTGGACTCACAGGAGAGGTTCAAATCATAGAAAGTTAGAGTCTCAGTCCTCTTGTACCTAAGACGGCATTGTGCCTTTTGAATTTAATTCCGATGCAATTTCTGTGTTTCATCGTCAATGAGAAGGTCCAAGGGATACAGAAAAACCTGACGTGAAGCATCAAAATCAAAACTGGACTCACAGGAGAGGTTCAAATCATAGAAAGTGAGAGTGTCAGTCCTCTTGTACTTAAGTCGGTATTGTGCCTTGTGTATTACATTCGGATGCAAATTCTGTGCTTCATCGTCAATGCGAAGGTCCAAGGTATACAGTAATCCTGAAGTTAAACATCGAAATCTAAAACTGGACTAACAGGAGAGGTTCAAATCATAGAAAGTGAGAGTGTCAGTCCTCTTGTTCTTAAGTCGGCATTGTGCATTTTGTATAAAATTCGGATGCAATTTCTGTGTTTCGTCGTCAATAAGAAGGTGCAAGGTATACAGTAAACCAGAAATGAAGCATCGGAATCTAAAACTCGACGCACAGGAGAGGTTCAAATCATAGAAGGTGAGAGTGTCAGTCCTCTTGTAGTTAAGTTGGCATTGTGCTATTGTATTAAATTTGGATGCAATTTCTGTGTTTCATCGTCAATTAGAAGGTCCAAGGGATACAGTATACCTGAAGTGAAGCATCGGAATCTAAAACTGGACTCACAGGAGAGCTTCAAATCATAGAAAGTGAGAGTGTCAGTCTTCTTGCACTTAAGTCGGCATATTGCTATTGTATTAAATTCGGATGCAATTTCTGTGTTTCATCGTCAATAAGAAGGTCTAAGGGATACAGTAAACGTAAAGTGAGGCATCGGAATCTAAAACTGGACTCACAGGAGAGGTTCAAATCATAGAAAAAGAGAGTGTCAGTCCTCTTGTACTTAAGTCGGCATTGTGCCTTTTGTATTATATTCGGATGCAATTTCTTTGTTTCATCGTCAATAAGAAGGTGCAAGGTTTACAGAAAGCCTGAAGTGAAGCATCGGAACCTAAAACTGGACTCACAGGAGAGGTTCAAATCATAGAAAGTGAGAGTGTCAGTCCTCTTGTGCTTAAGTCGGCATTGTGCCTTTTGTATTGAAATCGGATGCAATTATGGTGTTTCATCGTCAATAAGAAGGTCCAAGGGATACAGTAAACTGAAGTGAAGCAACGGGATCAAAAACTGGACTCACAGGAGAGCTTCTAATCATAGAAAGTGAGAGTGTCAGTCCTCTTTTATTTAAGTCGGCATTGTGCATTTTGTATTAAATCCGGATGCAATTTCTGTGTTACATCGTCAATAAGAAGGTCTAAGGGATACAGTAAACGTAAAGTGAGGCATCGGAATCTAAAACTGGACTCACAGGAGAGGTTCAAATCATAGAAAAAGAGAGTGTCCGTCCTCTTGTACTTAAGTCGGCATTGTGCTATTTTGAATTTAATTCCGATGCAATTTCTGAATTTCATCGTCAATAAGAACGTCCAAGGTATACAGTAAACCTGAAGTGAAGCATCGGAATCTAAAACTGGACTCACAGGAGAGGTTCAAATAATAGAAACTTAGATTTTCAGTCCTCTTGTACTTAACTCGGCATTGTGCTTTTGAATTTAATTTCGATGCAATTTCTGTGCTTCATCGTCAATGCGAAGGTCCAAGGTATACAGTAAACCTGAAGTTAAACATCGGAATCTAAAACTGGACTTACAGGACAGGTTCATATCATAGAAAGTTAGAGTGTCAGTCCTCTTGTACTTAAGTCGGCATTGTGACTTTTGTATATAAAATTCAGATGCAAATCCTGTGTTTCATCATCAATAAGAAGGTGCAAGGTATACAGTAAACCTGAAGTGAAACTATGGAATCTAAAACTGGACTCACTGGAGAGGTTTAAATCATAGAAAGTTAGAGTGTCAGTCCTCTTGTACTTGAGTCGGCATTGTGCTATTGTATTAAATTCGGATGCAATTTCTGTGTTTCATCGTCAATTAGAAGGTCCAAGGGAAACAGTATACCTGAAGTGAAGCATCGGAATCTAAAACTGGACTCACAGGAGAGCTTCAAATCATACAGAGTGAGAGTGTCAGTCTTCTTGTACTTAGGTCGGCATTGTGCTATTGTATTAAATTCGGATGCAATTTCTGTGTTTCATCGTCAATAAGAAGGTCTAAGGGATACAGTAAACCTAAAGTGAAGCATCGGAATCTAAAACTGGACTCACAGGAGAGGTTCAAATTATAGAAACTGAGAGTGTCAGTCCTCTTGTACTTAAGTCGGCATTGTGCCGTTTGTATTAAATTCGGATGCAATTATGGGGTTTCATCGTCAATAAAAAGGTTCAATGGGTACAGTAAACGTGAAGTCAAGCATCGGAATGTAAAACTGGACTCACAGGAGAGGTTCAAATCATAGAAAGTTAGAGAGTCAGTCCTCATGTACTTAAGTCGGCATTGTGCCTTTTGAATTTAATTCCGATGCAATTTCTGTGTTTCATCGTCAATAAGATGGTGCAAGGTATGCAGTACACCAGAAGTGAAGCATCGGAATCTAAAGCAGGACTCACAGTAGAAGTTCAAATCATAGAAAGTGAGAGTGTCAGTCCTCTTGTACTTAAGTTGGCATTGTGCCTTTTGTATTAATTTCGGATGCAATTTCTGTGTTTCATCGTCAATAAGATGGTCCAAGGGATACAGTAAATCTGAAGTGAAGCACCGGAATCTAAAACTGGACTCACAGCAGAGGTTCAAATCATAGAATGTGGGAGTGTCAGTTCTCTTGTAGTTAAGTCGGCATTGCGCCTTTTGTATTAAATTCGGATGCAATTTCTGTTTTTCATCGTCAATAAGAAGGTCCAAGGGATACAGTAAACCTGAAGTGAAGCATCGGAATCTAAAACTGGACCCACAGGAGACGCTCAAATCATAGAAAGTGAGAGTGTCAGTCCTCTTGTACTTAAGTCAGCATTGTGCGTTTTGTATTAAATTCGAATGCAATTTCTGTGTTTCATCGGCAATAAGAAGGTCCAAGGGATACAGTAAACTGAAGTGAAGCATCGGAATCTAAAACTGGACTCACAGGAGAGGTTCTAATCATATAAAGTGAAAGTGTCAGTCCTCTTGTACTTAAGTCGGCATTGTGCCCCTTGTATTAAATTCGGATGCAATTTCTGTGTTTCATCGTCAATAAGAAGGTCCAAGGGATACAGTAAACTGAAGTGATGCATCGGATTCTATATCTGGACCAACAGGCGAGCTTCAAATCATAGAAAGTGAGAGTGTCAGTCCACTTTTACTGAAGTCGGCATTGTGCCTTTTGTATTAAATTCGGATGCAATTTCTGTGTTTCATCGTCAATAAGAAGGTCCAAGGGATTCAGTAAACCTGAAGTGAAGCATCGGAATCTTAAACTGGACTCACACGAGAGGTTCAAATCATGGAAAGTGAGAGTGTCAGTCCTCTTGTACTTAAGTCGGCATTGTGCCGTTTGTATTAAATTCGGATGTAATTTCAGTGTTTCATCGTCAATAAGAAAGTGCAAGGTATACAGTATACCTGAAGTGAAGCATCGGAATCTATAACTAGACTCACAGGAGGGGTTCAAATCATAGAAAGTGAGAGTGTCAGTCCTTTTGTACTTAAGTCGGCATTGTGCCTTTTGTATTAAATTCGGATGCAATTTCTGTGTTTCATCGTCAATAAGAAGGTCCAAAGGATACAGTAAACCCGAAGTGAAGCATCGGAATGTAAAAGTGGAGTCACAGGAGAGGTTCAAATCATAGAAAGTTAGAGAGTCAGTCCTCTTGTACTTCAGTCGGCATTGTGCCTTTTGAATTTAATTCCGATGCAATTTCTGTGTTTCATCGTCAATAAGATGGTGCGAGGTATACAGTACACCTGAAGTGAAGCATCGGAATCTAAAACTGGACTCACAGGAGAGGTTCAAATCATAGAAAGTGAGAGTGTCAGCCTTCTTGTACTTCAGTCGGCATTGTGAGTCTTGTATTAAATTGGGATGCAATTTCTGTGTTTCATCGTCAATAAGAAGGTCCAAGGGATACAGTAAACCTGAAGTGAAGTATCGGGATCTAAAACTAGACTCACAGGAGAGGTTCAAATCATAGAAAGTGAGAGTGTCAGTCCTCTAGTACTTAAGTCGGCACATTGCCTTTTGTATTAAATTCGGATGCAATTTCTGTGCTTCATCGTCAATAAGAAGATCCAAGGGATACATTAAACCTGAAGTGAAGCATCGGAGTCTAAAACTGGACTCACAGCAGAGGTTCAAATCATAGAAAGTGAGTGTGTCAGTCCTCTTGTACTTAAGTCGGCATTGCGCATTTTGTATTAAATCCGGATGCAATTTCTGTGTTTCATCGTCAATAAGAAGGTGCGAGGTATACAGTACACCTGAAGTGAAGCATCGGAATCTAAAACTGGACTCACAGGAGAGGTTCAAATCATAGAAAGTGAGAGTGTCAGCCTTCTTGTACTTCAGTCGGCATTGTGAGTCTTGTATTAAATTGGGATGCAATTTCTGTGTTTCATCGTCAATAAGAAGGTCCAAGGGATACAGTAAACCTGAAGTGAAGTATCGGGATCTAAAACTAGACTCACAGGAGAGGTTCAAATCATAGAAAGTGAGAGTGTCAGTCCTCTAGTACTTAAGTCGGCACATTGCCTTTTGTATTAAATTCGGATGCAATTTCTGTGCTTCATCGTCAATAAGAAGATCCAAGGGATACATTAAACCTGAAGTGAAGCATCAGAGTCTAAAACTGGACTCACAGCAGAGGTTCAAATCATAGAAAGTGAGTGTGTCAGTCCTCTTGTACTTAAGTCGGCATTGCGCATTTTGTATTAAATCCGGATGCAATTTCTGTGTTTCATCGTCAATACGAAGGAGCAAGGTATACAGTAAACCTGAAGTGAAGCATCGGAATCTAAAACTGGACTCACAGGAGAGGTTGAAATCATAGAATGTGAGAGTGTCAGTCCTTTTGTACTTAAGTCGGCATTGTGCCTTTTGTATTAAATTAGGATGCAATGTCTGTGTTTCATCGTCAATAAGAAGGTCCAAACTATACAGTAAACCTGAAGTGAAGCATCGGAATGTAAAACTGGACTCATAGGAGAGGATTAAATCATAGAAAGTTAGAGAGTCAGTCCTCTTCTACTTAAGTCGGCATTGTGCCTTTTGAATTTAATTCCGATGCAATTTCTGTGTTTCATCGTCAATAAGAAGGTGCAAGGTATACAGTACATCTGAAGTGAAGCATCGGAATCTAAAATTGGCCTTACAGGAGAGGTTCAAATCATAGAAAGTGAGAATGTCAGTCTTCTTGTACTTAAGTCGGCATTGTGACTTTTGTATTATATTCGGATGCAATTTCTGTGTTTCATCGTCAATAAGAAGGGCCAAGGGATACAGTAAACCTGAAGTGAAGTATCGGAATCTAAAACTAGACTCAGAAGAGGTTCAAATCATAGAAAGTAAGAGTGTCAGTCCTCTTGTACTTAAGGCGGCACTGTGCCTTTTGTATTAAGATCGGATGCAATTTCCTTGTTTCATCGTCAATAAGATGGTCCAAGGGATACAGTAAACCTCAAGTGAAGCATCGGAATCTAAAACTGGACTCACAGTAGAGGTTCAAATCATAGAAAGTGAGAGAGTCAGTCCTCTTGTACTTAGGTTGGAATTGTGCCTTTTGTATTAAATTCGGATGCAATTTCTGTGTTTCATCGTCAAAAAGAAGGTCCAAGGGATACAGTAATCCTGAAGTGAAGCATCGGAATCTAAAACTGGACTCAAAGCAGAGGTTTAAATCATAGAAAGTGAGAGTGTCAGTCCTCTTGTACTTAAGTCGGCATTGCGCCTTTTGTATAAAACTCGGATGCAATTTCTGTGTTACATCGTCAATAAGAATGTCCAAGGGATACAGTAAACTGAAGTGAAGCATCGGAATCCAAAACTGGACTCACAGGAGAGCTTCAAATCATAGAAAGTGAGAGTCTCAGTCCTCTTTTACTTAAGACGGCATTGTGCATTTTGTATTAAATTCGGATGCAATTTCTGTGTTTCATCGTCAATAAGAAGGTCCAAGGGATACAGCAAACCTGAATTGAAAAATCGGATTCTAAAACTGGACTCACAGGAGAGGTTCAAACCATAGAAAGTGATAGTGTCAGTTCTGTTGTACTTAAGTCGGCATTGTGCCTTTTGTATTTAATTCGGATGCAATTTCTGTGTTTCATTGTCAATAAGAAGGTCCAAGGGATACAGTAAACCTGACGTGAAGCATCGGAATCTAAAACTGGACTCACAGGAGAGGTTCAAGTCATAGAAAGTGAGAGTGTCAGTAATCTTTTACTTAAGTCGGCATTGTGCCTTTTGTATTAAATTCGGATGCAATTTCTGTTTTTCATCGTCAATAAAAAGGTCCAAGGGATACTGTAAACCTGAAGTGAAGAATCGGAATCTAAAACTGGACTCACAGGAGAGGTACAAATCATAGAAAGAGAGAGTGTCAGTCCTCTTGTACTTAAGTCAGCATTGTGCCTTTTGCATTAAATTTGGATGCAATTTCTGTGTTTCATCGTCAATAAGTAGGTGCAAGGTATACAGTAAACCTGAAGTGAAGCATCGGAATCTAAAACTGGACCCACAGGAGAAGTTCAAATCATAGAAAGTGAGAGTGTCAGTCCTCTTGTACTTCAGTCGGCATTGTGCTATTTGTATTAAATTCAAATGCAATTTCTGTGTCTCATCGTCAATAAGAAGGTCCAAGGGATACAGTAAACTGAAGTGAATCATCGGAATCTGAAACTGGACCCACAGGCGAGCTTCAAATCATAGAAAGTGAGAGTACCAGTCCTCTTTTACGTAAGTCGGCATTGTGACTTTTGTATTAAATTCGGATGCAATTTCTGTGTTTCATCGTCAATAAGAAGGTCCAAGGGATACAGTAAACCTGAAGTGAAGTATCGGAATCTAAAACTAGACTCAAAGGAGAGGTTCAAATCATAGAAAGTAAGAGTGTCAGTCCTCTTGTACTTAAGGCGGCACTGTGCCTTTTGTATTAAATTCGGATGCAATTTCTGTGTTTCATCGCCAATAAGATGGTCCAAGGGATACAGTAAACCTGAAGTGAAGCATCGGAATCTAGAACTGGACTCACAGTAGAGGTTCAAATCATAGAATGTGAGAGTGTCAGTCCTCTTGTACTTAGGTTGGCATTGTGCCTTTTGTTTTAAATTCGGATGCAATTTCTGTGTTTCATCGTCAAAAAGAAGGTCCAAGGGATACAGTAAACCTGAAGTGAAGCATCGGAATCTAAAACTGGACTCACAGCAGAGGTTTAAATCATGGAAAGTGAGAGTATCAGTCCTCTTGTACTTAAGTCGCAATTGCGCCCTTTGTATTAAATTCGGATGCAATTTCTGTGTTTCATCGTCAATAAGAATGTCCAAGGGATACAGTAAACTGAAGTGAAGCATCGGAATCTAAAACTGGACTCACAGGAGAGCTTCAAATCATAGAAAGTGAGAGTGTCAGTCCTCTTTTACTGAAGTTGGCATTGTGCATTTTGTATTAAATTCGGATGCAATTTCTGTGTTTCATCGTCAATAAGAAAGTCCAAAGGATACAGCAAACCTGAAGTGAAAAATCGGAATCTAAAACTGGACTCACAGAAGAGGTTCAAATCATAGAAAGTGAGAGTGTCAGTTCTCTTGTACTTAAGTCGGCATTGTGCCTTTTGTATTAAATTCGGATGCAATTTCGGTTTTTCATCGTCAATAAGAAGGTCCAAGGGATACAGTAAACCTGAAGTGAAGCATCGGAATCTAAAACTGGACTCACAGGAGAGGTTCAAATCATAGAGAGTGAGAGTGTCAGTTCTTTTGTACTTAAGTCGGCATTGTGCCTTTTGTATTGAATTTGGATGCAATTTCTGTGTTTCATCGTCAAGAAGAAGGTTTAAAGGAAACAGTAAACCTGAAGTGAAGCATCGGAATGTAAAACTGGACTCACAGGAGAGGTTCAAATCATAGGAAGTTAGAGTGTCAGTCCTCTTGTACTTAAGTCGTCATTGTGCCTTTTGAATTTTATTCCGGAGCCGTTTCAGTGTTTCATTGTCAATAAGAAGGTGCAAGGTATACAGTAACCCTGAAGTGAAACATCGGAATCTAAAACTGGACTCACAGGAGAGGTTCAAATCATAGAAAGTGAGAGTGTCAGTCCTCTTGTACTTAAGTCGGCATTGTGCCTTTTGTGTTAAATTCGGATGCAATTACGGTGTTTCATCGTCAATAAGAAGGTTGAAGGGATATAGAAAACCTTAAGTGAAGCATCGGAATCTAAAACTGGACTCATAGGAGAGGTTCAAATCATAGATAGTTAGAGTGTCAGTCCTCTTGTACTCAAGTCGGCATTGTGCCTATTGAATTTAATTCCGATGCTATTTCTGTGTTTCATCGTCAATAAGAAGGTCCAAGGTATACAGTAAACCTGAAGTGAAGCATCGGAATCTAAAACTGGACTCACAGGAGAGGTTCAAATCATAGAATGTGAGAGTGTCATTCCTCTTGTACTTATGTCGGCATTGTGCCTTTTGTATTAAATTCGGTTGCAATTTCTGTGTTTCGTCGTCAATAAGAAGGTGCAAGGTATGCAGTAAACCTGAAGTGAAGCATCGGAATCTAAAACTGGACTCACAGGAGAGGTTCAAATCATAGAATGTGAGAGTGTCATTCCTCTTGTACTTAAGTCGGCATTGTGCCTTTTGTATTAAAATCGGATGCAATTTCTGCGTTTCATCGTCAATAAGATGGTCCAAGGGATACAGTAAACCTGAAGTGAAGCATCGGAGTCTAAAACTGGACTTACAGGAGGGGTTCAAAACATTGAAAGTGAGAGTGTCGGTCCTCTTTTACTTAAGTCGGCATTGTGCCTTTTGTATTAAATTCGGATGCAATTTCTGTGTTTCATCGTCAATAAGAAGGTCCAAGGGATACAGTAAACCTGAAGTGAAGCATCGGAATCTAAAACTGGACTCACAGGAGAGGTTCAAATCAAAGAAAGTGAGAGTGTCAGTCCTCTTCTACTTAAGTCGGCATTGTGCTTTTGTATTAAATTCGGATGCAATTTCTGTGTTTCATCGTCAATAAGAAGGGCCAAGGGATACAGTAAACCTGAAGTGAAGTATCGGAATCTAAAACTAGACTCAGAAGAGGTTCAAATCATAGAAAGTAAGAGTGTCAGTCCTCTTGTACTTAAGGTGGCACTGTGCCTTTTGTATTAAATTCGGATGCAATTTCCTTGTATCATCGTCAATAAGATGGTCCAAGGGATACAGTAAACCTGAAGTGAAGCATCGGAATCTAAAACTGGACTCACAGTAGAGGTTTAAATCATAGAAAGTGAGAGTGTCAGTCCTCTTGTACTTAGGTTGGAATTGTGCCTTTTGTATTAAATTCGGATGCAATTTCTGTGTTTCATCGTCAAAAAGAAGGTCCAAGGGATACAGTAAACCTGAAGTGAAGCATCGGAATCTAAAACTGGACTCAAAGCAGAGGTTTAAATCATAGAAAGTGAGAGTGTCTGTCCTCTTGTACTTAAGTCGGCATTGCGCCTTTTGTATAAAATTCGGATGCAATTTCTGTGTTTCATCGTCAATAAGAATGTCCAAGGGATACAGTAAACTGAAGTGAAGCATCGGAATCCAAAACTGGACTCACAGGAGAGCTTCAAATCATAGAAAGTGAGAGTGACAGTCCTCTTTTACTTAAGTCGGCATTGTGCATTTTGTATTAAATTCGGATGCAATTTCTGTGTTTCATCGTCAAAAAGAAGGTCCAAGGGATACAGCAAACCTGAATTGAAAAATCGGATTCTAAAACTGGACTCACAGGAGAGGTTCAAACCATAGAAAGTGATAGTGTCAGTTCTGTTGTACTTAAGTCGGCATTGTGCCTTTTGTATTAAATTCGGATGCAATTTCTGTGTTTCATTGTCAATAAGAAGGTCCAAGGGATACAGTATACCTGAAGTGAAGCATCGGAATCTAAAACTGGACTCACAGGAGAGGTTCAAATCATAGAAAGTAAGAGTGTCAGTCCTCTTGTACTTAAGGCGGCACTGTTCCTTTTGTATTAAATTCGGATGCAATTTCTGTGTTTCATCGCCAATAAGATGGTCCAAGGGATACAGTAAACCTGAAGTGAAGCATCGGAATCTAGAACTGGACTCACAGTAGAGGTTCAAATCATAGAATGTGAGAGTGTCAGTCCTCTTGTACTTAGGTTGGCATTGTGCCTTTTGTATTAAATTCGGATGCAATTTCTGTGTTTCATCGCCAATAAGATGGTCCAAGGGATACAGTAAACCTGAAGTGAAGCATCGGAATCTAGAACTGGACTCACAGTAGAGGTTCAAATCATAGAATGTGAGAGTGTCAGTCCTCTTGTACTTAGGTTGGCATTGTGCCTTTTGTTTTAAATTCGGGTGCAATTTCTGTGTTTCATCGTCAATAAGAGTGTCCAAGGGATACAGTAAACTGAAGTGAAGCATCGGAATCTAAAACTGGACTCACAGGAGAGGTTCAAATCATAGAGAGTGAGAGTGTCAGTTCTTTTGTATTTAAGTCGGCATTGTGCCTTTTGTATTGAATTTGGATGCAATTTCTGTGTTTCATCGTCAATAAGAAGGTTTACAGGAAACAGTAAACCTGAAGTGAAGCATCGGAATGTAAAACTGGACTCACAGGAGAGGTTCAAATCATAGGAAGTTAGACTGTCAGTCCTCTTGTACTTAAGTCGTCATTGTGCCTTTTGAATTTTATTCCGGAGCCGTTTCAGTGTTTCATTGTCAATAAGAAGGTGCAAGGTATACAGTAACCCTGAAGTGAAACATCGGAATCTAAAACTGGACTCACAGGAGAGGTTCAAATCATAGAAAGTGAGAGTGTCAGTCCTCTTGTACTTAAGTCGGTATTGTGCCTTTTGTGTTAAATTCGGATGCAATTACGGTGTTTCATCGTCAATAAGAAGGTTGAAGGGATATAGAAAACCTGAAGTGAAGCATCGGAATCTAAAACTGGACTCATAGGAGAGGTTCAAATCATAGATAGTTAGAGTGTCAGTCCTCTTGTACTCAAGTCGGCATTGTGCCTATTGAATTTAATTCCGATGCTATTTCTGTGTTTCATCGTCAATAAGAAGGTCCAAGGTATACAGTAAACCTGAAGTGAAGCATCGGAATCTAAAACTGGACTCACAGGAGAGGTTCAAATCATAGAATGTGAGAGTGTCATTCCTCTTGTACTTATGTCGGCATTGTGCCTTTTGTATTAAATTCGGTTGCAATTTCTGTGTTTCGTCGTCAATAAGAAGGTGCAAGGTATGCAGTAAACCTGAAGTGAAGCATCGGAATCTAAAACTGGACTCACAGGAGAGGTTCAAATCATAGAATGTGAGAGTGTCATTCCTCTTGTACTTAAGTCGGCATTGTGCCTTTTGTATTAAAATCGGATGCAATTTCTGCGTTTCATCGTCAATAAGATGGTCCAAGGGATACAGTAAACCTGAAGTGAAGCATCGGAGTCTAAAACTGGACTTACAGGAGGGGTTCAAAACATTGAAAGTGAGAGTGTCGGTCCTCTTTTACTTAAGTCGGCATTGTGCCTTTTGTATTAAATTCGGATGCAATTTCTGTGTTTCATCGTCAATAAGAAGGTCCAAGGGATACAGTAAACCTGAAGTGAAGCATCGGAATCTAAAACTGGACTCACAGGAGAGGTTCAAATCAAAGAAAGTGAGAGTGTCAGTCCTCTTCTACTTAAGTCGGCATTGTGCTTTTGTATTAAATTCGGATGCAATTTCTGTGTTTCATCGTCAATAAGAAGGGCCAAGGGATACAGTAAACCTGAAGTGAAGTATCGGAATCTAAAACTAGACTCAGAAGAGGTTCAAATCATAGAAAGTAAGAGTGTCAGTCCTCTTGTACTTATGGTGGCACTGTGCCTTTTGTATTAAATTCGGATGCAATTTCCTTGTATCATCGTCAATAAGATGGTCCAAGGGATACAGTAAACCTGAAGTGAAGCATCGGAATCTAAAACTGGACTCACAGTAGAGGTTTAAATCATAGAAAGTGAGAGTGTCAGTCCTCTTGTACTTAGGTTGGAATTGTGCCTTTTGTATTAAATTCGGATGCAATTTCTGTGTTTCATCGTCAAAAAGAAGGTCCAAGGGATACAGTAAACCTGAAGTGAAGCATCGGAATCTAAAACTGGACTCAAAGCAGAGGTTTAAATCATAGAAAGTGAGAGTGTCTGTCCTCTTGTACTTAAGTCGGCATTGCGCCTTTTGTATAAAATTCGGATGCAATTTCTGTGTTTCATCGTCAATAAGAATGTCCAAGGGATACAGTAAACTGAAGTGAAGCATCGGAATCCAAAACTGGACTCACAGGAGAGCTTCAAATCATAGAAAGTGAGAGTGTCAGTCCTCTTTTACTTAAGTCGGCATTGTGCATTTTGTATTAAATTCGGATGCAATTTCTGTGTTTCATCGTCAAAAAGAAGGTCCAAGGGATACAGCAAACCTGAATTGAAAAATCGGATTCTAAAACTGGACTCACAGGAGAGGTTCAAACCATAGAAAGTGATAGTGTCAGTTCTGTTGTACTTAAGTCGGCATTGTGCCTTTTGTATTAAATTCGGATGCAATTTCTGTGTTTCATTGTCAATAAGAAGGTCCAAGGGATACAGTATACCTGAAGTGAAGCATCGGAATCTAAAACTGGACTCACAGGAGAGGTTCAAATCATAGAAAGTAAGAGTGTCAGTCCTCTTGTACTTAAGGCGGCACTGTTCCTTTTGTATTAAATTCGGATGCAATTTCTGAGTTTCATCGCCAATAAGATGGTCCAAGGGATACAGTAAACCTGAAGTGAAGCATCGGAATCTAGAACTGGACTCACAGTAGAGGTTCAAATCATAGAATGTGAGAGTGTCAGTCCTCTTGTACTTAGGTTGGCATTGTGCCTTTTGTTTTAAATTCGGGTGCAATTTCTGTGTTTCATCGTCAAAAAGAAGGTCCAAGGGATACAGTAAACCTGAAGTGAAGCATCGGAATCAAAAACTGGACTCACAGCAGAGGTTTAAATCATGGAAAGTGAGAGTATCAGTCCTCTTGTACTTAAGTCGCAATTGCGCCCTTTGTATTAAATTCGGATGCAATTTCTGTGTTTCATCGTCAATAAGAGTGTCCAAGGGATACAGTAAACTGAAGTGAAGCATCGGAATCTAAAACTGGACTCACAGGAGAGCTTCAAATCATAGAAAGTGAGAGTGTCAGTCCTCTTTTACTGAAGTTGGCATTGTGCATTTTGTATTAAATTCGGATGCAATTTCTGTGTTTCATCGTCAATAAGAAAGTCCAAGGGATACAGCAAACCTGAAGTGAAAAATCGGAATCTAAAACTGGACTCACAGACGAGGTTCAAATCATAGAAAGTGAGAGTGTCAGTTCTCTTGTACTTAAGTCGGCATTGTGCCTTTTGTATTAAATTCGGATGCAATTTCGGTTTTTCATCGTCAATAAGAAGGTCCAAGGGATACAGTAAACCTGAAGTGAAGCATCGGAATCTAAAACTGGACTCACAGGAGAGGTTCAAATCATAGAGAGTGAGAGTGTCAGTTCTTTTGTATTTAAGTCGGCATTGTGCCTTTTGTATTGAATTTGGATGCAATTTCTGTGTTTCATCGTCAATAAGAAGGTTTACAGGAAACAGTAAACCTGAAGTGAAGCATCGGAATGTAAAACTGGACTCACAGGAGAGGTTCAAATCATAGGAAGTTAGACTGTCAGTCCTCTTGTACTTAAGTCGTCATTGTGCCTTTTGAATTTTATTCCGGAGCCGTTTCAGTGTTTCATTGTCAATAAGAAGGTGCAAGGTATACAGTAACCCTGAAGTGAAACATCGGAATCTAAAACTGGACTCACAGGAGAGGTTCAAATCATAGAAAGTGAGAGTGTCAGTCCTCTTGTACTTAAGTCGGCATTGTGCCTTTTGTGTTAAATTCGGATGCAATTACGGTGTTTCATCGTCAATAAGAAGGTTGAAGGGATATAGAAAACCTGAAGTGAAGCATCGGAATCTAAAACTGGACTCATAGGAGAGGTTCAAATCATAGATAGTTAGAGTGTCAGTCCTCTTGTACTCAAGTCGGCATTGTGCCTATTGAATTTAATTCCGATGCTATTTCTGTGTTTCATCGTCAATAAGAAGGTCCAAGGTATACAGTAAACCTGAAGTGAAGCATCGGAATCTAAAACTGGACTCACAGGAGAGGTTCAAATCATAGAATGTGAGAGTGTCATTCCTCTTGTACTTATGTCGGCATTGTGCCTTTTGTATTAAATTCGGTTGCAATTTCTGTGTTTCGTCGTCAATAAGAAGGTGCAAGGTATACAGTAAACCTGAAGTGAAGCATCGGAATCTAAAACTGGACTCACAGGAGAGGTTCAAATCATAGAATGTGAGAGTGTCATTCCTCTTGTACTTAAGTCGGCATTGTGCCTTTTGTATTAAAATCGGATGCAATTTCTGCGTTTCATCGTCAATAAGATGGTCCAAGGGATGCAGTAAACCTGAAGTGAAGCATCGGAGTCTAAAACTGGACTTACAGGAGGGGTTCAAAACATTGAAAGTGAGAGTGTCGGTCCTCTTTTACTTAAGTCGGCATTGTGCCTTTTGTATTAAATTCGGATGCAATTTCTGTGTTTCATCGTCAATAAGAAGGTCCAAGGGATACAGTAAACCTGAAGTGAAGCATCGTAATCTAAAACTGGACTCAAAGCAGAGGTTTAAATCATAGAAAGTGAGAGTGTCTGTCCTCTTGTACTTAAGTCGGCATTGCGCCTTTTGTATAAAATTCGGATGCAATTTCTGTGTTTCATCGTCAATAAGAATGTCCAAGAGATACAGTAAACTGAAGTGAAGCATCGGAATCCAAAACTGGACTCACAGGAGAGCTTCAAATCACAGAAAGTGAGAGTGTCAGTCCTCTTTTACTTAAGTCGGCATTGTGCATTTTGTATTAAATTCGGATGCAATTTCTGTGTTTCATCGTCAAAAAGAAGGTCCAAGGGATACAGCAAACCTGAATTGAAAAATCGGATTCTAAAACTGGACTCACAGGAGAGGTTCAAACCATAGAAAGTGATAGTGTCAGTTCTGTTGTACTTAAGTCGGCATTGTGCCTTTTGTATTAAATTCGGATGCAATTTCTGTGTTTCATTGTCAATAAGAAGGTCCAAGGGATACAGTATACCTGAAGTGAAGCATCGGAATCTAAAACTGGACTCACAGGAGAGGTTCAAGTCATAGAAAGTGAGAGTGTCAGTAATCTTTTACTTAAGTCGGCATTTTGCCTTTTGTATTAAATTCGGATGCAATTTCTGTTTTTCATCGTCAATAAAAAGGTCCAAGGGATACTGTAAACCTGAAGTGAAGAATCGGAATCTAAAACTGGACTCACAGGAGAGGTACAAATCATAGAAAGAGAGAGTGTCAGTCCTCTTGTACTTCAGTCGGCATTGTGCTATTTGTATTAAATTCAAATGCAATTTCTGTGTCTCATCGTCAATAAGAAGGTCCAAGGGATACAGTAAACTGAAGTGAATCATCGGAATCTGAAACTGGACCCACAGGCGAGCTTCAAATCATAGAAAGTGAGAGTATCAGTCCTCTTTTACTTAAGTCGGCATTGTGACTTTTGTATTAAATTCGGATGCAATTTCTGTGTTTCATCGTCAATAAGAAGGTCCAAGGGATACAGTAAACCTGAAGTGAAGTATCGGAATCTAAAACTAGACTCAAAGGAGAGGTTCAAATCATAGAAAGTAAGAGTGTCAGTCCTCTTGTACTTAAGGCGGCACTGTGCCTTTTGTATTAAATTCGGATGCAATTTCTGTGTTTCATCGCCAATAAAATGGTCCAAGGGATACAGTAAACCTGAAGTGAAGCATCGGAATCTAAAACTGGACTCACAGTAGAGGTTCAAATCATAAAATGTGAGAGTGTCAGTCCTCTTGTACTTAGGTTGGCATTGTGCCTTTTGTATTAAATTCGGATGCAATTTCTGTGTTTCATCGTCAAAAAGAAGGTCCAAGGGACACAGTAAACCTGAAGTGAAGCATCGGAATCTAAAACTGGACTCACAGCAGAGGTTTAAATCATGGAAAGTGAGAGTGTCAGTCCTCTTGTACTTAAGTCGCAATTGCGCCCTTTGTATTAAATTCGGATGCAATTTCTGTGTTTCATCGTCAATAAGAATGTCCAAGGGATACAGTAAACTAAAGTTAACCATCGGAATCTAAAACTGGACTCACAGGAGAGCTTCAAATTATAGAAAGTGAGAGTGTCAGTCCTCTTTTACTGAAGTTGGCATTGTGCATTTTGTATTAAATTCGGATGCAATTTCTGTGTTTCATCGTCAATAAGAAAGTCCAAGGGATACAGCAAACCTGAAGTGAAAAATCGTAATCTAAAACTGGACTCACAGATGAGGTTCAAATCATAGAAAGTGAGAGTGTCAGTTCTCTTGTACTTAAGTCGGCATTGTGCCATTTGTATTAAATTCGGATGCAATTTCGGTTTTTCATCGTCAATAAGAATGTCCAAGGGATACAGTAAACTAAAGTTAAGCATCGGAATCTAAAACTGGACTCACAGGAGAGCTTCAAATTATAGAAAGTGAGAGTGTCAGTCCTCTTTTACTGAAGTTGGCATTGTGCATTTTGTATTAAATTCGGATGCAATTTCTGTGTTTCATCGTCAATAAGAAAGTCCAAGGGATACAGCAAACCTGAAGTGAAAAATCGTAATCTAAAACTGGACTCACAGATGAGGTTCAAATCATAGAAAGTGAGAGTGTCAGTTCTCTTGTACTTAAGTCGGCATTGTGCCATTTGTATTAAATTCGGATGCAATTTCGGTTTTTCATCGTCAATAAGAAGGTGCAAGGTATACAGTAACCCTGAAGTGAAACATCGGAATCTAAAACTGGACTCACAGGAGAGGTTCAAATCATAGAAAGTGAGAGTGTCAGTCCTCTTGTACTTAAGTCGGCATTGTGCCTTTTGTGTTAAATTCGGATGCAATTACGGTGTTTCTCGTCAATAAGAAGGTTGAAGGGATATAGAAAACCTGAAGTGAAGCATCGGAATCTAAAACTGGACTCATAGGAGAGGTTCAAATCATAGATAGTTAGAGTGTCAGTCCTCTTGTACTCAAGTCGGCATTGTGCCTATTGAATTTAATTCTGATGCTATTTCTGTGTTTCATCGTCAATAAGAAGGTCCAAGGTATACAGTAAACCTGAAGTGAAGCATCGGAATCTAAAACTGGACTCACAGGAGAGGTTCAAATCATAGAATGTGAGAGTGTCATTCCTCTTGTACTTATGTCGGCATTGTGCCTTTTGTATTAAATTCGGATGCAATTTCTGTGTTTCGTCGTCAATAAGAAGGTGCAAGGTATACAGTAAACCTGAAGTGAAGCATCGGAATCTAAAACTGGACTCACAGGAGAGGTTCAAATCATAGAATGTGAGAGTGTCATTCCTCTTGTACTTAAGTCGGCACTGTGCCTTTTGTATTAAAATCGGATGCAATTTCTGCGTTTCATCGTCAATAAGATGGTCCAAGGGATACAGTAAACCTGAAGTGAAGCATCGGAGTCTAAAACTGGACTTACAGGAGGGGTTCAAAACATTGAAAGTGAGAGTGTCGGTCCTCTTTTACTTAAGTCGGCATTGTGCCTTTTGTATTAAATTCGGATGCAATTTCTGTGTTTCATCGTCAATAAGAAGGTCCAAGGGATACAGTAAACCTGAAGTGAAGCATCGGAATCTAAAACTGGACTCACAGGAGAGGTTCAAATCAAAGAAAGTGAGAGTGTCAGTCCTCTTGTACTTAAGTCGGCATTGTGCCTTGTGTATTAAATGAGGATGCAATTTCTGTGTTTCATCGTCAATAAGAGGGTGCAAGGTATACAGTAAACCTGAAGTGAAGCATCGGAATCTAAAACTGGACTCACAGGAGGGGTTCAAATCATAGACATTTAGAGTGTCAGTCCTCTTGTACTTAAGTCGGCAATGTGCCTTTGGTATTACATTCGGATGCAATTTCTGTGTTTCATCGTCAATAAGAAGGTGCAAGGTATACTGTAAACCTGAAGTGTAGCATCGGAATCTAAAACTGGACTCACAGGAGAGGTTCAAATCAAAGAAAGTAAGAGTGTCAGTCCTCTTGTACTTAAGTCGGCATTGTGCCTTTTGTATTAAATTCGGATGCAATTTCTGTGTTTCATGGTCAATAAGAAGGTCCAAGGAATACAGCAAACCTAAAGTGAAGCATCGCAATCTAAAACTGGACCCACAGGAGAGGTTCAAATCATAGAAAGCGAGAGTGTCAGTCCTCTTGTACTTAAGTCGGCATTGTGCCTTTTGTATTAAATTCGGATGCAATTTCTGTGATTCATCGTCGATAAGAAGGTCGAAGGGATACTGTAAACCTGAAGTATAGCATCGGAATCTAAAACTGGCCTCACAGGAGAGGTTCAAATCATAGAAATTTAGAGTGTCAGTCCTCTTGTACTAAAGTCGGCATTGTGCCTTTTGAATTAATTCCGATGCAATATCTGTGTTTCATCGTCAATACGAAGGACTAAGGGATACAGTAAATCTGATGTGAAGCATCGGAATCTGTAACTGGACTCACAGGAGAGGTTCAAATCAAAGAAAGTTAGAGTGTCAGTCCTCTTGTACTTAAGTCGGCATTGTGCCTTTTGTATTAAATGTGGATGCAATTTCTGTGTTTCATCATCAATAAGAGGGTGCAAGGTATACAGTAAACCTGAAGTGAAGCATCGGAATCTAAAACTGGACTCACA